>NC_140123.1:200377987-200977987 GCF_964035555.1 Netta rufina
TTTCAAACCAGTATGCTGGGCTGTGATTCTTTTGCATGAGTTTGGTGGAAAGCTTAATATTGTATGTTAGACTCACAGCAAGATACTGTGACTGTTTGCCAGTCACATCTCTTAAATCCTAAGTGAGGAGGATTTGAGTTGGCTTCAGAACAAATGGGTAACACTAACTGAACTAATTTGGGATAAACGTAACATAAGCAAGTAAGGTCCTAGAACAGTTTTTCATAGTAGTGGTAATGTAGGCAATAAAACTACATAATTTTAAGATGAAGCATCATTGCCTTTAGAAAGGATAATATAATGTAATTTTAGGATTTATATATATATATATATATATGTATATAATGTATTTTTGAAATGACAGAACTGGATTTAGTAAGTGAGAGTTCCTTTGCAAGTTGACAAATTGAAGACAAAGACAAATTGAAACTTTGACAACCACTACAGTGTACTTCATCCAACAAGACTGTCTTAAGATTTAAGAAGGAGCCTGTCCTTTGTACTTCCTGAGGAAATGGATTTATGTACATTAGTTGTAATCCTTCTGATAACCAGACATAGCTTGTAATGTCTAGTTCTCTGAACTACCTCGTGAAATTAAATACAAATCTTATATGTTAGAAAGCTGATAGAGCTCCATGCTCGTGTATGTTTCACAAACGTGCTGTAGATTTTATCACAGAAGGATAAAGTAAGAATGAAAGTGCTAAAATTGGGTGTGACAGAGGTGAGCACTCACAGAAGATAGTGTTTGTTGCTAGAGAATCCTTATTAAACTATAGTTGGAGTCAAGGGAAAGGTTCCTGTTGACTTCATGGAAAGATTACAACCTTAAATGAACTCTTGAGAATAACAGAGATCTCCGAGATACTTTGTTTCTCCTGGCATCTAAACTGAGTTGCCTCTTGGCGCTCTTTTTACTTCAAAATAATTTTCAGGACTTCAGTACGGCAACATAATATCAAAGATGAGCTTCCCTGGAATAACAGTTTCTGTGCAGGAAGTGCCTGCACACCTCAGCAGTGAGACAGGGCTGAGGCAGAGCCTTGCTTTGGGCACATCCCGCTGCCTTTTGCATGGTGTTGACCACGCCGTTCCTAGTAAGGGAGACTGACGTGCTTGGATCACGCTAACTCCACGTGCCATCTCGACTTGCAACACATGGGTGACTTTTTGACCTTGGAGTTTTTTGGGGAAGAATTGAGTCATTTATGTACGTATCTGTGATGTATGTAGGTTCTGGTTCTGATCCTTTCTCAACAATGTGCAACTTTTACTCCTGAAGTCCTTCTGGTGTAAGTTTTTTTTCCACTTTGACAGTGGAGTGCTTAGACTTGTTGTGCCAATGCTGCCCTGACACTTCACTGAGCAGGATGAAACAATTCTGCTAAATGGATTAACTTTGCTTCTGTGTGTGCCTGACCTTTGAACGGGTAAGGAGGGTACCTTCAGCCAGCACAGCTACTCCACAGTTGATAGGACTGTTACCAACTACGTAAGTCTGGGATTTGACCCAGACTTCCTTCGAAAACATCAGGTGGAGCTGAAAATGTGAATTGTACTTGCCATCACATGCTGTTAACTTTCTCTGGCAAGCTTGATTTGTTAATTTAGAATGCAGCAATGAACCTTTTAACTTTACTCTGAAAGCAAATATTGACTTTGTTTCATAGTAGTCTGGACTTTGCACAGGAGGGGAAAAGCCTGACATTCCTGAAAATGGCAACTGAGACATCCGCAGAAGTTCCGAAAACTGCTAGGCAATTCGTCCTTAAAGAAGAGGTATAGCATGTTTCGTTTTGACACGTTTTATTGCTAAATAACAACTAGCTGAGACAGGTCAGAATGTTTGCGGGTGCAGAATAAGAAATATTACAGATGCTGTAGGTTTGTAAAATCTGTTCAGGCAGAGCACTTCTTCCTGATGGTCAAAGAGTTTAAAGAAGGTGACGTGGATGAGGAATATGTACTTCTTTTTGTGAAACAATCTTACAAATTAGCAAGGAGAGGGAGAGAAACCAGTGCTCAGTTTTTTTAAGCTTCTGCTTCTTTTCCTAATTTTATAGCTGTTTGTTGTACTGTCTGTTCAGGCTGTTTTTAATATTAAGAAATAACATGGATTTCTCTCAGAGACTTTAGAAATGGGTAGATTGTGAAAACGTTGTCTGTTCCTTGAAGATGAACCTCTAAGAGTTGCCTTAACGTTTAGGATTTGACCTTCTCTGATGTTTTCTGGAGGGATTTGAATTTAGGTGATCGCTGTTCTAAAGGTGCTAGTAAGGAGGCAGTAAGATTTGTCAAAAACACTGTAGTTGCATTTTATCTTTACAGAATCAGAAAATATCAGGTCTTCAGAATGGAATTCTGAGGCACTTCTGGATGCTTTTTAGGAGCATTTTCACCTTAATTGAAACTACGAGTTTTATTAGACCTTAGAACATGGTGTGCTTTTTTGTTGTTGGTGGTGGTGGTGTTTTGTTTTCCAGGTAATACTTGAATTTTATGTTCTTTTTCTTCGTCATACCTCTTAGGTTTTCTCCTTTGTAATATTGCGCTCTTCAGTGTCAGAAATTTTTAACTAGTTCTTGCATCTTCTGAGCAATTTAGCCTTTTCAGTCATTTTCTGGGCATAAATGAGGAGAATGTGTACCATGTGTCTGCCAGTCACCCTTACCTTGAAAGTGTTTTGGCCTTCAGCACCTGTGTGGCTTGATGTTGGAGAATCTTCTTCCATGAATGTAGCTGCTGATCTTACTTTCTTCTTCCTGCTTCTGGGAACCCCCAGTCAGGCTACTGTGAGCAAAAACATCTGGTATTTGCCCAGCAAAGTAATAGATCAAGTCATAAAAATTGCTCGTTCTAAAACTGAGTATGGTTAGTAGAACACGCCCTGAAAAGTGCCATTGGGCCCCAAGTAAGATGTTCTGCAAGGCAAGAATTATGTTTCTAAGCCAACTTCCAAGAGATTTTAGTTGTGCACCTGACAAGGTGGGTGACAATAAAACTTTATTTTACTTTCAAGGAAACCTGGCAGCTTTCAGTTTTCTCACCCTGTAGGCAATTAGCAGCAAGGCTTTCACCTCACTTCCATTGTAGATATTTATGCTCCTTGGCCTAGAGTACTTTTTAATTACAGTAGAGGCCAAAAGCTGTACTTAAGAATACCGGATGAAAAAGAAGACACTTTGTTTGGCACCGTTTTGTATGCCTAAAATCTGTATTTTGTCCTTCTGTTGTCTTTTTGGAGTTTGTATAGGTCAAATCTCTTACAGAGTAGTGATTTCTTTTTCCTCTAGATTCCTGGCACCTGATGTTTTCCTGTTTTTCATCCATTTTACCATTTCTGCTCAGCAAACAATAACTTGGCAACAGTGGTAGTGATCTGCCAGTTCTGTTGAATGCTGCAACAAACGACAACCGATAGCCTAGCCCTTTGTGTTCTCTGCAGCATTTAAAAAATTCATTAACACAAACATTTGGCTGTGCTTGTTTCTTCAACTGAAGCATGTAGGTTCTTCTCCTTGGACAACCAGTGGGACGTGATGTTCATCTCTTTTAGGTCTTCCTGTATTCTCATTCTGCAGTGACCTAGGACCGAATGCAAAGCTATTTAAAATATATCTGAATGATACCAGGTGGAATTATTTCTTGTAGCAGATATCATAAACTTCCTGCTGGTTTCATGACCACGAATCCATTAGAAAGCCCTTTTGAGAGTACATAGCTCTCCTCTTCAGTTCCTACTACCTGGAAATATGCTTTCCAAAACAAATGCCAAAACTCTCTCCATGTATGTATGGCCGTATTTACAACCACAGAAGTGTTATTGATATGTCAATATCCAAATAATTGTTCTGAAGAACACAGATTAAGGTCTTTGTGAGTTTACTCAGCTCCATTATACTTTACTGGACACCTGTGTCACTTCCAGTTTCCATTCTGCATCCAGCCGAAGCTATTTTGTGCTTCTGTACTCTGGTTTTAGCTGTGTCACATACTACAGTTCATTTCTACATATTTGTTGGTTTAGTTGGTCAATCTCTCAGCTTAAGTTCACAATTCACATGGCTACTCACGTCCTATTTGCTCTTTGTCCTGCACTGGAGGATTGTAACTTGCTTGTTCCATGAATAGCCTCTGGAACTTCATTCTTTGCTACAATTTCATGTTTTGGAATTTTTTCAGAGCCTCTTTTCCCCTTTCTTGTACAGCCCACATTGCACTCAGCAGTATGTCTCATTGGACAATAGAAAGCAATTTGTTCATCTTGCCGATTATTCACGATCTCTGTGGTGAGACCTATGGCCAACTTGTTACAAAATTCTGGAGGCAAGCTTTTTGTCTGCCTATACAATTAGTAAGGCTTAGAATACAAGATATGCTAAAAAAATATAAGCTGAAAGCTTAACAAACATTTTCCCATTTTAAAGGAATTACATAAAAGATAAGAAAACATCACAGGGCAAAAAAAAAATCATTTCACTCAGAACAGACAAGCTCTAATAATGCTGAGCACTCAATCAGTAGCTCTCAGAAATCCTAAAAGGTCAGGTATGCATGCATCTGAAAAGGGCTCTCAGTTACAGAAGACAACAGTGACTCGAGGCCATAATAAAGGCCAAAAAAAGTTTCAAAATAGTTTGGTTTTCAGTCTTACCTTAGCTATTTCATGTATAGCTGTTAGGGCATGCTTTCTGATAAATGGCCTCTCAAAGCTCCAGTATAGCTAAATTCTATGCAGACAAGATCCTCATTTTAAGCAGAAACTTGACCTTTGCAAAGTTCTTCTCAGAAGATGAAGGGGATGGGACTTTTCCCTAAATTAAATCCTAATGAATTCATTGCAGCTTGGTTATGAAAGTCAAGTTAAAGGAATTTACCAGGCTTATTTTCTATTCCAATCCAAGAACATGGCATAAATGTTTTTTTCCCTACCAGCTACAGGAAGTCATTAAGTGTTCCTGTGTATATTCTGATAATGAGATTTTGTTTCAAAAGTATTTCAGATGAAGTTGTATTGTCTCTCCCCCCAAACCCAAATATATTTGAGATTAATCTTATAATTTATTTAACAAAGAATCTTTTTTTTTTTTTTTTAGGTAATTGTAGAAAGAAAATGGTTGAAGCTTGAGGAAACAACTTATACTGATCCCAATGGAAAAACCAGGTAATTGCCTTCCTGGAATCTTTTTGGATTCCTATCATGTTCCCAGTTATATGGACGAGCCACAGGCTAGAGAGAATAGGAGCACTACAAACCTATTACTCAACAAAAGACAATCTATTGTGCAATGTCTTCATAGTTTTGCACTGTTCAGAGAAAAAAATCCTTCTTTAGCTAGCATGTGGGATCAAATTTGGCTCCTAAATCTTTTGGGGTGCATTAGGCCTTGCTTTACCTTGCATTTCCACCTCCTCATAAAGATGCTAGGCAGAAGGAAGTTGTAGCAGTGCAGATAAGCTGTGATGATCAGTGAGTTCGTCCTTTGACTTTTCTGGTTCCTCACTAAGGGCTCCTTTTTCCCTGTTGGAGGTGCAGGACCTTCATACTACTGACAAGTTACCATCCTCTTGTATATTGTAACACCTGTCCAATTCTTTTGTATGTTTTAGTTTTGCCACATTTATCTAGATGTGACACAGCTTTATTCCTCCTCCTCCCCCCGTTCACGTATTAGATTCCATAAATTTTGCTTTCTCCCTGTTCATCAGCAAAGTATCTTTTTAAGAAACAGCAAAGATTGGAGCTTTTGTGAATGGATTATTATTGCTGATGGGTTTTTGGATTTTGTTCATTTCATTGCTTATATCAAGAGGGAAGTTTTGGTCTTCCTTGCCTACAGGCTTCTTTTGCTCAAGAAACTGAGCTGAGAGTTCACAATAACTTAAATTATTAATGGTATGCAAAAGCAAGATAAAAGATAGAATGCAGATAGTCTTTTTTCAAAGCTAACAAAATCTGGCAGGTTTAATGCATAAATTGTTTTATTTTTCTTTTTTCCATGATGACTTTTATATGACTTGTGTGTTCCGTGACAATCATTTATGCCTTTCCCTTGTTTTTAGTGACTCCAAGCAATCAGTAGGTACCTATTTGCTCTCTCCTTTAGGTAGGCAAAACAAAATTATACCTCAGACATCTTATGGAGCCAAAACAAGAGAGGGGGATGCCTAAGGCCAGCTGCTTTCCTACAGAGCCTCACTGAATGATGGCATATTTTGCTTCTAAATGAAAGCAATGGTAGGAGACAACCTAAAAGAAATGGATATTGTTCCTTTTAATGCATCAATTTGTTCTTTTCTCTGTGCTGAACAGAACTTGGGAAACCGTAAAGCGTGCTGGCAGGAAAAAGGGAGTTTCAGCCGATGGTAAGATGATGTAAGACTTTGATTGTTTGTAGCTTTTGTGAAATTTCTGATAAACTCACAGAGCAGACTGCGAGACAGTATGGTTCTGAATGCACAAATAGCTCTGCAGGGCTCCCAGGATACGCCAGACCACTGAGCAAGTGTGCTCTGGCGAGATCCCAGCTCGAGAGCTGAAGAATCAGGAACTGACTGGTGGCAGTGTTTTCCCAAGATAATTATATTCCCTTTGTAACAATGGGACAATTTCAGTGAGGTATGCCGTGATGCAGAGCAGCTCACAGGCTGATGAACTGGGTTTGCTGTTAGGAACTAGGGATTCGACACTCTTCAGGCAAAAGAGGGACACAATTCAGCCACGAAAGGAGCGTAGGTTCCATACTTTGGCATCCCAACTGTCTGCAGGTGTGAGCACCCACCAAGCTACGGGTGGGCTGACGCTCAGTCTTGCTTGGAACATGTCTCTATCATTTGTTGGGGTATTTTGGAGATTGCATTTGGGGCTTTTACCTCTCATCATGCATGGTATAAGGTAGTTCAGGATTGCAGAGCAGGCATCCAAATGTTTGTTGTTTTAATGCACAGTGTTAGTCTGTAGGTTCTTTTTTGGATCCAGCACTAACTACTCACTTTGTTATGCTCAGATATTTTGTGCTTCTGTTTTCTGTTGCTGCCTGTAGGTGTAGCGGTGATAGCTGTACTACAGAGAACTCTCCACTACGATTGCATTGTCCTGGTGAAACAGTTCAGGCCTCCAATTAACAGCTACTGCTTAGAATTTCCTGCAGGTAAGTGGTTGAAACATTAAGACAGGTCACATAAAGCTGATAGTCAAGCATGTCTAGATGTCCTTGGGGTTTCAGTTGTAATGAAATTGCTCTGAGAAATCCACGGTGGTCTCTGTAGCTCAGTGTGCTACTAAAATAAGAATATTTGGTAACGAAGAATACAAAATGAGCATCGTTTATTTTAGCAGATGAGAGACATTTCGAAAAAGGAGTCTGGTGGGACAATATTGCATTTCCCTCCACTCTTTAACAGCCACAACATTTGGCTTCTTTCCCTCCTGAGAATATTAACGCCATCTTTTGGGAAGGTGGCGTGAGGCTGGAGAGAATCAGCTGGAGATACGGGCAGCAGCAGAGATAAATCCAGGAACTGGAACCCTCCCTAATGCCTTAGTTTCTTCCTCTGTAAAATGGGGTGATGAGGATGTTTCACCTCATTAGTAAAGCCGCATTAGATCTCAGAATGGATGTTGTGGGTACACGCGTGCTAATTTTGAAGTTGTTCTTGTATAATTATTTATCTTGCAGGCCTCATTGAGGAAAACGAGACTGCAGAAAGTGCTGCATTGCGGGAGTTGGAGGAAGAAACGGGGTACAAGGGGGAAGTCGTTGAATGTACTCCAGGTCAGTGCTTTTTTCTTTTTCTTTCCCACCCAAAGCTAATTCTTTCTGATAAATACAACATACTTTAAACCAAAGGGAAATACCTATCCAGAAAAATCTACACAGATTAGCAGAGTACATGGCTGTACCATTGAGACTTTGGTCCTTGGTGAGTCAGTTGCTGGACTCCTGTTAAACATACAGGACTAAAGTAAGGCTGACATCTATACGGGAAAACTTTGCTATTAAATAAGTGACTTCACACAAAATCTGTGACTTAGTGATGCAACTTATGTGTGGTTTCAAGTAAATGTTGGTATAATTAAAACTTGACTCTTGATTGGGTATAACTGCATGCTGGGGAAGTTTTTGTATAATGGCAAGGTGCCTGACCTCTGCTTTTGAAAAATGAACCTGTTTGCTTGTCTGCAGCTCTCTGCTTGGACCCAGGTTTGTCAAACAGCACAACGCACATTGTGAGCGTCACCATTAATGGAGATGAGGCTGAGAATACAAGACCTAAGCAGAAACTTGGTGAGTTTTCTACCATTTATATAGGAATTCTTACACGATAACAAAACTTCATAGGAACTACACCTACCACTGTGTTCTTCTCTTCCCTCCCTGCTGGTTTAGACTGTAAATAAATCTTTCAAATCCCATGCTGTAGTCTAGAGGAGCAGAACCATGTTTGTTTGCTAAACTCATAGCTGTTAGGTGTCAGGTACTGGCATACCCAAAATGAGAAATTCAGGTGGTAAACTTCAGTGAGTGCCATAAGCACTTGTGAACTTCAATTTTCCTTAGCTGTGGCTTGATCTGGAAGTAAGTATGGTGTCATTCACAGTCAGGTATCATAACTGCTTTTTTAGTTGTGAACTTTAATATATTTCAAAACCCTTAACTTGCTTTTTTGTTTTGTTTCTTACAGATGATGGAGGTATGTTACATAATGTGCTCCCAGTGACATTTAAGGTCAAGTGTGATCTTTCTGTGTTTTACTTAGAAAGTGTCAGTTTATGTTTTTTGTTTGGACTTGGTTAATCTGCTGACCCTAATCAAACATACATGAGACTGACTCTGCCTAGACATGAAAATTCCGGTGGGCTGTTATCACATCAGTTGCATTCAAGCATTGCACTGGTATCTCAAGAAATACAAATTAGTGAATCCACAACAGCTATAATTAATTCAAGTACCCCCCAAATGCAACTAATTTAGACACGCTGGGCAGGTGTAAGCCAATACAAATTAACCACTAGCAAACCTTTATTCTTTAGGTAGCGTGCCGTTTTGCTCTTCAAATGCATCTAAAATCCCTTTCTGTACCAGTTAGGTCAGACAGGAGTCCACTTCAACAATATGATATTTTTCCCTTCTCAGAAGGGGGTAAGTCTCCTTTTGAGAGGTTCTCACCCTCCATAGCTACCACCTTTTTCCCACCTTTGTTTAGCCAAATCTGTTTTTAATGACCCCAGTCACTGCCTTCCCTTATATAATGAGCCTTTTTATGATACTCAAAGGTTCACAACTGCTAGGTGGTGATGAGCATTAAGCCAGTTTGTTTCCTCCTGTACGCCTTAGGAAATAGAACACTGAGACAGACTTCCTCTACTGTCCATTGATTTAGAGGTGTTTAACATTTTCTCTCCTAGAATACGTGGAAGTTATTTCACTTCCGAAGAATGACTTACTGCAAAGAATTGATGGTAAGAGCTTTCTGACACATTAAAAGCACTAATATGAGCTTCAAGAAACCCGTAGTATCTCTTCTCATAACTCTCCCTGACATTTCTCATCCCACAGTTCTGTATCTTAAAAAAAACCTGCAGGAGACGTGGCCATATGACAGAATTACTGAGAGTCTTAGGCATTAGCCTGAAGAATTTAATTCTAGAATGCTGTAGTTAGAATCCCAGAATGGTTTGGGTCAGAAAGGACCTCAAAGCCCCCCCAGTGCCACCCCCTGCCATGGGCAGGGACACCTCCCAGCAGCCCAGGCTGCCCAAAGCCCCATCCAGCCTGGCCTTGGGCACTGCCAGGGATGGGGCAGCCACAGCTCCTCTGGGCAGCCTGGGCCAGGGCCTCACCGCCCTCTGAGTGAAGAATTTCCTCCTTGTAGCTAACCTAAACCTCTCTTCTTTTAGTTTAAAGCCATCTCCCTTGTCCTATCATCTGCCTAAGCACATCTTCATTTTAGTAATTAACTTGGAGATTTATGGAGATGGAAAGTCTTAACGGCATCTCATTTTTTTCCCCTCTCCCAGAGCTAGTAGCAGAAGAGCACATTGCAGTGGATGCCAGGGTTTATACTTATGCACTGGCCCTGAAGCGTGCAACAGAGAAACCGCTCCAAGTTCCTTTCATGAAGTTCTAAAATTCCACAACAACAAATGTAGTTGAAAATTGTCCAGTCTAGATGGCTTAGAACATACCTGTTCTTGTAATAAAGGCCCTTTACTTTATGTCCAGAATCGAAAAAAAAATGTTTGTTGGAATAATCCTGATATTTTTATCTGGAATTATGTAACTGACAAGAAGTATTTTTCCTAACTGCTTAATCGATCAAACCTTTAGAGAATAATCATAATAAAAACGCTGTTTAATTTTCAAAATGTCTTGCTTCATTTCATGTTCAACTCTATATCTCAGGGGAAGGAAGATGCTTAACTATAGTTGGTGTGGTGGCAACACCCATTCGAACCCCCGTCCACATGCACAGGCAGCACCATTTAAATAACCATAGGTGATTTTCTGCACTAGGAGCAGCAGCAGCTGCACAAGGACACACCGTGCACACTCCAATGACAGCGTTTGAAAGACAGTTTCAGGCACTTTTATGATTTAGACCTGAAGCTCAGATTCCTACTTCCAGCCCTAATCAAACTACGTGGAAAGAGAAAATTGGTTAATTTGATCCAGGCACTGTTTAATTAAGAAAATACAGACTCTGATGACAGTAACAAAATATCAGCTGGTGCAAACTAAAACAGTGTTTGGCCCCAATAAGTAGCGCTGCTTAATGTTTGGCTTCCAGACACACCCTGAGATCTGCTAGGCTGTGCTTTCTCCAATTCCCTCATGCATCTGCATAAGGAGGTGACAGTTTATTTCAAGCTAATCACTTCTAGGTAAATCTGCCAAAAAACACCTCTTCAGTGCACAGTCACCTGCTTCTAATTATCTAAACAACCACCACAACTTAAAGATTAGGGCCTAAAAGTCATCATAAGCCTATGATGATATCAGTCTTGCCTCTGAAACACATTTGGATGAGCATGCAGAAATAAGGAAGACTTTCCTAACTTAGAAATGAAGTAGAAACCTTCCTTAAGGTTCTACCTTCCAAAACAACTCCACAAAGTTACGTACAAGTGTGAAAGACAAAAGAAATCAAAATGGAAAATCAAAGGGGGAAAAAAAAAGTGATTAAGATTTTTTTTTCAGCATCCTTTATTATATTCTAGAGAAGAAAAAGGGTAAACAGGAAAAAAAAAAAAAGGAGGCCTTACAGACCTACCTCCCTAACAAAGCCTGTTGGAAATTACTAAGAACTGCACATGAATTATGTATCTTGCACAGAAAAGAGACAGGAGAGAGCTTAATTAAATAAGTTTATTGTCTAACGTTTACACTTGTTACATTGCCGCTGCAAAGGGCGACAACATAAATAAATTTTCAGCAGGAACTCCACGTTCCCCCCCCCCCTTTCCCTTCTATGAACACTGCTTTAGGAACCAGGCCTTGCTCTTTAGACTCACGAAAGCAAAGTGGACATGAAGTTTCAGTGGCACAGTTTTCACAAGTACATGTTTCAAACAAAACTCTACCGGGCTGACTTGCCAGCGTGACAGCAGCTACCCCGCTGTCTCACGGGAAACCCAGGGCAAGAAACAGCAGTGCCCTGGTCCTTGTGATGCAGCAAATCCACCACCAAACCAGTGCACAGGTGAGATGAGTATCAGTCTCTGGTAAAAACATTTGCTCGCCCACCCTTAGAGCTAAAGGAAAGGTGCCTGGGTGGAGACACCGCAAAGGAATAAGGAGTGCTGAGGTCAGTGATGGGGAAATGCAAGTTAAAAAAGTATAAAAATTAATGTAAAATACAGGCTACAAACCAATTTCATTAAGAATACTGACACGTGGCAATCTGAATGGAGATCTTTTTTTTTCCTATTAAGGACTGGGAAATAAATTTAACATTTTAATACTGTGCAAAAATGTTTACCAACATCGAGCTGATACATTTTGCCATCTCACTGTAGTGTTTCAACAGCAAGGTAGATGAATTGGTTTCCAGCATTACAGGCAACACTAGATATACTTAAACGAGATAATGTAAACTTTATTCTTAAGGCAGCTGGTACTGATGCTGCACACAGGCGTGGCTCGATGCCCGTTACGGTAACGGGACAGGGAGCACTTTAAAACAAGTAAAAAGAAAAGAGCATTATTGGACTAAGTGACGCATGTTGTCAAAATACTTTCCCTTTCACACAAACCATGAAATGTTTGGACATCTAGAAAAATAACGCGCCTACTCCTCCAACTTCAGCTTGTTCTTTTACAAATATTTCAAAGTACTGATAAATAATGGTGACTGCAAGCAGAATGCCAGTGCCCGACCCAATGGCTCCTAGGAAGTCAGCTAAAACCGAAAGGGCGCCGATGCACAACCCACCAAACGCAGCTGCTGTCGGGATGTATCTGGAACAAAGGAAAGGATTTATCATGACATGTTTTCCTACAGGGGTTCTAGCAAAACATCTCCTACTAAAAAAAAAAAACAACAAGAATATTTAGGGACAAGTTTAGCATTGCAATTGCAACTCTGCCATTACATCTTACGATCTTCTAAATCATATTTGCACAGCGTAGGAACTAAAATAAATATTCATTGACAGGAAAGCTGCATAAGTAATTGACCACTGGCAAAGCTTTTTAGTTAACAGGGTAACTTTTTCTCATTATATGAATACTTTGTAACCTCCACAGGACTGAAACCAAGGACTTAAACATGCAGGGAGGAACCCGCCTTGCAATCCACACCTGCACGCTTCGCTTACTGCATCAAGTACCACTTCTGTAGCATCATCTTAGTTCAGAAATGGTAAATTAAACACCTGGGAAAATCAAGGTTTCTCCCTTTTAAAAAACATAGAAGAGATTCAACCCAAATTCCCTCCTTACTCTGCTTACACAAAAGACGCTACGGGTTAATCTCTCACCTACTGCTGTATACATCTTTTGCATTACTGTGACAGCTGACTGGGAAGGATCTTGACATTTGTACTGGAAACAATCCCAGATTTTTCCAAGCATATCTGCTCTAGCTGACGCTTCCCCAGCACTTGTGCCCACCCAGCAGAGCAGCACAGCTGGAGGTCAGCACTTCCTCACCTGTTAAGCTCGTGAACCATTGAAGTGTCCCTGTGGCCTCTCATCACCATTTGCTGCTCTTTGAGTTGCTTGGCAACCTGCGGAAACATGGTTTTATGAACCTGCTGCAGCATTTCACAGTCATCTGGTGTTTAGTCAGAGCAATAACCGATCAGTTAGGAGCTGGTCGGTTCTAAATTAGAGGCAGTGTTTGAAAATACAATCATTAGGCACGTTTAGCAGAACACCTACGTCTTTTGCCGATGAACCAGACACCTCAATCCAAGTCTTGGAGAAGAACGCACAGGATCCCAACATAAAAATTATATAAACTATGACATGGACGGGATCCTCAAATATTGCACCCATGGATTCTGGAGGGGACAAGTAGTAGCACAGGCCACCAACAGGGTAAGAACGAGCAGGGCCACCGCCACTGACATCCTGTGAGAGGGGAAGAAAAGAAGCAATTAGTTCTCCCAGACCTCACCTTCCTATCCTGTGTTTACAGAGGAATTCCTCTTCTAAGTTTAAAACAGCTTTTCCCTACAAATGTTAGGAAATAAGCATTCCAGTTTTCTGCTGGTTAAATATCCAAATCTCACCATGAAGTAATATAGATATATATTTATATATAATAATTATTTTAAGTGATAAAATACTTACTGCCCACTGTCCTAATAAGTTCACCAAGAAGTTGCCACTAAAACGAACAGACAACATCTGGGAAATAACATAGAGGTTCGAAACTAAGGCAGACTGCAGAATGATGGGAATGTTGGAGGTATAAAAGAGCTTGATAGGGTAGCTGCTGTACTGTCCACGATACCGTGCAGACTTGATAGGTAAATCAACACGAAAGCCCTGAAAGAAAGAATACAAATGCATCAAGTTTATTTCTAAGATAAAAATTATTCCTAGTGTGCCTAAAAGCTATCCCTGAAGATATCTGCTAGATAAACAAGGAGTGCAAACTCGAGGACAGTAAAGCCCAAAGGCTTTCAGCTGCAGCCTGCATTACAGATTTTAGGGATTTGTAAGTGTTACTGCTTGGTCGCGTTACATTCTTTTTATATAAACATTCTCTCTCCAATGCTAAGTAACATTCCTCTAAAACACACTTACTTTATAAAATATGGTTTGATAAAACCCTTTAATGGCTTTTAACTTAATTGGTGAGTACCAGGAGACTTACATTTGCAAGCCCAGACCTCTCTTTTCTGGGGTGGGCTCCTATCTCAGTAGGCCCCAAAAAGCCACATTAACTTGAAAACCACAGAATTCAAGGGTTTTTTTGCCAGCACTCACTCTCAACAGCTTGAAAAACATCACGTTTTGGACACACCACAAAACCAAACCAAACCAAAAAAACCCTAGGGGTCTACTTTAGTATCCATTTTAGCAAATACTCATGTTTAAAAATAAACAGCTAAGTATTTCAAGAAAATCTTGGGGAAGTGGGAGTGCAGGGGAGAACACGACGCAATAAGCTATCTATTAATTACACAGTCATTTCCTGAACAAATCTGTATCATGCACGCCCCAAAGAAGCAAGGTTCTCTAGCTGTGGCCAAAAGCATTACTTTTTACCTCAAGTATGAATATCATGCGCATTTCTTGTATGATACAAGCACTGCACAAGTACTCTAATAGGCTGTATGGCATCCAACAGAATGTGAAATCACATCACTGCCTGCGTACAGGTATAAAATTTAACAGCTGCACTGTCACAGAGGCACGGTACAGTACTGAAGTATCGCTATTCAAATAAAAAGAATTCCTTACTCAAAGCTAAGATAACTCAGTTATTGTCGTTTTGCTTTTTTTTTTTTCCCCCCAGCAACTGCACTCTCTGGAGTCCAAGCACTTCAACCTATGCAGTTTCACAGAGCGACTATGAGAAATTTCTTATTTTACCTGAAAATATATGACAACAGCAAACACAAATACTGTAGCAATCAAATTCATGAGATTGGGCAGATTCTGTCTGTAAAAAGCCTCCCGCAAAGCACGGACTTTGTCAGTTCGCGTAGCCAGAAGGTGAAATAAAGCAATCACAGCACCCTCAAACTCCGTTCCTACAAAAAGCAAAAAAACAAAAGAAGTTTTGAACTGTACATTTAAAACAGATTTTTAAAAATCTTCACAGCTTTCCTCAGGGAATTTTAAAAGTGATATGTCTAAAATCAGATTCAATAGGACATAAATCCTGTTACAAGAAATGTATCACAATACAGTGTTCTAATTCACAGAAGAGAGAATAAGCAAGATTATTCTTGGTTTAAAAAAAAAAAAAAAAGTATCACACAAAAGAATCTTTTTTTTCTTCTTTTTTCTTTCTTTCCTGGGGGTAGGATGAGGATTGGAAAGAAGAAATAATAAAAGAGGAGAAAAAAATAGCTTTAGAAAAGCAGTAATAAACCACGGCAGAGAGAAATACTGGAAGTCTGGTGAAAATGAGAGCTAACTAAAATCCTGGCTCAGAATTTCAGATAATTAACTAGATTTCATTAATCTAATTAACTTCCTGATGCAAACACAGGATGTATCCTGACTTGGTATTTCCAGAGTCTCTGGACAACCAGATATTGGCTGAGGAACAAACAGATGGCAGTCTCTGAAGACTCAAACAAGCTTTAAGTAATTTGGAGGCAATAACTGTAACAGTAACCTATAGCCACAAACAACAGTTGGATCAAAAACATCTCCCCTGAACATAAAGAATTTAATCTCTTGTCTATTTCTACAGACTAAATTACGCTAAAACAAGGTTATTGCAATTTGGAAATCTAAAATCTTCAGTCAAGGGGCTACAGCTCCCATCTTAACTAGTGGGATTCTAATCAGGAAAATAAAACTTGCAGGTAATTAATCTTCTTGCAAGTCAGATAACATTCTTATCTTCAATGTTTGACTATTTTAGAAGCTACAGCTGATAAAGTATATATATAGTATAATGTGTTTCAGCGGATATATAGCTAGTTGTAATAGCACCCATACCTCTGCCAGTGTTGATGGTAGTGGGACTAAAAGCCTTCCAGACAATGGTTTCACAAATATTGGTAGCAATAAATAGGGAAATACCGGACCCCAACCCGTAGCCTTTCTGTAGCAACTCGTCTAACAGCAGCACAATCAAGCCAGCAACAAACAGCTGTGGGAAAAGAAACAAAACTGAGCAGAAACAAGAATAAATCAAGTTAGGAATTACATATTAATTACTTGCTTCTGTTATTTTCATCATGCTGGAAAGTGATCTTTAAGGGTTTTTTTAACCTAAATACCATTCATGCAGTATTTCTGCCCTCTCACGTACACACCTGCACATCTCACCTGGCAATAATCTCTGTGACTTTTCAACATTGACGCAAGCAAACGGACTACTCAGAAATTTTTTCTTCAATAAAGTATTTAAGTCTGAGAATCTACTGATTTGCTCTAAAGGATAGTGAAAGTTGAATCTTTACTCCTCTGTGGTACTGCACAGCAGCTGCTGCTTTCAAAGTCTAGTAATTTCTATGTTTGGAATCAAGCAGCCACTCCTTATCCGAAACATTTATGATATTAATTATCCTGACTTTCTCCCCCTTGATGGAAGATATAGGAATTTCTCATATACAGACAGCAGATATGAAGGATGATGCTTCCTGGTATTAAAAATAAATAAAAGGCAGACAGACATTGAAAGATTTTTTCTTCCAGCCATACTGCATCTAACCAGTTTAAGTTACACACCAAATAGCTCATTACAAACCTGAATTATAATAAGAAGACAAATCCCAGCACCCATTTCAGCAGGATCTCCATACATCCCAGTCATAACATAGACGATGGCTTGCCCGATGGTAATAATCATCCCAAATACTAGAACAGGAAAGAAAGCAAATCCTTTAAAAAAAATAATCTCCTGTATTGACCTACTGAAGAAATCTCACATCTAGTATCAGTTCAGCAGACTGCTTTCCAAATAAAATGATGTTCATTAATTTTAATCGGAGCAGCACTCACATTTCTGAGCCCCATTGAACAAGGCTCTGTCCTTTGGCGTATCACCAACTTCGATGATTTTTGCTCCAGCTAACAGCTGCATGATCAAACCAGATGTCACAATCGGGGAGATACCCAACTCCATCAGCGTACCTGACCAGGAAGAAAAAACAATTATATTACAATTTAAACACCTCTCCTAAAGGATTATTCATTTATATATATTAGGCCTGTTGAAAGACGTCTGACCTATAGGGAATGTTTCATAATCCTTCAAATGTATATTCCAGTACAGACATAACCAAAACAAAGACCGTCATCTTTCCACAGAAGAAGGGTGCTGTGTTAAAAATCTGCAAGTTTGAAGGCAGCATGACAAACCTATGCAGCTTTTCACCTTAAATATCTTTATGAAACCATGTGAATGCTACAGGTCCAGACTGAAGCTTAGCAGGTTACAGAACTAGCTTTCTGATATGTCATATCAAGGAACCTTTCACCAGAAACCATCTTCTCCTTGGTTGTTTATTCAGTCACTGCTTCAAATGTCACTTTTTGCAGAAGTTTAATTGGGAAGACAACAAGAAAGATGATGCAGATCTGTACAGCCCGACAACAGCACTCTCAGATCTACTAACTCTAGTTAAGAGCACAGAAGTTTAGGACTAAACCAGTTCTTAAAAGAACAAACACATCATTACGATGTTCCATGCTGCCACCTCACCTACTGGTGCAAGGAATCAACATTCAACTCCAGACAACTCAAACAGGAAAATACAACTTTGTAAAACACTAATTCTGCAACATACAGGTTTACGTTCCAGAAAACCTGCCTGTTTTCCCCCCAGCGACTTCGTTTGGTGTAATAAAAACTGAGGCATCGTAACATTGCTTACACCCTCAGTGCCGCACACACAATAACTGACCTACCACCATGTACTTGAATTCAGATATATTCTCAGCAAGGTCTTGTTTAACTACTGATATCTGCTGGAATTATATTACTTTGTGCTATGGGAGCAGAACTGAAGATACTCAAAGCAATTAAACTCAGGAAAATAACCCACCTTTTGCCTGTAAAATGTACTCTCTTGCCTATTCAAGAAACATCTTCCATATCACCTTTTTAGAACAAGAGTATTACAAAGAAACCATTTTTGAAATTTAATTTATCCTTCAGTTCATACCAGAAAATCTTCGCCAGTATGAAAATGCTGAAAGTTTATTAAAAAAAAAAAAATAGTAAAGCTGAAAACCTGGATGAAAATTAAGAAACAAACTACCAAGTGCTGAATCTTCCCACATTTCTCAAACTAGAACGTTAAATCTAAGGAGAAAAAAAGTTTGGATAAGGACAAACTTTACGAGTTTAATATTGAATTAAGCCAGACAAAATTACTTCTGAACTATATTTTACACGAACAGTGAAAGCATATAAATAAAGCATGTTTTTTCTGACATTGTCATAATATCCACCGGAGAGATTAAAAGGAGAATCAATCAGCTCACAATTTTTCATAATTCTGTATATTTAAGTGCAATTCTGCTCTTGCTTGTAGCACGGTAGCGTTCCATCATAAAACTACCAGAAAATTATTAATGAAAAAAAGTGTTTAGCTACTAGAGACTTGCAAAGTCTCAATAAGAATCAGTGACAGGGGATGCATGGTCTGTAAGGTCAGGAGGAAGGTCAAAGGAAGTAGGAACAGTATATTCATAGCTGATCAGACTAGAAGCTCATCCATTCTCACATCCCACCTCTGAAAAGGGCCCTTTCTCTAGGGGATGTATCAAGCTCTATTTCTCTTTTCCCATGCATATATTAGGAATTTGCTCTGGCAACTTCTGCTACTAATTGTTGTAGCATGTTGCTTAAAAATACCACGGGTTGCCCCTTCTCTTTTACACTAAGAGAAAAAAGTGCCTCTCCACACCTTATCACCTTTTTTATTAGAGATCAAGATCTTAATAACGATTTGGGAAAATTAGGATGTCAAAACCTTTAGCCTTTTACCTCGCATCCTCCAAAGACATCTAGTCAGTTGACTTAAGTGAAAATTAACTTTCCCACTCCTGTTTTTGTTGCCTTCACAGTCTCTCTAGTCCTTTCTCAGCCAGTTATCATTCTGTTTGGGTAGCGACCTCATTTGTAGTCACACTTGCCAGGTCCTACATTTTAGATTTCTCACATTAGTTTAAATCTTTTATGTATTTGTTTGGGCTTAGTTTGTCTATTCTACAATAAATTACTTTGGGTTTACTAAACTATAAGCTTAATCATCTCTGCCCTTAGCTTTCCAGCCTATCAAATCACCCATAATGATTTATAATCACCCAAGGCGTTACGAGGCAAAACTGATTTGCACGCATAAGGTCTTTTCTTTCTTACCTGCAGGGGGAAAGACTTGGTGTTCCATACTTTTATCAGGAAAAGGCTTTGAAACAGAATCATCCCAAAAGTTGGGAGTCAAAATGAATCTCATTTACACAGCAGAGGGGACCCCATTCCTAAGATGTATGTCTCAGGTATCAGTCAGTTATTCTGTGTGAAGAACCTTACAAAGTGTTTCCACTCAACATCTGGGTTCTACGAAATTTAACATCCACCCATTTTCTTCCCCAGTCTGTTTATACCGACAAAAAAAAAAAAAAAAACAGAGAAAAGAAATAATCTACTAACCCCTGTTTGACGCAAGAATGACTCGCATCCAATAGAAAGGATCTGCAGAATCTGATGACATGATTCCAAACAACGGTATCTGTCAGAGCACACAGCAGCATTAAACACATATACAAAGAAAGCTTCCATTAACCCAAGAATCTGAACTTGTAATGACTCAACTCTTACACTCTTTAATATATTTCTTTTTTTTTTTTTCTTCAATTAAACCAGAATGTACAATAACAGAGATCCTGAGACCATCTATTTTAATCCTCTAACTGGGGTATGACTCAGAGGACTATGCTATGGAACCTAAGACCCCTTCTGCAGGAAAAAAAAAACAGAACTCCCTAGAAAAAAAATGTCAGTGCACATAAGCTAGATTAGTAAAGGTGAAGATGCAAATGGCTGTCTTAGGCAGTTATGGAGTACTACAGCCCAGGTGGAGCAGGGAAAGGGGAAAAAAATAATAATAAGATAAATAGGTTAGATACCATGAATGATTAACAAAATGGAGGGGGAAAAAAACTACGTGATATTCCATTTCTTCTTTCAGCAAAACAATGGAACACACTGTAGTCAAACTTCTTTGAGAATACAGAAGAAAGGAAGGTCGTTGCTGGTTTTTGTTATTATTTTTTAAACAGCCCTAAACAAAATTTATTTTCAGTACAAATTAAAGATCAAGCGTAAATTACAACATAAATATCCTCCTCCATCAAGTTTAAATATTCAAATTCTACAGCTGGGAATATGTTTTTAAAATACCCTATATGAAACTGTCAAAGTTAGCCAAGTTTATAGAAAAAAATCTTAATTACGTATCTATTTAGCAGCTAGGAAGCACAGATAAACTACATATTCTTCTATCTCCAGTATCCTTCCTGCCTAGTCCACCCAAAAAGTAGATAGGTATGAGAGCTGGGGTTTAGCCTTTCAACAGCCCTTCAGTGTTGTAAACATCCAAGTTATAAACTACTGCTACAGAGCCTGACCGGGATAGGCAAGTTCAAGATAATAAATAAATAAAGTATAACCTAAAAATTCTAGGCCTGAAGATATCTGGTTCATTCTAAATGATCTAAGAGGCCTAAAAGTTCTAAAAAATAAAATAAATCAAGTAATGCATGGATTTTCTGCAATATGTATTCTTTAACAAACAAAGCTATCTGTTCATAACCCTAGTGCAGGTTTCTAAGAACTCCTGCATTTATAAATATTAAGAATCATGTAAATGTTTACAAAGACCCTGGGGGAGGGAGGTTAGCTAACATCTTCAACAATATATTCAAAAACTCAAGTTCTAAATGTCAACTGAAACACCTCAGAAAAACATTTCCCTGCAATCTTTACAACTCATTAGTTTGTTTTTACCTGATTCCTTTTGAACAGTCACTCCTGTTTCATTTTCAAACTTGTTACTGCTAAAATTTAAATTTAGCTATGAACAAACAGTAAAGGATTCATAAACTTGCTGCTTAGGTTACTCAATGAATAATTATCTCTGCTGTTTACCCTGTAGCCAGTATCAGTATTGCATAGGACATTTCACTTTTAAAAAGTATTTCAGATTAAATAGAAAGCATTAGCTTCATAGAAATGAATAATAAAGACTATTTCTGAAATAGTCTTATTCATTTAAATGAACTTTAAATACTTAACCACAAAAAGACAGAACTGAAACTGACAGGTCAACCTGAACAGAGAACGGCTCACATTTTTAGCATTCTACACACAGAATATCTCCTTTCTGAAACGCAGAAAATATCAACACCTACCTGGCAGCATACTAAGAAAATGAAGAGTGTGATAGCTGTCCATAACACCTTCTCTCTGAACTGGATCTGCAGAACAGATTGGGGACAGAGATTATTGTACTTGTTGTAGTCAGAATTTTCACTCCACCACCACATCAGTGCTGATCATCATTCAGAGTTAGATGTGAAGACGTTGAGCCAGATGGCGTCATTTCTCATCAGAAATTATTTTTAATATGATTTCAGAGTTTTTAGAGACAGTCACGGGCTTCTGTGTAGTCAAAGAAAGCTTATATGGGATCTGGCAGACAGTGTGCCTGGTATTTGGTGAGCCGAACATGTTTTATATATAGTATCCTAATACAGGGGGTATTTACAGAAAAGCAGCAGCATGGCTAAAAACACGAACATACCAGAACAAACATGAAAGATTAATTAAAAAAAAAAAAAAAAAAAAAAAAAAAAAAAACTTATCCACAGTGATTTTATCTCTAGGCTTCAACAGATTGGAGGCACAGTTTTGTAAAGCTGAGAGTTAAGTGATTAAAAACCAGAAGAACCATTAGTTTTGGACAGGAATTCAAACCATTCAGAAGGCAGCTCGTCAGAAGGTGTCACAGGAAGCTTAAATTAACCATTGCGATCACAGACACAGAGTACAACGCGACTTTAAAGGATCTTTTTCCCCTCTGAACTGTTTCTATCCATGCAGATTAGGTATAATTTTAAAAGATTGTCAGATTAATGATCATTGGTCACTAACATATTGAGGAGATTCTCATGGCCACAACTTTGAGGCAGAACACTGTAACTACTGCCAGGAGCAAGAAGAGAAGAATCACAAGGTTTCCATTTGAACCAGAGTTTTTCTCAAAGCCTGAGAGAGAAAGAAAGCATTTGCAGAGACCAGGAGAGAGCTGAGATGCAGCGTTATGTTCAAATCCCCACCTCTCCTCCACGGACTGCAAACCCTGGGAGAAGTGTGTTCTCTGCAGACAAGAGCACAGCAGCTACTAAAACGAGACATGAACTAACATACGAGACAGACACAGCAGAAGTAAGAGATTTCTGCCTCCAACCACTGAATCTGCCTGTAGAGAAGTAACAAGAGAAAGGATTAGTGCCTAGTTTTATAGGCCCTGCGCACCCACAAACAAGAAGCTACAGACTGAGGCAGCCGTGCAGCTTCTCAAACAAAAACTCAGAAATAATCCGTATCTTTGTAAGTGAAGACATGCACTTACTTTGAAGCAAAATAATTCCAGTAATTTAATGTATTTACTGATCCAGACTCATTGCTAAAAGAGGCCAGATGCTAAAAATACACACAGTACAAAGTTAAAAAAAGAAAAATAGTGACAGCAGCAAATAAATCCAGTGTCTTGTGTTAGATTTTATGCAGCGCTGACCCACTTTACTAAGTGCTGTTTGAATTTTATACTTTAGCTTTTAAGTACAGACTTTTAAAACAAGAAAAACGAGCAGCACTATCTCTGCAGCCCAAACTTAGCTTCTGGGGTATCAGTCTCTTAAGCTGTGTAACTGCCCGGGCTCTCACTTTAACTATGGTGAACATGAGCATTAGAGAAATTCTGCAAGATTCAAATCACAGTTCATTCACAAGGAACAGCCTCTGTGATTCAAAAAGAAAAAAAAAAAAAAAAAAAGAGAGAGAAAAGAAAAAGAACGCATCTGAATCTGCATGCCAAGAACAGCAAAATACCAACTGGTACCAAAATATTCCAGCCACAAATGATAACAAGCACAAAAAGAGTACATTTCATCATCTGATCAGATTCAACTGGACATTTTATTCCTTCGACATTTTTCTCACTTACAACCTGTGAAAATAAAGGGACTTGAGCATCATCATCTTGGTGTTCTGAACACTGTGTTCTACATCTTTGAAAAAAATCTGTGCATATCAGGGTAATACGAACAAATGCTACTAACTACAAAAAGCAGCACTTGCTTCTGGTAACCAGCTTGGCCTAACAACAAAAGCAACACTCCCCAGTGACAGCAACAGCCCACTTCCCGCCTCAAAAATAATGGAAAAATAGTTCAACGGGAGCACATCTGAATCAAAACTTCATCTTCACTGGACAATCAATACAAGCTAAGAGAAGAGGGCGTATTTTTTTTTTTTTTTGAATCTTCATTTCTTGTCCTGGCCTTAACCAATCCACTAAAACCATTGCTAATTATGTTTGCCCGTAAGAGGTCGCAAGCAAAAAATAAATAAAAAAGAATTAAGAGTTATACAGAGTGACCTAGGCCACTTAACAGACTAGACACGAGCAAGGAACATAATGTAAAATGCTCAAATGACTCTTCAGTCTAGGAACGACGTTCCCAAGTATATTTTTCACTTCAAATCTGTACAAAGCTGGCAACTGAGAGTCATTGCCTAGACAGTAACCTAGATAGTGAAAGAGACAAAGTGACCCAAGCAGCAAGGACAGGAATTTCAGCACCTCCCTGGGCATCCTTCATCAGCTGATGGAGGACATGGACAAATAAAGTCTCTCTTCCTCTCTGGCACAGAGAAGGGTAGGAGAAAGCAGCCAAGAGAAAAATCACAACTGTTGCTGAGCTTTACAGAAACTGCAGTATCTGTAGATTTATCTTAGCTTCCTCTTCTCATCTACTTCGTTAGAAAAAATGGGACACACAGATATAACCAACCCATCAAAGATACGTCCTAAACCTGCACAAGACTGCACAAAGGTTCACTGCTGCAGAAACAAAGCACTCATACATTCTACGCAAAGCAGTTGCATCCTGATCTGAGCACAAGGTCTGGATCTGGAAACTCCTGCTCTAAAGATGCCTTTATCTGATTGATATCACTTGTTTGGAGGCCTGTCCTGAGAGGGAAAGATGTTGGGAATCAGCAAGGAATGACAGACAGGGTGAAGAGATGGAGTAAATCCCAATCTTCCTAAAAATCAGTCCCAAAGGGGGATAATTGGCAGTTTTTATCACATCATTTCCATCCAATCCAGCATATTCAGCTATGGTGAAGGGAACCAACATCTCTTCATCCAGTCCTAAGCCTCAGGAATCTCTCATCAGTGTAAGAGGATTCTCCGTGATGGTATCATACTTGCAGCTATGTATTTTCTTTTAAAAATGAAAATCAACATTTAACTTACCTAACATTCACTGGCATGAACATCCCATCAATTTGCTGCTCTAATTAGAACCTTTGTCACCTAGGCAATACCTGAGTGTTTGAGTATGAGAAGTAAAAAAAAACATTTTTTTTTTGACAGGGCCATTCTTTCTGATCCTTCTGATCTGCAGAAATTAATTTTGATCTAGAAAATAGGCAGAGAAGTGGGTTTTAGGGCTATGGGAATAGGTAGATGAGCTGTAATGGAACTCAGTTTATTAGTTTCAAAACAAAGAGAAGTGTCACATCCAGTAGGTGAACAGGGAGCAATTATGTGAACTTTATCACAGATCACTTTCCCACCTCATCAAAGGGAAATGGCTATTGGAGTAGGAAACATTTTGTTTTGTAGAAAAGGAAGTACTAAATACAAGGTTCCTGAATTCCAGCACAGGCCTTTTAAAAGTAATACCTTAGCCAACTCAAAGCCTAGAAGTGTCACCAGGACTTAAAGCCAATACCAACAGTGTTATCCACAGGAAAAAAAGCTTCAAAACTCTGGCTTGGTATATTAACGTAGATCCCATCATAGGGAGCTGAAAGTAATAAAGTTAGTCTAGAGATAAGACATGAAACAAAATGAGTTAATACAATTACCAAGTGGAACGACTTATCAGAAGGCAGTTAAGATTTTATCATTCTGTTAATCTTTCACCTTAACATGGATTTCCTCTCCTCCAAAGAACCTGTCCTACTTTAGGGCCCACTGTCTGTGTTAGTATTGTAGTGTGGACTCGAATGGCACAACAGTCTTATCTATGAACCAATACAAATAAAAACATGATGTGGCACTCACCTTTCTTTCCGGCTTCTGGATTTCAGGTAAAACTGCACAGAAGGGCTTAATAACTTCCAGGAATTTAACTGGTACAGAAAAACACACCGAAAAAAGAACAAGAGGGAAAGAAAAAAAAAAAAGAGTGAGAACAATTTATAAGGCAATTATTTCATCAACACGCACTCTAATTCAATGTCTGAAAAATAATTCCCTTTTCTTGAAGCTGTTGAAAAATGGGTAAATATGTGGAAGAGAGTCCTTTTTTAACACAGATTTGGCCCATCCTCTACTCCTCTAATCATCTGAGGGGAGAAGTAACACTGGATATAGCACAAGAAGCGAACTAAATTATATTCTATTTCAAAATAAATGGAATATATTCCATATATATATATAAATGGAATACGTGTATTGGTCTGTGCCTGTTAAACACAGCAGCAAAGGATGCTAAAGAGTCCCTACCCAGAGACCAGTACCTTGTGGTTTACATGTGCATGTAGGTGAGAGAAAAGAAAAAAATCACTCAAATATTTTTAGAAATTGTAACTTAAATCACTGCAACACCTATTCTGACCAGAACTTTGTGGGATTTTCCTTTAACTTTTGGTCCATCTCTGCTCACAACTTCTCCTTTAAAAACACAGAAAAGCTCAACAGTTTGAGCTCTCCTTCTGGAAAAAGAAAATAAATAAAAAAATAAAAAATAAATCCAGAATGTACAAAGGTGGGCAATTTCCCTGCCAAAACCTGCAGGGTATCGCCAGCCCCCCCCCCATACACACGCATTTTGGATCTCCACCAAAACCCACCAGCGGGCTCCCCTTCCACCAAACCGCACTCGTTACACTGCGGAGCGAGGTTAGGCAGCTTTTTGGGTCGAAATCCCGTGATTTACGCTCACGTTCCCGGCTGGGCCACGCTTCTCCTTCACCCCCCTCACCGCTCATCCCACAGCCTGGCTTCACGCCCCACGGCGCGCCGGGGGGGGGGGGCATAAAAACCCACCCTAAAAAAATCTCCGACCACCCTCGCCCTGTCGGTAGGTGCTACCGACGCCCCCCTTCGTCCTGCCCTGACCCCCCCGGGCCATGTTCTCCCCTCAGGGGGGACAGCGAGGAGGATCCCCACGGCCGCCCCCAGCCCCGCTACTCACTGCCCATGGCGGCGGCGGGGCCGGCGCTGCCTCAGCCGCTGTCACCGCCGCTCGCCCTCCCTCAGCCGCCGCCGTGACGTGAGGCCGGGCGCAGGGCTCCTCCCTGCTGGCATGGCGGCAGCCGCTCCTCCTCCTTCTCCTCCTTCTCCTCCTTTTTCTCCTCCTCCTCTCTCAGGAGCCAGGGGAAGGGGAGCGAAGCCTCTTCAGGTCGCGCTGGCGGCCGGGCTGAGGCGGCGGCGCCTCACGGCTGCCCCTCGCCGCCCGCCCCTTGAGGCGAGGAAGCTCCGGCGCTCGTTAATTATTGCTAATTATCCTAAGTTTTGGGATTGCTTTCCTCAGTGGCATGTTTACTGGGTCAAAGCAGTGCCCAACTGGTAAACGCAGCGGTTTGTTTTCTGAAGTGAGAGGCTGCTGCTTGCAGCTCAGACTGGCTGCATCTCTCTGCCGGGTTATTAAAAAGAAATAAAGATTAGCGGTGTGTGTTCCTTTCTGTGTCTTACTGGTGTCCCCAGTCAACCACATCCCAGTTTGATAAAATCATGGGTATGTCCCAGTTTAATAATATTATGGGTACATTGGTAAACTGACCCTGAAATATGAGAATATCTGGAGTGGGAATGGGTATCACAGAAACCAGTATCAAATCCTTCTAAGGAGCTTTCTGTTGCAGCAGGTGATGGTCTATAAAATGATGTTTATTAGAATTTACTGCAGGATTTATGTGTGATTTAAAGCATAAGTATTCATCATTAATTGGCCTTGTGTCTTACTTGTAGATGTCTGGGTTAATAGCTGAGCTCCAGGTAGCTTCTTGCAGTTAACCTGTGTTCAGATTTTTAGCCATGCTGACGCAGTCCTTAAATTACAGGTCCTCACTCACAGCAAACCTCCATACCTGTAAGTTGCTGGTCCCTGTTTTGATGATTGATAAAAGATCCAGGAGGTTTCCCCAATCTGTACTAACACAGATACACCACTGCAAGTATGCTGAAGAAATATCACGGCATCATCAACAACGGGTTCCCAGTGGCTGAGGTTTAAAAAAAATGCAAATTTGTTTTCTTTGCTTGTTCCAAATGAATACTTCTGGGGTGTTCAAAATTGTAAGCCTTCAAATTTCAGACTACATTTATTTCAAATCTAAAATAACATCACTTACTAAAATATTTATTGTATTTATTTTCCTGATGTTTCTTCTTCTGTAACTGAGTTACTGCTGTCTTTAATGAAATGCTCGACCTAACATCTCTTTCCTTTGATGTCTTTTCTTCCCGTCTTGCAATTCCACCTGACAATCCTGAGCATGTGTCCTTGACTTGCACATTTCATCTCGCATGCTACAAGGTGCAAGTGCTGTAACACTTCCTCTCTTTCTAGTCAGTTGTTTGTTTGTTTGTTTGTTTGTTTTTTACTATCTAACAGCACATGAAGATTCATTTCTACTTTTTAAATGACCCAAAAGTTCTCATGTGGGTCCTACTGGGTCGTACTCTGTTACCCACTCACCCAACTTTCATTGTGTTTCATCTGGCACTTTCCTGAGCACAAACAGAAAACTCACTCCCATTGTCAGTCAGCACCCCCATCTGGCGCTTTCACAATTTCTCTTTTCTGAAATGCTTTCAAATTGGGTAAATTCACAAGTGTATCACCACAGAAGCAGTAAAGGTGATCTCCATCAGACATAAGCCCAAACGCCTCCTTCTCTGCCCAGGATTTTGTATGGAACTGGGTACCCAGCCTGAACACAGGGGCACTGAGGGCCTCTAAAGGCAACGAGTCCCAGCCTTGCAAAAGCAAACCAGCATTCGTGCAGGGTGAGCCAAGTCTGCATGCAGAGGCACGTAGAAGGAAAACAGCTTTGCATGCATCCAAAAGCAGTGGGGGAAACGGTGTTAACATCTAACTCAGCAAGGGCTTTGTCTTGCTCCTTGTAGCTGTTGGCCATCACAAGAGAGCAGCATTTTGCAGACAAATCTGCATCAGCGACACCAAGAGAGCAGTGCCAAAGCTCTCTCTTCCTTACCCCAGCATCCCTGGGTGGCTACATGGCACAGCAGCACTGGGCTTGGGGACTGAGCAGCACTACAGTAATAGCTGTGTCTGAGCATTCAAGTGTCCTTTATTTGGCTAGATAAACCTGCACAGCCTGTGTGTGAGTGGTGCATAACAAGGTCAGGTTCAGGAAATGGGACACTCAAAATGTTGGGTCTGTTCTTCCCTTTTGCGTGCTGTCATAGTGAGAAAATGTGGCTTTATGTAACCATCAGTTTGGAGTCAAAGGTGATGTTTATGCTGTACAACTTTCTTAGCTACAGCTGCAGCCAAAGTAACGCTACTCTTCTGCCTCCTTTTACTACTTACTGATACAGAGGTTCTTTGTGAGCAGAGTATGAGAGATAATTTGTACAAAAAGCACCAAGCACAACCACCGCCTGTTTGGACAAAGCCTCTGAAAAACTGAAGCACACACCCCAAGTATTCTGCTATATCCAAGCAAAATATAACCATATTTCTGTAAGAGTGCAGCTGCTGATATTACATATTTATGGTAAAAAACAGTAAGAAGTAAAGGACAGGCAGAGCTCCAGCTGTTCTCAGGAAATGGGATTTCTACATGGACGAGTACACCGCTCAGGGACCATGGAAAGAAATCCCTGGGCACTCAGAGCAGAAGTTTAAACCAGAATGTGTTTTGATTAGATAAAGCTATTCAGAATGCCTAAAAAGTTGTGAATTTTGCTACAGCAAAATGAAAGAAATATGACTTCATGTCACTGTGATGCGATAAAGAAGTTACATGAAACAGGCTACAGAACCGAGATTACAGAGGTTACTTCTGGGTCATATAGATGAATGAATGAATGAGTGAGTTAATTAGGGTATGATATCAAACTGTGCTTCAGAGCAGCTTTTGGGAGCTGTTCCCCCGGCCGTATTCTATTAGGTTAAACCCCACTTGCCTCTTCAAAAAGGTGTTTTGTGCACAGTGGCTTTGGTTTATACAGGCATGCTCCCCCAAACAACTTTGGGAGACATGGGGAGGTGCCAAACTCACACTGCCACTGAGACCATAAAAGACAAAATGCTGGGGAAAATACTGTGGTGATGGGAGCGCTGCCTTGGGACAGTCAACACTGAGGGCAGCTTTTGCCTCCTTTTGCCATTTGTCTTCATTATTCTCCTGCTTAAAGTCAACATTGTGCTCATTTATCTCTTGCTTCCCAATACTGATTTCTTGCTTTTACCCAGCTGGCAACTGTGCTGAAACCTTCCCTCAGGGAGTGCTAAGGCTTTCCAGCCAGGAACTGCTGGGGTAGCATTTGGCTACAGAAATATCTCACCAGGTGGGAGTAGAGAGCAGTTTGGCAACTAGCAGGCAAAGGGCTTTTTTTTTTTTTTTTTTTTTTAGCATTTCTTCGAAACACGTAAAGTTGAAAAAGTCACACAAGCAGAAGGAAAAGGGCAGTGGTGTAACAGAGCCTTTAAGAAGCCCCTATGAATCCCTTGTGAAGCTCTGGCTGACACTGACACTAGTCCTCTGAATGCAGAGATCCCACACATCGTAGAGGAAAGGAGAATGGTTCTGGGTGGAGGGAGATGGGTTTCAAGAGAAGCAGTGAGAAGGGGAAGTCTTGTGGTCACTCCTTTTTTATGAGGGCTCAGCAGAACTTGTTTTAGCATTGCTGTCACTCTCCTCTCCTGCTCACCTTGTCTTGTTGCTGGAACAGGGCTTCTCCAAAGCCAAAAAGGCCACGTACCTAGAGGAGCTCTGGCTTTTTAACTGTTTATTATTTATTTTAGTGCCATATGAAGAATACTGTAAATTCTGATGTTTCTGTGAAAAATAAAAGATTTGAAAAGGAACTAAGAAAAATCAAGACAGACAGTCTTTCTTTAGCTCAGCATGAGAAAATTCCTAGAAACCTGCGTGGTTCTTGGTTCTGTAGAAACATAAGGTTCTGTTGTGTTTAGTGCAAGTTGTGCATCAAAGCTTCTTTTCTGTCATTTAGGATTCTGAGTTAGAATTAGTTTTTCATTTGTACAGGTTTCCCTGTCATGCAAGAAAAACCTTGACCATTCCACTGAAAGATGATTCAAACATTACTGCTAACAAAATGTACACATCCACCTGCAGCCCTTCCAAGGTTCACACTGCTTCAGGTGTGGGGGCTTAAAGGTTGGATCAGATGATCTTAGAGTTCTTTTCCAACCTAAATGATTCTATGAATAGAGAGAGATTACAGCAGGAGTCCCACCTGACTACCTATTCTTCAAGTAGGAACCAAATCCTGACCATTTTCCCCCTGAAGAAGGTGCTACAAACAAACAAAAAAAAAAAACAACAAAAAAAAACATTGCATTTTTGTTTTTCCTATGGCATATTTAAAGAAAAGAATATATGAAATTGTATATATTCAGCTTAACAGAATACAAAAAATGGCAAGCTGTTGACTGCTGCTCATGAGAAAAGCCATGCTTCTAGGAAACTTATTACCAAGGATAAGAACATCTGCTTTAGAAAAAGGGGGGAAAAAGACAACCATACTCAGGCGTAGTTTCCAAACCCACACACAAAAGGAGTCTGAAAAGAGTGGGCTTTAGATGCAAAGATTATGTTTTTTTCTCTTCATTGAATGGCAGTGATCCAGAGAGCTCCAATGCACAGTTTTTCTGTTGCAGCACTTCATAAATTAAAGTGAAATTCTGCCTGAGAAGTTATGGACATTATTTGTAAAGCACATTCGGGATCGCAAGTCATTTAAATGTTAAACTACTGGCTTGCCTCCAGCAAAGGTTGCTTTATTCCTTCATAGGGAAGGCTTCATATCAGCAAGTAGGAGACCATGATTTTAACACTTCATCGTAGTCTGGTTCTCTATTTCAGTTTCCTGAAAGTTTTTCAGTTAAAAAAAAAAAAAAAAAAGGTAATAAATAGATTGAAAGTTAATAAACCATATTACCTCTAAAAACACACATCAATTTGGGGACCAATCAATATTCTCACAAAATTTTGAAGTGTGCCATAGCATTAAAAAGAAAACTTTTGTCTGCTGCCTGCGTTTTAGGAACTTCATGTGGCTTGAACATCAGTATCTGTTTGAACTCCTTCAGAAAACCCACTTCACTAACCTCCTGTTGCCATTTGCTGCGATCCATGTCACTTATTTCTTCTTTAACATGTTTTCTTCTATAACCTGTTTTGATACCACAGCTTTTCACTGCAAAGAAAAGGTTTTGCTCAGGAGCCTCACAACATGCCTCCACATGGGAACTTTGCCCAAACTAAAAACCAAACCAAAATAAGCCATGAGATTTTTTTTTCACTACAGCTTTTTTTTTTTTTTTTTTTTTTTTTTGGTGAGAAGCCCGTTTGACCTTCTAATTCTGCCACCCCTCAACCTTCAAGCTTCTGGCGTACTCAGAACAGGCCTCGCTATTATAGCTTTCAACAAGGGTTGCTCAAACTCTTTTCAGCCTGCTTTATCTGTCTTGCCACAGTTTTGAACTCTTTGCTCTTGGTCACGCTTTCAGCCTTCTTACAGCATAAGCAAGATTTTGTATAGGAACTAGGGAAGAAGAAACTGAACAGAGGCAAGCCCTCAAAAACAATTAAGAAAATAGACAGTGGACACTGAGAAGAATTTTCTGGGTAGGGAGAAACATCACTTTTCAGGGTAGCCTCTTGGGTACCAAACTGGTAGCCAAACTCTATGGGTAGCCAAACTGATTGGCTTCTACAAAACTGGGTTCTAAAATACACTATGAGCCTCACTGCAGCACACCTCCCACCCTGCAAGCTCAATGTGAAAGCACTGCTTCTCCTCCTGAGGAGAAACCAGTGCCTGAAGCCTTCAGGAGAGATCCTGCTAGGTGCCCCCAGGAATCCTGCTTTAACAACCCTTATCCCTTCAGGCTATGCACATTAGAAGAATACCAACAATTGCACAGATTTAATTGCAAGTCCACAGGAAAAGAAATGAGAAAATCCACAACACTCTGCTATAGAAATGGCTCATTCCCAGGCACGGGGAAGCATTTACTCAACCCAACAGCACTAACACTTCTGTGGAAATGAGAAGCTGTTTCCACACATACACCACCCCAGAGAACTGACAAATGCAGATAAGCGATCGGATACAAGGTATTTCATACCTACCTCACTGATCTTCCCCCTGGACTGCAATTTTTAAAAACTTTTAAAAGATCTCTTGTAGAAAATGCTACAAAAGAACAAAAAACCTATCTAGAGTAACAGGCATCAGCTTTCATCTTTAGGTATGTCCCCATATGAAAAAATTGCTTCACCAATACAGAACTTGTTCCATTCTTTTTCCCATTTTGGAAAATTAAGAGTCCTAAGGATCTGGCTTTTGTTCTTCTTCGCAGGAGGACGGCAACAAACATGACTGACTACACGAGTAGGCTGTCCGATGAAAATTTAGATGAACGTCTTGGTAAGAATGTCTTCCTGCTGCTGCTGGTGGAGGGTTCCAATGCCAACTGCTGGGGCTGGTAAAGGAGGTCTACTCACAAGAGCGAGCTGAAATTAGAGCCAGTAGGAAAAGATTAGTGAAGCACAAACATAGCGCCATATCTTGAGGTTCTCTGATGCCACAGTGATACCTATTGTCAGATACTGGGCAGTTCCAGTTGGAGGTGCTGCAGGAAGTTTTCCTTCATCTCCCTGCGACTACAGTTCCAAGACCATTACAGTGTTCAATCTGCCACAGCAAACAGCAGCTTCAGATTCTCCTCCTGCTCGCTGTGGCACCTTAAGCATGTTGTTTCCTACCTGGGATCTTTCATCACCCTGCCTACTTAGACTAAACAGTAAAAGAAAGCTCCAGACCTGTTCATCACTAGTAAACAGTGCTATAAAAAGCCTAAGTAGCTAAAATTAGAACACACATTCAAGTTTAGGCACTAGGTTAGGATTTATGTGTTAGGTTTTACACGTAAGCATCACAGAATTTTGCAGTCAAGAATAACTTTGAAGTTCATTTTAAAGACCAGAGCACCATGGGGACATCTTACCTTAACCCCCAGCTGCTTTTCAAACCGTGGTGACACAAAGGACCATGGACCCATGTTCTGTGGTTCTTCCTGACTCCAGGTGAAGACTAAAGGAAGGAAAATGGTACATTAGAAGCACACGTTTATCTTTTCAGTAGCTCAAGAAAGCTATGTTTTTCTGTTGTAGCACCTCTGACTTTTTTGCCTTGGTACTTTCTTTGAAATGAATTCTTATGAGACTGAATTCATTACAAGTCATCGCTTGCTGCAGTCAAACTAAAAGCATGTCCACCATTAGGGCACGCTGTGGGTACGCTCTTCTATTTTACCATCATTTTCAAATAATACTTAAAGGACTGGGTAGAAAAGATCAACGCAAAAATGTCCCATACGGTTCACTCTGATTTTCAGCAGTGGTTTAGAGAAGCTAACAATAGCAGAGACAAACTCTTTTAGCACACATGGCAAACACCTGTATTATCCCACTCCAGAAACACCAGATATATGGGGGGAAGAGCAAAGAGGAAAATACCACTACAGCTCTTCACCCTAAAAGGCAAGCAACAGATTTAGTTTAGAATTTCAAAGAGGTCAGAAAGAAAAAGGTAAAAATCTTGCTTACCTTTGGCACGGTTGTATTTGTTCAACTCTTGCTGTAGAGCTTCCAGGGGGAAAGGACAGAGTTCTTCCAGTCTCAAAATAGCTACGTTGTGCTGTTTGTCTCCTAGCGTCTCCCTTTGCTTCACCAAAGCGTAGTAATGTTTACCAGAACAGAGCACCACTTGGGTGACACTAAAGAAAAATAGGAGCGTTTCCAAGTTTAGTGTTTCACAGAAACTCTCTGCCTAACATTTTCACACCTTTCATAAAAGCAACCAGCCAAACTTTAAAGATGATGTACAAATTGAGTTGTACGAAGCTGAACTGCTACCCTAGACCATCTTTTCTTTTTTTGTCTTCCTTTCCATCCCACTCCCTGACAAACTAGCTGAGAAACTAACCTGTGGGCACAGTAGGCCAGGGCCCAAATGTCCTGTTTCTTCAGCTTTAACTCAGCCTTTTAACTATCTAAAATTAAATTCTTCATCTAAGTTAGTTATCTGTGCTCTCTCTGTAGAGAATAGAACAGAGTGGGAGAGAAGCGCCTCCAGAGGACAATTCTCTCCCATGCCTAAGAGCAACTGCCTTCGGGAGATACGCAATTGTTTACAGTTATCAGAGAGGTCTTAGCTGTCTGAGCTTAATGGACAAAGGCAAAGAGAGAAACCTCACCCTTTGTGCCTCACTGCTCCTCTTAAAAAACAAAGATGCTAAGACACTTCCAGCCTTGTGATTACACAACTAGGAGAGGGAACAGATAAGAACATTAGGAGGGAAAAATATAAATTGCCCTTTGTGAACGGGGTTCTCCAAATTCATATCTTAAAGGAGGGAGATAATACACACACAAAGATTTGTTATTGCCCTAACTTCACTTCATCAGCTCAAGCGGCCTGACAGCAGAACAAAAATTCTTCTTCTCTTCACAGAACAGCTGCTCCCAGTGACTGCTAGCTACCAGCCATGGTTCACAACAGCATCCATCAGATTAGTAACTCTGATCACAGCCTCTCACTGGAGGCAAGGGCTGCAATCCTCAACACTTTATTATTATGAAGACAGGTATGATAACTACCAACAGGCAAGCAGAAGAAAGGGAGGGAAACAAGTAAAACCCTAAGTCACTCCCCATACAGATACTTCCCCCCTAAAAAAGTCACATCTTTCACAACACCTCAGCCTTGAGCTATTAGGTAGAAGAGAGGGACAAGACTTCCTTTCTGAGCTTCCCTTGTAGGAAAGTAGAGCTACCTTTTAGGATCTACTGAGGAGTCACCAATGACAGGTTTGAACGTTGTCCTTGGAGCCATTTCTTCAAAACTTGACACAGCAGCCTAAATGGGGGAGAGTCAGAAGTTACCAAAACTTGGTCCCTTTTCTCTCTGGCCCTGTCTGGGACAAGGTTTTGGTAAGTAAAAGATACATTCACTCTCCCCTCCCATTCCCACTCCCACAGGTGAAAGACAGAACGGTAAGATTCTGAAGAACACCACTGGACCCAGAATCACTCTTACTTCAAGCTCACCGCCACCCAGCTTTAGTCCTCAACCTACCCTGCCCCTAACAGGCAAAACCCCATTGATTTCACCCCAAAACCGAGAGAGGAGAACACAGAGGAAAAGCAAAGAGAAAGAGAACACAGAACAGGAGGAAAAAGAAAAAGGAAGTTTTCCAGCTTACAGGGAGCCTGAGTAGCACTTTGGGAGAGGCAACAATGAGAGGTTTCCTGAAGTTCCGGACCATTTGCCGCCGGAGTAAATGGAAATACTGAGCTGGGGTGGTGGGATGCACAATCGACATGTTCACCTGGTCCCCATCAACTCCTTCTTCTGAGCTGTCACACATCTAAGGGGAACACAGCAATAACTTATCAAGAAAGAATTAGTGAGCCAAATATACAGGAGTTTAAGCCATAAGACATGCTTACTGGTGTAACAATGGGAGAAAAGTATCTCAATTCAAATGCTGACAGCAAGGGAAAAGCAATTTCAGAGAAATGGCTTTACCATTTACCTGGTAATACTGTATCTGAAGGCCTCCTTCAACTACATCATAACCAAGGCATGCCAGTTCTTCTAACAGTGGACAGTCATGACAATTTCATCAGAATGGCAGCACCCCTAAAGATGCTCCAAGCTCTTCCCTAAGCCATTACTCAATCAAAAAGGCTTTCATTTACTTACTACAGTCACAATGGCATAACAACAGATTTTATTTTTTTTTTTGCAAAAATGTGCCACAAATTTACTTACTGCTATTTAATAGCGCCCAGTGTTCTGCTTGTACAGTCTGTGCAGTGGGAACATCGTAAGTGGCTTGCACAGGCGGGTGGCTGCCCATTTACAATGCCAACCCCAGAACGCTTTCTCTAAGAAGTGCCCATTAAAGGTCTGCTACTTGCAATACAGCAATTCTGTCTTGCTACTGGACTCATTCTGCGGTACAGCACATTGCTGAAGAGCAGCAATCAGAAAAGTGACAGCAGGCAGTACTGAAGCACACCCCACCAGGGACATTTGCAGAGGGCACAGGGCCTTTGCAAACACTGAAAATCTCATTACAAAATTTCATGTTACCACACACATGGTTGGGCAGGTGACAGAGATCTAAGAGAAACAACAAGCATCTATTATTACAAAGTTCAACCAGAATCTTGCAGCAGAGCTGCTGTGGTAGTATTTAAACCAATGCTGCTTCCTCACCACTTGTAGACCTGCATGTCTGTCCCCTTTCTTCCTCTACTTTCAGCCCAGCCCATTTCTATGGTGAGATCCTGGTAAGTCTCCAGCTTCTGAAGTCAGTAGCATGTACATCAGGAACATGGTATTTTGTGGCAAGACTCCCAGAGCACTGTTTGCCAGTGCTGTGATGGGGAATACGTGAGTGTGAGAAGGGAGGTGAGGAGGGGTACCTGCAGGAAACGTTCCATCCGGCAGGATGAGTGCTCAGGGCCTGCACCATCGTAGCCATGGGGAAGAAGAATTACTATCCCACTCTGCAGGAGCCATTTGGCCTCCCCTAAAACAAACAATGAGAAAGAAGGAAAAATGATTTCAACAGAACATAAAGCCCCTGAACAGTCATTACTTTGCATGAACCACTGGGGACGATAAGAGTATGGCTGATTTCCACATCATTAAGTACAAACCAGAAACATGCTGTTGTGTTTAGCTGTGAGATTCACAGCTGTGAAACAGCATGCATAAGATGATCTGATGTTTCTGAAATTGTCATGAAACTTTGGGCTTTCAGGGCTCTTAAGGCTTCATGTTGAGCAGTGAAAGTTTTAGAACTTACTCGGAAACATCACCACATTATGAGAAAATCCTCTTAATGGCACTGTTATTAACAGGCATCCACAAAATTCTTCTCCTCAATATGAAAGCTCCTAACCATAACTCATGGCATCTTTTCTGTATACCTTGTCATTTAGTCCTGTGCAGGTATGAAGCAGGCAGCAGCCCATCAGCCAGTCCTGCCTAACACAGCAATGCCAGCCACAAGTGAGCTCCCCTGGGCTCTGTCAAAGCCCCTGCACTATTTAAGAGATTACAGTCAAATCCAGGAGGTAATTCATGAGAATGGGTGGGATAAGAGGGCCTCTTGCAATTACCATCTGTGGTTACAGAGTGAACATAGAGGCCTAACTGAAACTAGATGCCAATACTCTGGACTCTTACACTCAAGGAACCCCACTTCAGAAATCCATCTTAGCATTTGCTCAGCCTGTTTCAACCCCGAAAGGTCTTTTTGCAACATCTGAGCATTCGGAAAATGTGCAAAAGTCAAACTGAGACGTTGGTTTTAGCACTTTTTTTTCCTGTTTGTTTTTAAATCATCACTAATTTCTTTCTATATTGCTTCAGGAACTTTTCATATGCCTCATGAAGGAACAGTACATCCTAAGAAGCTATTAAAAATATATGCACACTGTAAAATAAATAGGGGGAAGCGGGAAGAAAGGTCATAAACATAATCAACTGTGCTTTCAGAATAACTTTTCTGTCAAGGATGAGGTCTCTCATTTTAGACGGACTGTCTTCAGAGAAAATCTGCACTGAAGTTGGGATCAAGTAGGCAAGCTCACAAGACTTATTGAGAAAACAATTCTTTTTCTCAACACATTGCCCTTTTACTTTAAAGCTAAAGGATTTTCTAAAACTATACTGGCTACAAATGATTTATTGCAAACATATGAATTAGCTCCTTGTACACTCACCTCCAGAGATGAAAGTGTCAAATATTATCTGGGCTCCATTAAAGAAGTCTCCAAATTGAGCTTCCCAAATTGGCAGTAACTTAGGGCTCTCAATACTCATTCCATATTCAAAACCAAGCACAGCTTCTTCAGACAAGGGACTGTTACTCACCTAACAGAAAGGAAATTGTTGGGAGGGGCAGGTGAGAGAGATGACAACCCAGGGCAAAGAACCTTTGGAACCAGGCACATCAGTGCTAGGCACACTGAGGACATGCACTCCTAAACGCAATTCACGGTCACCTCTCTTTTGCTTTTGAAGGAAGGCACTGAGGGAAGAAAAATAATAGGTGATCTCTCAAGGAAAGGCAGAACCCCTTGTTAAAGAGGGTAACTAACCATGCACAACTATCAACTTGCTACAGGAAAGCACAAATCAGTCATCTGCCTTTAGCTAGGCTCTCCTTAACCCACAATCAGGTGGGTTTTATGCCTCCGTATCTGGGCTTTGTCAGAATATACAGATTACGTACATGTGCCTCAGCAGTTTTAAAATCTGCACTCTTTCAGCACAACTTGAAGAACATTGTCTTGTGGACCGCAGAACCTACCTCGAGGAAACCCTTCTGGTCTGGGGACATATGATTCAGAGGAATGTAGGTATCATCTGTTTCTTGGCAAACTAACATCGCGTGTCGCTGGCTAAAGGTTCCTCTGCCGACGTCCTGTCCACTTAGTCTGACATTAAACCCTTGCCAAGCAATAAGCAGAACATTGGATTAGTTTATCATACAATAAAAGACATGCAGGACAGTAACTTCCTGGATTTCTCCTCATCAGCAAAATCAAATCTGAGTGGGAATTCTTAACCACCACCAGCTCCATCTCACAGAGATGCTCACACATCTCATTTCTCCTCTTCGCAGCCAAAAATTATTTTGGGTTAAGCGTTTGTAACTACACAGTTTGCTGAAGCAAACCGCAAAATATGTGCATCCTGTACCCCATGTAAACTGAAACACGAATTCAGACTAGAGAAGGAGGAAATTAATCACAGCATGAAACACTATAAAAGGTAAGCATGTGGGAGGCCCAACTGATGCCACATGCATTGCTCATGTGCACAGCACTGAGCACCAGCTTTTCGAGGGGATGGGAGGGAGCAACAATTCTTTGAAGAAATTTAGTAGCCAATCTACAAGTATTGGTGACATACAGGACTCACACTTATGTTCCCTTGCTACCATGCAAATACAAATTGTCAAATTTACTCAGCATATCAATCTTTGGGCTTAGAAACACCTAAAAAGCTTAATGTTATACTTTACAGACGTCAAAGCAAAAAATAATTCATTGTTTGCTGTCTAGTTACCTCTTACCTTGGCACAGCAAAGAACCAAACGCTAAAGTTTCAGCTGTTGCCCAGTCCAGCTTTTTTCCTTCCTCCATTTTTTGAACTCTTGACTAAAAAAGTAAGTAAGAAGGAAAGGTTACTATTTTGCCTTCTTCCATCTTTATGCATCGTTGTGGCACAGATCAGTATTAGAAGTTAGGAAAACAAATGCTGTAGAGAGAAATACTATTTTTCCAGCAGCCAATTTTGGTTGGTTTGATTTGGAATACATGCACGAACTGCAGAAGGCTGCCCCTGCAGACCACAAAACCATGTATAACCCATTTGTTCACTAACCAGTCAACAAACTTTAGATTGACAGATTAGATCTTAGTCTTGAAATACTAAAAAGTCTTAGCAGAGCAGAGAGCAGGCTACTGACAGACTTGGTGTAGTGCTGAAAGACACCAGGTGTAAGTATTTCAGTCTCCAGAATTCTCTATCTGCAGAATTGCAGATGAATGATAACACCCAGACTTCCCGCTGGGGCTGGGAAGGCAAGAACCAGCCTTCTGAAATATTCAGCTCATGGCTTCTCTACAGCTGTCGACCAGACGCCAGCCCATGGTCATCATTCATCAAAGTGAAACATTCATAAACCCAAACCAATCCAGTTATTGCACAAAATCTTATGACTCAAACACAGTGACTTTCAAACTTGGCCAAATGTGTACACAAGTTTATATATAAACACATACATCACTGGCTTTACACACTGCATACACTGTTACCAATCTCCTGATTCTTTTTTTTTTTTTTTTAAGTACTTACAATAACGAAGTTTAGATGATATTTGTAAGAACATTGTTAGAACAACAAACTGTATTTTTTACATGTTTCTTCTTCATTATATCAAAATATTGTTAAAATAACAAGTTAAATATATGGTCAGATATGAGGGAGAACGTATTTTTCTTCGAACATAAAAGAAGAATTGCGTAACAGCAGCCTTGAAAAAGAGAACAAGCTGTTTTTCCTAGAGAAGATTGTGCTGTTCTTTAACTGGCAGCCTTGTCAGTTAAAGAGTTTTTCCCTGGAACGGGTCATACCTTTAAACAACAGGACTAGAAACATCCTGACCTGTGCATAAGTCTTCAGGAGATGGCTGTGCATCTGGAGTTCTTCTGGCACCTCTACAGACTTGATTCCAATAAACTGCAGAAGTGGTATAGGCATTCCTGTGTCCCAGGTGGTGATTTTAGCAGAAGGCTCGACCAAACCTTTCCAGTGAGCCTGCAGGTTGGTAGGAGGTGGACTGTACAAAGTCATGTTGGCAAGGTGATCGCTCAGTTTAGAATAGTAGGTCGTCTTTATCTCAGACACTTCAACCTCAGTCATGAGCCCAGCAGCTACTAGGTGTTCTGCATACGTGTCTGGGATACTCTTACGGGATCTGTGGGCGAGGGAATCAAACACCAGAGACATTAAGCCTGAAAAGTGTCACTGCAGAACAGGGAAATGCCACCATACTATTGTCAGGTACCAAGGAAAACTAAAATAAATTACCACCTAGTGTATTATACTAATCTGGGTCAAGTTTTCTTTCCTGGCAGTTCCAGTAAGGTAACAATTCTCCTGGATTCATACTTTACAGTCCTTTCTTTAAGAAAGTGCCTGCAGTTGGCAGCTGCAGGTAAAAGTAAGTCCAGAAAAAAAATCTCTCATTCAGGCTGGCTCTGTGCTATTATGTATTGTTCTTTAGGCAAACTGACAGTGGAATTTCACAATTAGCTGAGAATCAACGCACCTGATTCCATAAATGCTCCACATAAAATACCAGAATTCATTGGCCAGTATTTTTCTTTGGGGATCAAGATGGAATCTGACTGTATTTAAATGCTTGTAAAGATGAGGCTCCATGGAACCAGCAGGACCAGGCAAGGACACAACACACATTGTGTGTAGTTTCCTCCAAATTCTCCCACACAATCTACCTTTCCCTCTGGCACACAGTAAGCAACTTTGCCTTCTGATTAACAGCAGTCATGAACCTGAAATTCAAGGGCTATATGCAAGATTGGTCTCCAAGAGGCATCAAGCTGCATATCAGAGAACCACGACCAGCGGTTATCTTTATTCTTGTGCCATTATCAGACAGGGGCTGCTATCAGTGTAGCTACACTTATATTAAGACTTGTCAGTATGGCAAAGGATCATCATTACACAAAGACTATTGCAGTAGTGAACAAAACTGAGCTGATGTAGAAGAAAGCATGTTTGGGGTTCCCCCAGCAGGTGGTGGTACCCTTACCTGATGATTTTGTACATGCTGGGGTTGGTGAAGAATGGCTCATCAAGTTCATTGTGGCCCCACTGCCTGTAGCACAGCAAGTCCACTATCACATCCCTGCGGAACTGGCGCTGGTACTCGACTGCCAGCCGCGTGGCACGGACAACTTCTTCAGGATCATCCCCGTTTACGTGGATAACTGCACATCCAACGATTTTACCTGCCCAGGGATGCAAAACGTAGTCACAGCAATCACACCCAACCCCTTCCAGAGTAATGGAAACAGATATAATGCATGTGTACAGCACTTAACAAAAAGAAACCTATAAAACATGCTTTTTGTGATGACAGTTGGGATAAGGAGTCTTCCCAGAAGGTGCAATTGGCTCAACCTGTTGTATTTGTCCCAGTTTCAACACGAATTCTTTACCAGCACTAAACTCCCATTAGATTTTCTACACAAAGTCCTTAATTCTTCTTAATCTGAATGGAAGTATTCAGGAAATGGGAAAGAAGTATTTGACTGCATCTTTCAAACAAAAACAGTTTTGTTTCCTTGTTATCCTAAGCTATAAACTACTACCACAGACCCATCCAGGTGACAAAATCTTTTTGCTAGTTAGTGGTCATTCAAACCATTGCCACCCCAGGCACGAAGAAAATTCTCACTAAAGGGAATGCTGCAGAATTCACACATCTTAACACCCTTCCCTGTATTTTGGATGCAAACATTCTCAGCAATGCTCCTCTTGTGTTTTCTCTGCCCAAATTCAAGTAAACTAAGATGCTTCTGTCACTCTACCACTTCTGACCAATATCCTATTTCCTCCTGAACCCCATATGGGTAACACACCCCTCAATAACCAGGTAAGAAGAAAGAAAAACTAAGGATGGAGAAAAAACAGACAAAAACTCCCCACAAAATCAGCCCACAGAAAAACTCCTAATATATGCTATATACCTTAACAGATTCATTGAAATCTAGCTGTTCATTTTGATGAAGCCATAAGAAAAACAGGTGATATTATACTTCATATATATATACACACACTAGGTTATTCTCAATTCTACGAGACTTACACAAAGGAAATAACTACTACGCCTGTGGTTTTGCTGATTGCAATATCTGTTTATCACCAAGAAAGATCAGCCCAAAGCAAAAGGCTTTCTAAGATTAAGCTTCGAAGTGGCATGAGCCTCCCAATTAAATGATTAATAACATTAATCATGGCCTTTCAATTAAAAGCTCAACAAGTTCACCTGACAATAAATAAAACAAGAAAATGAAGGAGTAGCTGAGTAATAAGTCTTACTCAGAGAAAAAAAAAAAAGGTGGGAATAGTTTTCATTATATTTAAAAAGATATATTGAAAATACATCTATTACACATTTCACCACAATACATTTTTAAAAGCTGCCAATTACATGGCAGAAATTTAAAGACTTCACCTAAATTTCGCAAATATTTTATAACATTCTGTAAAAGCATGACAGGATTTTCCCTTGACAATTAGCCTTTGCCCTGGAATAGATGGGGAAGGGCATATTTTTAGAACTTGAATTTCTGCTAGTAGGAGGCAATAATCAATAATAATTTGAATTGATACTCTATTATCAAAAGGCGCATAGATTATTATAATTCTCTAGGGTTGATAGCACTTGATACGAAAAGCCCATTGCAATAGCATGCCACGGGAACCCACTGGTGTTAAAAAGCCTTCCTTACACAAGAGGCAATTTTCTTTCTGATTCAACCTATACATACCAATATCACTACAGTAGAGTGATGATCTTCCTCGCTCTGGAGGAGTGGTATAACCCAGCTGGTTATTAACAATCAGGTGGATGCTCCCCCCAACTCTGAAATGCGGTAGATTAGAGAGGGTCAGCGTTTCAGGAACAATGCCTTGCCCAGAGAAAGCAGCATCGCCATGAACCTACGATAGGGAAGAAGATGGAAAAATCTCATTAGAGAACACAGGAGGAATAGAAAAATCAACAAACAGTAACTCTGGATTAGGATTTGCTACTCTCTTTGCTATATAGCAGTAAGCCAAGACTTATACCTACTCCTGCCATAACAAATAGAGACAAGAACAGATACTTTAGGAAAAATGTGTGTAAGAAACTCCAAAAAAGAGAGTATGAAGCAATTCCAGTAGGCATAAGAAGACTTACTTCAACAGTACCGTGGTAAAATGACAAAATTCTAAACCTTCCTGTGCATTTTTCAACCTTGTTGATAGCTCTTCTCCAAACTCATTTAATTTAAAAGAAGGCTAGCAGTGGTAGTCTAAATGGTTTAAATGCAAAACTGGTCTGCGAGGAAAGACACATGTGGCTCTCAATGCAAGGTATTAAAATAAGTACTTTCGAAATCTAGGAAGTGGAATTGTTTGAAGACCAATATTATCATGTATGTCACCTAAAAATCCTCCTTCCTTCTCCTCCTCTTTCTTCATAAAGCAGATCCTAATTCTTCATATTCTACATTAATTCAGTTTTGTTTGATATTTTTATATACACCATTTCTGTTCAAATGCTAGTCTAGGAAGTCTTATAAAGGTGAGTTAGAAGTTGTGAGCAAAATACCTGCAGGCAAATAACTTTGTCTCCAGGCTGTGCAGAGCTCTCTGGGGAGTAATCTCCGTCAAGCAGAGACTGCTGCCTTCCTCGCGTCTTGCCCACGGCCACCGGATTGATTGCTTCTAAATGCGAGGGGTTAGGGAGCAAGGTGACATGCACAGGCCTGTGTGAACCAAAGTCAAGATCCACAGAAGATGTCAGGTGGGAGAGCACATCCCCAATGGCCGGTGAATTCTCTGGAAACTCACTCAAACCACGCATCTTACGGAACATGAGCTGCATGGAAAAAAAAAAAAAAAAAAAAAACCTTGGTTAAATCCCCTTTCCAATTCACAGACACAATAAAAGAAAAACATTTCCAGGATCATATGCTTTCCTACTCCTGAAACAGCATGTTTGCTTAAGATACCAGCACAAAAAAGAACTTTATTACAGTTCTTTTGCCAGTCTCTCAGGGAGATGTGGCAGAGGTACTGACAGGAGCAGAACACCCTCTCACAAAGGTAACTTTGATTGCTCCAGCATTCGCAGCAAGACAAATTTTGGGGTTATTCATTCATTGCAAATAAACCAGGCACATAGCAACTGCCAATAGATCTCTTACCTCAGGTGGAAGCTGAAGTAAGCCCGTGAGCAGGTTAAGTCTCCCACGATGGGGCATGCCAAGGATGATGTCTGTCACGCCACTGTACGCACACATCTTGAACAGCTCGTGGAAGAAACCCATCATACTCTCTGCTCCTTCGCCACCATATCGCTTCACTGTGGCAAACTTTGTGGCTAAGAAGCGATCAAACTCCTGTTAAAAACAGAAGAACTTCAGTATTATGCTATGCCAAGCAGTATTCTGTTCATAAAATTGAAATATCATTTATTTTTGTACCTGGACAAACCTAAGCATACCACTTGAAAGTCCCAGCTCATTCTCCACCACCCCAAGCTAAGACCAGAAGCCATGATGTCTACATATGCTTTTCTCCTTTTAGGTAGAACAAACGTTGGATTGAGGGCTAAAGCTGCTCTAACACAGAAGGAGGCGGATACAAAACTACATGAGAGCAATTTACCAATTTCTTAACAGTTTACCTGGCTTAAGTGAAAATTAAGGAACAGTAATGTAAGTAATTTTACAGTAAAACAATGGTAAAATAAGTAATTTTACAGCAGAAGTCTTAACTATCCTGAGATATCAAGTGCTAGAGAAGCAGTGTTTCACTGATTACATTAGACACAATCTTTAGTACATAGGTACAAGAATTCTTGAAAGAAGGAAAATAAAGGAATCTGTATTTCCTGTATTTTCCTTTCACTCCTCCCACTTCCCTATTCCTAGACAGCTCTCTTAAGTGACAAAGTTTTGGAAGCAATCGAAGTGTCTGCAGTGTTTTGCAACTGAAGACTGAAAATAAACGAAGACTGTAACTGAGAAGGGAAGACTGAGTCACAGCCAAAGATCCAAGCCAACTCCTGAACACCTTCTAGTTAAGCAACATTTAATTCTAAAGAACATATACAAAACTGATCACACACGGAAGCATTTTTCCTGACAGTTAAAATTCTATACTCTAAGTACAGTTCTGGTCATACTGAAGGTAATATGGGATTCCTCAGGGTCCTGATGTCACTTTTCACCCTCCTGTGTCATAACAAATTCTTTTAATTGCCCAAGAGGCAAAAAAAAAAAAAAGAGATGTGTCATATACTTCTGTTTAGTCATTTGTTTATATTACATTTAACACTCCATACACTTGTAAAACTGGCAACATGGACACCTTCAGAGATCCTGCTCTTCTACCTTTCCATCCCTCTAGATAACACAGGGAGAGGGAAGGAGAAAACTGAACTTTTGCACAGTAAAGAAATATTTGTCTCTGCACACTTTGCAAGTACATAAATCTTTTACTTCATTACAGAATGTACCGGATACATGTTCCTCTGCTGAAAAGCAGCAAACTTACCACAACTACATGGCTAAACCCTCAGTACAACTCTGTTTTGTTCTCCCAAACTCCTGACAAACACTGTGCTTTAAAGCTAGTAAAACAGATGGAGTAAAGCTATAGCTGAGGGTGAAAGGAGAACACAGAGCACAAAATTTCATGGAGTTGTGCCCAACCTTGTGTTCCAACCAGGAACTTTTAATATACACTGTCAAATCACTAGTTGGAAAGAGTCCCACTTTCTAAGACTGATTACTCTCAGGTTTGCAGGGTCATTACTTGTGTCTCCAGATGTCAAGGAATATATATTGTCTGTGAGACACATTCATGTAATGTATGTTCTAATTAGTTCTAAGAGCCTTTGGAGTTTGGATCTCGTTGGAAATATTTTTCTCCAAATAATTTCCAAATAAATCAATGCAAATCAAAAAGCATTGCTCTATGTTTCAATAATGGCTGCAAAGTAAATTCAGCAATGACTCCCAGTGAAGATTCCTGCATTTATGCATTGCACTTTTTGGGGCAAAACCTTGTTCTTCTTCTTCTTGGACCCTGTCAAACCTTTTAGGGTAGTGATTCTTCTTTTCCTGAGCAGATAATGTCCAGAGCAGCAGGGGATCCAAAACAGACTCTGCAACTCTGTTAGAATCAAATAATAGTTAACAAGGTACCTGGGACTCCAACATCAGTTTGCACAAGTGCTTTTTCTCTTCAGTTGTAAACGCTTCTTGTTTTAACTCTTCAAACCTTTTAGCAAACCATTTTCTCTCCTCCGAGGTTGGAAGCTGGCTTGTTTCTATGGAAATATGCCCGCAGTATATATGGTCAAGGTAAGCCAATACATCCTCCAGGGAGGCCTCTTCTTTTCCCATGTTCAGAAGCCCTGGTCAAAAATAAATGTTATTAAGTCACTTGTGGGGAGATGGGGGGAAGCACTAAGAAATAACCTGACATCTTGCAATTACATTAAGATTTTGAGAGTACAAATTCGTGTCCTCATTTCCTTTCCTTCATTTAAATTAAAAATTCAAGAAAAAAATTATAAGCACACTTGAGTGTTATTAACAGGAGGGTCTCATGCTTATTTGCAAGGTGCTCAAAATGTCCTGAATGAGTTTAATGTGGATGACACCGAGTGACTGTTTTTGAGACTGGTATAGCATTCATTTTGTTGCTCTGAGAGATGAATCCCAATCCTATGTGCATCAGAAGCAGTAAATGCCTATTTCGTAGATGGAGAAAATATAGCATGGAGAGAGACCCTCATTTTGTCAAGGCCACAGTAAGAGTCAAAGATCTGAGAAAAGACAAATCTTGACTTCTACACAGTGCCATGACAGCTTCACTACACAGTCAAAAATATGCTAAATTGTAAAATGCTACAGAAATTAATGTACAACCTCAGCAGTTTTAAGTACAATTAAAATTTTTCATGGTTACTGAAGATGCTAGGAGGTAACCATTCATTACACAATGATTTGTGCAAACATGTAAGTAGGTTGAAGTTAATAGCCTTTTGTCCAACAATACATTACTGATTGAACTGCTCTTCAGTATTTGGCTGGCCTGCAAAGTACGCAGCCTCTCAATAAACCAGCCAGGAGAAAAACTTGCTGCAATAAGGCTGCAGACTTACCTGTGGTAATGAGAGGGCCTTGAAGAACTTCTGTCAACTCTCGGATTTCAGGTACCATATTCATAACAGCTTGGCCAGCACACAGTGGGTTTATTTTGGCTGCTTTGTGGCCATGTTCAGAGTACGCAGTTATTAACCGAGCAAGAGCATGGTCAACTAAACACAAAAAGAAAGCAGAATGGTATAGCACATGCTCATATTTAATCCATTTACAGTACCAGCAGAGGAGCACTCTGTCCATCGATAACCACCAAGCTTTGAGCTGGAAAGGTTTTTCCTAAGCAGGTTTTTAACCTTATCACCCCACAAGAGCTCCTATCATCAAACTGCTGTATCTGCTTATTTATCAGATTTTCAAGCAAGTTTACATTTCCTTCATGGCTGCCCCTGTACACATATGGAAAGCTACTTCATTTTGCTTCTAGTCTCTTTATGGTGATGGCTACATCCAACTTGAGAAAGGTAAGGTACCAGTGTGCAAAGTCCTATTTCCTGAGCTGACTTGATCATAACACTTATGCTACCCTGTTCCTTGCTGGGATGATGGGAAGATAGGGTCTTGATAATAATTCAGTTCCTAAAGCTTAAAAAGCCTGTGTCTGCAGGAGCCACTAGCCAACGGCATGTGCCCATGCTGAGTCAAACATACCAGACATTCAAATACGCGAACATACCTTTTATCAAATATATATTCAATAAAATACATAGCACACAGAATCAGCTACAAATGAATTATCTTATACTGGATTATAATTTTTTATGATGTGTTTCTAGCGTGGTCTGTTATCCCTGATAAAGACACAGTGCTGACAGTATCCAGGTGCGAAGTTTTTCGTTTTCCAAAACCATGTAATTTCAGAGCAAGAGTATTTCACAAAGTTGTTTCTTTGCTCTCTGTATTTCAGCTGCTGGCACTGGTTCAGCCGCTCCGCTCCTGTAGTCGGGGCCTTCAAACAGGTTGCTCCCTCAATGCTTACAGCAAGGAAGACATTTAGAAGCAATTTTAAAACGTGGCATAAAAATATATTAACGCTTCCCTTCCTTCATGAGGAGACTTAATTCACATCAGTCTCCTTAGCAGTTAATGCAGGGACAATGCTTCTACGGCAGCTTTCTGCTCAAAATTATTTTTCTGTGCTATAAAAGTGGGCTAAAAGCATCACAATCACTGCTAGAGAAGAGAATTACATGTAGTTAGCTACTTTAAGCCCAATATATATTAATATAAAAGACTTAAGGCATATGACACTGGTACTTTTATGAGCAAGAAAATCTCTCCGGGAGCACATTTACTCGACTAAGGTGATTTTGGCAGTCCGTGCAGCCCAAGCACAATTATTTCTGCCCATGGAGTTTGGCAAGGTATCAGCACGCTTCACGGGGAACCGAAGAAAACAACTTTGTGATAAGGACTCGAGCTGCTCACAGACAGCCGTCGGCAGGGCAGGTAACAGAAAAACTGCCTCAGGACAAGGAAAAACAGCCCCAAGCCCCCTAAAGCTTTCAGAGAGATGTGTTGGCTCGGCAAGGCTGAGAAGAATGAAATGAAATAAAAATAATAAAAAGAAATAAAATGAAATAAAATAATAAAATGAGATGAAAAATGATGAAGTGAAATGAAAAATAATGAAGTAAAAAAAATTAAATGAAGTAAAAAATGAAAAAGTGAAATAAAGTAAAGAATGAGATTAAAAATTAAATTGAGGTAAAATGATAAAGTGTGAAAAAAATGAGGTAAAATGAGGTAAAATAAAAATTAAAATAATAAAATGAAACAAAATTACATAAAAACGGTGAAATAAAATGAAATAACGTGAAATAAAATAAAAACGAATAGAATTAAATAAAAATTAATAAAACGAATTGAAAAACAAAGAAACAAAGTGAAATAAAATAAGAAATGGAAAAAAAAAAAACAAGAACCAAACCAAGCCAAGCCCGCCCCAGCCGCGGTCCCCCCGCACCGCCTGCGCCCCCCGCTCGCCGCCCTCCCCTCAGCCCGGTGCCGCGGGAGGGCTGCGGGCTCCCCCTCCCCGGACCTGCTCCGCCGCTCTCCCCGGCTCTCCGGGGCTCCGCCGAGCTCTCCCCAGCCGCCTTTCGAGGCCTGTAGCCGTACACACCGCGCTCCGTGCGGTACCAGCGCCGCAGCCCGGCCCGCCACGGCCAGCCCCACACGGCGCTGCCCGCCCGGCCCGCAGCCGCCATGGCCTCCGCTAACAGCGGGCTGCCCGCAGCCAACCGCCCGCCTCGCCGCCGCCACCGCCCCCGGGCTCGGCGGGGAGGAGCCCGGAGCCGCCCGCCCCGAGCACTGAGGGAGCCCGGGGGCTGGGGGAGAGGCAGGGAGCGGAGCCTGGTGGTGTGCAGCCGGCGGAGGGGGGGGAGGTTTTCCGCCCGTTTTCTGCCCTGTGGGTCGGGGGCAGGCACGCTGTGGTTGCAACTGAGTTCAGTGGTCACCAAAGAGGGGCTTGGAGTGGAAGGTTTGAGCTCCTCAGGGTGTTGCTGCAAGGGTTTTCAGGCGTGTTTGTGTCACAGAATCACAGAATTGCCTAGGTTGGAAGAGACCTCCAAGATCACTGAGTCCAACCTCTGACCTAACACTAACCAGTCCTCCACTAAACCATATCCCTAAGCTCTACATCTTAATGTCTTTTAAAGACCTCCAGGGAGGTGACTCCACTTCCCTGCAATGCCTAACAACCCTCTCAGTAAAGGAGTTCTTCCAAATAGCCAACCTAAACCTCCCCTGGTGCAACTTCAGCCTGTTCCCCCTCATCCTTCCAGTCAGTATCCCAGGACCGTTATCGATTTCCAGATGTTAACTACGGCACTTGAAAGACCATGTAAAGTGAAAAACGAGAAATAAAAGACCAAAATGGCCCATTACATATTTTAGGTACTGCAGGCAGCTTTTCTCCTTTGTGCATTCAATCTGATTCCTGAGGTGATCTCCCCTGTGTATTTTGTGATTCCTTAGGTCATCTCTGTGTGATCAGTCTGACTCCTCAGGTGATCTCTGTGTGTTCAGTTTAATTCTTTAGGTGATCTCCTCTGTATATTCACTCTGATTCCACAGGTGATCTCTGTGTTCAGTCCGATTCCTTAGGTGTTCTCTGTGTGTTCAGTCTCCTTCTGCCCCCTTAGGTGACTTCAGAAACACATCCCAGTATCCTGGAATTCCCTGTTAAAATGCCACGGTGGGTTCAGTATCAAAGTTTAACCCCGTGCATTTGTTACGCTGGATTGTGATTAGACTGGCAAAAGACACATTAACATCACCGCCTCTGGAAAACCTACCAAAAAATACAAGAGCTGAGGAGAACTGAGGTTTGAACAAAACCTAAAAGCTTCGTGTAAGCTTTGTGTGAGTGCAGGCCAGAGGCAGGAGAGGCGCCGGCTTGGCTGTGCCTGTGGAAATAAGATAACCGAGCCTGCTTTTTAGATTGCCTGCGCAACAGGGAAATCAAATCGAAGAGAGCATTTCTTTCTTCAAATCAAACAGTGGCTACGTGCTGTTGGAACAGGTGGAACTGGATTTTGCAACCAAATGGGTTGTGACACCACAGCTGGCCAGGGATCTTACGCTATTTACAGTTCCTGGATGGGGGCCGCTTCGCTTCCTTGCAGGTGGGATGGTTGGTTTGGTGCAGGTTTGTAAAAGCCAGTCTGGGAGGGCAAAAAAAGGGAACGAGCTTCAAAGCTGCAAAGAAAACCAAAAGCTACTGCCATAGAAAGACAGATGACACCACAACAGAATAAAGGATATGGTTTTTAGTATCGATTTTTAGTGTACATTAGGATAAAGAAACCGTCATTTTGTAGAGAGGCAGAAAATTCCGATGTAGTTTAATAATTTTCTGCACTAGGGAAAACCCACAAATGTTGCAGACGGATGATGAAATACTTTTCCACAGTCCCTAAGCAAATAGCAGGTATCAGCGTGGTTTTGCGTCGAAGCAGATAAAGAGCTAGTTGAGTATTTCTCAATTAACACCGATACACATGGGGCTGAACATTAAAAATCTTCCAGAGCTATGAAAGACCAAATTCGGCGGTTCAGCCACACAATCTGGATCCCAGAGGAGTAATAAAATATTTGCATATATAAGGGTTTACTTACTGCCTTAATCAAGTCTAAGTGTGAGTTTATGGAATATATATCTCATCAAGTCTATCTGTTGAGTTGTGTGTTGGTTTTGTTTATTTGTTTGTGATTAAAAATTAAAATTAAAGATGTAAAGTGCTTTACAGACTTTTGCCAGCATAACCGTCTTGTCTGAGACGTGATTACCTGTGGGAAAAGTCTTGCTGTAACTATATCTAGGGTAATAAAAGAGAGGCTCTGTTGACTTTGGCTCATGTCTTAAGTGTCAGAAGATGGTACCCGTGCCAGCAGAAACACCACTGCTAAGTCCATGTGCTCTGGCTCCTCAACGGGACTGTTCTGGCCTGATTCTGCCAGCAGAGGCAGAGAGGCTGCCTGAGAGAAGGCTCCTGTATGAGGCTGATTCAGTTCTACCTCATGTCTTGGTTAAGAAAATTAGAAATATTTCAAAAGCAATGTGCAAAATAGAGGTGACTACCTAGCAGACTAATCTTGCAACATTTTAAATAGAAAATCATCATCAGATGGGTGCTTTTTAAAGGAATGGCACTTTAGTATTTCTATCAACCCCAAAATTTCCCATAGAGTATACCCTGACAAGGTTTGTCAGCTGGAGTTAAATGGTGAAGAGAGGTTATCTTGACTCCGAATGCTAAACTGGACTGGATGTAAGCAAATGTGATTTAACAGGATCAGACATATGTTTGTACACCTTGAAAAAGTATGCGTACCAAAATGTAGCTCCTTTCCAGGAAACAGTGACTATAAATAATCGCAAAAAATCACAGGAATAAAACAGATGGATCTGAAAAAGTTATGTGAATATCAGCTCACTTGGCAAAAAAAGATAATTTTCTGTATTTGGCTACAAGGCAAATACTGAACACACCTACAGATTCTACATAAGGCCAGTACTTGGCATGAGTGCGATTACTCTCTGAACGGTGTGCATGTTTGGTGCCAGTAATTGAAGAAACATACTGAAAAAGTCAGGAAGAGCTTCAAGAATTAAAAAACTGAAAGACACACTTTACATCTGAAATTTAGGTAATGAGATCCACATGGATTTATTTTTTATTTTTTTAGGTAAATTACTAGGAAAACCTGATCAGTATTTAAGCAGCCACAAATGAAACAGATACTTGATAAGAAAAAGCTTTCTGATCTATCAAAGGTAAAACGGTGTTTACGTGCAGTGCCTTTACCAAAGAGAGTTCCAACAAGTTGTAGCTGTGGCTGGTGTGATGTAAATACAGAAGGTACAACTGTTTCAAAATTTTAGTGATCATGCTTTTTATTCATGCTAGAAAAGGTGGCAATACCATTCTTCAAAATAAAAGAAACCAACATTTCTTGATGTAAGGCCACTGAACCTGCAATTTAGCCCTAATATACTGCTGAGTCTACCTTTTTAAAACCATAACAGAAAAGCTGCATTCAGAGGCATCCACTCACAGGCTATGGTATTGGTGTTGTTCCAAAAACACCAATATGTTTGCAGATGTCCTCCCCTTTTAACCCATCTTTTCACCATTTAGCACATCACATGGATCTTCCCCATTCTAGCAAATCAGTCTAAGCAACCCAGTAACCATCTTGGGAGGCAAATGAAATCTCTGTGCCGCAAAAACACTTGAACGATCAATGTAAATAAGAAGCATGACTTCACCCCTTCAAATATTCATAAACTTTTCCAGATGGAGATTTTCAGATGTGTCTGCAAAATGAGGCATGAACAGCAGGAGGAGAGCTCTTTCCTGGAAAAAAACCTGTCCAGCCCCATACTGGCTGGCAGAGTACACCAAAAACTGAGTCGGTAAGCAGTCTTGTATTTGGGCTGCCTCTTCCCTGTGAATAAAGTGGGTTTAACAGATGAATAATCTTATTTTGGACTGCTTCTTTGCCTCTTCCTTGTGACTGAGAGTGGGTTTAACAGTGCAATAATCTCATTTTGTCCCTCGAGGCCTGGCTCACATGTTGCGACCAGGTGTTTGCGTGCTCACCCTAAGCCTGGAGGAGCACAAACACCTCACTGCACCTAAGTGATGGCTCACAGGAGCCAGAGTACTTGGGCCCTTCAGTACCAGGACATGGAGGCCCTAGAAGATGTTAGGAGAAGGGCTACGAAGCTGGTGAAGGGCCTGGAGCACAAGTCCTGTGAGGAGCGGCTGAGGGCACTGGGGGTGTTTGGTCTGGAGAAGAGGAGGCTCAGGGCAACCTTATTCCTTTCTGCAATTGCCTGAAAGGAAGGTGTGGGGAGCTGGGGGTCGGCCTCTTCTCACAGGTAACCACTGATAGGACCAGAGGGAATGGCCTCAAGTTGTGCCAGGAGAGGTTCAGGTTGGCAATGAGGAGCCATTTCTGCTCAGCAAGAGCAGTCAGGCACTGGGACGGGTTGCCCAGGGAGGTGGTGGAGTCACCGTCCCTGGGGGTGTTCAAGGAGAGGTTGGACGTGGTGCTTGGGGACACGGTTTGGTGGTGACAGTGGTGATAGGGGGGTGGGTGGACCAGGTGATCTTTTCCAACATTAATGACTTTGTGATTCTATGAAAATAAACACCTGAGTGCTTAAGCAACTGGATTTTAACCCCAAAATCAACACTTACTGAGGCTGGACCGTGCCAGGGGTTTCAGGCGGGGCTAATTCGGGGCCGCCTCACAGCCAGGGCTGTACGGGACACACGTTGTGAGGGAATTTGGGGTTTTCTTCCCCAAAATTTCCTGTGGCAGAGGGCAGGCGTTCCCCTAGCCTCAAGAAACAGCAGAGTTTTCCGTCCGCCCGGGCAGCGTGACGCGATGTGAGGCCGCACGGGCGAAAACCGTCACGGTGGTGACGTCACGCGGCACCACACAGCGGTGACGTCACGCGGCACCACACAGCGGTGACGTCACGCGGCACCACACGACGCCCCCCCCCCCCCCCTTCCCTCAGCCACTTCCGCCTCCGCACCCCGCCGGTAACCCGAGCACGGCCGCCCTCGTTCAGGCCCTCACCTGGGGCTGCCCCGCGCGCTGCCTGTCTCTCTGCCGCCACCAACCTCCCTCCGCCGAGCCTTAAGTGGCGGCCAAAAGGGCGAGCGTCGAGCCGCCGCCCTTATCCTTTATTTATCAGCTGGGCGGCGAGGGGAGAGCGGCGGGGCTCGGCCCGGGAAGCTCCGCTTCGCCTCAGGCAGCGCGGAGGGCGGCCGCGGGCACGGAGAGCGGCGTGAGGGGAGAGGGGGCCTCGGGGAGCGGCGGCGGCGGCGGCGGCCGGGCGATGCCTGCACCGGGCCGAGGTGACGGGGGCGGGGGGGACGTGAGGGGAGCTCCGGGGCGGGGAGGGGACGGGAAGGAGAAGGGGAGGAGAAGGGGAGGCTGGGGACAGCGGGAGGGGACCGGGGGTGAGGGGCGGGAACCGGGGGTGGCGGTTGAGGGAGTCTGGGGGCGGCTCCGGGGGGCGGCGGGGCCGTGAGGTGGCACCGGGGGGGGCAGAGGGGAAGGGGGGGGAGGGGGAAGCGAAGGGGTTGGGGACGGCCCGAGGAGGAGGAGGAGGAGGAGGAGGAAGAAGAAGAAGAGGTGGGGGTGTAACGCCACAGCTGTTTTGTTGTCCCACGCGCACCGATTTGTCTTCACCCCCCCTTTTCCCCCTCCTCTTCCCCAAGGGCAGGGCAGCTCCGGCAGCGCAGCGCTGCTGGGGGAGGCGTGGAAGCGAAAGTAAAAGCGGCCCGGCCCCTGGTGGCACCGCAGCGCCTCAAAACTCCCATTTCCCAGCGCTGGGGTTGCTAACGCTGCTCGGCTCCTTCGCTCTCGGGTGCTTTTCGCGATGTTAGAAGTGGGACTTGTTGCCTGCGTTGTGTACCCCCCCTACCTAACAGCGTACCTAACGGAGGAATGTTTGTGGTCAGTTTAAATCCCGCTAGCAGCATGAAAAGCGTCTGAAAAATCTCGGTGTTTCTACTTAGTTTAGTAAAGTTGTCTTCTTCCCCCTATACTTGACTAAGATTTAGGGTTGTGGTGCTGTAGTCTGTGACTATGGGTTTTCACTGACCTGAGAGGATTTAGGGCATCAGGTGAAGGCGTTGGTGTTGATCCTTTTATTCTGAATGGTGGCTGCATTAGTGGTGCTGAATATCTCTTGTGAATCTTGTGTTTCCTTGAGGATAAGCGATTACATGGGCAATGTTTATGGGAAAGCATAAATGGAAAACTTTTTTTTATTGGTGAACTTTTACTTGTTTAAGTTTCTGAGCCTGGAGTGTTGTGAGCTGCTCCCATCAGTTTCTGAAATACTGAGATTCTTGTGAAAACAGCTAAGTAGAAATTCAGCTACAATAAAAAAAACAAAAACACAACTCCTAAATAAAATTAAGATTAGAGTGAGTTAATGTAGATCAAATAGTGAAAAAGGAGGCTTAGTATTTTTCTCTGGGAAAATAGCATCTGTAAATGATGGAACCGAGAAGATAATTCCAAAAAATTTAAATGTGATTACAGGAATGCAGTGCTGAAAGCCCAGAAGAGTATGGAGGCCTTGTCTCCTGTCTGTGCTCTCCGTGCTTTCTAATTTTCAGCTGTGAGTGCTGGTTCCTCCTATTTATTGGCTTTTGAAGTTTGTGTCATTATCTTGTCTTTTCAACAGTACGTTCACAGAAGCATTGGGTACTAAACAAAAGTTTTAATCGTTAAGTTTCTCTCAGAGTTGTCTTACTATTCCTTATTCCTTTAATCTGGACCAAGCTATGTGCAGCCTGTGGTAATGAGGCCTGGGCGAGCCTGCTGCCTATTTCCATTTCTCTCTGCTCCCCCAAATTTTTGAACCTTTAAACCAGTTTCAGCCAAATTGGGAGCTCTGAAGGTATAACATCACTACAGATCTTGTTAGAGCCAATGACTGAGAAAAATAATTCAGTCTAAATTAACATTCTTGCTGAGGGAAGGGCTGTAGCATGCGCTCTGTGGACACCTCTGTGCTGTGCGCTGACCAGTGAAGCAGTCTGTGTATAGCTTGGAGGCAGCCGTCGCGCTGCTTGCCTCCTGCAATTAATTATTGGTAGGCTTAAATGAGCTGTCAGTACGACCAGAAGGGTTTGCAAGATAAGGAGCTGTACCTAGCAGGTAGCGAGAAGGATTGCAATGTGTGTACTGTGTGTTAGAGGACAGGATCTATCATCTGTGATAAAACCAACTGTTTTTTTGTCACTGGTGTTTGCCAGTGGGGTTAAAAGTGCTTCCTATCGCCTACTGAAATCACAGTGCTCCGTCCCTTTTCTTTTCAGCCCAGCTTTTTGTCTTGCTTTTATATAAGCAAATAGGACACATATTTTAAAACAGAATTCTGAGATCCTAAAAGTAATAAGAGGATAAGTTCTGTAACGATTTCAGTGAGTGGATGTGATGTCAAACTTACATGTGTGTCTAACTGGATACTTGGGATCTCCTCCAAATTTTAATTACCCTACTACCAACAGGTGGGAGACAAAGAGTATTGAAATTATGGTGTGCCTTTCCAACGTTTCTGTAATCAAACAACCCTTTTGCTCTCATTTTAAACTTAGCTCCTAATTAGAATCATAGAATCATAGAATATCCTGAGTTGGAAGGGACCCTTAAGGATCATCAAGTCCAACTCTTGACACCGCACAGGTCTACCCAAAAGTTCAGACCATGTGACTAAGTGCACAGTCCAATCTCTTCTTAAATTCAGACAGGCTCGGTGCAGTGACCGCTTCCCTGGGGAGCCTGTTCCAGTGTGCAACCACCCTCTCTGTGAAGAACCCCCTCCTGACGTCCAGCCTAAATTTCCCCTGTGTGTTGTTTTGTAGTCCTCCTGGAGAAAAAGTTGAACACAGTTATTGGAGAGTCTTTATGCAACGTAGTAACAGTTGTAATCTTGCTAATAGTATGTTACAGCAATGTTTAAATGCTGAGAACTTCCCGTTTTTTTGGTGGTGGGAGAGAGACTAGCCGTTTTGAACTGTTGGGAACTTCCAGTGTGGATTCATAGTGAGGCAACAGTAATGAACTCTTGCTTAATGTGAGGTGTGTAGAGGATTCTCATCTCCCAGGTCAATCTATGAGGAACAGCTCCCATTTAACCGGCCTGCAGAGCTGGAAAATTAGTCCCAACCTTTAATGTGAAGCCTTAGGTACTGCTTGTGTTTTTTTTTTTGTTTTGTTTTTTTTTTGGTGGTGTTTTAAGTATTGATTTCATAACAACACTGTTTTAAGATGATGTCAATCAGTTGTTTTTTTTTTTTTTTTTGAAATCGGAGTGGTTCAGAGATGCTGAGCTGTGTAACCTATTCGCTGTAGACAAGCATTTGGGAGCCAAATGTGCTGGTACTTGTGTAAGCTGTGCTGATTTGATCGGCCCTGCTTCCATAAATCAACCTCAGAAACATCTCTCTGCTGCCGCTGCTGCCAATTGCTGTCAAAGCGGCCAAATCCTGAGCAGGTTCTCTATTGCTGCGGTGTTGCTGCCCGCGCGTGACTATAATGTGGTTTTGCAACCAGTTCTTTCTTCAGAAGACACATACAAACATCAGAGAAAATGTAACCCACGTTTCCATACGGGATGGTTAGTGTATGAACTTATGCTACTGCTTTGTGTGTGTGGGGAGGGAATACGGACTGCATAGAAATAGAGACTTCCTTCAGTCTGGTGTCTATTTTATGTTATTTTCAACTCTTTTGGAATATAGTTATTGGAAACACTCTTAGTTGGGTTGAAATGCACGTGTCTCATCCATTTTGTTAAGTAGATACGGGGAGTATGTGAATCCACCTTATTTTCTTCTTCCAACCTGACTGAAATATAGTGAAGTCAAAGCAGGGTTGATAACTGGGCATTGTCCCATCACTCCTGTCTGTGTGAGCATTTAACTTCGAGGCATGTGAATATATAAAAATGACGAATACATATTTGCAGAGCTGGGACCCTAGTTCTGCTAATACACAGATACTTTACGGCTGGCCTCCCAGTGTTCCAGGACCCCAAATTATTTGAGGGTTTAGGATTTATCAACAGATTCAAACGAAAGAGCTTGGAGATGAACAAAATAAAGCTGATGATAGATTTTTGTTTGAAGACAGGAATTTAGCGTGAAGTAAATCAGGCTGGGGTGGTTCTGTATTTGGTACTTGGCCTTGGGTTTGGTACTTGCAGGACCGCACGTGGGCACCACGTCCAGCTGCAGGCTCTCTGTGCCACCAAAGGTGTTGACACGCTGCAGCCAGCCCCCAGGATCGGCAGGAGACCAGGGCACGCAGGGAGAGCTGGGTCTGTAAGAAGAGAAGGGGAGCTCTTGTTACTGTCTGCAGCTACCTGGTGGGACAGAATGGAGAAGATGGAGCCAGGTTCTTCTTAAAGCTGTGTGGGAATAGGATGAGAAGAAGGGGACATGAGTTGGGGCATAGGAAATTCAAGGATGATATTAAGAAAAGCTTTTCCAGTGTGGATGTTCGGTACGGAAGCAGGGGCCCGGAGGGGCCGTTGGCATCTCCGTTCTTGGAGCTGCTCCAAACTTAATGAGACACGTCCCTGATCTTGACCCCTTTTGAGCAGGGAGTTGAACTCGGTGACCTCTGGAGTTTCCTTCCAGTCTAAATTATTCTCTGTACTTTCTTCTTCAATGTATGTCGGGTTTTGGATCCTTTGCCAAATGCATCTATGGCTTAAAGTGCAAGAAACCCTAAAGATGATAAAGCTTCTGCAGATCATTTAGGGGAAAAAAGTAATGAGTAGAAACACAAATTAGAGCCTTTGCTAACTCCTGATAACTGTAGCCTTTCTGTTTTCATTTGCATATGCCCTGGTGGCAGGGAGGCTCAGTCAGCACAGCGCTCTCCCAGCTGCTACTTGTGCTGTGCAGAAACTTGCAATGAGTGGGGAAATCTTGGGAGGAGTGAGGAAGGAGGGTAATGCAGTGATGCCCTTTCACCATGAGGACAGCCAAGCACTGGAGCAGGTTGTCCAGCACGGCCTCCTTCCTGTGTGGATTGTAGGGCTGTAGTGGATAGAGCGTAGAGCAGTCTTGTCTGACCTCAGAATTGACCCTGCTTTGAGCAGGATGTTGGACCTCTTCAGGTCTCATCTGACCTGTGCTATCCTGTGATCCTAAATAGAGGTGTGGGAAGAGAGAGTGGTTTTAGATGTGTGGAAATGTCAGTGAGGTGCAGGTGCATGCTGATGAATCAAGTATTTTTATTTATGAACTCAGGGTACTTTGCCTTCATTGGTTTTGGATTTTTTTTCAAATTTTTTTTTTTCTTGTTATATTCCAAGATAATGTGTTTCTCAGGCTGTAGAAACTTCAAATGTTTTTACTTCGCAGTTTGTACTGTGAAGTTGTGTTCAGTACATTCAGATAACGATTGTAATAATTTAGATTTGGAAAGTATTGTTGTGTTTTCCATCTTATCTTGAGCTAAGCTTTATAATTTGGAAGGCTGTAATAAAGTGCTTAGTTCTTACCTTCCATTACATGCATTCCATAGTTCCAGAAAACTTAGGTTAAGTCTGTAATTTATTCTGGTGTATTTTATTCTCACCTTTGTAAGAATTAACAGGCATGGGCAGGTTGTGAAAGTTGCTTTACTTATCAACAGCAAGTTAAAAGTACTTATTTTCTTTGATTCTGCAGGTTTGCCCGGGTAACACAATGCCAGCTGAGCGCAAAAAGTCAGCAAGCATGGATGAAAAAGAATCTTCGTTAAATAATAAAGAAAAAGAATTTGGTGAAAGGCGACCAGTGAGCACCAGGGAGAAGCCAAAAGAAGATGTCAAGGTTGGAGTGAAGAGAGAGACTTTAAAGGTTCCCGAAGATAAAAAGAAAAAATTGGAAGAGGATAAAAGAAAAAAAGAAGACAAGGAGCGGAAGAAGAAAGATGATGATAAAGTGAAGGCAGAAGAAGAGCAAAAGAAGAAAGAAGAGGAGGAAAAAAAGAAACTTGAAGAGGAAGAGAAAAAGAAGCAAGAGGAGGAAGTGAAACGTCAGCAAGAAGAAGCAGCTGCTCAGCTGAAGTAAGTTGTGTTTTAATGGCTTGACTGTGCCAGGTGCTGTAGTCCTGCTATGAGGACTGGGGACAGAACTACAAAAAAATAACTGTTTTGAGTTATAGGAAGTTGTGTGTGGTGTTATAAATTGTATGTGCCTGGGTGAGCATGCTTTGATTTTTACGAAGTTTTGAGTTTTCACCTTCTAACTTTTGTTACTTTGGTCTTTCGTATTGGTTTTTGATGGCGATCTCCATGCAATGATCGTTTGAAAGCACCTGTGTGATATAATAAGAGATGGAGAGGTGTTACTGTCTAAAATTGGGAATACAGGTTTTAAGAGTCCAAAACTGTGAGGAGAGCAAATGTGCTGTGAGTGGTGGCTGCAGTTTTTTTTTTTTACTTTGTCATAGTTGATTGATATCTGGATGGCAAACATGGAATGTAACCTAGCACTTCAGCACATGATCTTACCAAGATAATGTTTCTCAGGGTGATACCAGAAGGTATTAGAATGTTGCAGGTAGCATCTTTAGAACAAAAAAGCCAGGTTTCTGGACATTCTTGTGTGTAAAGTATGTCACTTTCGATGACGGAGGACAGTGTCATAGCCAAACTGTAGTTGGGGCAGATGTATTTCACCTCCTTAAAATTCTCTGTGTAATTCCAATAGTCTAGGAAGAAAAGATTCCCCTTTAACAATAAGCTGTTAATAGTTTTCCGTCCTCCCCTGTAATAGCTTTACCTCGGTCTGGAGTAAACAGAGTTTTATGTTTATATTTTGCAAGTCTGGTGGGATTAATGTGTTCTGCGTAGAGCTATTTCGTTTTGTAACACGTGGGACTTGTTTCTCGGAGCAGTAAACTTAAGCAGTGGTTCATGAAGCAGATGCTTTAGCTTTATAGGATTAACTTGTTAAATACCAAAAGGTAGTCTTAAAAGAAACTGAGTTGAGCATTACTGAAAGATTTTGAACTGGATAACCTGAAAGAAAGGCTCTGTAACAAAAGTTACTCTTTTTTTTTTTTTTTTTTTTTCTCATAGAGAAAAAGAGGAAGCACATCAGCTCCATCAGGAGGCTTGGGAGCGCCATCAGGCAAGAAAAGAGCTTCGCAGCAAAAACCAGAATGCACCAGACAATCGCCCCGAGGAAAACTTCTTCAGCAGACTAGACTCCAGTCTGAAGAAGAACACAGCTTTTGTTAAGAAGCTAAAAACCATTACAGAGCAACAAAGGGACTCCTTGTCCCATGATTTTAATAGCCTGAATTTAAGCAAATACATTGCAGAAGCAGTAGCTTCTATTGTGGAAGCCAAACTGAAAATCTCGGATGTGAACTGCGCTGTGCACTTGTGTTCCCTCTTCCACCAGCGCTATGCTGATTTTGCTCCCTCATTACTTCAGGCTTGGAAAAAACATTTTGAAGCAAGGAAAGAAGAGAAGACTCCCAACATTACTAAGTTGAGAACTGATTTGCGTTTCATTGCAGAGTTGACAATAGTTGGGATTTTCACTGACAAGGAAGGTTTGTCTTTAATCTATGAGCAGCTTAAAAATATTATTAACGCTGACCGAGAGTCCCACACTCATGTTTCTGTGGTTATCAGCTTTTGTCGGCACTGTGGAGATGACATTGCTGGTTTGGTACCAAGGAAAGTAAAAACTGTTGCAGAGAAGTTTAACTTGAGCTTTCCTCCTAGTGAGATAATTAGCCCAGAGAAACAACAGCCCTTCCAGAATTTGTTGAAGGAATACTTTACGTCTTTGACCAAACACCTGAAAAGGGACCACAGGGAGCTACAAAATATTGAAAGACAAAACAGGTGACATTTACATGTTGCTTTTCATTTATGGAGGAAAATATATTTCATTTATGAAATGCCTAGGCTTGTTGCAGTATCTGTCACCAAACAAGAGGCTGTTAGTGGTGTGTGGAAGATAATGACGTATAAATTGTTAATTTATGAATTGAATATAAATTATTATGCTGTATACCCTAAAGTCTGAATTTCCTCTGAACACTTAAATGATCAAAAAAAACCCAGACTCTATAAATATATTTAAAGATCATTGATGTTGACCTTGAGCTTTAATTCTCTTAACTCTATCTTTTTGGTGATGCTTCCATAGCGGCTTGAGAGTAATGCTTATTTACCAGCTGGTACAGTCTTTTCCAGTTGGCACAATCTGATTCCTCCCTTTCCACCCACATGTGTTTAACGGAGCATATGCCACAAAGTCTTTGGCTTGTTTACTCTTTTTTTAGCGTACCAGTCTTGTCAATGGTAATGAGTATGGAGGAAGGATGAGGTTGGATTGACAAGGTGTCCCTTACGCTACGTGTGCAAATACTCTATATTAAGATGTTGAGGACATAGTCAGTTTGATTCAAATCCTCCTAAATGTGCATATGAAATAAATATTAAATTATTAAAATATTTAAATATTATTACATTAAACTAGTAAACATCATTACAGTTTAATATTTATATACATTATTTAAATATTAAATATTGAATGGTGTGAGTATACATACCTTTAAGATCTGAATAATTTCTATTACAAGCATATATGTTTTTTAAGATAATTACCTGCTTTATTTTTTTAAAAGCATCATGAAATGTCATTATTGGAGCCAGCCTAAAGCCAATTGCTGGTCTTTGAACCTGGTAGTAGCTACATCCTTCTGGGAGCATTCCAGGTAGAAAGAAATGAAACCTGTGCAGATTCAAGTTTCAGTTAAAATGCTGATCATCAGCACAGAGCCAAACGTACATTTAGAATATGCTCAAACATTCCCAAATCAGAGCATTAAACTTCGTCCCGCTGTGCTGATAGGTGTTGTGCTGCAGTCCTGTCTGGTAACAGCTCAGTGTTGTATTTCATGGGAGCATAAACTGACTTTTGAGCTACCATTATTTCTCCAAGTTCCTTGTTATAAAGATATTGATTCAGCCGTTGTTATTTTTAATATAATCAGTATAAACTTTTGTACTTTCACAACTACGATTGGTTCAGGTCACATTGGTTCTGTTTAGGGTTTCAATGAATGAGCATTGCAGAGGCTTTATGAAAGGAATTTATGTAGGGGAAAAAATGTTGAAAGATGTTAAGAAATAAGAGAGGAGCCCTGAGCAGGCTGGTGTGATCTCCTCATTGATCCTGCCTTGAACAGGAGATTCAGCTGGTGGCTTCTTCATGTGCCTTCCACTCTGAATTACCCTACAAACTTAGGTGCCAAACTTTGCTTTGGTGAAAGAATGCGAAGAAGTATCATTTAACACTGGGTGAAAATTATTTCTCTCTCCCTGAAGTTTTAAACGTTTATTTTAGCTGCTTGAAAAAAAAGTTGGGGAATAAGTTTTAAGAAATGAGACATGGAGAAAAGCTTTCCTGCTGAATTTTATTCCCTTATGTTGTGTATAACATGCACTTGGCAGTTGTGTGCTATGGATTTGTAAGGGTTGAGGTCAAAGACAGAAATTTGGCTGGTAAGAAGCCTGGAAATGCTATAGAGATCTTCATAAATTGGATTTTTGAAAAATGATTGTGTTCTTTAAAGAGGCAATAATCCTATTGGAAAAAACAGCCCTCTGTGTATTGGAAACCTGATCCACTTTGCTGCCAACAACAGCTTTTAACAACTGTTAACCCAGAGCTGGTGAAGTGAAACGGGAGCGAGCTGTTCCCTCTTGTGCCCAGCAGCCAGTTGTAGGTTTAGGTTATGCTGTGTTGTCAGGTAAGCATCTCCTGAATCCACCTATCAGGAGGGGAACTGCCACTGTGAAATAATTCAAGCTGTGCAACCTCGTTGAGTTAATTGGGAATTAATATTCTACCCTGTGTCTGATGCATCACTTAGTTAAAATTAATATTATATATTAATATATTAAAGCAATAATGCTTTAATATATAACCATAAAGGTTTCTGTGAATGGGTAGCTAGGAAAACTGCTTTGAAGTGTGCTTTGGTAGAGCCTGACAGTTGTCTGGTTTCAGAGCTAAGAGCACGGCAAAGTCCGTGCAGGCTGTATCTGTGAAGGAAGGAGCCGGCTTGATTTGCCCAGTTCTAGTGGGAGTTCTCACAAGTGGTTGTTAGGCATGGAAGAAACTTCTTAAAACATGCTTAACCTAGACAGAAGACTGATGAACGATCCTCATGGTACTTTGCAAAATTCTAAGGAGACATAGATAAAGTACCTTCTGCTGTAATACCGAGTGGATGCAAAAATGAATTGTGCTTTTTAAAGATCAACTGATAGGCTTTAGCTTGAATTTGTTAACATTTGAGTGGGAAACTAGACTGCAGTTTTACTGTTGTTACAGTGCTATGCTTTCTTTATAATAGCACAGGGTTTCAGTGTTCATGTTTAGGAGGCTATTGTTTTTATATATATAAATATTTAATATATATAATATGTATATTATATATAATGATATTTTTATATAAAAATACTTAAATTTAAAATATACCTAATAGATAGCCATCTCCATGGAAAGGTTACATATTGGCACTTAACACACTTTCTTAATCCAAACTGAACTACTGCACTTCAGAAATTGTCCGTGCTAATTTTAACTTGATATTTTTTTTCCTGTTCTCCTTTACAGAAGCAGGTAATCTACATTATAGAGGTGTGCCTTTGTAGGAGGGACAAGAGATAGAACTACTTCTGCTGTTACTGCTTCTTGTTCTTTAGCAAAACATCTGTGTTAGGTTACAGTTCCAAGGGGCACAAGGAATTTTCTCGCTCACACTATGAGTGTGCTGTTAACCAAGATGACTTTTGTTTACTCTTAACCTGCTACTAAAAACCCCAGGATGGATATCCCTGAATTTGCATTGCTTAGACTGTGAGACAATTTTTATAGTATAAAATGTTTGGGTCTGTTGGTAAGAATGTTATTTATTGCTTAATAAAAGGCTGATGCTAATGTAGTCATCGGCCTTCTGGGGCAAGCTTTGTGCTAGCAGAGATTGCCTTGTTCTGTATTTTTGGTTCAAACTCTTGAAAGTTCTTAAGATTTCTTGCTTAAAATCTATGGTATTTGGAATTCCTAGCTTCTCTAGGGATGCTGCTCTGTAAGAGGCTTGTTATTTGTATTTCTTCTTGAAATTGACTTTAGAAATTTGTAACTCCAGTAGCCTGTTACTCAGTGTGCTTTTTGGCTGTATTTAATAAATTACATAAAATGGGCAGTAACTTCCTGATGCTTATCAAAGTTGCTTTATAGTCCCTGAGTTTCCAAGGAACTTGAAGGAAAAATGTTTTAAGGACTTTTGTGTTAGAAATTAAATGAGAAAATACAAGAACTTACATGTGGAGAAAAGCTGTGCTACTCCATAAAAGTTGGTTAAATTGAATTCAGATTTTGGTGTTTTCCAACATAATAGATAAACTTAGGTTACTTCCATGTCCTCAGTTCAGCAGTTGAAGTGAAGCAGAGCAACCGAATGCAACAGGGAATAAAAAGGAATCCTTTTAAGTTGAGGCAAAGACTTGCCTTTTGTCAGGTGGATTCGGTGAATTTTGTAAGATGTTAAGATTGGCAAATGCCTTTTGGGTGGTGGTTGTAAGTCAAGTATTAAGGAATGTTTAATAATTGCGGTTTCCTTAATTGAAAACAAACAATTGTTAGTTTCAGAAAGCTGCAGATGACCTTTGAGACTGTCTTAAAGTATGGTTGTTGCACACTATTTGGAATTTTAGGAGAACTTGTTTTATTTTATGCGCTACCCACCTGCCGTAGAAAGAGGCAGACAAAAGAAAATGCTTGCACATAATGCTCTTTTATTAAAAAAAAAAAAAAAAAAAATAGTTTTGAACCATACTCTCTACTCTTTAAAAACAAATGAGACCATTTTTAAAGCAGGCATAAAGTGTTGAGTAATAGTGCTTATGCTCTTTCTAACAGAAGTTGCTTTTGAAAACAGATTTCAATTTGAAATTTGAGAGTTTGAGATTAGTATGGGCACTTCTTAGGAAAGAAATCAAAGAAAAGTGATAAAGCAGATCTTAATTTGGACTGATAGCTTTGAAATAACTTGGCTTGTTGGAGAAACTTATGGGCTTGCTTTCACGTACAACTGTTTTGAGCCTCTTCCTGATGATCCCCCACTTCCTTATTTGAACAGAAAGGAATCGTATTGTTACAGATGTAAAGCAACATTTATCCAGCTTTTTTGTTAGTCAAATGCTTTACTTTCCAGCACTATGCGCTCGTGTAGTACTCTTACAGCACAATCATATTTTAAAAAAAAAAAAAAAAGATTTTTTCATCAGTATCCAAAGGAAAGGCTACCTGAAGGCAGAACTTCTGTGACTGCTATGCTCAATTATATTGAACTCAATAATTCAGTATAGTTTGGGGGGAAAAAACAGCGTTGACCAAATTTTTGCTACGGCAGTCAAATCTGGGCTATGCACAGTTCTCGCAGAAGGAAGGTTAGCTTTGTGTAGTAGAGAAATTGGTAGAGGTTCAGCATAGCTTGAGTAGATTTTAAGAAAAAAGGTTGTCTTACTGTAAGTTTGATCTTTGTAGGCGCATCCTGCACTCCAAAGGAGAACTGAGTGAAGATCGGCACAAGCAGTATGAGGAGTTTGCAATGTCATATCAGAAGCTGTTGGCCAATTCTCAGTCTCTAGCTGATATTCTGGATGAGAATATGCCTGACCTTCCTCAAGATAAACCAACTCCTGAGGGTAGGCCATCTTTTACAGCAAGTAAACAAGATGCTGGACCTGGCTTGGATGTGGTGGGAAAGCTAACAAAACCCTTTTACTGATGTGTTCTTCCCCTTCATTTATTTTAATTTAGGTTTTCCCCCTTATGGATAGAAAGAAAGAAAGACTGTTTTTTTATTAAAGTAACATGCAACTGTGACGACTATATATGCTGTATAGTCACAGTAACTTCTCTAGATTGTTTCAGGTAATACAGGAATAAATGGAAAATCAAAATTGTTCCACTTAATATACTTTTTAAAATATTTAAATTATGGTATATTAGTTTTATAATCCAATATTTTTCTAAAATGAATTTGGAGTATATTTTGTGCAATGATGTTATGAGCAGGAACATAGTGTTATGCCAGGTAAGTCACTAGGTGGCTCTCACCTCCTGAAAACAGTGTTTAATTTACAAAGCTATTCAACACCTTAATGAATTTCAAGTTTTAGATTAAGAGATGATGTTGATATCATGAGTGTAACGTTTGTTTGAGATCACTCAAAGTGATCTTGAGCTTTAAAAAGCTGTATTTCTTGAATGCCTTTAACTTTAAAAGCAAGCTTTTTAAACTTTGTTCTTCGAATACAGTTGGGTACAGTTCATCATGCTCAGAGCAATTATCTTCTTAATTTGCTTGAAGTCTATTAACTGTCCTTTCTGATACCACTTAATGTGTCTATTGTCTGTACTTCATTTAACTTTTACTCAGGTATTGCCTTTTGTTTTTTTCTGTCAATACCCAATTTAAGAATTGAAGATAGCTTATTGATATATTCAAATTGGGTTATTAAAAGCACCTTAAAGTACACATTGCTGTATTAAAGAGAAAATAATGGCAGTAACAGGTTCTCATGTTTCTAAAAGTATTTTTAATCTTTAAAGGTGTCTCCTGTGCTAAGGTGAGAAGATTGCATAAATAACATTATTATGGTTTCACGTTTCTGCAGAACATGGACCTGGTATTGACATTTTCACACCAGGAAAGCCTGGAGAATATGACCTGGAAGGGGGTATTTGGGAAGATGAAGATGCTAGAAACTTCTATGAGAACCTCATCGACTTGAAGGCTTTTGTGCCTGCAATCTTGTTTAAAGATAATGAAAAATGTTCCCAGAGCAAGGATTCCAGCAAGGACGAATCAAGAGGTAGAATACTTTACTACAGAATATGTTTTATCACATCTAACAGAGGAGCCAAATAGATGCAAGTAATTAGTCTGTAATGAAATTTGTGGTCATTGGGACATTCCACCAGTTTGGATGAATTTTTAGGGAAGTGGCTATGTGGGATAGGTATTATCCAAGTTGAATGTAAGGACAAAAAAGTAAATATAATTTAAAATTAATGGAATTATAGGTTTTAAAGAATTGGTGATTAACCAACGTGAGTAAATATTAACTCTGTGTGAAATCTGAACGTTTACCACCTTTGAAAAATGTTAGTGAAAGAACAAAGTGAACACTAAATTGTTAATGATGGCAGTCTCGTTATTAAGTTGTATTAAAAGGACTGGATGATTCTTCACTTCTGATGAGACCCTAGGGTCTCATCCAGGCATTGATGAACTTCATTTATAATGGGATAAAAGTGATATTTGTGATCACTGGCTCAAAGCATAATAGAAGATGCACGTTTAGATAAGAGCACTGCTTTGGCATTGAGGAAGTAAACAAAGACACAGGCTGTGTAGTTTTCTGATACATGTATGGTAGGTCAGTGAGTAGGAGTGGAATTTCAGCTTTCCAGCTCACAAGTGTCTTTGGAATTTCTGCTTTCTAAAAGTTCCATGTGAGGGTAAAGAGTTGGAGTGGGTTGCCCAGGAAGACAGGAATCTGTTTCAAGAGATTTTCAAAACACCTAGAAAAAAAATCCCTGAGCAATTGGTTGAACACAGTATTCAAACCAACTGTGAGTAGAGGGTTGAACTAGAGACCTCCTGAGGCCTATTCAAAAGTGAATTAAGTCTGTGACTTGAAATAGGTTGCCTGCTTTGAGTCTGCTATTTTTGTATCACCTTTGTTATTTCATATCTGTCATGGTTTTGTTTGAAAAGATTTTCAAGGTAAATAACATTAAAAAAAATACTTCTTATGAAGCGTGATCTGCAAGTGATGCCTGAAGGAGGCCTGAAAGGATTGCAAAATGTTGGAGACAGTAGTCTTTTGGAAAAAGATTGGACTAGTTTATTGTCCAAGAAAAATAATAGCTATTCCTTCCTGAATCTTCTAGAGATTCACAGATTTCCCTCACCTTCCCCACTCTCCCCTGCAGGAATAATGATTGTAAGATTAGTTGATCTTCTACATAGCACATCCATTTTTCAGTATTTTCTTGCGGTTCTGATTTTTGTGTTCATTTTTAGGTTACTTTTTGTTGAAAAGCATAAGGAGAGAAGCACTTTCTCTCTTACCTTACTTTGTCAATTTTGTTATCAGGTGTGGTATGAGGAATATGCAGTGCAAACTCTAAGTTAGTCTGTACCTGTCTCTTTTTGAATAATGTTTGCACTGTATCCTCTGAAAACCCAGTGAATGAATACCATCTTTCTATCTGACCTTGCCAGCATGCAAGATTGTTTTGCTTGTATTTTCCATGTGATGGTTTCACCTTTTTCCAACATTTTTTTATTTAGATGGCTACGTTTCTAAGTATCTTGCTGTGTTTGAATGCATGTGTGTCGTCCACATGCATTCAGGTATAGTTCAGAACATATAAAAGCAGTAAAACTGCTGGCAGTTCTTATTAGACCCCACTCTGGATAAATAATTGCAGTTTTCAAGCATGCAGGTAAAGCCAGATGAAGGATGCCAAAGCACTGAGACCTAGCAGATGAGATGTCATAGGCTCAAGAATTTTGTAGTCTTTTTAAAAGGAAATGGGGTAAGGAAGGCAGCACTAAAGAAACGTAGATTTACCAACATGAGGCTAACTGTATTCTAACCATGTCTGCGTGTATCTAAACATTTATTATTTCTACTTCTAAATAGATTCCAAAGATGCCAAAGATAATAAGGATGCACCTGGGAGTGAGGATTTGGAATTGGAGCTGGAGAATTTGGATATTAATGATGATCCCCTGGAATTAGACTGTGGCGATGAGGCGGAAGATCTTACAAAAAAGCTTCTTGATGAACAAGGTAAAAAGAATTGGTTTTAGGTATTTTGTTGTTTCCTGACTTGTCTATAAAGCCTCACAAGCTCAAAGAAATGAGATAAAGCAGCTCTAGAGCTGGACTGTTTCAAACTCCTTCTGAGAGAAGAATGGTCAGCGTAATTCTGTATAATACTTTCTTAGTGTTTTCCTAAGCCATATCCTCTTCTTTGGAATCAATTTCTCTTCTGTTCTGCTCCTCTGAGTAGTCACACGATCAGCTTATTAAACTGGTTAAGATACTAAGTTTGTAATAAGCTGCAGGACTTTCACCTTTAGTGAGTTATGATCTGGTCAAGGATCTCAAAACAGTGAGGAGCCTTGGTTCCAGCTTTCTAACAGGAAATACACAGATGGTCTCTTGGAATCAGTTCAGTGTTCCTGGAAGCAGTTCATTCAGGATTGGTTGTAGCCTGCTAGGTAGCTCAAAAATACTGAGTCAGTGGAGATACAAAGGAATGTGGATGTTTCCATCTTGTCATTTTTGAAGGAAGTCTTGACAGGAGGATAAAGACTACTTCAAATGTAAAGACAAAGCCAAGTATGCGAGAGCGAGATGCTAGAAGTGTGGGAGGAAAAGCAGGAAGTGGGGGCAGAAATAGAAGATGCAGTCTTTGAATAGTTCCCAGAGGGTGCGGTGCTGGTTTGGGTATGTACAGTGGCACTGAAGGGACTGAAGATGCTGTTGATTGTAACAAGAAAGCTGACACGTTTTGTCACATTAGAAGTATTAACCGTCAGTACTAGTTCCTGTTTTTAAAGAAGCAGTTGATTGAGCATTAAGCATACTCTCATCTGAAAGGTTAATCTAAAATGTCTTAGAACGGAAGTTATTTTTATCATTAAACAGAAAGAAAGTCTTTTACTTTCTTCCATGTGAAAGTAAGGTCATTTGGCTCACAATGTAGGCTTTTTCTTAGTGGAGAACTGCTGCTTTGTGATTGTCTTTGCTCATTAGTTTTCTTTCATGAAACATGGAAATTAAGCTTCCTTGCAAATCCTGTACCTTTGTCAAATTTCAGTTACTGACAAGTGGCTTCAGAGGTTTATGATGGAAAGGAAAATGTGACCACTGAATCCTTTTTCTGCTAGAAAACTGGGCTGAAAAGTTAGCAGCATATATTGTTACTCAAAACATGTAAAGAAGCAGTGATTTTTTTTTTTTTGTGGCATTCTGATGCTCTTAGTAGGTAGCACCAGATATACAGAATTGAGAGAAATCTGAACTTAGATGTTTCAAGCTCTGATGTTTCTATTTAGTGAGTAAGTAGATTTTTTTTTCCATCTCTCCTGAGTAACATTTACTGAAGTTTGGCATTAAGGAAAACTAGGTGTCCTTCAGCTACAAAATATAGCTCTACGTTTTCATATTTTGTGCATCTGTGTTTGAGTAAGTTAGTAATATTTTGTGGAAAGCCAGCAAAGAATGAAACCATTCTATTATGACACTATTAAAAGTAAGTGTTCTTGGCTGAAGTGATAATCTTTGAGTGTGGGTTTCATTGCTAGAGGCAATAAGCTAAATTAGAGGGGAAAAAATGAAGGAAAATAGGTTAAATAAGGTAGACAGTCCAGTCAGTTGATACTGTGTGTCTTTTGTTACTTCTGCATTTCATTCTGGTGGCTAGCTTCTCTTCAGTCTTTTCTTCCATGCCCAAATACGAGGGAGATGAGGTGTTTTTCCAAAGCGTGCATTTTCCAAGCAAATTTGTCCTGGTCTAGCATCCTTCACAGCATTTCTATGCTTATTTCTGCACTTCTTTCCTGAAGTTGGGGTCTATTGTCAGCTAAATTTAAGATAATGACATGTAAGAGGGAAGTTGATGTTGCTAGTTGAAGAGGATTGTTTACCAGGAATTCAGGTAATGAATTTTGTTTCTCTATTGTGTTAACTTTGAGTGAATCTTAATTTTCTTATTTTCAATATGCTCAGGCAAGAGAGAGGGAGCAGATAGCACCGGAGCTGACAGTAGTGACGGAAAACAAGCTGAAAGAAGTGAGTTTTGAGGTTGTTCTTAAAAGAGAAGAGAAAATGGGGAAAAAATGAAGATGTGTGAATGGAGACAAAGATGTTAAGTGAGGAATGGCCTGGGTGGAAACCATCAAGTCTATTGGGAGCAGGGGCACTCTGGTGTTAATACATACAATCTAGCCTCAGTTTTTGTAAGGTTAGTCAGCAACAGAGAGAACATGTAGAAAGGTGAGTGCTAATTCTCAACCCTGTTACTTGCTACACTATTAAGAGAGCTGGGAAAACTCCTATTGGAAGAGCAGGAATTAAAGCAATGTATATACACACACTCATTAAAACACCTTGTGGAACTGGATGACTTGTGAGACTACATTCTATGCACAATCTTAAAATGTGGTAATGAGAGACCGGAACTCATAGGATCAAAGTGAGAAACGAGCAGAACTCATTTTTTCATTAATTGCATACTTAGAATAGTTGTTTGTCCTAAAGAAGGAAGCCCCGACCTTTTCCTATCGCTGTCAAATTCTTGATTAATATTATTTCAGTCTTAAGTCATACTTAAGGTACTACAAAAAATCCTTTCCACTTAGAATGTAAGCAGGTACTGCAATGAGAAAGAAATGCAGAAATATGATGGGAGAACATCTGTAGATTCTACAGTCGGGGGGGAAGCTAGTGAAGGAATAGATATTTGAGAAATGTTGAAATTGAATGTGGTATTAGGGCCTTCTGAAATATTATCTTAAAATAAAATAGAAGTCCTCACCTATCCAAGTCACTTTTCAAGAGCACAGAGTCAGTTTGAACAGAAAAGTGAAACGAGGCAACAAACAGCAGTAGTGGGAGAAGGGTAAGATAGGACCATTCAAAGGAGACAGGAAGGTATAGCTGTAAATATCTAGAAGGAAAAACATCTATCTTCAAAAAAAAAAAAAAAATTGCTAGTAAAATCTGTCTGGATCAAGAGCTCTCCTGCATTCATCTTAGTGAACTCTGTCATGAGAGTCAGAGTTCCATTAAATACTGAAACTTCAGAGACCTCTTTTGTCTGAGCATCTGGAAAATCTTCATTTTTTTTCTTTTTTTTCCCCTCCTTTCTTAATGAGCCCTTCTCTTGTTCTTGCAACTTCTGATTCTCCATGGAAGAGAAGAGACAATGGCAGCTGCTTTGATCTGTAGCATGTTTAAGACAGGGTAGCTAAAAATGTTCCTTGGAACAATTCTCATTTTTTTTTTTGTCTACCTAAGCTCAATTCCCATCCATTTCCAAAACCAAGAAAAACCATCTCACAGTGCAGCATCTTAGTTTTCTCTTTGCCTTTCAGTACCTTGAAAAAGGAGCTTCAGTCTTTGCTAGTTTGTCTTTACAGACTACACAGTAAGATAAAGAACTTTTTATTGGGTATTTTGTAGGGTGTTTTTTGGATGCAATTTCTCCCCCCCCACCCATACCCTGCTTTTTGAAGTCTGTCTGTGTTTTCCTTTCAAGTACCTCCTGGGCACTCCTGTTTGTTGCTGCAAGTCCTTGAACTGAAAGGAAACAAATTGGCCTGTTCCCTTTCTCAGAAAGCGGTGTTCTTTTGCCCAAGGAAGGGTCCTTTCAAGGGTTTGTTCCAGCTCTGTTCTGGCTCATGTTGTGCTAAAGAGCAAACTAGACTCTTCTTTAGGACTTTAGTTAAAAAAAAAAAAAAAAAAAAATCAGGATTTTTTTTTTGAAGCATACCACTTTTCTGCAATTAGGGGGTGTCTGTAGGGGGTTCATCTGTTGAGATCTTTACAGTTGATGTCACAAAATCTGAATTTCAGTGGTAGAGGTGTCCTGTGTTCTTCTACTTGACTTAGTTAGTAGATACAGATCACTGTCACTGCTTCCTGTTGCAAAACACACTGAGCCATTTGCTTGAAAAACAAGTTGTCACTTGCCTTGCAACTGCTACAAGATCAAACCTCTATCTTTGTCACTTTGTGGTTCTGTACTCTCGTTTCTGTACAGGTGAAGGAATAAAGTTGGCCTGCTCTAGCTTTTGCAGCCTCAAATGGCCTTAATGTTTGTTCCTTGCTCAACGACAACAAAAAAATAAATCAGTTTCTCATTCAGGGAAACACGCATAAAAAGTAGAATCCATGATTGCACTAAGTTTTTGCTGTGCTGTTTTGCCCCACATCCAGGCCTTCTTATGGTCTTCATTTTAATGCCCAAGAAAATTACCTAGTTTTCTAGGAATATGTACTTATTGTTGCTCCCAGCAGTATAAATTAGGAGGTAGGGAACTCTTGATTTATTATGAATTCATCAATAGGAAGATAAGTTTTAAAGGTGATCTTTTTGGACAGTTGTTGGCATAAACAATCAGTGTATCAGTCAATGGATTTATATTTTGGTCATTAAAAATTAATTTTTGTGTTCATCTTTATCTCATTTTTTGGAATCGGTAGTTAAATATTTAACAATTGACCATTACAAATGTAGTGTGCTTGGAGAATGTGATACTAAATCGCTGTATTTTGTAGCTTAAGAATATGTCCTGCTTGTTTATTTCACTCTGTTAGAACAAGAAGATGAAGAAGCCAGCACTGGATCTCACTTAAAACTTATAGTAGATGCTTTTCTTCAGCAGCTTCCGAACTGTGTCAACAGAGACCTCATAGACAAGGTATAGTCATAGTTTTCATTTTTTTCTTCTCTTAAAATCATATAATGATACATCAGATTGATCGGTAATAAAAACTGAAGCCTTGGAATTTATCAGTAGTTGAATTCACTTTTAACCTGGTGGAAATATTTTTCTCCCATTTAGTAAACTGTTGCCTAAATATAAATTATAAATATAAATATAAAAATGGAGGTTTCATCTGCCCATTCTCTTATATTTGCTCCAAAAGAAGTAGACCTGTCTTGTTTTTCTCCTTCCTTTTACTCCCTGACAAATTATTCCTCTTCTGTCTAAAGCTCTTTCTTCGTGTTGATCTGAAGAATTGGTCTGTATTCCTGTAAATATACGTGTTTTCCAACTGTCTGTTCAAGACAAAAATGGAGATTTTTGTTTATCTTTGTTTTTAAAACAGTTGCAAGTAACAAGCATGGTTCTGTAAACAAAAAAGCATGCTATGTTGTGTGATTATTTTTTTATATATATATATATAAAATAAAAGACCACCCCGTTATTTAAAGGTGAAGTATTATTTTGACTCTTCTCTTTACAGGCAGCCATGGATTTCTGCATGAATATGAATACAAAAGCCAACCGAAGAAAACTAGTGCGAGCCCTTTTCATAGTTCCTAGGCAAAGGTAAGAACTGGAGGAAAGAAATCTGGATCCACCCTTTAGTTACTTAACATATTTATTTTTTTTAACTGTCTAAATTAATGAAGGCCATCGCACGTTCAAGTCACTTTTTGGCTGTGTTTACTCCTGATGTGCACTTCTGGAGTGATTTTTATGCTAGAGCACAAAAGAAATATTTATTATTAATAATCAAACAATTCACCAAAATATTTTGCCATAGCATTATAGAAATTTTTTAGATAGCTTCTCTTGTTTGGTGCTTGTGCATTTATAGTGGTTCTTCTCATGACTTTTTTTTTCTAACCATGCAAGTAACAGTGAAACTTACCAAAAGGAGGAGGATGTGTTGGAGAACTTGTGCTCTAATTATTGACAGGCTCTTATATAAAAATACACAAAGTAGTTTAGGAAGGAAGATTTCTTGTGATTTGTTAATTCTGGTATAATACATAACCATTATAGCCTTTTAACTTCTGGAACAGACTTGGTTTGAAGTCGGCCAGCTTAGAGGAACCAAACAAAACAGTTTGTGAATGACCTTTTCCCTCCATGTAGATTTATCTATGAAGAATTTTGGCATTTTTTCTTGAATGTCTCTTTGGATAAGATAGGCACTTGCAGGAAGATCCTTACTTACAGAAATTACTGCAAACATTGAGATAAAATCGTTAAATTCATTAGAATAATATTTCTCTACTTTTAACTTCTACCTTAAATAGATGCAGCTTACGTAAGTGCAATTATGGAGGAGTCGCTTTTCTTGCTCCACCTTGTCCTGTTTCTCTACAGAGGTTGTTTTGATGCTGCCTTTAGTTCCAAATGTTTCATCATCATCTTGGATTTCCTGTTATATTTCACACTCCTTTTATTCCATTCCCTTTTAACACCGTGGGGCAAAAACATACTGAGTGTTCATTCATTGTCTTACTAGTGGTTGCTCTGTTATCCCCCAAATTTATTTGGGCAGTAATTATTAAAAATAAAAAATAAAGAATTGTAGCAACTCAGTGGATTATTAAAGGTGGCACAGTTAGCTTAAGGAGCTGTTACGTTCTTGACAGTTTTGTTCTTAAATAGCTGGGACTAATACTGAAACAACTGGGTCAGATGATCTTCTTGCTGTTGTTCTTAAATTGTAAACATTAATATTAATGTTTTACATGAATTTCTTATCTTTTAATACCTCTTTCTGCTGCGTACTCCGAGAACCTCTGCAGGAATACCATGAATAAATAAATACTCCAGCCTCCCATTGTAAGATCAGGCCAGTTGTATGCATCTGCCTGTTCTTTTGCCTGCATTAGCGATGCCCATCTCTGGGCTACTAAACAGGAGGAACGGAGTGGTGACTGAGCTTTTTGTTTTGAACCACAAACAGTTGCTGTGAAAATACCAGCTGAACTGCCTCATAAATGCAGGCAATTTTAAAGGGCAATTGACCCTAATATTAGCTTTATTATTGTGCACAATAAAGGAACAGTTCTGCTTTCTATCCTGAAATCAATGTTTGTAATCCTTGTGAAAAAACTCTGGGTTTGTCTTAATAGCATACAGTACAGGTTACTGTGAAATGCTACAAATTGGTTTAGAAAAAATAAGTAATAATGCTTCAGAGGTTTGTATTAACAGTCTGGCTTTGTGTATCTCTTCACTGAACCGTGCTGACATCTCTTCTCTTGTTGCATAGTAGTTTTTACTAATTCCAGGAGTTTCTGTAACTTGCCTCCAGGATAACGTTGGAGCAGCAATGTCAGAAAGCTTGCTGCAGTTAAATTCTTGATGATTTTTTAAAAAAGTTTCAGAGGAACAGTGTCCTTGTAGAATATGGATAAAGCAGTGTTTTTTCCAAAAGTGTTTAGTCTACAAGCACATTAAATAATATAGTGTAAACCTGGCAATTATGTTGGCAGCCATAATAAGATATTTAAGAGTACAGTAACTTCTCTTTGTTCCCTTAAGAGATTGTAGTTTTAGGAAATATGCAGACATGATAATTGTATCAAGAAATTACAAAACTTTGGCGGGGGATTGTTTGAGGAGTAGTGCAGATACTTCTTGAAAGTTTAATTATGTGGTTCTGCTAGGGAGCTTTCTTGCTCCTCATTGCTTGGGCAGGTTGGGATAAATGCAGGGTTCTTCAAGACAGTAAACTTAGTTTGGCAAAGAAAGGTAATTTTTCCTCAACTACCTGTAGATTAGTGTCAGAATACACCATCATTACACTGCTTTGTTGAATGCTTATGAATGGATCACACTTTAACTTTCAGCTGTAACTTGAGCCTCTTAAACCAACAGAACAAAAAGCCTTTTTTAGATTTCTTTTTTCAATGCTAGTATAGAAGTGTCTATCGGATCAGTATTGAAGGCTTGATTTTTCACTAAATATTAATATTGTAATTTAGGACTATATGGCTTGTACTAAAGTGACAGTATAATGATTTGACCATCCTGTTTGCAGCTTTAGGGGATTTGTGTGTAGTTCTTTGCTATCCATCTGAATTCTTTTCCTAGACGGCCATACATAATTGTTTGTATACTGCAGCTATTATACACTAGCTATTCTTAATTCAGAAGCTAACTGCTTCATGAGCATTTTAACTCAAATATGTAAACCTCCTTTATGTTTAACTTTGAATCTTCCTATCCTGAGAACCTTTGTTAACAAGGCCTCTTTTGTTCAACTGAACTTTGACTTTACAATCTTTCAGTGGCCTTTTTCATTTGAGGATAAAATTGAGAGATTTGCTTGAGATAAAGAATTTATGCCAAGGCTAAAAAACAAAATCAAAAAGTGCTCATTTGATAGCGTGAAAATACCTATAGCATCACATTCTTCCCACTGAGTAGTGCAGGAGGCAGTTTGTAGCTGTTCAAGACACACAAGTACATCTCATTTAGCTGTGTTATGATTGTGCTTACGAGGCAGGAGTTCTGCCATGCACTGTTGCTTCGTTCTTTAAGCTTTGTAGTGGAATCTCAATTATCAATATGTATAAAATGTCGCTTTCACCCTTCTTAGTAAAACTTTGGAGGCATCAGTTCTAGAGAGATTGCAATTACAGGCTTTAATTGAATGAAGTCTTTATTTTGTTCGTAAATTCACATTTGAAATTCTACAAAAAAGATGACGTCTTAGCTATTTCATTGATTTCATGTGGCCCCATGGGCCAGAGCTCGCTGTATTTCAGTTGAGATAAGAGTGAAAATGAAAACTGTCATAAGTAGCAGTTTCTCATGTTAGTTCATAGGGTGCAACTTGTTCCTGATGCTAGATCTCGCTTCGTAACGTGGAAGAACAAGAAGAGAAAGCGATACTGTTTGTGGGTTTTGTGGTCTTGGTGGTGGTTTTTGGTTTTGGTTGTTTTCTTGATGTTTCTTTGCCTCTTCCTCAAGAAAAAGAAATGCTTTTGCAGAAAACAGGTTACCTAAATACAGGTACCAGTAGGTGGTGCCACTGATACTGCAGTCTCTTCGCTTCTGAACACTGACTTTTTTGTCTCCTGAATGAGCAAGTGAACAGATTCAATATCTGATAGCCAGTTTCGCAGTAGTTGACCCAAGGCTTTTCCTTATTATATTTCACCTATTTAGAAATACCCAGTCTCAGTATTCTTCACCGTGAAGAAACCTTTTGTGTTGTGTGATGGAACAACAACAATGCACTGTAAGGCTTAATTTTCCCTCAGGTATGTTCAGTTTACAGAGGTGAAGTTATTAGCTCTCGGCAGGCAGGTATTTGCTCAGATGAAAGCAAAACTTTCTTCTACTCTTTTTTTTAAGAGATGTCACAGAAATCCCCTCAGTCAAAATACACTCCCACAAATGAGCCAGAGTCCTCTTAATTTAGCTCGTACATGTCTATGAAGTAACAAGACTTTCACTTCTCTGTGAGTTAATGACTAAATGCTTAAAAGCAGTAGTAATTTGCTATGGCTAGTCATCCTTGACTGTGTGTTCCAACAAGCTTGACAAATGTAAATACTGGTACAGTTATTGATTAACAGGGGCATAAAACTGTTAAATAGGTAACTGGGATACCTGTAATGTTTCACCAGGGGTTTTATGCATTGTCAGGAGGTCACTTAGAACGTGCTACTTGAAAAATGCAAAGATAATGCTTCTGTTCCACAACTTAGATATGTAATTATCCCTATTTCTGTTTGTGGATGTTAAACATCTGAGAAGTGTGCTCCAGTGGCATTGCTTTGCTTCTCCTTTGTGTATGGTTTGGCTTTGGGCTTTTGTCCTGATGCTATTCTGGAATCCAGTTCCACTTTGTTGCAGGGCAAGCTCTACATATTGCTTGTGCTTTTAGATTTTCTTGGCAGTGTTTTTTCTTTTCCTAGCAACAAAGAAAACCTTAATGTGTCATAAAGTATAAACTCAAAATCCATTTTTTCTTTACAATTTCTCACTTTAAATATGCAAAGTTGTTTCCACTTATATAAAAGAAGGCATGTTCTAGAGTTCATCTCCTATTTACAGTGTTAACTTATGCTCTGAAAATAAGGTGAAGAAAGTACAAGACTTGTGCATTTGGTTTCTCTGTGTGTAGCAGTGGTACCTACAGAGAGATGTGAAGCAGCTCTTATATTCTGACTATTGATAGCAATGCCGTGAACTAGGATCAAGGGCACATATCCCATTTTTGCAACCAGGTTGTTTCTTCCCATCACAGACGAAATATGAACTTAGGAGAATATAAGTTGCATGCCAAAATTCCCTAAGGGGAAACATGTTATGAAGGAATATAATTAAGGAAAGGTTAAAGAAAATAAGTTCTTTAAATTCTGAAATATTGCTATCTGTAGGAATACTAGCTGAGCATTTTAGAGAAGGGTTGCTACTTCATATCATCTACCGGGCTTTCTTCTATGTAATAACTGAACTACAGTCATTTACTAGTTCATACCTTATAAGTAGAGACATTCTTACTTGCCCTTTCACCCCCAAAAGGAATTTTGTAAGAATTTGTCACTTTGCATATTGAAAGGGATCTGAATATTCCTTGTATCTAGGATTTCTTAAGGGCAATATGTCAGATTCCACAGTTAAGATGGTGTTTGCCATTTCACTTAAGGCAGTAATTTTGAAAGTGAATCAGCTCTGAGGTCTTCTGTTAGGATGTGGTATTATACCCTTTTGTGTTGTTGTTTTTAAATAATTCTGCAATCTGAAGCATGAGCCAGTAAAGTTGCTTGGATGCAATTCCATCAGTATATGCACATTCATCCTTCTCCACAAGTAAAATGGTAGCAGTACTTGTAGACAAACACTTTTTTCTCTATAACATAAATAAGCTTTGTCTATTTTATCGTCTCACTCTGTATCTGTAACCTTTGCTTGCAGGTTGGATTTGCTACCATTCTATGCAAGGCTGGTTGCCACGTTGCATCCCTGTATGTCTGATGTAGCAGAGGATCTTTGTTCCATGCTGAAAGGGGATTTCAGATTTCATGTATGTTTTGTTGGTTTAGTTTTTTGCTTTCCAATTAATATGTTAATCATTATCCTTTGGGGAAAAAATTCTTAATACTATGTTGATGTTAATTCTGAAGTTCATTTGACTCAATTTAGAGTGGTTATCTGTCAGCTGAACAGATTTGCTCTTGAATGATAGATTTTCGTATATTCAAAATTTTTTTTGGTCTTACCAAATGTCCGTACATATATGCATTGCTTGTAGTGTCATACTTAATTTCCAGTGTTAAATAATGATAAAAATGAGCTGTGTAACAATTAAACTGAAAAGATCTGGAGCTGTGCTCCAGCTGGAAGTTTTAGCTTACTCTAAATTAGTAACTTGGAGAATGGGAACTGACCAATTCTAACAAGCCCCCATTATGAGGTTATTATTGTAATATAGCACTTAATTCTAAAGCTTTAATTTTTGCAGTTTTTACCAACCATACATTTGTGAGGAATGAAAGGTATTTTTCATTGTTCCTTTAACTATGATTGTTGTGGTTTTGTAGTAGAACTAGTTACAGTGCACAATGATGATTTTTTCACCATTTTCTGAGTTTTATGGCACAGATTTTAATGTCAACATTAGGAAAATATTACAAGATATGAATTATTCACTGAATTCTGAAATACTTGAAGCTAACTCTTTTTATTCTTAGGAAAAGTTACTTCTGTTGTACAGAAGTGTAATTTTGTATCTTGCTCAGTATGGTTATTTTTAGAACTAGGGATAAATTTGTGCTTTTCATTAAATTTTTGGATATCTAATTAAAAACAGCCAACGAAATGAAAAACAGGAACAAAGAAGTCTGTTCTTTGTTAAAACAGACTTGGAAAAGCTGTCAGTGTTTAGTATCTCCTTAGAGGTTTATACTAGTGGTCTTATTTGTATGGTGACTACTTTCTGAATCAAAAAGCAATAGAATCTAGAATACCTAACCACTACTTCACCATGCCCAGAGGAGATGGCATTGTTGTCTGTCTATAAATACTGGAATGTTAAAGAACTGTGTGGGTGTTGCAGGCAGGCAGGGTAAGAAATTTGAAACTTGCCGTAAAAGCATGTTGTAGAGGTAGAGAGGCTTTTAGGAAACCTGAGAGGCTAAGGATAGGTGAAGGTAGAGCATAAGAAACTGAACAAATATCAAACACTTCTGAATTCCCATGCTTATTGAGGATGCTTGTTTTATAACAAGCTGGTATTTTTGACAGCCTAAAATCAAATGCTTGTTTTTCTTTCTTTTTAGGTAAGAAAAAAGGACCAGATCAACATTGAAACAAAGAATAAAACTGTGAGATTCATTGGTGAGCTTACCAAGTTTAAGATGTTCTCCAAAAATGATACTCTCCACTGCTTAAAGGTTGGTTTTGGTAGTTGTATACTACTGTATATACTGATAACATATCCCTATCATATTTCACTTCAGATATCTACTGATGATGGTCTGCATTAATTCACTGCACAGGATGCTTTAAGCCTTGGTGTCTGTTGTTACTGTGTGTGAGGACACTTTTATAGCCATTCTAGAAATTGGAATAACCAATTTAATTTTGTCATGGTAGCGGGACTTTAAAATATACTTCCACATTTGAACAGAACCAAATTGCTAATAAACTTCTTTTGAAATTAATGATAGACATCGCTACTTCTATGTCTGTTCTGCTGTGAAGCTGGAAGTGAGCTTTTATTTTCATTAGGTTGATTTCAACTAATGTTTTTAGAGAGAAAAGAGTAAGGGAGAAAAAGCAAACCTTTTGGTGGCAAGGCAGCAAACCTTTTGGAAACATTAATCTCTAGGCAATGTCATCTCAAATTGTACGCTAATAAATATTCCAAGTTACTTTTTAATGTCAAGTCCCAAATTAAAAGTAGGTTCTAGAAAAATTAAAAGGCTTTTTTCAGAAGGTCATTAAAGGCTTACATTCCCGTGGAAATAGCTTCTATTCATAGTCCATTAGGTATTGAAGCTGAATTCTTAAAAGTTTTACTCACTCATAATTTTTTTCTACCATCTATAAAATACTGTAAAATGCAAATCTCCATTAATTTTTAGAAGTTGCTTAACTTAAACAGTGTATCAAAATTAGGCATTCTTTGATGGTATTGTGAGTTTATGCAACGTTATTTGGTGACTTTCCAGTCTGACAGCATAAACTTCAGAGTAAATATGGCAGCTGGAAGGGATAAAGAAGAGATGATAATGCTTGTTTTAATGTAGTGTTCTTTTTGTGCTAGGCTTAGGAAACATTTTATTTTTCAGATAAATTGAGCCTAAAATTTGGCTATTGACTGTTCTTATACTTTTTTAATGAGGTGATTTTTTTTTTAGTTTTGTTGACATATGAACAGTGAAATTAATATGCATTGTTCTTTAACAATAAAAAATAATAAAAAAAAAGGAATGGGACACCACCATAGTCTAAAGTCTGGTAGTTAAGTTACTGTTTTCTGCAGCTGAAAAGCATGTTAAACATTTGTGGTTTTGTATAAATGTATTCCAGATGCTTCTGTCAGACTTCTCTCATCACCACATTGAAATGGCATGTACTCTGTTGGAAACCTGTGGAAGATTCCTCTTCAGATCACCAGAATCTCACTTGAGAACCAGCGTTCTTTTGGTAAGAGAAAAACCTGTTGTCTTCTGGGCAGAAGGGCTGTCATGTACTGAATTAAACCAATTCTTTTTTTCTGGCGTTGTGTTGTGGTCTGACCTTAACAGTGAGTGCAACCAACCTTCATTGTGAGTTGCAGGGTTTGGGTACAAATAAGTGAAAAATGGAATTCACTTTTATCTTGACTGCTTGGGGCGGATAACTTCCTGAACTCTCTTAATAAAAACAGGGCTGAGTATGAGAGGAAAATAAATCAGTCTTTCTGAAATCTTGTATCCTTGTGGAATAGGATTGGGTTGGACTGGTGTAACATATATTCTAGTCTGCTTTGGTGGTATCAGCCTTTGTAAGTCCTGTGGGCTTGTATCTTTTGTTTTTTATAGCCTGTTCAGTGTTGTCTCAGCTCAGATTGCACCTCCTGTGAGAACAGCTTCCTGAGCGTGTTCTGAAGAACTCCGGTTGATCTGTAAATCCGTTCATGACTTAAAAGAAAATGTGAATAAAGGATTAAATTCCTGAAGGAAAAAGCTATTGTGCTTGAACTACAAATAACATGTTTTATAATATTTGAGGGAATAGTATTAACAAATAGAACAGGAGAAGATGCTTTAACTGGAAATGAAGACAGTTGTGGAAACAGCTGGTTTCTGTGCCTCGAGTAACAATTGGGGGCTCTAAATTTGAAGGAAAAGTTTTTGAAGACTAGAGGAAGGGATTTTAGAAACAGAGTTTGATGGTAATTAAAGCAAAAATAGAAATGTTATCTTTGTCTAGGTAAGTACTAGCAAAGATTTAAAAAGAACGGGGATTAGCTTTGGGTATCTCAGTTGTATGAATTTAAGCCCTGAATAATACGTTTCCTGGCTTGAGAGATGATCTTAAAATGTTTTGTCCAAGATAAGATACTGAGGCAAATGTGGTTGAAATGCTTCAAAGGTAGGTATTAGTAATGGGAAATGGCATTCAATTAGAAGCAGCTTAAGCAGATGCAGGCCAACTACTAAACCACTTTTTTATTACAAGTCTGATCAGATGTTTTAATGTTCCCTTCTGACCTTCAAAGGGAGGTGATCCTGCCCTTCCACCCCAGTGAGGCCACACCTGGAGCATTGTGTCCAGTTCTGGGCTTCTTACTACAAGAGAGACCTTCAGCTCCTGGAGAGAGTCCTGCAGAGGGCTGTGAGGATGATCAGGGGCCTGGGAGCTTCTCTCTTAGGAGGAGAGGCTGTTTTACTGAAGAAGACAGAGGGAATCTTACCAATGTATATAAATATCTTAAGGCAAGGTGTTGAGATGGCAGGGCAAGACTCCTTTCAGTGGTGCCCAGTGACAGTATGAGAGGCAACGGGCACAAACACAGGAAGTTCTATCTAAATATCAAGAAAAATCTTCATGGTGAGCGACAGAGCACTGGCGCAGGCTGCCCGGAGAGGCTGCAGAGTCTCCTCTGGAGAGATTCAAAACCCACCTGGACAAGATGCTGGGAAAGTGCTCCAGGTGACCCTGTTTGAGCAGGGGGTTGGAATAGATGACCTCCAGGGGTCACTTCCAACCTCAGCCACTCTGTGATTCCATGAAGGGAATGGTTTAAGCATTCAGTATCTCATTCTAGAGCTATAGCTCTTAAAAGCTGTGACGTATCCCTGTCTTCTGTACACACATCTTTCCTTACCAAAGCACAGGCTTACATGTGATAGGTCTCCACTGAATCTGCAGCCTCCCTTCCTGTTCTGTGGAGTTAATAGGGCAGCAATTGTTGTGTACCTGGGTATATTGCAATACAGTTTTCCATAAAAATGCTGTTTCTTTCTGAGCCTCTTTGAATGTCATACCATTTATTGCTGTGGTGCTGTCATAAGAGGAAAGAGCTGGACAAATTAACTGCAAGTCTTAGTTGTAAAGTGCTTTGTGTCTTGAAAGGAGGCTTGAGTGCTTCAATTTTCTAAAGATTTGCCAGCTGCTGTGTTTTATTGTTAAATATATTCCTTTCCATAACCAAGTATTTTTTCCACGAAAGCACTGTTATCTTCCAAAGACGCTTCAGTTTTTGCTGGCATTTTTTTTGTCGTTATTAATTCTTCCTAACTTCTAAAATTTTTATTATCTTTACCACAGCTTCTTTACCTAATTGACTTTTTAAAATTTCATGCACCATAAAAATGTGATTTGTCTTCACAATGAAGTCACATTTAGTATACATCCAGGGGTATAAGAACACAGCTAGCAATCAGCAATCACTGCTTCAGTAACAGAAGTATAAAGCCTCATAAGGTTTCCAGTAAATTTCCATCTCTAATGCATGACGAACCAGGAAAAGACAGGATGGCAAAAATGTTTTGAATCCCTACTAATTGAGGTGTAAAAGGTGCTATAGAAACTACAGAAATTTTGACTTAAATACTGTTTTACAGTTTGGATCATGGGCTTATGGTGCTGGTAAGAGCTGAACATTTTCAGTGACTTGTAACAAGCAGAGAGGTTAAATGTCAGTCGTGCTGAAATACTTCTCTGAATTGGGCTTTTAGTGCTTGTTATGTTTTACTTGGTGCCTTCTTTTTCTGTGTTGCCCTGAAAAAGAATCTTTTTCATTATGTAAATGTTTAATCTTATTTTTATTTGGGGGTAGGAGCGAGACTATTAACCTGATTTTCAATGGATTTTCCTTTGGGAACGATTCTGCAACATGGAGGGATGTTTTGTGGCTGGCCTTGAAAATAAAAGCCCTGTTATTGTTTTACCTTGAGCATTTTAACATTGCTTCTGATCTGTCCCTTTTTATTAAAAGAAAAAGAGGGAAAAAAAACCTTCAAAAGTAGTGCTTTAGTTCTATAGCTAAAATTTCATTTTATCCTAATGAAATGAAAACCCAAAATTAATTAGCAAATACCTATAGTCTTAAGTGTTCAAGCTTCTTTCTTCTGAAGTGAGTCAAGGTTTTTGTTGCTGTAGGGAGAGTATTGTTACTGTTACACATGTCTATCTGACTTGACGTCATTAATGAAAACGGACAAACAGTTCATTAAAATGGTGATGAATTTTAATAGAGAATAGGAGTAATGCCACTTGCTTAAGAGTTTGAATTGGAATTGCTCAAAAAAAAATAATTATGATTTTTAAGATGTGGGGTAGTGTGTATATATAGTGTCTCTTGTGGATAGACATTTTAATTAAAACCTTTATTTATAGTGTAACACAACTCTTTATAACACAAGAAAATACCCAAATGATTTATTTCTTATTAAAAAAAAATCTTCCTTTCAAGCCTATCTGCTGTCTTCTCTTATGCTTTACTTAACCCCACTTCAGTGTTCAGCTTGTAGTGCAATGTGGTTTTGCTGTCTTATACAATTTGCCATGTTTTCTCCTGATGCATCTAGAAAAGGCCAAAAAGATTTGCAAAATGATACTAGCATGATACAGTAAGGTTTTGGAACTTTCTGTTGTAACTGTTTTTTCCCTACTAAGTATAAACAGCACGTAAAACAATTTATGTAGTTGATAGTAGATGCGCAGCACTTTAGCAAAACATGGGTAAATTTGCTACTACTTGACAGGAATTTCCTATTTGGAAAGGAACACTCAGAGAATCAAAGGAGAGGCCATTTGTGTCATGGAAAAGGTTAAAAACGAAGTGCATTAGGGTTTGTGTCACATGGAGACCTCCCAGGCAATCTAGGAAAATTGCCTTATGTGTTGTGTTACTGTGTTACCCCAAGTTATTCTTCCTCATTGATCTACTGGCTGAAACTCAAGGCTAAGGAGCTGTTTGAGTATCTTTACGTTTCAGTTTAACTGAGTCACTGCCTTGTAAAAGAAGTTTAAGCTTATTCAAGCTCAGTAGAAAGTTCAGCAAGATGACAAATTGTGCTGCTCCATCAAAGAAGGTTTAAATTCTTGACATTGTTTTTATGTCAATTCATGCAACCCAATAGAGCAATTGTATGCAGCAATAAATAGTGTTTGCACCTTAGTTTGGCTTACATTTGCTGTGAATTACTGTATAAGCAACCTCTGTTGAATTATGAAGTCCAAGTCTGTGCAGCTTTTTTTCCTGTTTAACTACCTTGAAGTGGTTTAGAATATATCAGTTGATGTACATAAATCTGTGCATACGTATGTATATGGAAATGTTTCATAACGGAATTAAGCTCATATACATCTCTAGCTGTAAAAATCAGCAGCTTTGAATACCACTTGTTCTTGTACAGAATTCTTAGATTCAGGAAACCTTTAAAAACCCACCAAATAAATATTGAAGTATGTATCCAAAATGGAATATGGCAAAAAGATTATGTTCATTGAGGAAAATGAGGACAGTCTTGACAATTAAATACAGTAATTAATGTTGACATATGTAGTAAGCTTTAACTTCTATGATATTTTTTTTTCTTCAAACATTCCTTTATGGTAGGTATTGTTTTCTGTGCAATCTACACTGCTTTGGTAAACAGTAACAATGAAGCATGTAATAAGAAAAATGTCATTGCCTAAATCATTGAAAATTCCTGTGAAACCCTCAATATAATAATATAGAATATAAGAATATAATTCTGGAGTTGCACATTGCTGTATAGTTTGGCACTTTCATGTTGATGCAATACGTGTTAAGAAATCTGTATTTCAGCAACTTTACATCAGATGTGGTTAATGAGATAAGCCGCCCTGTTCAAAATATCTTATTGAACTAAATGAACAGCAGTATTTAAATTTCAAGTTTGACATTAGATAACTTTTTGGTAACTTTTTTTGTGGTTATCTTTCATAAAAATAGAGCTTGTAAAGAAAAATTACGATGGAAATAGCATCACAGAAACATATATATGCATTCTTTCCTTTCTTCATCAAATGTTTTAACTTTTTTTTTTTGCAACCTTTTATGTTTCCTTTGTCCCAAACTTAAATATAAAAGGTTTTGTCTTGAAAATGACAATATCTCTAGCTGATCATTTGCATTTGTTTCCAGGAACAAATGATGAGAAAGAAACAAGCAATGCATCTTGACGCCCGCTATGTTACAATGGTGGAAAATGCCTACTACTACTGTAATCCCCCTCCAGCTGAAAAAACTGTGAAGAAAAAACGTCCTCCATTGCAGGAATATATTCGTAAGCTTCTCTACAAAGATCTCTCAAAGGTCACCACAGAGAAGGTAAATCCTTTAAAAATCTTGTTACAAATGTTGCTGGAAGTGATGTGATATTAAGTTGTGAAGGGTTTGGGGACAGGTACATTTTTCTTCAATTGTAAGGAAGAAGGATCTGTTTTGTATCCTCAATTGTTAAAGTTTCATTTCTTGTAATGCATAGTCATGGACCTACGCTCTCCAAAGCATTAAGTGCTGAACAAAGAATGAAATAAGAGTCTTTGTGCTAAGTATCTTACATTCAGAGTGAGAGATAATAGACTACAGTTACTTACAAATAGCAAGAGCAGACCGTAAGAACAATGAAATCATGGAACAGGTTGGTTAGTAGCTAGAGAACAGCATTTGGGTTACATCTGCATCTGTAGCAGCTATGAAAAGCTTTATAGATGGTGTTTGAAGAAAAGAACAAATACTGCTTTTCAGGTGCTTACAGGGATTTCATCCCAACTGTGGAAGAGGTGATGACTGTGAAAATATTGATATTTTGTCTGCTAAAATGTTCAACTTGTCTTAAAATTTGATCTAGGTCCTGAGACAGATGCGCAAGCTGCCTTGGCAGGATGCAGAAGTAAAAGATTACGTTATATGCTGCATGATCAACATCTGGAATGTGAAATATAATAGTATTCACTGTGTAGCCAACCTCCTAGCAGGGTTGGTCCTTTACCAGGAAGATGTTGGAATTCATGTTGTGGATGGAGTACTAGAGGATATTCGACTAGGAATGGAGGTAAAAAATAAATTAAAAAAGGCAATAAAATAATGCTGTTGAAGGAAAAGAATCCTTAGATTCTGTATTTTTTCTGACTTTTCTAGCCATCTTTCAGTTGTTTCCTTTATATGTAGATTCATTATAAATAAAAAAAAAAAGTTTGCAAAGATTCCTAGGACAGGTTTTTTTTCCTCCTCTGTCATAACAGAACTCAATTTATTCTTGCACAGTGTAGTCAGATTTATGCAACTTCAAGTCACTGGAGATTAGTCCATGTTTTGACTGAGGTTACAATCACAATTCTCTGGGTAGTGAAAAATTATGGATTTTGGACAGAGCATGTTAAATGTATTTGAACACTTATAGTAGCTATTTCTTGACTGGCTCTCATAACTGTCTTCAGTACATTTTGATTTTGTGTAATGCATGTGGTTATATATAACCATCTTATAGTTAATTCTATCAAGCATTTATACTGCTTTTCTGTTTTTTAAAAGGGAAAAAAAAGTTTCACAAAGATTCTATTATGTCTACATGATAAAATGACTTTTTTCTTTCCTGTAAAGGTTAACCAGCCAAAGTTTAACCAGCGGCGGATCAGCAGTGCCAAGTTTTTGGGGGAGCTTTACAATTATCGAATGGTGGAATCGGCTGTAATATTTCGAACTCTATATTCATTCACATCGTTTGGTGTGAACCCTGATGGTAGTCCTAGTCCACTGGATCCCCCAGAGCATCTTTTCAGAATCAGACTAGTCTGTACGATCCTTGATACCTGCGGGCAATATTTTGACAGAGGATCCAGCAAACGAAAACTTGATTGCTTCCTTGTGTACTTTCAGGTATTGATACACTTTTGTCATAGCTCCACAGATTTCTTTAACGAGTTAATGTATGGCAGTCTGTTTGCATCTTTCTGATTGTTCTCCACTATAATTTTTTAGAATCTTCTCTGTCTAGTAACTGTTTGTATGTGAAAGTGAAGTGTATGTTGACATACAGATGTTACTGTTGATCCAACAAATCCCAGAACACTGGGGTAGCAGTTGATTCACTGGAGGTTTAGGTCTGCCAATCAGGGTGTCTCAGCAAGTGGAGAAATGGGCTTATGGAAACCCTGTGAAATCCAGTGAAGGTAAGTATCAAGTGTGGCAGCTGGGATGGAATAGCTCCCTGCAACAACACAGGCTGGTACTGCCTACCTAGAGAACAGCTTTGCAGAAAGAGAGCCAGAACTCCTGGACTGCATGACCACAAGAGCAAGAGGCAGTTCTGCACCACTGTGGTGATGAAGGCCAACAGCACACTACTCTGTATTGACGAGAGTGTAGCCAGCAGATTGAAGAAAGTGATTTTTCTTTTAATTTCCTTTCTACTTGACTTTTAAGGGCCACATCTAGAGTATTTTTTCCAGGTCAGGGTTTCCTGGTAGATGAGAGCCTAGGAACAGAGCTGATTCTAGTGGAGAGGTTCACTATAAAATGATCAGAAGGATTGTGGTTCCCACGTTATGGGGTCGCTCAGTTTGTAGAACACAATGTTATATGGGTGTGGTTAGATTGCTGTCTTCAGCTATCTAACAGAGTTTGTGAAGAAGGAAGAGTCAAATTCTTCTCAGGCACACTTATTGAGAAGATGAGCAGTAATGACCACAAGATGCAGCAAGTTCTGATGGGATAGATTTAAGGCAAAAAGATTCCACGATGGGAGTTTCACACAGTAGGATGGGTTCCCATGAGATGATGTGGAAATTCCATTCACTGAGATCATGCTGCAAGTTTCTGGACCTGATTTCTTTCTGCTTCCTTCTTGAAATTACACTAAAACAGTGTTTAGTGGTGTCAGAATATCTTCTTTGTTTGAAATAGAGTAATGATGTGAAACGTTCTGCATTTCCTACTCCACAAATGTGGCTAGGCATTACAAACTTGGTTGTATGCGCGCTGGCAATTATAAACTAACTTGAATATTTTTCTTTCTAGCGGTATGTTTGGTGGAAAAAAAGTCTGGATGTCTGGACAAAAGACCACCCATTTCCTATAGACATTGACTATATGATCAGTGATACACTGGAACTCCTGAGACCAAAGATAAAGCTCTGCAGTTCTCTGGAAGAAGCTATCAGACAGGTTCAAGACTTGGAAAGAGAATTCTTAATAAAATTAGGTAAGAGAATGTGCAAGGGGAATTAAATCTTTTTTGACAGTTCCTGTATAACTTAAAGTTGTTTGCATGATGATGATGGGTAACTATCGTTATTCTCATGATATGATCTTTTTATTCTTGAAGGTGTTTTTTTTTCAATTCGATTACATTTTTCTGATCTCCATAGGGCTCATAGAATCTTCCAACTCTAAGTGTTGGGGTGTTTTTAAAAAAATAAGAATAAAAAACACAACAAGGAAGTTGATAGAAATATATTATCTGTTGGTGTGTGTATGTATATAATACGTATGCAGCACTGTGGTGCAGATAAAATAGTGCAAATGCTAAGACAGCTATGAATTTTATCAGAAAAAAATTAGAAATCATGCTCCAGTACAAAAAGCAAGGAGCATCTGCACATTCGATTACTGTAGCCTGGTGGTTGGTGGATGGAAACCAGCCTAAGCATTGTGGTAGATTGGTTGCTTGCAACTCATGTGTTCCTTCCCCAGTTCTGAACTTGACTACAACTGCTGTTGGCAAAGTAAGCATTAGTATAAGACTATGATAAAAGAGAGAACGGGTTTCTTTCCAGATATCATGTATTTTGATCCTTACACTTTCTTTGGAATAATTTTGAATGGGCTTTACGTTTCAATAGAGATCAAAGGATAATTTAGTTTTCATGAATTAGAACTTTGGATTATTCAGCTTACTTTTTCCTTACAATATCTAGCCTGTAGCTCCTGCAAAGGCAACAGTGATGATTTATTTATAAATAATGGAAGAGGTATTTATAAATCTTGCTTCAGTTATCTATGTTACAATCAGTTAATGTCAGGAAAAAATGATGGACTTGCAAGCACAGCTCACAAAAAAAGTTGACAAAAAAAAGGTGAGTGTTTATCTAAAACTACCATCATACTTAAGGAGGGCTATGTACAAAACATTTTAATAGTTTTTGGACGCTACTATGCTCATTTCTCATTATGTAGAGTTTTTTAATCTTAAGTTTTTATTTGAAGATCAGATTCTTCATGACAAGCTTTTATATGTAAATTTTACATTTTTAGGTGTTAATTACAGCCTTGTAAGCATTTCATCTAAGTAGACAAGTTCAATTTTCAGAGTAATCCTTTAATCCAGTGGGATGAGTATGTGTAATTGCTGGGTAAAACATTGCAACTTACACTTTAAGAGGAATTTTTTTTAATACTCTGTTCATTTAATTGATGTGCCTTAAAATTACGTAGGTAGTAACTGAAATGCAGGTAAGAATTCCCTTATGGTATAATTAAATTACTAGCTTTTATGCTCTCAAAATGGTAACTAAGAAATAATTCATAACTCATTGTATAAACTGTGGTGTTCTCTGCAAGATACTGAGCACTTCCTCCACACAAATGGTAAGAACTTTTGTTCTCTGAAAAACTGCTGTTGCTGTAGCAGTTTAATTCAATGTAGTTAAATACTGGAAAGGGGGGGGGGGGGGGGTTGTTCACTAAGTATGAGGAAGTTCCCCCTGCTCAAGTTGATTGCTCTTCCAAAATTGCTTGCTTGCTATTAAACCTCTATATAGGGTGGGGGTATTTCCAAGTCCTGCTTATTAGGACTATTTGAAGTTGGTCTCAGGGAGATTTTCATCTGCCTCTTCTGATGTACGGAGGCTGTGATGATGTGAGCATATCTGAAGGGAATTGTGGTGGGTTTTTTTTTATATATTTTTTAAGAACTCTAGTAAAACTGCAGTTCATGATCAACTTGTACCCACAGTCCAATGGCCCACGGACAACAGTACTGAGAATGTATCGTGCTGCAGACCGTGATGTGCTTTGCTTTTGTCTGTTTGAAGTGTCATTCTAGGCAGAATTGGAGTAGTTTGTTGCATGCAGACCTTGAAATGGGGACTGTTGGTTCCTGTGCCACTCTGGTGACTTTGTGTGGGTGAGAAAATACTGAGAGTGATTCCAAAGAAACTCTTGCATAATTCCGGAGCAGAGCAGATTTTGAAGAGCACACTGTGTAAAGAAAAACAAACAAAAAAATAATTGAAACCTCTGGAATATGAAGAAGGAAGTATACCTTAGTTCACACAGCACTGAAATCCTCACTAGCTACTATATAGCCATAAATGCTATTCACTTCACAGTTTTGTCTAATTTAAGCATGGCTGTAAGGATTCACTTCTTCCTAAAGCTGGCCTTTGTGGTCTTAGCTGTCAAACTTTGAGATTCTGTAAAGAAACCTGGCTGTGTGTATATGCATTTTGCACATAGATAAAAGCATCTGGAGGTAGAGCTAAATAAATAAATCTGTTATGCAGCAAGCTATTTGCCTATTGAGAATCTAGACTTCTGGTTAAGAACTACATGTTGCAGCATTTGTTCTCTGCCATATGCAGAATGCAAATAACGGGATGCCATGAGCACAGAACTGGTGTGTTCATATGCTGTCCAAAAAAACTTTAAGCTAACTTAAAGTTAGCTTAAAGCTAACTTTAAACTTAAAGTTAAAAAACTTTAAGGTGTGTGTGCTTAGTGACTTCAAATTTTGAAAGTAGTAATTTCAAAATACGAATGCTGAACAGTATAGTAATTGTACTGATCCCTTAGCAAAATCGTCAAAAAATGACTGGCTTGGATCTGCTGTGTTGTGGAAGGCTGACATCAACATCACTTTCTACCACATCAAGCCGTGATCCTCTGGAGGATTAAATGACTTGGTAGATCCATGAAAATAATTAAAACAATGTATGAACAGGATAGGGTATGATAGAACTTCATTCTGTTTTGCACAGGATGGTTTAAGTTTTGCAACAGCAGTTTTCTAAGAAGTCCTTTTTCATGAATATCAGATCCGTGCTCAATTCTCAAATATTTTCTCTGAAATAAAAATCTAATAAAAATCTGCATCCAAAACTAAAACGTGCACCACAGCTCTGAAAGAAACTAAAATTTACTCTTCACTACTGTAGGAATGGTACAGGTAAGGAATATTACACTGAAAGACATCTTGTTGAAAGAAAACAGTTTCTGGGAAGTTAGGCTTGATTCCTTGCACACAGAGTACCCTAAAACAGCTTGAGAAATAGCGGTGGCAAGCAGGTCAGTACAGGAAAGCACAAGATGAATTAAAACACCATGAGAGAACGGTCAGTCCTTTCTGCAAGTAGGATGAGCACGTTAGCCAATAGTTTTGGAAGAGGCTCTGATTTTCTTAAGACTTCATGTGGGTACTTATATCCTTGTAGGCTCAAGTGCAGCCTCAGAGCACTAGAAAAGTCAGAAAGGTTGATTATAGACTGAGCAAATGTTTCTTTCAAAACTCTTACCTGTAACAAATAGAAATACCATCATCTATTATTTCTCTATCAACAGAAATACAGTGGAAAAGTTTGAGTACTTAAAGCGTGCTAAAGAAAATTTAATCGGATGCTTTTTGACTAATCTTTAAGAACTCGAAGATTCTCTTGAAGTAGCACAATGTACTGGAAGTAATGCTGCAGGGGTTTGTCTTCTGGACTCTGCCACTTCAGTTGAGCATCCATGACTTAGGGCTCGTATGTCAGTGCATATTTCAGTGAGGTTGTACGCTTAGTTTGAAATTACTTGGCAGCTGTTTGCACTGTGCAGCTTCTTGACTGAAGGTTTTAATTATTCTCCATGTTTTCCTCCTTTTCTTGAGGGAAGTTGTTACCCTTGCTACTGATTATTTATGAACAAGGTAACTATATAGAGAAAATACTTCTATTGAAAAATAAATTATGACCCATTGGAAGTTTTAGTATTCAGCAGCAATGGACTTCTGAAGTGATCCTACCCACATAATTTCTAATATTCTGACTCTTTTCTTTGTTTTAATTCTTTCTCCAATCTACAGGGCTTGTGAATGACAAAGATTCCAAAGATTCCATTACAGAAGGAGAGAATCTGGAAGAGGATGAAGAAGAAGAAGAAGGTGGAGCAGAGACAGAGGAACAATCTGGAAATGAAAGTGAAGTAAACGAGCCAGAAGAAGAGGTGAATTTAATCATTTGCCTTGCCTTGCATAAAAAGCATGAGTAATCAATATTTCGATGCTTTCTGAAGCCCTCCTGTGTCACAGTTAACAGATGAAATGTGGATATGTGCAACCAAGTCAGTACACCAAGGGTATATTTCTGTCCCAGTTGTTTATATGTGGAAAACAGAATACAGTGGTGTCTGAGGCTTACCCAAAGAAATTTTGATGAAAAACTTGAACTGACAACTTTACTTAGGGTATATGCTGCTTTTCAATCAAAAGATGCCTTTAGTTTTTGTGGCATGAAAATACCTTCGCATCGTTGTCTTTATCTGTTACAGAGGCAAACATATTGACTAGATGTCATGTAGGAAAGATAACAGTTGTTCAGAGTATACCTGCATAATGTGAACAAATAAGATTTATGGAGCATAATAAGCTTCCTTGTTTACTGTGCTGGTAATCTTCTCAATCAAAAGTGTAGCCAATAAAAAAAGGCAGACGTACATAAAAATTGTAACTTGTCACTATGATACAGCAAAGTTGACGTGATAATGTTAGCATAATGCTAACATGAATTTCATCAAGGAAATAGGAAACACTTTTTCTCCTTATACTTGGGTTGGTTGGTTTACTAGGAATCTCGTTCCTAGTTTCAGTTGATGACTCAGCGTTAAAGTTTCTGAAGTTTGGCTGGTTTTGTGCCTTTACCCACAAATTAGTAAGATGATTAGAATCATAAATGGTTGAGGGTGTGAAAATGGACTTCTGGAGGTCTTGTCCAACCACCCAGCCCAAAGTAAGGTTACCTGTTACCTACAACTGGTTGACCAGGGCAATGTCCAGATTGAATAACTCCAAGGATACAGATTCCACAACCTCTGCAGGTGATCTGTACTACTGTTTAAAAAACATTGTAGTAATAAAATGAGTATTTTAAAAAAACCCCTATGTTTAAATGAAAATTTTCAACATGTTCTGCTATATATTCATGAAAATGGTAAATAAAGCTGGCTGAGTTCAGACTGTAGACTTGCTGTGAAACACTAAAAAAACAAAAAACACCAAAAACATTACTAAAACTAAACTAAACAGGTTCACATGAGGGTGGGGTGTGAAAGATGCAGAAAATGTGAGAGGAGTCAAATGCAAGAGGGCTTTTTGCTTTTTCTCCAAGTGAAATGGAGTGTTAGGGTGTTTTTAGCGTTGGAAACAGACATCAGCATGTTGTGACTGAAGATGTATAATTCAGTTGTGTAAACCCTTGTATTCCTCAGAATACCACTGGTGAACAAGCGTAACTTTTTATCTTTAAAACAGTTAAGTTTATTTTATTCTCAAATTATAAACGTTGAATGTTTCAGGAGGGTTCTGACAATGAGGAAGAAGAAGGTGAAGAAGAGGAGGAAGAAAACACTGATTATCTTACAGACTCCAATAAGGAAAATGAAACTGATGAGGAGAATACAGTATGTATTGTTACTCCAAATAAGTAAATTAATTTATGCTGCTTTGGTTTTCTTTACTGAATGTTTTTTAGCCAGTGCTGCTCATAATGTATTAGGAAGACCCAGCAAAAACCCCTCCTGCTATTATTTCAAATACATTTAAGAGCTTATATTTTCAGACTTTCACTATTGCCTTCTGAAAATGTTAATGCCATCAACTTTACTACGTGTTTTCACAGGACTGCATTTTCAGAGGTAGCTAGACTGGAAAAAGTTGCATAAGTGATGGTTTTGCAATGCCAGTAATGGTAGCAAACTGGTACAAGGTAACCTGTACTCTGTACTACATCTCAAAACCAAAAAGGAGACAAACTAAAAAATGTGGAATACCTAAAATACGGATTTTGGAATAGCAAATTGTAATTAAGCCTGAATTGCAGTTACATAGTAATGAAAATAATGATTGTAATAGAACAATGTGTTGGGATACCGACTTTAAAAAGCAGCATATAAAAGCTTTCTTTTTTTTAACCCTGCTGTTAAATCACTGATCAGAGAATAGATTTCAGCATAGCTTATAGCAGAGGAACAAGCAGCATTGTTGCCAAAAGCCAAAATGAGTGAGGTGTGGAGCTAGCACTTATATTGCACGGTCTCCAGTTCCAGCACTATTTAGATGATGTGTTTACTTGGTGCTGGTCTGCTGCCTTAACTATGAGGCATTGGATCTTGTGCTGACAAATTTGTGCTCATGGCATCCTGTTGCCGGTTGAATTCCAGTTTCTTCACAGTTGTAGGTGTCACTGAGTAAAAGCATTTCTCTACCAGTTTTGCATTACATTTTGGTTCATTTTAAAATTGAAAATACTTAGTTATTTTTCCAAAGTTTTAAGCAGTGAACGCTCTGTATACCAAAAGGTACATTAAAATACTGTTTTTGTTGTCACGTTTTTCTTTCCAAATACTGAAGGATGTTATTTGTCATGAAAACATCATCTAATTTTATGGACTTCAAGGAAAAATTAGACTGTGTGTAGTACGGATAGAGGTTTTTCTTTTTGATGTTGTTGTTCATAGAATATGTACATGCATGCTAGTATGTTCAGAATGTTATGAGTGACCAACCTTCGTAATGCAGTAAACGTCAGAAGATAATTCTTCAAGAAAATAATTCAAGCAAAAAACATTTTTCTTTAACTTTTTTTTAAAGCTTTTGATTATGTATATCATGGAAACAATGAAGACTTTTTTTTTTTTACTTCTGGACTGAATATTCATATTTCTGAAATTGATGTAATGGAGGTGTTTTTTTTTTTCTTCCATTGTAATAGGAAGTAATGATTAAAGGAGGAGGTCTTAAACATGTTCCTTGTGCAGAAGATGAGGACTTCATTCAGGCATTGGATAAAATGATGCTGGAAAATCTTCAGGTATAAACCTTTTTAAGGAATGTAATTAGCTGTGCAGCTACATTTATTTACTTATTTTATAAGTAAATGATTAATGCATAGGTAACCATGCTAAAAAATGTTTGTTTGTTTGTTTTTCTCATGGCCTTTCTTAAATTGGCATGCTTAGATAAGTAGCCTTCAGACATTAATAGCTTGGTCAGTGAAAATATATTACATGCTGACATCTTTTATTGGTTAAATAATAATTGCATCGGATATTAGGCAACACTTCTGACTTCATTGTAGACTACCCAAGCTTAGCTTATAACATGTCTGAAGCGTAGCTGCACTTAAATTTACATCACCTCTAAGCGCTGTATATGGTTTTCAATTGCATCTGGTAAATACTTGAGTACTGCAAGCCCTGAACAAGGACTGTATTAATCATATGCAATAAAAAACATCCTGAATGTATGATTTCCATTCTCAAGTATCACTAATCACTTCTGTAGATTTCTTTCCTTAAAAGGTTAGGTTATCCAGAATTCCTTTAAGATATGAAGTATTCTGTCCCTGTAGATTTCTTCTTTGTAAGTGAGGAAAACTAAAATGTAATAAGATCTAGTGAATTGATTTATATATTACTCTTTCTTGGAAGGTTAAACATGTTCTCAGTCATAAAGATGTGAACGTTACTAGGCTTCCTCATATATTTAGCATGGATTATTTATACAATTGACATCCTTTTAACAGCAACGGAGTGGCGAATCAGTTAAAGTACATCAGTTGGATGTGGCTATTCCCCTACACCTCAAAAGTCAGCTGAAGAAAGGTCCCCCACTTGGAAGTGGAGAAGGGGAGTCAGAGTCTGGAGACACAATGCCATTTGTCATGTTAACACGAAAAGGCAACAAACAGCAGGTAAGAGTGTATGTAAGGTATAGGTTTTCCATTAAAAAAAAAAAAAAAAAGAGCAGTAGGGAATATTCTTTCACTTTTTTAAAAGTCACTCTCTATATGACTTTAAAAGTCATTTTTTATTTCTTCATTTTCTCAGAACAGGATGCAGACCTTAATTTTGAAGTACAGAAAATACCACATGCAATTCCTTGGCATTCTTGCTGGTTAATAGTAATCAAGTATAACAATTCTTTGTTTAAATTGTACCATTATTAATTTTACATTCCCTGAGTAAACCCACAGGAACAGTGGTATGTTTTATTTTTAAATACTGTTGAAGATGAAACACGTGGTTGACAAACAGGCACTGAAAGTTCAAAGGAGTAGGAAAGAAAAGGTGAAGGAATATTCCAAAATCTCAAAGATTCTGCAGATGTTGCTGAAAACCTTCAGCTTCAAATCAAAATATATAATGCTTGCTAAATTCAGCTTCTGAAGTAACTGCTACTTGGCTGAATTTGTTCAGCTTGGAAAACGGTCATTATCTGAAGGTTCTTAAAGAGGATTCTTCCAGAATGAGCTGAGCGAATGTCTGTGAAACTTAAATGAAAATCCTGTTAACTTAAAACAAAAACAAAACAAACAATCAACAAAAACTACTCCTTGCTTCATGCAGCAAAGCTGTACGTTTGTCTTGGCTCTTTTCTCCAGTATATGCTGGAATGTTCCTGGATCAGCAAATGTATAATACACAAATACCTAACACTTACCCACATGAAGGACATAAACCGTGACAAGAAATTTACAGATGATTTTTAGTTGTGTTAATTGATGATAAAACTGAATGACTCTAGTGAGCTTGTGGAAAGCAAAAACAAGGCATTATTTCATTCCATCCATCTGTAGCTGTTTTTTTTTTTATTTAGATCTGTCATTGCTTTGTTTTTGACTTCTGTTACCTGAATTTTTGCAGTAGTGCTTAGTAGTAGAGTACTTAATAGTAAGCTGAAACAGAATCTCTTTTTTCCCTCTCAAATGAAAGACTTAAAAATCTGTAGGAAGTGAGAAGGTCTGTTATCACAAAACACTAGAGAAATGTAATTTTGAATCTGTTTTTAAGCTTCATTATTCTGTTAAGAAAATGCTGTGCTAGGTACGTGCTTTCAGAGCATAAGTAATGATACCTGTTTGAGTAAGCACATACTGTGTGTATTTAGCAGTGATGATTAACTGATTTCCTTACTACATTTGTTTGGTTATTCTGCTGTTCTGGAACTTGAACATTGTGTATAAAGTTATAAGTGAGGAATTCTAACTGCTGTCATTGAGTAGGAAAGGGATTTAGAGAACACTGTGCAAAAAAGTGTTTGACTTCGTCAGGATAACTTACTGGGAATATCCAAAGTGACCAGAAATATTAGGATCTGCATATTCTTAGCAAGGGGAAAATATTGCTGGCATTCTACAGCTTGAAAAAGAAAGCACAACTTGTTCAGGAGATTTTCCTCCTTCTTCCCCTAGTATTTGCTTTTGGGAGTAGGCTCTTCCTGCCAAGACTCCTCTAAGTGTTTCTAGAAATTATTATTTTTTAAAAAGTCACTCTATACACTACTTCATTTTTTTGAGTCAATGAAAGGCTTCTTTGTCCATAATTTTGCATTCAGAAAAAATACGTCTTAGTAGTCATTTTTATAGAAAAATAAGCAGGAAAGAAGAGGTGGAGTTGAAAAGAAAATAATAGCTTCTTAAGTGCTTTATTTTAAAATCTGTGAGCAGAAATTGTACTGAGTTCTGAAGTGTTAAATATAATTTACTGGTAACTTATAGCTGTAAACTTTTCAGCATTTTCAATATAAGCACAAGGATTATGCAGACAACCTAGAAGGCTGTAAGTAATTTCTTATCCTTACAGTCAATCATTGTGAGCATCACCACCTCATTGTAACGTCAACTAACCACTTTATATCTTATCAGTTGGCTTGATCTGTGCTCTTTGTCAAAGGTACTGCAGAAACTGGAAATCACAGCTGTAAAGGAAGTATTTATTGATGAAAATGGAATGCACTGAGATTCCCTTTGGAGGTTAATATTTGATAGCTGACATCCAGTTGTTAAATGGTCCGTTCAAATGCCAGTGTTCTGCCTGATTTTAGTGGGACATTGGCTACCAGTTGTTTGAAATAACACAACAACTGATTGCTGTTCACCAGCAGCATATAACCTGAATTAATAGTCATTGCATGCTGATAACAGCAAGGACATCGTATTTTATCCTCCTGGGTCAGCCTGTGATCATCAACAGCAGCTGTTAGCAAGAATATCAGGTAGACCAGTGTCTTATTTTTACCTGTCACCTATGTTATCCTTGCATGACAAAACTGACAAAAGGTAGCAGCAGTAGAACTCAACATGGATGTTGAAAATCAGACTGTGGCATCATGAGTTACCCACAAGAAGTGAGAGAACAGAGGGAAGTAAAGAGATGCATCATAAGAGATGAGATCCAAGATATAATACCATTGGATGCTTTTTGAAATCATCCAAGATTTATGCCAAGTAGATCTGAACACAGGTGAGATTTAGACTGTAAAATAGAGAGTCACCCAGTAGCAAGAATTGTGGTTAGTACCTAAGGTAAGATTTCCTTTGAAAGATCTTTAGCAAGATAGCATAAAAAGGTAATATCCGTAGAATGGTCACCTGGGCTTGAATGTTAAATTCCCTCTTCTCAGTGAAGTTTTTATCAAATCCGTAATGTAATCTGGTCTTCTGAGTGATCATTTTAAGTTCATTCTTCAGTTTGCCATCTCAGAAGTTGAATTCTTTATAATCTGTCCCCATTTCACAGATTTTGTAAGAGTTTGTCACTACACCTCTCCTCTCTTTGCAGATTGGGAATGTTCCATGTTCCATTAGCTCAGTAGTCACATCCTTTTAGTGATTGTCGTCAGCGACTTGATGATTTCAGCTGACAAGCATCAGATTGCCTTGAGATAGTGACTCAGTGATATTTTGTTAATTACCAGCATGTTGTTTTTTGGATCCTTTGCTTTCATTTGCCCCATTATGTGTTTCACTTTTTTCTTTTTCCTACTGTGAGCAGCCTGTCTGAATACATTTACCACCCACTTAGACACGGTAAATCCATGGAATAGGCAAAAAGCAAAGGGCGTATTAAGATGGCTGAGGAGCTTCATGGTGAAGCTAGGAAATGATTATTACCATGAGATACTGCTAATGGGCTGGTTAGTTTTGCTTGTGTATTGTGTGTAAACCTCATTTGAGAATAACTGGGAACTTGCAAAGTCTGCTCATCAATAAGTAAGTGCAGTTTACCTTTCTCTTGGAATTTCAGGAACTTTATCTTTCCTACATACGCTTTAACAACAAGCTTGTATTGGCATTCAATATAACTGATACTTTGCATAATAATAATAATAAAATCTTCTGCCTGATTTGCTTCATTAAGTAAACACTTCAGTTGATAGGGCTTTATTTTACTCTTTGTTTTTTTTTTCAGTTCTTGTAAGAGTCAATCTGAACTGCTTGAAACAGTTTATTTTCAAATGTAACATCTGAGTACTTGGTATCTTCTCACACTCCTCATTAATGCACTGCCAGTGGGGCACTGCTCTGTAATAGGTACTTTGAGCTTTTTTCAGTAATTACTGCATGAAATACTACGTACATGCAGTGAAGACTCTGTTTACTACATAGCATCTCAACGGAGGTTTTGTTAATGCACCATTTCATCTGCGGTTTTGACAGCGTAGCAGAAGAGAACGCTGAAATTTGCCCGTTTCTATTTCTGTGGAAATAGATTTCAGATGATGAGACCAAGCAGCGGGATTCAGAGTAGTTCGTGGAATATGGGGTGTGATTATCTTTAAATGCATTATCCCACTTATAGCTCAAATATTTATTTCTAATGGAGATGCAATTGAAAGGGGAAGTGAAATTTTTCTGAATGTTTGCACAAACTTTAGTGTTAAAGGGTTTCTGAAAGCTATTGTTTCAGTTTCAAGTCAGATTAAAAATTACTTATATATTTTGGGATTACTGTAAAACATTTTCCTGTGGCAATATAAGCTTGAATTTTGAGTCTGAGGACAAAAAAAAAAATGTATCCATCGCTATGTGTTTTCCTAGCACCAAGGAGCCAGAATCATCCACAGAAAAGAAGGGTACTCACCAAGGAAAGCTGGAGGATAGCTGAAACCCTCAGGTTTTCTCTCCTCTGTTATCACAAGGGATAATGGTAGAAATTCTGCTTAGGGGTTTCATCTCCTTTTTGGAAGGAAGAGGACTTTGTAGGGAGATGCAGCTTTCTTGAGCCAGCTGTGGTCGTTATCTCAAGACCAGTGTAATTCACTGTGGGGATGTCTATGTAAAGAGGCTTGTATCAACATAAGAAATGAAGCATTATAGCTATGTGTTGCTGGTGAGAATTAATTTTGTTCCAATTACTCAGCCTTTTTTGTGTGTTCTGTATGTCTTCAGAGCGTCTCAATACCTTGTATTTTTCTCATGTGTCATTAAGCAAAGTAGAGCTTAAACAAAAAAAAGAAGGAAAAAATACTTTTCAGTAGAAACTTCTGTAGAAGGTAACTCATCATAACGTAGAAATAACCATTACCCTACTGTCTTTTTTTGTTCTTTGATGGGCACTTAAATTTATTTTCACTTGCAGTTTAAGATCTTAAATGTGCCGATGTCTTCCCAACTTGCTGCAAACCACTGGAACCAACAGCAGGCTGAACAGGAGGAGAGAATGCGGATGAAAAAGCTCACTTTGGATATCAACGAACGGCAAGAACAAGAGGACTACCAGGGTAAGAAAATAACCGAGTGCTTCATTTTCATCTTCAGAGGAACTTTCATGGATCTGCAGAAATATCTATGATAATTAGCAGTAGAAGTTCTGAATGTTATTTTGTAATGCTTCATGGAAAACCTGTACTTCAGCTCTTCGTTATATGCACACTTTACTCTATGCTCAAAGATGGTTTCACAGCTCTTCCATGAAAGGGAGCTTTTAAGTGGGTCTCAATAAATCTAAACATTTGTTTAGTTTGGAAAAGGGGAAGAACTGGGATCACAGCTTCCTTGAAAATAAGCTAACACAAAATTAACATGATGGTTGTGGCATTGTCTCCATTACTGGAAGAGAATTGAGTTGGATACAAGAGGAATTCAATTCGTGCAATTTAAACTCTGGTTTTTAGATATAAATACACAAAGGTATTTGGGGTCTTCACATTAAGACGTGCAAATACTTATTGGTAACCTTTGCCTGAAAAATAAGACTATTAACCTCAGCTGTTCCAGGAGCCCTAAAAATATGGAACATAATATATTAGCAAAATGAAAGTTTTCTACAAATTATAGCTTTAAAAAGCAAATTAGATCATGTATAAACCAAGCATTTTGGAACATTGACAAATTGAAATAATTAATCCAACAAATCATATATAGTCCCTGAATTAGTGCACTTTTTTTTTTTCAGACTATTTTCCTAGTAAAGACTAGTAAACAAAGCCAAAACAAATAAAACTGACGGTATTCAGTTCTCTTGTTAATTTTTCCATTTAATATCTCCAAAGTTCCTGCTCTATTTTTTGTTGTGAAGATGCTGCAGTCTGGTGGTAATCACAGTATAAGTAGTTAATTATCAGGAAATCTCATTTAAGCTGAAAGGTCATTATTTATCAAGAAATGGGAAATTTAAATTAAAGCAGCAGATCTAATTATATATATATAAAAAAAACACACCATGGAAACTTCATTCAGGATTTTGATAACACAAGAACTAAGCTTGTAATCCTGAAAAGGATTATTTTTCCAAAGCAGGTGTCTACAGAGTTGTGAAAAGGATATACAATATGTTCTTAGTGTTAAATGTCATACTCTGCTTAAATTTTGTTTTCCAAGACACTTCCCTCTTATAAAGTCACCTAATGAAAAAGAAAGAAACAGTAGACTTCAGAATTAGACACTTAAGTGCATTTTTCAGACTTTTTATGGGGTTTCACTCATTAATGACTCTTCTGATATTTTTATGGTGGTCAGGGCATTTAGTTTATTAGGACCTGTCTTGTGAATTTGTGGGTATCTTTAAAAAATCAGCCTGTTTAATGTAAGATTTTATTGCGAGCAGTTGTGATTCATATCTAAAATATGATCACATTTGTTTCATTTTATGTTCTCATATTTTTTGTAGGTGCTGTCTGTAAAGCATTAATTCATGGGAAATAACACTCTAGAAATAGGTTTTGCCATAACTAATACCAGTTTTAAAATTGATTAATTTTTACTTTGATTCTCTTTTGTAGACCTGGCTAATGTGCAAAGTAAAACCAAACTAAAAAGGACACTAATTCAATAGATTACACAGGCTAAATAACACTCCTGTTTGGCATTATTTTTAATTACATATAAAATAAATATAAACAACATGCAGCCCATGGTTCCTTTTGAGGGTTCCTTTGGAGGAGTCAGCTTGCTTCTAACAAGTTGGTACATATATAAACACACTGACATTTAAAACCAACTCTTTCTTTGTTTCAAGCTTTGAAGTTACCAAGGGTGGGGGAAAGTCATAATTCCTGGAAGAGTGCCTCAAGGTTGTCCGAACTGTTTCATGTACATTTGTTTTTTTCCATTTACACAGTTTAGGTAATAAATGAAAACTTAGCTGCGAAGTACTTCAAAGTATTATTAAGTAATTATTTAATACTAGTTTATGTTTATTCGTATTGCACACACTTTAATGTGAAGAAGCAATAGGAACTGGGTGATCTTAACTTAGGCTGGTATTTTTGTGTACATTTTTTTTCTTCACTAAAACCAGATAGGTGATGTGCTCAGCCTAGCTAATATGTTGTGTTCCCTTGCCTTCTCTCCCTCCTGTTATCTTCTCAATTACTCAGTTTCTCATGTTACTGACTTGTCACAAGCTCCACTATTTTCTTTTACCCATGGTGTGGAAAACAGAAGAGACAGGTACACACGTGCTGGATGGTTCGGCACTTGCTTCTAGCGCCTGCCTGGCAGTGTACCATCGTCTGCTGTTTTCTTCCTGGTCTTGACATTGCCTTGTTAGAGATCTGTCTTGATAAACAGAATTGTTTCTGAAGGATGTAACTTCCTGACATTTACAAGCAGGGACTATTCAGTGTGTTGAATGGTTTTCTTGGCCTTTTCTGGGTGTTGATAGGGGAGCATGCAGCATACAAACACGTGCTTTATTAAGTGTTGACACCAATATTGTATATTAAATCATTCATAGCTTCGCAGTTTCCCAAAGATTGAATGGATAACTTCCAAAATGCATGCAAAGCTTTCAGTAAGTGGTGATAGAATCTCACCAGTCTCCAGTTCTGGCTTGTGCAAGTCTTCCTGAGAGTAGTGGAAGTTTGTTTCTAACAGATGATGGGCTTGTGTCTCCAATACCAGCCTGGAGATTAGCAGAGATTACAGAACCAGACAGAGCAGACTTTCAGAGATAAGCTGGTTAGCAGCTCGTTCTACCTTTCCTCTTCAGCTATGCCATCTGTTTGCTGAGCAGGGTAGATTCTTGCACAGGTGGACTGTCAGAACTGCTTGCTGTCCGATGTGCTGATGTACGGACAGAGGGTATGTGGAGGTTCTTGTGATGTATTTGTAATTGTATCAGATACTTCAGCACCATTAGTTTAGTCTAGTAAAGACCTATTTTTTTTATCACAACAAAATGAAGTGAAGCTTTACCAAATGTCAACACATCATGCTTCTACTTAAGCTGTCCAAAAGCCTGGATGTCCAGTGCTCAACTGGTAACTGCTCTCAGCATGCACCTATTTCTTCCTTCTGATCACAAAGAGCAAAATTCCATCCAAAAGACAGCTGTTGTAATGTAGGTCAGCTGAGTCACCCTCTTCAGGTCTGTCTCCTCTGTAAAAGGATCCTATTAGGACTAGTTTAGACAAATACCTGACTTACGGATGCTAATTTAGGACAAGTTTCTCACGGCGTCTTCACTTGGCAGCAGCATTGTCCAGTTGTTCCCATTGCAGGGCAGTTTTATGTTAAGGCTTCTCACAGTGCTGTGAACCTTTGTCCCTCATCATTGATTCAGTCAGTGGTAGCTGCATTCGGAAGGAAAAGGTCACAGCTCCCTCCTTAAGCACCTGTGATGAAAATCATGGCTGGCAGTTCCTTCTGTAAGAACATCTGGAAACACAAGTTCACGTCGTGGGGTAGTGTGGATTTGTCAAAGCTGTCTGTGCAATTTCAGTAATTAAAAAAAAAAAAAAAAAAAAGAGCTGCTCTGGAATAACATGAGAAGTCTTAACTCTAAAGCAAAAAAAGTGTAAATAATGTTTTTTTCTACTTTGTAGCAGTGAAATGTGATTTGTGTAAATTCCTCTTTAAAAAGATACATAACAAAAGTATTTAACTTTCTTTCCGTATGACATTACAGAAATGTTGCAGTCTCTGGCACAGCGTCCGGCTCCAGCAAATACAAATCGTGAACGGCGTCCTCGTTACCAGCATCCGAAGGGAGCACCTAATGCAGATCTAATCTTTAAAACTGGTGGGAGGTAGGACAATCTTCCTCTAAATGTGGTAATTCTGGTTCTAGGCAAGTAATTACCCTCATAATTGAGGCAGATAATGATCTGCATAATGTGAGTAGATTTGTTGGTTTCCTTTCTAAAGCATTCTCTGAAAATACTGAGCAATGTTTTGTGCTTCTAACATGGTGTCTGTGAATGTATCCTTGACAGAGTTGGCAAGCCAGAGGATTATTTCATTCAGTAGTCCCGGTGCAGTTTTAATATGTCTCCGTGCCTTCTCTCACTCAGATTAAGCTTGAGAAAAACTAGCAAATTAATGTTGCAGCACAGATTTGAATAGGCAGAAGATCAGGTGAAATGGAGTGTTTTCATGTTCCTCTTTGGAAAAAATAATCTTGGAGGTAGGTAGATGAGAGCAACAATGGGAAGGGACAAGTTTACTAAGTGGTCTATATTTGTCAACTAGAAATAAGTTCGTGCACTGTACTGTGTTACAGTGATATTGCCAACCTCCTTCTGGTACATTATTGTAAGAATTTTTGTAGCTTTCTGATATCTTGTTCCAACAAGCCCTTATACAGAAACCGTTTGTATTAAAAAAAAATCATTTTTTTTTTTTTTTGAAAAAAGACTGCATTTTAACTTTTATGAAGTACTAAATGTAATTCAGTAGAATGATTAATGTTATCCATTTAGTTTTTCATTTCACTGTGGTCTAATTCTGTCATAGAAACAAAAACTGTTCAGTTACACTGAATTGCTGTAACACCTGCAATTGTTTTACAAGTAACTATGCAGTCTTCTCTTGCAGGTCTTTCAGTTATCTGTCACAAGTACCTTGTAGCCTGTGTGAGGAGGAGTACACTGGAGTTCTTTAAATACAGGGACCAGATCAGCAAATATGATACTTCTAGTTTTATATGTGTGTGTGTATATATATAAAATTTCCCAGGACAGTGGTTCTTTTCAAAGGCTTTTGTTTTCAAATGTTTTAGGAAAAACATAATTTAGGATTTCACTGTAAACTAGGTCAGGCATTGTCCAGAGAACAGTTTAAGCAGTGTTTCCTTGTTCAAATGTCTGTGCCATGTGCTTGCAATTCTGATATAGTTTTGTCTTATGTAACTTATTCTTTGTTCCTTCTAATCTATAAGCTCCTTAGAGCAGAGGCCAGGAAGTTAGTTTTAGTGGGCATATTTTATTTGCTGCATGGTGCAGTGCTCAGGCTTGCAGTCATGCATCAGTTGAACCATCCTAGCCCGTAGTAAGGAAACTTTTTTTTTTTAACCTGCAGTGAAGGATGCTTAAGCAGAGTTTAATTTATTGAAGACTGGGTCTACCCTTGGCTTACTACCACTAGTACAGGCTTTGTGTCACCTATGCTTTTAAGAGCTTCAGATTTATGGGATATATTCAAGATTGTCTTCTGACTTTGACAGGTGAATTGCAGTATTCCTCGCTTTCTAGTCAAGACTACCCCACCAGCTCCCATGAGGACACTAGAGTATCTTGCTATTTGTTGAGGGCAAAACTTTTACACTGAGCTTTTCATTTTAGTGTCTGTGTGAAGAAATCTTCACTCTTCTATATGCTAGAACCAGTCTGTGTAACAGTCTGTAATATTGGTGGTAGGTGGGCAGTTGGACTGGATGATTTTAGGGACTAGGTGATCTTAGAGGCCTTTTCCAATCTTAATGACTCTGAACTACAGATTTGTTTATGAGACGAGTGAGCTAGTTCTGGTTGTTTCTTTGTGTATAAAGACAGATCAGTTATTTTCTTGTAATAACTCTAAACTTGCTGAAAATAATCATGTCTGTTCCCTTCTTTAAGATATGCAACTTTTTATTCTACATTTCCTCAGGTTAGGGGTGATTTGAGCAAGCAATTGTCTTCATTGATTACATTTTAAACTACAATCTGGCAGGTTCTGAAAGTTAATGTCAGGATGAGCAGTTTCTTGCATTTTTGGGTAGTGTTAAGAGTAGAAAAATTGATTTCATGTTTTACCTTTACATAAACAACTGGATCTGGCTTTGCAGTTAGCCCAACTTTTATAGAATCATAGTAGCAGGAGTTCAGGCTAAATGACCTCCAGAGGGCCCTTTGAACCTAAAATTTTCTGTGATTCTATTCTGGTCTAGCAGGGTCCTAAGTAAATAATTTTTAGAATTATAGGTGAGTAACTCACACCAACCTTCCACCCACACACATTTGGCAATTCTTTCACCTGTGATAACAGCGCAGTAAATGGAAGAATGAATTAGTGGCAGTGTCTGTAATGCATGAATCACTTAACAGGAAAAATCTTTTGTAGTAGTTACTCTTATTTTTTAATATTCTGTTTCTGTGTTGAATTAAATGCAATGAGACTTTCAGCTTTTGTCAGATTTCTTACTGTTAGTGTGTGCAAAGTGCTGCGTCAAAAATTAGTTTCTTGCTCTTTATTTGTAAACACCTGCTTGTATAACTTCAAGTTAAGACATGCTGATCCTGCAAGGAGAGGATTTTTGGGGGGACTCGAACTTTTAAGGCTGACTGGCCTTGAAGGTACTTAACTCTAACACCATTAAAAGCAGAGTTCCTTGACTTGCTTAAGCAGCATTCAGTGCAATTTAACAACTCTTACTCTTGCCTCCAGTTGTTTAGCCTTACAATAAGACTTTGGTTATCAAACTGTTAAACTGGAACTTCAGGAAACACAAAATCTACAAAAGTAATTTTTTATGATGATGTTATCAGGAAAATACTCTTCTACGGTTTTGGAGAACAGCCCCTCTCTTCACTAGAAAGCGCCTTACTTATCTTTAAAGAGGATCGAGATCCATTAAATGACTTGCTCATAAAATGAAATATAAATAACTACATTTTATGAAATCTGTTTAAAAGCATACGTTACCAAGAAAGAATTACACGTTACCAAGAAAAAAGAATTACACTGAGAACTTTGAGTGTACAGAAGTAAGCTTTACCAAGGAGGTTTTTAACTTTAATAAGACTAGTTAAATCTAGTCTTATTAAAACTAGTAACTTCAAAACTCCCTGCTGTTTTGAAAGTGTAGTACAGAAAGAAGACCTGTTGCTGTGAACAGGCCCATTGAGATGCGTGCGTAAGCTGACAAACTAAATCATGGTTAAGTTAGTTGATAATTTCAGCTCAGCTATTTGCATCTGACTCTTATTGCTCTTGAACCCACTTAATGAAGAAATATGAAGCATGAAGGTAATAACAGGATGCTAGGATTTTATTAGCTAAATATTCTCATAATAGTATTTTATTAATGCTGAAAAATCAGAGCATGGATAATAGGGAAGAATGTGAATTGAACTTCATGTTTTTGTGTTACAGCTGCTGCACAAGAATACTTGATGCATCACCCACCATATATCTGATGTATTGACTGATGCTGTATTTTGAAGCTTTCAGTCCACTTAGTGAAATACCAGAAGTCATGGGCAGCTGAGATCTGATTGCTCATATTCTGTTAGCCTCAGTCTAGCTGATTGTCATTGTCTTGGACCAGACAAACCCTTGGTGTTGGTGTGTCACTGTCTTGAGAACCGACACATGTATTCCCTGGTTCATCGTGCTGCTTGGTTGTCATTTTCAATGGGCTCTTGTATTCGTTTCCAAAATATGGGAAGATCACCATAGCAGTAGTATTTTACTCTTGGTTCAGAATTTTTTGCTGTAAAATTATTCCCATCTTCACATTCAAGGTATCATAAAAAAATTAAGATATTCAATCCTCAATTTAATTGTGTACTGGCTCAGTTCACCCAGTTCTTTGCCATCTTTTCCACCGGCAGTTTAATACTGACCCTTTCTCAGTTGTCATTTTTAATCCTGCATTACATCCTTTTCCCTACTACATACACTCACCACTGTAACCTTCCATGAAAGCCATCTATAGAAATGCAGACCTCCTTTTTTAGCTGTCTTAAGGGAGGAAGGCCCAGGGTAGGTTGGAGGTTGTGTCCTAATTCCTGGAGCTCCTTTTGTCAAACTGCACTGGGACACGAGGGATAAACACCTCCAGACCTGGCTTTTCTCTGCCTTGTTAATATGATACTTGCTGGGCTCTGCAAATATGGATTTGGTGTCTAGGCTAGACTCAATGTGAAGTTTAGAGGGAAAGGAAGACAAGATTTTATTTACAAATTTGTACATTTTATTTACAAATATTTACAAATAAATTCTCATTTATTGAGAACATTTCATTAAAAAAACATTGACATACTACTTAAAAAGAAAAATAAACCCTCAAAAAAAAGTTCCGTGAACTTCTGGAAACTACCAATCTTCAAAACACCTTCCCAGTTTGTGTGCTATGACTTGGATTTTATATGGGAGTATTTTATTGTTTGAAGAGATGGAAATACGAAGTAACTCGAACAACTTACAGTTCCCTTCCTTCAGTGAGTCTGGGTTTTGCAGATGTGAATTGGCAACTTTCAGAGTATGGGAGCTGGTAATTCAGATTTATGAAGAAATAATCGGGGCACCTTAAATCGTAATAGTCCAGAAGCACATTGAAATAGGGCTGGTCCAGAGAGCATATTTTCACACAGGTAAATTGATAGCAGCTATGTAAAATCCAGTGCTCTGTTTTTCAATACACCATGGCTAGGTTGACGTTCTGCATTGTGGCATTTCAGTTTTGCTGTTGAGAGCTCTTACTCCTTCCAGCAATGGTAACGTGCTTGGACTCGGTCAAATGCACATCTGTTGAAATTTCTCTCCATTCCACATTACAGTACGATACGTTTTTTAATCTGTTATTGCATTCATTATCCTGGAATCAAGTCCCTTCAGTCTGTTTGTGCATGCTCCCCCGTGGAAGACAAGCAGAGAGCTGTCTCTGTGGGGCAGAGAGCTGAAAGCAAGCATCGGTTCTCTTCAGGCACCTTTGCTGCCCATGCAGGGGAGCAGCTTAGAGCAGGAGTGCGAACTTCAGATGCTGTTTTCCTCCTTAAACAAGCATCTTCCCTGCTAAAGCTTGTGTAACTGAAAACAAAAAAGGAACGTTCAACAGAATAAGGCACACAAAGACAAGAACTGTTCCTGGAAAAAAAAAAACATTGTTTAAAATGGAAAAAAGTAGCTTTCAGGTGTTCATTGTATCTTTTTGATGTTGTTGGGTTTGGTTAATGTGATGGAGAGGGACCAGGCAGCACCAGAGCTGAAAGTGGCCATGGAAAGCAGAGCAGCAAGTGAGTTTTGAGAGGGGTTTGGAGGAGAAGGGAGGTGCCTGAAGTCTGTGAAGAAATGCGTGACTCCAGAAATACACAGAGCAGTGTGGGTTGCTGGGGGACATAAAGGGTTTAGGGACTAGCGTGCAGCTTAATCTCAAGCACCTCACATGTTAAAAAGTAGGAGGATTCTTCTTGTATGTCATCTTGTGATGTCAATGTGCAGAAGGAACCTGATTTCAAAGTCATGTGTGTATTATTATTTCCTCACCTGTAGGAGCGGTGTAGTGTTTCTGAACACTTACGCAAATTCCAATTTTCTACTCCAGGCGTGGCTAAGTAAATGGTTTTCTCTCCTGTGGAGAATGTAGCCAGTATTAATGCTTACGTGATGCAGTTGAGAAGATGGCTGTAAGGTTGTTACACCAACTGATAACTGTGTTGGTAGCAGGGAAGGGAGGGAGGTGGGGGGAGTTTGCAAAATCACACATCTGCAGCCTGTTTTTAATTACAGCTTTTTTTTTTTTTCTTCAGAGTTTGACCTTGTCAAACAAAGGTCTGGATCAAGGTTTTTGAACAGAAGGAGGGGTCACTTTTCTGCTTATTGTCAAAATTACTTGGCGAATGCATAGTTTTTCTGTCTTTAAAAGTCAATCATGATGATTTTATTTTTTTTTTAACTGAACTTTTAGCTGTTCTGTGCTGTTTACTGGTTTGAAGAGAAATGTCCCTTGAAATACCTGTTTGTAGAAATACTGCTCGGGCTTACCAGCAGCATCGTGCCCTAATCCTTTGAAACACAACTCGCTCTGCCTTATCTACCACCAGCATGCCACGGCAGCTGCTGTTTGGGATGAAAGTAACTTCTGCTAGGTTAGATGCACACAGCTAGTTGTAACGCTTCTCCTCCCCTCCACATCAACAGAAAATAACTGTGTTTTTAGGGGAGATGGGGAGATAAAAGCACAACTCTGCAACGCGCTGATGCTTGAAGTTTTTTCGCAGCTGGAGCGTTCATCAAGTTAAATCTTATTAAAACTGAAGTTCCTTGCTTTGCAGCCAAGTAGCCAATGTTGGTGATGATTTGAGCGCACCAAAAAAGAGTTAGAATATTCTGTTATCTAATGCTAAGGCTTAAAACAAACAAAAAAAGCAAAAGCACAGTAAGTTCTGCAGGTGCATCAGCTCAGTACCTCCTGACGAAAACACTGTGTATTTAAACAAAACACAGGAATGCTGAATTAATGAGAGATTGAATAACAAAACACTGCAGTATGTAAGAGCAGTAAATCACTGTGGATGCTTCTGTTCTGAGAAATGCAGAAAGCCCTATGGCTAGTTTTACCTGCTTGCAACATTTTTCTCGCAAGATTTCCAATAAAAGCAAGTTTTAGATTAACTTACTGTTTAGCAAATGCTTGAGGTTTATGCATTAACATAAAGAATATGGCCTGTTTCATTTACGTGGTAAAAGACCTGGGTATGGAGCCCAGGAACTTCCTTGGGATTGTAAATATTGTCAAATTTTCACTTTGTTTTGCACTACTAAATTTTATAGTCTAGAAATCAACAAAAACCACTCCAGCACAGCTGTCGGTTCTGGTATCCAGGGTTAGTGACACAAGATTGGTGCTACTTCTAGATTTCCTGATCGTGGATCACATTTCTGCAAATTGGTGTGATCTTTCAATGCATTTTTACACTCTTAAGAGAATAAAATGTGGCTGTTCTGGGTAGGGAGCTGTCTTTCATCACCAAAGGATGATCAAAGGCTTCAATACTCTCTAAAAATGTTGTGAACAACTACCTGGCTCTAGGAAGCCCTCTCTAACACTTCTGCAGTACTCCTAAAAGTGAAGAAATTGTGCACAAAAATTAAAACTGTCTAAAATAACGTGCATTTCTGTAAATTCACAGATAGCTGTGCACTTCAGTAACCTAGCACCTTGCCTGGTAGGGAAAGGCAGCTGTCTCTGATCAACTTTAGATTGATCTGCTGCAGTTGTGTAGGGGGCTTGTTGTTCCTGATACAGAGGTTTGTTGCCTTTTGTCCAGCATGGTCTCATCTTAAAGTGTGCATGGCTAATAGAAATGTGTAACCTCCAAGTGCTAAAGATAAAGGTAGATGAAAATCACGGACAGATTCGGGTGGTTGCTAACCTGGAGAGGATTGGATATTTCTTACTGAACCGTTTCTTTTTTCCTTTTTTTTCGTAGGAGACGTTGATCCAGCAGCAAGTGTCATTTCATTAGGTCCTGTATCTCTGATGTTGTGGATAGTGGAGTCCTCCAGCAATTAAATGAGAGCAGTGGACACATCTCAGCATGTCAGCCTAGAGCGTTCAGAACCGAAACCTGGGACAGGCTGGGGCCGTGGGGCAGAAACAGCAGCCTCCTCTCTTCCCCCCCAAAACCCGCACAGAACAAGTGGAAGCTTCCAGTCATGGCCTGCCAAAAAAAAACACAAAACACAAAGCTTTTTGTAACGGGAACCATGTGAGGGTTAATCTTCTCATACGAGCAGAAGCAAACGAATGAGATGGTTAACTTGACCGGGGAGCAGCTCAGAGGAAACAAGAGATCAACCTGAAATTCAGACGGATTCCACGGGAGTGGAAAAGGTCTTGGTGGCGCCCAGTAAGTGGGAAAGCAAAGCTGCACGCTTGGTGCGAGCTGCGTTATCTCCGGGTCGAGCACTTGGCGTCGGAAGGGTGTTCGTTGGGGGCTGCGAATCTACAGTAGGAAAACGTAGAGCAAACGGTGAAACGGGAAAGAAAACCCTGACACGTGGGAGAACGTCTCAGCCATCAGATGCTCCTCCCGACCTGCTGGTGAAGGAGTAGCCTTCTGCTGCCAGACAAGCGAGAAAGAAGGGGTTGGGGAGCGGGAAGGGGTGATAAAAAACACAAAACTTTAGAGCCAAGGAGGTAAAATGTCTGTTAAGGTTTAAAATAGAATGTGAAGTGGATTAACACAGGGTGTTGACTCATACTGCTTGGAACAGCCTGACACCAGCCTAAGGACAGGGATATAGTTGAGCCCATTGTATGTATCATTGAAAACCAAAACGTGCCAGTCAGCATAACAGGGGGATGTCAAGGAGCGGATCCAAATATTTTGTTGATCTTCATGGGTTGATAAGCCTCTGTGTCTATTGAAACAAACAAAAGTTTAAAAAAAAAAATAAATACATCTGGAAACAAGTAGAATTTTTATTTTTTTCTAAGTAGAAATGAGGTTTCTTGGTCTGTTTCTGACAATCTGTTATTTATTAGCATAGATTTTTGTTTGCTTTCAGGTAGAAGTAGTTAATTCAGTTAAGGAGCTCATCTGTATGTTACTAATTCTTTTTTTTTCTAGCTCTTTTAAAATTCTTTTTACCACTGTTTTTTGGTTTCTGCATGTAGGAAGAGAGACTTGTAAAATTGTAACATTTCATACAGAAATGCCGCCCGATCTTCACCAGCTTCAGAAATCTGACCTTTGCCAATGCTGCAATAAAGTGTTGTAATTTAGAATTGGTGTCCGACTCGTTACGTTGCCTTTGTTCTTCTAAAATAATGCTTTGAGGAGTTCATGGTGTATCTCGGGGCTGTACCTCAGGCCGTACTTTATACAGGTATTTCAGCAGTTGACGCTGTACCAAAGCAAGAGGATTCCTGCCTCGAAAAGCACTCCTGAAACAGATTTGCCTGCTTGGTAAGGAAACAGACTTCTTGCTTGGTAAGAGCTGCGGGACTTTCTTGCTGGGTAGCAAGAAGCTGTGAAACTGAGGTCTTCTGTAACATAACTTCTGTTGTCATACGCAGACGGCGGCTTTGAAAGAGATGGCTCCACTGCTGGCTCACCTACAGCAGCCAGTTGTTGCCCTCTTGGGGTCCTGCAGCTCCACGGTGAACCAGAGCAGAAGACTGACCCATGTTAGATCAAGGTGCTGTTGGGATTGTGAGGTAGGTGAGTTCTCTCTTGGCTTCTTGCATCGCTTCTCAGTCCGTGGGCTAGCCCCTGACAGGGTGAAATGCTGGTGGACCATACGTGGACTGACACGAGGGAAGCAGAACTCCCTTTGGTGGTAAATTCATTTGAAGTGTTGGTGAAATTGTGCACTGATGGCGTTTGTTGCCATCACCTGACGGGTCTAAAATAAAGACAGCATCTTCGGTTTTGCCTAGTTATGCTGTTAGCTCAGTGAGTTTTAAAACACATAAGGTTCCTGATGATGCTTTGGAGAGAAGAATTCAAGGTTTTGAAAATACACCTACTTAAATGGTCTTTAATCATGGAATTGAGCAGTTAAAGTAGGGAAAAAACTAATTGTCAGAGCAATTTTAGGTCTCCTCCTTTGCCTGCATGTGCTGTAACAGCATTTGGGGATGGGGAAGCACTGGAATGGTCTGTGCACAATTTCCCTGAGGACCTGGCTGGACAGCATAATGGGATGCCATTACACAGCTTCCAGTTTGTGGAACATCACCTGAAGTTTAATTTAGAGCATCCCACACAGATGTGTTTCTCTAGATTTCTGCCAGGTTTAGATCTCATTTGCTAAGCAGGCAGGTATTCTGAATATGCACAGTCACCTCCAAAAAATCCTTTCAAAAGTGTCTCCAGCTACTGTTGTCTCTGCACTCAGAGAAAGTAACTTCCACATTGTAGCTGTGGGAAGTGAAGTGCCCCACAGGGAGAAGTACTTTGCAGGGAGATGGAGTCTTGGTTTCAATTTTGGTGTAAGAACAGCATGTGGAACTATTTTCATACCATTTTTTTGCACTTCCATTTGTGCATTTACTAACCACGTTTATAACTGAGCAATATGACCATAGAAAGATTTCCCCAATGGATAATTTCCACTTCTTTGATGTAGGATGCCTACCAGTTCCTAATAGTAAACTCAGCTTCTTGTCTTGGATTCTTTGGACTGATGGCAACATTTTTTAAAACAACTTGCTGACAACAGCGTGAGGTCAGCTGGAGGTTTCCTTGACTTCAGGCTGAAATGAAGTAAAACAAAAGCATCTCAGTGAAACCTTTTGTAAATGAATTTCGGAATAAATTCTTTTGTAGTTCTTGGGGAAAAAAATCTCCCTTTGATTGTTTCACTTGCAATGATTTCAGTGTTGAACTTGTTCTCATAGGGTGCAAGGATGTTCAGATGTTGTTTGTTGTTTGCTTTCCAGTTTCCTGGCCCTCCACCAGGCTGGCTTCCTGCTGCTTGAGAAAGTTTGGCTCCCAGGTTCACGTGCAGGCTGTTGCTGCAGGGTTTGTAAGGCTGCCTTTAACTCTACACCATTAGAAGGGTTTGTCTTCCTTGGTCTGCCTTTCCAGGTTATCTGATCACCACGGTCAGGTGTGCAGTCTGGTTTTGGTATGGGATCAGGGGAGTAACCTGTACCAGTAACCTGCTCAAGTTGTGCCCCAAACCAAGCCCAGAAAAGCGGGTTTGTATCTGCGGCTCGTGATGCTGGAGCTGTGTGACTCCCAGCATGAGGCAAGGCACCGACTGCTTTTTGTTAGATTATGGCATAGAGCAGGACCTGTCAGCATGGGGAATGGAAAAAGCAAGTTGCTCCAACCATTAGGTAATGGGGATCGAAGATGCTCCTCAGCAAGCAATGCTGAGGTCTGCTCGGAGGGGCCTGCAGAATGCAGTTACTCAGAATAATTTCTGAGTACCTTAATAGCGAATTTCTGAGTATTTTAATAGTGTTTTCAGTAAGGTCATGTCTAATACAATCGATCCTCTCTTGCTACAGCACGGTGACCTCCAGGGGCTCCACAATGTCACCAAGGACTCAGTGACAAATTCTCACCCCGGCGTTGCGTGACGGGGGCAAAGACGTTCCCCTGGGAGTGCTCCTTGAGGGACGCTGGCTGCGGGCGTCCCCATGAAGAGGATTTCTAAGCAAGCATCCCTTAACCTGCACGGAGGTAGCTGAACGCAGAGCACTTTCCCATCCGGGAAAGCACACGTAGATGAGCGAGAAATTGTTTCCCGTCCTTGATTGCGTAAGGGATTTCTCCGCTATCTTATCTGTCTCCGGAAAGAATTTGGAAAGAATTTAGGTCCGGGCATTTGAAGCTGAGGCTTCACCGTGGTCAGGCTTGTTGAGCTGGCGTGCTGACAAGCAGAAAATGTGCTGCATGATTTATGGCACGCTGGCTCAAAGCCTATTTGAGCCGTGGTGCTGTGTTACTCCTGGCTCCTGAGTGGAGCCAAAATCTGCAAGTGCAAGGTTTTCTTGGGAGCATAACTGTGGGCAGCACCTTGAGCCTCAGCTGGTGGTGTCTGCCCCCTTTTTCTACCTTTCAATGAAATAATGTGTTAAAAATGGTATGAATCCTTTTTGGTGCATTGCTGGGTTTTCAGACTTGCTACAATTTTATTAACTGTGCAGTCATTCCAGGTAAGCAGTCAGTTCTGTTTGCCATGTAAAGGGAATTACTGCATGAGAAGCATTTGTGCACGTACACCGATGCACACAAGGTGACTTGATCTATAGGAAGGCTTAGAAAACCAGTCCTGCCTTGCGAAGACAGCCTGCTTTGCTGGAGTTTCCAGGTTTTTTCATTGCACTTGGCCCCTTCCTTGAAGCAGCAGCCCTGAACTTGGCAGCAACCCCCCTGGGAGTTGCAAGGAGCAGCTGCTTTAGGCTCTGGCAACTTGCTGGGACAGTGTTCAGATGGGAGCGCATCTGCCTTGAGGAAACGTGGTGCTGGTGACCAAACACTGATCTCCCTGCTTGTTTCTGAATACAGACTCCGCATGCTGGTGGTGTGGCGTTTCCCAGCCCTCCTGCCTGCCTGGCATGGGCACAGGGGCCCGATGTATCCAAAAATATAAATAAGTGAAAAAATTGGCCAAGGGGCTTGCTGATCCCTCACTATTGCCCACCAGAGGTGGCACTGTGGCCTCAAGACTCCACCTCCCAGCCAGGTAAGTGAAAATTTCCAAAATAAACACACTGCCACCACCACCACCTGCCTGCTATTGCCCTCAGGAAAGAAAGACTTGGTCGTTTTGCCTTTTCTTTTGAGCTCCAGAAGGTGTTTTTTCCCCAGTGATGTTTTTTCTCCCCTCCCATGCCCTTCTCCCTGCTGAAGACGTTGGGCCCAGGTGGCGCTTCGCTGCTGCGCCTCACCCCCAGCTATAAATAGGGCTTTCTAACCACGGCTAAGTGGTTCCAGGCGGGCTGCGAATAGGAAACTATTTGGGCAAGAATCAAAGGAGTGCGTCAATGTCAAAACATTTACTTGTATTGTTTGAATTATAAACTCCGCTTTCAAGTTGTTATTGCTGGGGTGTGAGCGGGACACTAAAACGCGGTGTTCGTGGCCCTCGTTGGAAGAACAAACACTGGTTTGTTAAAGACTCCTTCCTTCCTTCCTTTCTCCCTTCCTTCCCTACATTTCCTGGATCCGAGCTCTCAGGCAAGTAAAAACCAACAAAAAGGTTGTAAAACTTAAAAAGGAGGAGACTTAGGCTTTACGAACATTTATTTATTCTTTGGTATTTGCCTGTCAAAGCGTGTGGGGAAAAGGGGAACCACTTTTTTTTTTCTTCTGGAGGTGATGGTTGGCAGCCCAGGAGCTTGAGAACTTTGTTGTGCTTTTCCCTTAACTTTCTGCAGTGTTTTTGGTAGCACCTCAGGGCTGCTGTGGTAAAGTCTCCCCTGCTGCACTCCTGTGCCTGCATTTCACAGTGGCCGTGCTCTCGACGTGGGAGCGGGGACGTTCGATGGGATGCGCCGGGCACACAGCGCCCAGTGCCTGGGCTTGAACGCACCAGAAAAATCACGTTGCAAATAAAAATGAAACCTAATCAGGCGCACTAAATCCATTTAGGAAGGCAGGAAATGTTCCCTAGTAATGAAGTCTGTCTGGGTCGTGAAGCTTTAAGCCCCTGGTGATTCTCTACCCCTGCGCTGCTTTGTGTGGTGGAAATAGAGGCGCGGTGACAGCCGCTTCCTAATAGAGGTTTAAATATGAAAAATAATCCCCCTGCTGCTGCCTACCGGCTTGTATGAATGCTGCTTTCCTTTTGGTGTCATTCCAGGCCCTGGGCATCAGTACAAGGGAGTCGGAGCTTTGTTAGTCAGTCTGAACAACTCCTCGCACACCTGAGGCCATCTAAAGGGGGCTGCGGGGCACTCAGAGAGGAACAGGGACTTGGGGTTAGTGCATGAGCGTTACTGAGGGAGCTTCTGCCAAAGTTATGGGAAAAATAAATACAGCAGGGGTGTTGGTGTGACCTCCCGGGCACTCTGAGGGCAGTGACTTGCACAGGAAGGTGCGGGGGGTGATGCTGGAGCACTGCACTGGTCACTGTCAGGAATTAGTGCCCTGTGCGTCCGTAACAGCTGGGGGCTGTGAGGCTGATGTGTCTTCACTGACTGCCACAACCTCCAAAGAGGATTTTGTCTTCATTTTGCTGGTTGCAAGCAGCAGGAGGTAGTTGTGACCCAGTGGGCAACCTGCAGGCTGCAAGGTAAGGGCTGGCCCTACAAACAAAACCGATTTTTCCTTCCACCTCCCGTGAAGTCTGGATCACAGCCGAGCATCCAGGGGAGGTGTCAGGGATGCAGCAGCAGCTCTTTGAGCAAGGCATTGCCTCATGTGGGAGAGGTCACTGCGCAGGGCAAGAGAAAGCCCTGGTCTGGGGGGAAAAATTGAAAATAAAAAGAACTTAGCCAAAGAGAAGGGCGTTCCCTTGGAAAGGGTTTGGCTCCATCCCGTCTGAGGACCCTCCTTACCTCAGGGGAAAAATATTTATAGCTGGGGAGGCGCCTCCTAAGGAAATGCTCAGCCCTACGTGAGGGAAGGAGTTCTTTGAAAGCGAGACCCTGGGTAGGTGAAGGTTGGGGCAGAAGCAGTTAAAGGATTAAATGGGACAGGCCCTTGGTGAGGGCCAAGGCCAAAGCTGTTGGTTTTGGTTCTGGCCCATTCCCTGGTTGAAACAAGACAGGACCAGCTCTGCTTTGCACCTCCCCAGCTACAAGAAAAGTTCCTACATCTCATCGTGAAAATCCCGTAGTGAGTTTCCTGCGAGCCATTCAGAAATGGAGCATTCCTCTAGGAGCGATGCGCGGTACGGGGTGACAAAGAACGACATTCCACTTCCCATCAGCCATCGTCTCTTTGGTTTTATCCCACTTTAATAGAAGACTGATCAGCTTTGTGCAAGACAGGTGCTTCTAACAGAGAAAAAAGAAGTCACAGCAGCGTAGACACAAAACGAGACACACGCAGCAGAGCGAGGGTTACATACAGGCTGCTAGCAGCCGCATGGAAGCAGTACATGGCTTTACTTACAGCTTTAGGCACAGAGAAGAATTCGCCAACAGGACAGTTGCTATTACAAAGGACTACAATAAATACCTCGTCCGAGTCCTCCCTGGGCAAAATTGGTTTAATTTAAGAAGCTCCAAGTCTCCTTTCCCAGCAGCTGAGAACAGTGCCCTACACGAAGAGTGAAAGAACAGGCTCCAGCTAATTCAGCGTACTGCAACTTTATACTTTGGATATTACACTTTTATTATTTATTAGGGTTACATTAGAGAGTTAGCAAATGGGGCTGAATTTCAGCGAAACGATGTGTGGCAGGTGGCCCCCTCCTCGCTTCCCGTGGCTGCTCAGCTGTCAGCAACTGGTGAAGAGCTGGAAGGAAGCACTTCGCTGTGAAGACTGCTCTGTGTGCACGTCCCATTTCTAACAAGATTTTCTTTAACAGGATTTAAAAGCACAGAGGCCACGAAACATTTCAGTTTCCTCAGCAAGTGAAATTAATAAATCATGATGCATTGGCACCACGTCACCCACGCGCGGGACTTCACAGCAGGTGCTGCGCTGTATTTATGTGCTTGGGTTTCCCTCTGATTTACCGCTACAGCCTCAAAATAAGGCTGTGATTTACTTTCAGCATCCAGGCAGCTTTTGTTGTTCCAGGAGAGCTTCTCACACTCGATTATGCACGCTGAAGTGCTCTGCCAGACCGAGGCACGGCCGCATTTTTAATTACTGGTTGCTTGTGTGTAGTGTGCCTGGCGCAGGGAGGAACATGAGCCCAGTAAAAAGGCTGAAAAAGAATAACTCCGTAACAGAACCCAGAGACCATAACACAATTAAAAATTTAAAGCAGGAAGCAGATAATTTAAAAACAAGAACAAACAAACAAAAAATACCCTTTAACTTATGAGGCAGGTTAATAGCTATGAAAAGATTTTTTCCTTCACGCCGGCTTCGTTTACAAGTACAGCTCAGCAAGTTTGAAATACTTTATCACAAGGAATACAAACGTGTTTATCACAGTTATGTCAGAGCTCCTCTCTGGAGGGTGGGGCAGTTTCTATTATCGCCACTCCCCTCCTCCCCGCCAAGGTTTAGTACTCAGCTCCTTAGGGAAACGAGGGGGTTGCTCGAGGCTTTAGAAAGTGCAGAGAATAAAGGAGATTTCTCTCTTTAGAAAAAAAGTCTGAGAACTCTTAAATGTGCAGGGGTAACAACGAGGAATGGGGAGGGGCTGGGTTTTGGCATTTTGGTTTAAGATGGCTGGTTTTGATGGTGGCAGGTGTACAAAAAGGGAGGGAGCTTTACAACAGAGCAGCAGCTTCGCCATACGCACAAAAACATCAGCCCAAGACAGACATTTGGGGATTGTCATGAAAAGCGTGGCTGTTAACTAAGGCAAAATACACCGCCAGGGAGCCTTCAGGAAGGACGTGCCCTTACACACTGCTCTCGCCTGCAACTCCACTTCGCCTGCAAGACTTTTGGCTGTAGCTTCTGTTCGGTATTGGCAGGGTGGGATTGAATAAGGCTCTGAGCAGAGGAGGAGGAAGTCTGTCAAACCAGGAGTTAGAAGTAACAGAACCTGGACCCGGCCAGTGCTGCACAGCGATTGTTCAAGGCGTAACAGCTTCTTCACAGGAACACTACGGTAAGAGGCAAGACTTTTGAGTAAGGTTCTCACATTTGGTACAGAGTGGGCTTGTTCCTATGGCTTCTCTGCTCCACCACCCCCCGGTACAGAACAGCGGGTTTCAGATTGTCAGGAGACTTTTTGGCTGTCGGCACAGAGACCAGCACGCCGCGCACACCCTCGAGGCCCCTCTGGGGCCTCTCACTGGACGTGGAGCTTTCTAGGAGGTCAGAACCCAAACCAACCCTGTGCAGGCTGAAGTGGAGCGGGCACAGAGCAAGGAAGCAGCAGCCTTCACCACGGGTGAGAGAATAAAGCAAAGCCAGATAATACAGACAACAAAACAACACAGAAGTGCGTCACCCAGGTCAGAAACATCAGTTCTGACCCATCTCGAGCTCCCCTGGACAGACAGACACAGACACGTGTGCAAAACAGAGCTCTCGGTTTTGGCTTTAGAAAAAGAGCAAAAAGGAGGCTCCTCCATTCAGCGTGCCCCGTACAACGCTGCACTGGGCACTTCCCTAATGCAGTGCCCACTGCTGCAGGCCAGCACGACTGAAATACATCTCTCAGTCACAAGGAGTAACAGATGAGCATCTCTGCAGGATGGCGGGCTGAAACCCGCCCCTGTAGGCAGCATTTTGTGCTGCCAGTCTCTGAGCTAAACGCCAGCAGTCAGTCCAGTCCCAGTACCTCCTGAGCTCGCCCGAAGCTGAGAACTTCCCCTTTCTTCTTCCCATCCGTCTGATCCCAAGCCTGTTGGGATTGCTCTAGCGCAAAGCCAAGCTTGGATTCCCCTCCGATGCCACAATGCCCCCCTCCCTGTTACGCTGTCTCTTTCAGCAGTCCCAGTTTGCGGAGTGCCTCTCTCCTGGCTTCTTCTGTTGAGCCACGTCCAGCAAACTTGACGGTGATCCCTTGCGAGCGAAATCCCGAGGGTCTGGGCAGCGAACCCGACCTCCTCCTCATATCCAGGCTGAGGTTAGGGGGCTTGTAATCATTAAAGCCCTTCGCTGTGTTCTGCTGAGCGGCCTTGTTAGCAGCAAGAGCTCCCTCTGGTTTGATTGTCACAGTTTTGCCCAGAGGAAGGAAAGGGCTGGGCTCGCTTTTTAAGACCTCGTGGATGTTTTGGTACCCGTTGGGAACGGCGTCTGCCTGCTTGGGCTGCGCATCAAGACGCTGAGCGCTCGGGGCATGATCCACTTGGTCCTGAGCTGGCTTTCCCTTAACGAGACCCAGCTTTGTCAGGGCCTCATAGCGCGCTTGCTCGGAGGAGAGATCCCGTAAGGAAGAGCTCCTGTTGCGCGACAAGAAGTCGTTCTTCTGCAGCTTCTCCTCCAGCTCGGCTGCCAGAAAGGCTCCGCCGTTGATGTTGGCCAGCACCTGAGCTCTCCGCTCCTGCACGTTAACGGCTGCCTTGGAGATGGTCTCGTTGAATTCCTTGCCGCTGACGTTGGTTATGTTGATGTTGCTGGGAAAGCGGTGCAGTTTGGGGGCGGGTGCAGGGGGGTGCTTTGGAGCTGCAAAACAATCACCGTTGGCTACGGGGGTCTTCTTCCTGTCCAAGCTCCCTTCCTTGAGGGCGCTGGGGAAGCGCGCCCTGCTCTCCGCTTGCTGCTCGGATATCTTCTGGGCCATGATGAGCGGGGTGGGGATCGAGCGAAGCAATTTTGGATGCTGCACGGCAGGAGGGGGTGGAGGAGGAAGAGGAGGAGTCTCACAGCTCAGCGGCTGCGACACCAAGGGATGCAAGGGAACGTCGGCAGGTGCAGCTGGCTTAGGGCTCTCTGCTCGCCAGGTAGCATCCAACACTAAGAAGAAAAGCCAACAATAACCTCGTTAAGTCTTTGCACAGAGCACAATACAAGGCTTTCTCTCACCTAGGATTAGCAAGCATCAGTATTACCCTCCCCAGAACTTTCTAGCCCAGACTCAGCCCACTTTGCCCATAGCTAACAATAAGCAATGACATCTTGAGGGCATGCTCTAGTTCAAAGCACCATATTTATCAGACAGTCGCTAGCAGCCTCCTTTCTGCCATTCATTCACAATCTGGACATTGGCTTTATTACGTTTAAAGGCTTCTTCTGTAGGTTTTGCATGTTCTTATTTTTGATTAGAACAGACAGGAGAGGACTCGTCACATCACAACCTATGTACTAGCGATAAATCTTCTCCAGAAGCAGGGAGAGCAAACCATGGGATGAAGAAATCATTCTGTATGCTGTATTGTCCCAACTTTTTGTTAGAAGCATGTGCCTTGGTCCCACTAAGTGACACTATAACCAACTTGTTATCTTAAAACTCTTAGAGAGCCTCAAGAGGTCTCAGAGAACCAGAACGTGGACACGCTGCTGTGCACCAGTCTGCCTTGCCGTGATGACTCTGTTATGTTCAGTTCTGTTACAATTTAATTACAGTAAGGGACTGAGACAGCAGTCCAACAACTTAATCATGAGGATAAAAAAAAAAAAAAAAAAAAAAAACTTTAGGAACAGCAATTTTAGCAACCCCTCAATTCCACATCAAGTTACAATCATGATCCTCACGGCTCCTGATGTGTAACAGATTGATCTTGGGGTAGCAAGGCAGGCACAGAATTTCTTTAGCGGTCATGGCTGAGTCAAAAGGAAAACCACATTTTCAAGAAATCCTGCTACCTGGTTCTGCATCTTTGCTAGGAGGGCCTTCGTGGTCGCTGCTCTCAGGTGTTGACTGCACTAAGTCAATGATATCCTCGGTCTCCGAATGGCTGGACACGTTCTCTTCTGTTGACCTTGAAGACTGACAGTGGATGCCACTGTCGTGTAGGACTGGTTCCTCCAAGTCGTCTTCTAAGGCATCTATAGTTTCCTCGAAGAACATGAGAACGTCCTGCTCTTCGTGGGTTAAGTACTTCATACTCTCATCGTCCTACGTGGGGGAAAAAAGCCACAAAGATTAACGCCCTACAGATCGGTACGGAGAAGTACACCGACAGCAAACACAGCACCCTCTTTTTAGAGACAGAAAGAAGCACAACGTAGCTGGCAGCAGTCACATCAGAAGCATCTCCTTGCTGTTTCGTACCTTCCCAAAGAGGCATTCATTTACTATAAAACAATAAAAGCCAGGAGTTTACAGCACGCTACTTTTGACTGAAACACAGCAACTGGTATTTCATCCTTAGAAATACTTTAATTCAGCAATGTCCATTTGAGTTGGAGTAAATTGATAAAAATATCATAAGAAAAAGATTAAAAAGCCAACAGCAAAACCCACCCTACAGCCCTGTGCCTGTAGAAGAACTGTGATCGCTTCTTCAAGCTCAAAACTGGCGTTAGCTGCTTCAGGTGTGTGTCAGGTTCAGGGACAAGGCTCAGGAGCAGCATATGGACAGGGGGTATTCAAGACAGGCCAACAGGTGGCTTGGCTCCGTTTTTGCTCTGGACCACAGGGGGACTTCGTTATCAGAAAGGCAGAGCTGGAACTGAAATACAGCTCCCTGTATTTCTGCAACCCCCCTCAGCCTGAATTTCCTCAGAGCTTAAAGGAATAATAAGGGGGGAGAAGGTTTCTGAAAATTTTACCTCTGAGTTACGGAAAGAAAAGAGTTAGAACACACACAAAGATGTGTTCCCCAGCAGTAAAAGGCCTCGGGCTATTTTCTCCGGCAGGAAACGCTCCTGTAGAGCACAGGAGTGATAAATAATCGCTGGGATCATCTAGTCTTCATTTTCTGTGAGTCACTGCTCTTGATTAACTTGATTAGCACAACATCACTGCGAGAGCCTAGGCAGCAACGTGCAAACTCTTTTCCCTCCACCTCCACCCTGGGAAACACTCACTTTTCCAGAAGCTCAGAGATGACAAAGAACGATTAGGAAAGGCACCGCAGTAAGACAATGGATCCAGGAAGGACGTTTCCCAAGAGAGCTATATAAGTTCTGGAATGTAATTAAGTGTTGTCGAGAAGTGAGGTTTTCCCTTTTCTGGATTCAATTTCTCCCCTACCGTGGACCTCTGCAGAACAGCGGTGCCTACAGATTTAGAGCTCTGAAGCACTGCCTCGTACCAAGTGGCAATTAGTGCCTAAGCACTTAAGAACACTGCAGATGAGAAAAATCTGCGCTTTAGGGCTCTTAGTTGCCTTCTCAGTGGTCAGGGGAACGTTTCATTCATTTATCTACAGGGAAATGAAAGAAGAGAATCACACAGCCTCTCAGCCACTCTCAGCTCTCCCACTCCTCAGGACAGGTTTGCTGATTTGGGGCTGTGATGATATGGATGCTGCAGACGTCAGCCACAGCTGGCAGCTCCCTGTTAAAAGAGAAGACTGAAACCTCCCAGGGAAATACAAAGGTGGTTCAGCAGCTCACGGTGCAGCTTCTTGTCTGGAGATTCGCATTCCTTGTCTTCAAGGTGAAAGTGGCTGGGAGAGGAGCACAGAGGTGAGGATGTTTGTGTTTTAATCTTCCCACCCGAAATGCACTGTCAGAACGTGTAACAGTCCAGCTTCCAGCAAGGCTGCTCCAGAAGCCCGGAGTTGGATGCCATTTGCACTTGCCTGTTTCAAGCACTGACTTCAAAGGCTGACGCACTGCGCGGCTCGCACCCACCGCACGGCAGAGCTCAGCCTTCAAAGTCTGAGAAAAGTTTTACAGCTGTGCTTGAAAAGCCAGAGACAGACAAGGCTTCTTTTTTTCCCATTAATGGATGTTGCAATCTCCTTCTTTCCCCACCCAAATACTCACTCGGCTGCTATGTCTAGTGAGGGAGAGAATGACAGGAAAAGAGCTGTTGTGAGGTAGGTCCTCGCTCCAGCTGAGCAGGACTCCGGGCAGCTTTTGTTGTGGGTGAGCTCACGGCGAGGACCAGACTTCCGCAGGCAGAGAAAGGGCTTTTTGTTTAAGGGCTTCGTGGTGGCAGCAGACCCAGCAGCCCTGCAGTAACTGCATCACACTCCTCGTTTAAAAGAGCTGCTCCCACGTGAGCTCTGCTCATTTGGCTGGACAAAACGGTATGTGAATTGAAGCAGAGGCTTCCAGAAGCCCAGAAAACTTCCAGAAGCTCTGTGCTAGCAGACTGAGTGCTTCTCCATGCCCGGTTGGATTTGTATGGCCAGAGCTCTGCCAAGGTTACCACCCCTCACTGCTCCTGCTGAACTGAGCAGCTTCCTTTTTTCCAGGGAGGATCTGAGACCAGTAGCCACCCCTTTATAAATACACCTGGGGTGAACGGCGTAGCAGGGTCTGAGAGGACAGCCTCAGCTCATTAGCTCTTCGGTTTCCTTCCTCGTTTCCTTTCCAGATGAGCAATGTCACACCTCAAAGATGTGCTCTAGGGGACCCTGCGGGGCAGGGGCTGGGCTAGGAGCAGTGTTACAGAGCTCCCACTCGTACTGCTTGTAGCAGAGCTCCCAGAAAGATGCGAGGAATCTTGTTGTGGTTAAGCGGTGCCAGTTATAGCTAAAGTTACCAAGCCTATTTCAAATACTTGAAATATGTGGAAAATGAACTCATCTGAGCAGTTCCTGTTCGTTCTGGGATGGTGTCCCAGCATCATTTCTCCTTGAAGAATCTGGGTTTTTAGCAGCCCAAGCGGAATCTCTGCAGTTACTCAAGCTACTCCCTTTCCTCCAACTCTCCTCATAAACACACCTCCCAAGCCAAGCCTACACACGCACAACACTGCCCACCTTAAAAGCCACTGGCAAAAGACAGCCTCCATTTGAAACCTGAAAACTGTGCCTGAGCTGGGATTAAAAGAACTTCTTGACCAGAAGAAGTTTAGGATGCAAACAGCTGTAATAACTAAGTCTGCTCAGCTGCCATTAATATTTCAGAGTCCTGCGCAGCCAAATGTTTCCTCCTCATGCCAAACAAGAAAGGCTGTGAAGGAGGATGGCTTTTTTCTTTTGTTTCATAGAAAAGATCACTTTCATGCCTGCCCATTACAGCCACTGAATATCAAGGGGCCACAGAAAGCTTCACAACACTGATTCAGCTGCTCCTACCAAGCACGTGCAGTACAAGGTGCTGTCTCTGCCACGCTGAGTTTTGTTTAGTAAGAGGCAGTTCAGCCCCGGTGCTCCTTTGGGGGAGGAAGAGTCAGGAGACCCTGAAGCAGCCTGATGGTCACACTCAATTAATCTGGAGTCCATCCATCACTGAGCCCAGCAGCCTAACGCTAGCACAGCTTTAACAGAAAACAGAGGGGGAAAATCCCAAGCCATCTGCAATGGTTAAAACATTAATAATTAATTATTCTGGGAACTGCTAGGGAACCGAGCAGCATTACCCGTGTCAGAGAGCTACATTTCAACCAGCAAAATCCCACAGAGGTGGGTTCAACTGACTCATCTGTCACTTCCCAGTGCCACAGAATGAATGGGCACAGCTCCACGGGAGAGAGAGAAGTGCCTGGGTGCTTCTTAGACAACACAAAGGGAGCAAGCTATTGAAATATGTGAGAAGGGACCCGTGTAGCACCACTGGAGCCCCAGCCTGCTAATAACACGGCAGAGAGGTCTACTAGTAAAAAGAAATGGGGGAAATAAGACAGTGCTGCATGTAGGAACAGCGTCAGAACAGGTACAAAAGCTTCAGTGCAGAAGAAAAAGGAAATTACTTCTGGTGTATTAATAGAAAGGGGAAGCAGGAGTGTACAGCTCCACTGTTTAGGCTGGAAGTGAGTGAATAAGAACAAGAAATGCCATTCAGGATCAGACCAGAAGGTCCATTTAGCTCGGTAGCCTGCCCAGAGCCACCCCTGTTGATGCCCAAGGCAGAGGAAGGGGGTGAGGAAAATAGCACTGGGGTGCACTGGACGGACTGATCTTTTTCCTCCCTACATCCTCCCAGCTTCCAGCAATACACAGCTCGAGGAGTTCCCATCTACGTGCTTAACAGACCATAATAAGCCTTTCTAGCCCGAATTCATCTTATTGTTTAAGCTCGTTTAAACGAGCGACATTCACAGCATTCTGGGGCAGTGAGTTCCATACTTTAATTGGGTGCTGTGTCAAAAAGCACTTCCTTTACAAGCCGCCAGCTGCTTATTTTGATAATACCATCCCATTTGGTGAAGGGCTGTAATACTGCCTGTGCTTTTCTGCACTTTGTTAACGTAATTGTACCCGTGTGCTCCATGGTTAGCAAGGCGCGTAATCGGTTGTAGGTGGGGAAACAACCGATCCAGAAGCATTACAGAAATAAACTAGATGAACTAATATCATGAACTAGCACGATAAAGGTTGAACCGGGTGATCTGAGAGGTCTTTTTTTCCAAGCTAACTGATTCTGTGATTACTGACTACATTAGACCCAACCCACTTTTAGAAAAGCAATGACATATCTACTTCAACTTCGAAGATCTCTCTCTGGTTATCAAACACAGATTGATCAGTTTATAATTTCCTCTTCCCTTTAATTTGTTTTAGAAAACCATTCAAAAAGTTTGGAGGAACTTTTAGGCCAAAGCCACTAACTGTTTTCACAGCAATCAAATCATTTCACACCCATCTAATTTCTCCTGAGAGAGCTACTGACTTGGCCAAGGGATATAAGCACAAGATGTGATACACACCGATTCGAAGTCCCAGGAAAGTACAGCAATAGATGAATAAGGAATCCTAGATGAATGAGGAAACCTAGATCAAATTAGCGGAAGGTGCCTCTGTAACTGGGGTTGGGGAGGGAATTATGTTTGAGAAGTCTTGTTTCATTATGCAGTTTGGGATACAAGCCCTGAACAAGCTCCTCTACACCTCTGTTATCTGATAGTTCACTACCTGAACACAATGAACTTGCTATCTGTTGATAGAAGATGTAGCTGCAAGAAGCATGCAGGACAGAAGACTTTCATGAGCCATATAAATGTGCTAGTAGTCCACAGGATGAATTTTGACTGGAGAAAAAAAAAAAAAAAAGCCACAATTACAGAGTGATGAACAAGCGGTGATATAAAACAGAAGGACCTGCAGGTCAGTGTGAGCGCTGTAAAGAGGAAGTGGAAAAAAAAGAGTGCTGCTCAGGTATGTAAGTGTCATCCTGGGCTATAACAACCAGGGTGATGAAATCACTGCACATCCTCACTCGGAACACAGAGTTCAGATCCACTCGCTGAACTTTCAAAAGGATGCAGCCAAGCTGGACTGGCTCCAGAACAAAGCCAGGAGTGACGAAAGTTTCGCTGCACAGGAAGCTTGGAAGAATGGAGTGTGCTAGGTTTTAAAACACTGAAGAGTGGGAGGCAGGCAGGCACAGCCCTGTGTGTATGCCAGGATGTAAGAAGTTGGCCACATTACGTCATTACAACAAATCTCTTCTATATCCACCAAAGGCAAGACGTGGAAATCAGATCTCACATTTCAGAAACTTGAATTCAAGTATCCATGGAATGAGAAAGGAACAGAGTACAAGAAAGACTGCTCTGGAAGCCCAGGAATGCCCATCAGGGAGGGTTAAAGAGCAGATTTACCCACCTGCTAGAGTAATCATCTGCTAGGTTCTGCTTTAGTTTGAAGAGAAGGCTCAGGGCAGACCTTATTGCTGTGGAACTGCCTGAAAGGAAGGGGTGGGGAGCTGGGGGTCGGCCTCTTCTCACAGGTAACCAGTGATAGGACCAGAGGGAATGGCCTCAAGTTGTGCCAGGGGAGGTTCAGGTTGGCAATGAGGAGCCATTTCTGCTCAGAAAGAGCAGTCAGGCACTGGGACGGGTTGCCCAGGGAGGTGGTGGAGTCACCGTCCCTGGGGGTGTTCAAGGAGAGGCTGGATGTGGTGCTTGGGGACATGGTTTGGTGGTGACAGTGGTGATAGGGGGGTGGTTGGACCAGGTGATCTAGGAGGGCTTTTCCAACCCTAACGATTCTGTGCTTTGAAGCAGAAAGATGCAGTTTATAGATCGTGAAAGTAACAGGCACTGTGTGTGCCCCAGGAGAGGCATTCTCCCCAGCACATTTTACAGCAAGGCCACTCTTTACCCTCCTTCTACACCCGCAGTCTGAAGCAAGCAGTTCTCAAGCTCCTCATCCTCTCCAACTGCTCACTCCACTGGTAGGAACAATGACTTTTTTTCCCTCCCCAAGGCCTACTCCCTCCAAGTCACACTAATATCAACCTGAAGCAGATGAAGCTCAGCACAGCTGTCCGTGCCCCGCAAGGAACAGCTGCCACCCACCCAAATGCAGCCATGGGGGTTGGGGAAATGCAATCTCCCTCTTACCGGGATGTCCTAAAGGCACACTGGAATCCCAGGATGACAGAATCAAACCAAGTCTGCCGAGTCTGTTGCATTTGAATGATCTGGACTAATCCAAAAAGGGTAAGGTCATAGCAATTATTTTTTGGGTATTAAATCCTGGTAGAGCCACAGAGGAAGCTTGTTCAAAGAAGTAAAGAGTAAGGTGCATTTAAGAATCATGACCACCCGCCAATTTAAGCCACTTGATTAGTGACCAGAAGAAAGAGTCACTTGATCAAACTCTGGAGGTCACCACCACCCCAAAAGAGCAGCGATTAACTGGCATTCAGCAGGGATCTGTGTGAAACAAAGGGGAAAATTAGAAAAAGCAGAGCAAGGCCCATTGGGAGCAACAGGAAACCCCCTAGCCCTCAACAAGACATGTTGGGATACAAAAGGTACTGAAGTCACATCAACACATCCAAGACACCCGTAGAGTTTGTCACTAGTGCAGTTCCAGGTCAGCAGAGGCCACCTAAGGAACACCCAACACCTCCTGGTATGATCTTAGCAGGTGATACCATTGTCCTAGCACGTAATTCACACCTAGAAACTAAAGCAGTTGCTCACAGCTGAGAACAGACACAGCACAACTGCAGGAATGAAGCAGTCAAAGAGACTGATCTTTAATAAGTCAGCCTGCACACATCTGTTCTAAGAGAAGGGAAATTATTTCAAAAAAAGCTAAGACCTAGTATTATCTCCAGAGTAAACAGTTACAGCAGCTTAAGGACATATTTCATTGCAGGTTAATTCTTACACCACCTATTCAAGAATGGCTTTTGGGATTTAAAATTGCCGAGCAGAACAGAATGTGCTTGTTCACCCTTCCTATTGCGCAGGGTAACTGATCCCCTGCATTGAGGAGGTACACCTGTCTCATCCCTTTGCCAAGGATATGTTTTAATACCATCCTCAATACAAAGAGGTCAGAATATACCTGCAGATTCAGATCCTCATAGCTTTTACGGCTATAAGATGCAGCGAAGTTGGCAGTAGGAAAGAGGTTTAGATGATGGTGGGATATGGAAATATCAAGGCAAACATTCCACCCATCTGAACGTAGGCTCTTGTACTTGTCTTCAGCTGCTATGATAAATCTGGCAGCATAAATCCAGACCTGAACATCTGATTTCTACAGAAAATCCTACTGCAGTTGAGACAGAACAGACACCAACACCTTGTTTTCCCATTCAAAAATGTGTCTTCAAGGACTGCAATTGTCAAAGATTAACTCAGAGCACCACTGCATAGATAAGGGGGTGAGAAATGTGTTGAAATTAAACTCATCAGCCAACAGCTGACTTCAGAGTCGCACTGACTTTGTTTTAAGCACATTTGTGCACCTGGAAATTCGTGTCCATCTCCTAGCCATCCCTAACCCGGTGACGGGTTCCACGAGGAGCAATGCCAGCGCAGACACACAGGGTGCAACAGCAGCCAACAGTCAGCCAAACCAGCTCAAAGCTGTCAGCATAGGCTAAAGCCAGCCCAGGATGCCGTCTGCATTATCACATCCCCAGGTTTGTTTGAATTCCACAGAGGCAATACAAAGGTTATGTTTAGTGACTAATGTGGTTTGACACTGGGAAGCTGAAGAGCCTCTTTTTCGTAATCAAGTACGAAGAAACCTGTACAATGCTGTCGTAAAAGCAGGGCTACACTTTTTTGCGAGGCCATCAGAAGAAGTCCAAGTCAACCCTAAACTTCTGTGCTGTGTCCCCAGTTGAACAGATCCAGGAAAGAGATAAATGAAGAGTCAAGTAAGTTGTAGCTGCTTCTGTTTCAGAACTAAGAATGTCCGGTGTTCCTGGAAGTCTGACCCTCCCTTCCTCTCTCGAGATTGGCCCGGTAAGAAATTATTTATCTTCAAAGTTCACTATCCTCTCCTTCCCTTTAGGCCCCCAGAAGTTTGCTCCCATTTGCTCCTCACAAGAAGGAGCAAAGCTACAGCAGGAAGAAGGTAAGGTTGGAGCACTTTCCCAACAACTAGTTTTTCCTCTTATGAATCCCCTGATCTACTTAGTGGAGCATAAAAATCTTGCTTTTAATACACAGTTACACAAGAGCACAGAAAGAGAAGTATCTGATGAATACTACTCTTTATCCTGAGGATTTCTAAAGCCTGTTTCAGCGATGAAAATGCACAAGGTGCAAGACAGTAGAATATTGTTTTCTTACATCAGATCACACACACAAAAAAAAAAAAAAAATCCGAGGAGCACTGAAAACCCCAGTCCTAGTTCCAGGGTTACAGGGTTACAAGTGGTAGAATTCTATTGCTGTTAGTTCACAGACCCCCTCTCAAACTCAAACTGTGATTATGCCTTTACTCCTGACATTCTGCTCTCAGTAATCTCTCTACTTTTACTGAAATGTGGACAATGAACTGTTCTCTACATCCAAAGAAACCTAAGAAAGGGCTATTCCTATTCCCCTCCCCTCCAAGTGAAGGGGAACACCCATGCCCCAGATCTGTCCTTCCAAACACCCCAGTCAGCAGCCTTATTCACCGGTCACGCCACCCACTCACTGCTAGAACTTCCACCACTTGCCATAGAAGGGTATCTGTAGCACCAAAATTAACTCTCAGCCTATACTTCACTTCCCTCATGCACAAGCTCGTACCAAGTAAAGGACTAGAGGCTTTAGGAACTTCTCCAGCTGATGCACCAGTCTGATGGGAACTGCCTCACCCCGCAGTCAGGTTGTACTCCTATAAACGACTCCAGCACACACTGAAGGGATTCTAATTCTAGCTGATGCATCATCATACGGGTTATCACATGGTAAGATCTAGTTAGATTAAGGTAATCTATGTCATTTCCTGACACAGCACACTCAGGATGAGGCTGTACAAACACACCAATTTATATATAGCCTCGTTATTCAATACCGATTTTCTCAAACGACCAGGCTTGTGCTTGCTGCCACAGCCAGGAATAAAACCCAGGGAAACATGACTGGCTACTAGTTGACACACCGGGAAAAAATGCAGTCAAACTATTGCATAAAATTAACTTGTAATTCGTTGTTAAAGCACAACTCCCACTGTCATTCTCTGAGATCCAATCAGTTTCCATAGAATAAGCAACATACACTAAATATCCCAGCCCAAATGGCATACCTGGCTCTTGCCTCATCTCTCTCGCCCTGATGCTTCCCTTTTTTTTTTTCCCCCTAGAGCAGATCAGAAACAGTTAAAGTACTACATTTAGTCCCATTTGTTTTGCCTTTTTACTAGCAATACAAGCTGAAGGACAAAGCAGAATATTAACTACAGTGTGGTATTTTTGTTAGAAACAACCAAGAACAAACACCTTTAGGATTACCTCCAGTTGCCAACGAGCTCATGAAGGAGCACGAAACAGAGCATTTCTGAGTTATACAGAAAAACACAGGTACCAACTTGCTAACTTATTCTTTCACAACAAGCTACTTCCCTAAAAGAAAGCTGGCAGGGAGGGCAGAGGGGAAGAGATGGAAAGCTTAATCTCATGTTTAATGCAAGAGCGAGATTTAGGATCCCATTTGGGGAAAGCATGTTTACCAGAGTGCTCTCTCCCCAATTAAAAGCGGACGCTTTCCAAACAGCTGTGATAATGAAGAAAACGCACAGGGAACTGTACCTGCTTTCGAGGCTTCGCATGGCACGGTACAAACCATCCTGCTGAGTTCACTGCCTGAATCATCCTGCTCATTAGAAAAAATGCAGACCTGCATCCTACTCCCTCAATTACTCACGCGCTATTTAAATGGCCGCACACTCATATTCGCTAACGCGAGGACAGCTTTGTTTGTGGTGAGCTCTTTGTTACTCACCTAATTACACGAAGGAATAAGCTGAGAGCTTCGTTCAGTAGTGTCAACAAAGACCTTCAGCAAGGAACAGCATATTGAGCCGAGCACCATCCTTGGGCTCCTTTACCCTCGCTTTAAGTCATTCCTAGAGCTACACCGAACCACGCACCACATGAAGGTAGTGGAACAAAGCTACCCAGTGCAATGCACATCCTAAATGCTGCTCCCAGTTCCCTGGAAGGGATGGCCAAGCAAAGGCGCTCTGCAGGCTCTCTGAGACAATCAGACCAGAATTTCAAGCTGTGGTACCAGACCAGAACACTTCTAGCCTTCCAGCTGGTTAACAACCAAGACCACAGCCAGCCATTTAGTGCTGGAACTCGCAAAGATCAATGCTTAAAAAAAAAAATAAATCTTGTGATGTGAACAAAGCTACTCGTGTGGTTTTTATCACTAAGCAGAAGGCTCATTAAGCACTTACCATAGCAAGATTTTTGCACCTCGCTTGGTTGCCACGGTTCTCCACGCTGCTGCCCCTCTCCATGCTCCCAACCGCGTGCTTTGGAGAGATTTCAGATGTTGCTTCAGGAAAATCTGAGAGGAGATTTCTAGGCATTACACCCTCCTGGACTTCCTGACCCCAGCACAGTGCAGGATGCCATCAGCAAGTTACGTGTGGTTGCTAGCTGTGCTCATTTCTGAAAACAGAGAAAAGCATGTTATATTCAAACCTGTTCTTAAAATAAAAGGAGGAGAATAAGTGGTAAGAAGATCCTAGCGAGTTAAAATAAGGCTCGTCTTTAATGCTCTGGAACACAGCTACCACTGATGGTCATCTTTTTTAAAAAAAGATAAACCAGTAATAAAATCCCAGAGGTTGAGACCAACAGCCCCAGTTCAAACACCATCTTTTATAAGCTTTTAAACAGTAATTTATCAGACAGCGTTTACTTATAAGAGAAACAGAATCCAGTTCATTTCCTAACACAGTTGAAGTTAACTCACTTGTTCCTCAAGCTGCTTTATGCTGACTACTTCTATTTAAAGATCTAGGAAGAGAACGTAGTGCCATTTTTACACCATCACATTACATAGCAAAATTGCATTTTAAAGTTTACAGAGCTTTTATTTCACTCAGCCATGAAGAAACAGTGCTTGCACATTTGGGAGGTGCTCACTGGAACAGACACACACCAGCACGTACCAGAGCAAAAAGTCCTCTGCTCTTTAAAGCATTCTAGAACCTGTTCTGTTATATCATAGGATCCCAGAACGGTTTGGGTTGGAAGGGACCTCAAAGCCCCCCCAGTGCCACCCCCTGCCATGGGCAGGGACACCTCCCAGCAGCCCAGGCTGCCCAAAGCCCCATCCAGCCTGGCCTTGGGCACTGCCAGGGATGGGGCAGCCACAGCTCCTCTGGGCAGCCTGGGCTAGGGCCTCAACGCCCTCAGAGTAAAGAATTTCCTCCTAATATCTAATCTAAACCTCCCCTCTTTTAGTTTAAAGCCATTCATCATGTCCTATCATTATCTGCCTGAGTGAAAAGTTGCTCCCTATCTTTTTATAAGCCGCCTTTCAAGTATTAAAAAGCTGCAGTGAGGTGTCCCCGGACCCTTCTCTTCTCCAGGCTGAACACCCCCAGCTCCCTCAGCCTGGCTCCACAGCAGAGGGGCTCCAGCCTCTGAGCATCCTCGTGGCCTCCTCTGGACCTGCTAACATCCTTCTTGTGCTGGAGCCCCAGAGATGAATGCAGGCTCCAGGTGGGGCCTCACAAGGGCAGAGCAGAGGGGCACAATCCCCTCTCTCCCCTGCTGATGCAGCCCAGGGCCCAGTTGCCTGCAAGCACACACTGCTGGCTCATGTCAAACTTTTTGCCCAGCAGAACCCCCAGGTCCTTCTCTGCAGGGCTGCTCTCAAGGAGTTCTCTACTCATTCATGTCTGGGATTGCCCTGACCCAAGTACAGCACCTCACACTTGGGCTTGTTGAACCTCATTAGGTTCACATGGGCCCACTTTTCTAGCCTTGTCTCCCAAAAACACTCCAGCAGAACTTCCTTCTTCGTTTTCCAAAGTACCACAAAGACAGAAGTCATCCTTTTGCACTGATAGCACAAGCAGGAAAGGGGCAGGAAGGAAAGAAACTGAGCTCATCTTTCTCCAATAGCTTAAAACCATCATTCACAACAAGAAAGAGCATTGTGCTGAGGATTGAGCCACCTTGCTCTTCACCAGCCCATCCTTCCAGGCACCCTGCAGGTGGCTAGGAATTAGCAGCGATGCATCCCTCAAAGCAGCTGGTGCTGAGGTACCACGCTACACGCAGCCGCTGGGCAACCAGACACCGTTTCAGTTGCGTGGTATCAGGGTAATGAGATGGTCCCGCTTCCCAAGTGCTTCTCCCTTTATTCTGGTTCACGAGGTGACACGAGAAGCAAAGCCCAGTCCGCATTTCCAATTCAATTGGATTGCTTCTCCTGCCTCCCTACCCCTTGCCAGCCCCGCACTGAGAAACCCAAGCCTGCCGGTCAGCCGATTAGCATCTCGTGGTGGTGAGATAACATCTGCTGATACCGAGCAACAATTCCATCCCGCCGGTCGCTTCCTCTCAGGAGAGAGCTATGACATTACCAGAGGCATGGCCGAGCACTCCCTCCTCTGTTCTGCAGCACCGACAAGTGTCCCGTGGGAAGGCACCCACACAATGTCTTGGAAGCACAGCCCTGCACTGCCACAACTCGAGTGGCTGGTAACTGTCAGCCCTAGTGTTCAAAAAAGAGGTGAGATTTAACCTTGGTTTCACCTACACGTTCTTCCTTTCCTCCTATTAATATTGTTAAATATAAATAGTCACAGTGCATCCTCAAGGTCCTTCGGTGATACCACAGAAGCAGAAGCATGCTCTCGGTCCTGGGTTTTGGAATCACACGAGGCAGGTGCACACGGGAGCCCTGTAGCAGCTGCTGCACCTCCGGCTGCCACGTGCCAAGAAGTTATGCCGCAGAAAGCTAAACCTGAAAAGAACACCCTGAGAATAAAACATATCCTGCAAGAGAGGCTCCACCTCCAACATAAAGCCTGCAGCACCCAGAGGAAAAACAGAGACAGTTTTTAGAAGGCATCTTGGTGTCCTGTATAGGCTGGACACGCCACATCTGGTCCATCCCTTGGTGAGGCATTACAGACGACTCCTAAATTTCTAGACTTCCACTCAAAACTCTTTGTAAGCTTTTTATAGACTAGGCTACCAGGAGAGGTCAGAGCTCACTGCTTCAGGCTACAGTCAATAGCGTAACTGAGACTGAAATTTAAAGACTAATGTAATGAAAATACTCATCCAAGTTACTGAGAAACCAACTAGCCAGCCAAAACTTTGTGGAAAGAAAGTATTTAGGAGCACTGCTCTGCTTCCTCCAACGGCAAGACCTTAGCAAAAATGGGTCCAAGCTTTGCCCAGTGCAATAGAAGTAGCCAGACTCAGTAAAGAAATAAATGTCAAAGCCACGAGCTGTAAATACTCCTGTTATTCATCCTGGAGTCCAGGCTCTGAGGTTTCACAAAGCTCCTAAACAATGAATAAAGGCAGCAGGTGCAACTGGTTAGGAGAGCCTCCCCCACAAGATCAAGTAGCAAGCATTACAGGATTGGCTCTGCCACTGTGTCGCAAGGCTTTGGAGGTTTCACTCGTTTCAGAAAGTCTCTTGCACTGCTCCTGAGCTGTGAGCCTGCAGAAAGGAGGTGATGGAGAAAAAAATAAGAGCCAAAACCACAAAGCGAAAGGAAAACACACTTCCTTCTTCAGTCCTTCACATCACCTCTAACACATCAGAGGTCATTATGATCATAAGCTGTTCACAAACATTATTCCTTCTCCCCTTTCTGTTTGTGTGCTTTAAGGGAGAAGCTACTCCTACGTGTTTGTACAATGCTTAGCACAGCTACAGCTGCGTGCTGCTGTACACACACGTTTTACAGGCAAATTCCCTTCCTAACCACAGCTGACACAGGAGACTGCACTCTTTTTATGCCCCCTTTTAGGTGAAAAACTTTATGGATTCGAGATGGGTAGAGCCAAGTCTAATGAACTTCTCTTGCTGAACTGATAGCTTGTTTCACTAGGATTGCCAAGGTAACCAGCAAAGGTTCAAAAAAATACAGTAGCCATCATCAGAGCAAGTGAGAGCAGCAGGGCCACAGGCAGCTGCTCCTCCTGCCCTTCAGAAACACAGCGAAAAGGAAAGTTGCTTACAAGAGGATTAATTTCTTACTCTATTCAACATATTAGGTTTCTTATTGCTTTGTTTTTCAGGTGTACCCCCGTCCTGTTATGGATTAAAAGTCAACTAATCAGACCGTGACACAAGAGCACAGAAACGTGACAGGAGCAGTACTGCCTGGGGAGAAAACCCCAGATGTTAAAACAAAAGGCATCTTAGGGCAGCTGCGATTCTGTCAGTGGAAACGATCAGTTACACTAGCACTAGCTTTCACAAGGTATTTAGAAGAACACAATTCAAGTATCATGCATATTTGGCAGAAGGTAGTGGGAAAAAAAAAATGAAATATATTAAAGTTAATATTGAATTTTTACCTCCAAAGATTTGATTTTACTTTGACAGAAGTACACAGTTCAGAGAGACTGCATGAAGCTGCCAAAGTTTTTTTTTTTTAAATACACTATTTATTTTTTTTATTTTTACTGACTGAGATTACTTCTAAATACTAGAACAGAACTTCAGTCAGAAGTAATTGTTTCTGTAGTAGGGGATTGAAAAAAAGTGTTTGTTAATAATCCTGTTTGAAAAATATCTTAATGAGCTAAAGATCAATTCCACAAAAATGGAAGATACCAGGAGGCCAAAAGTCAACAGCTGTATCAGCCAGGAGCTGAGAGCCAGCAAGCAGGCAGCAGCATCCTCTTTCCTGCACCATACATTCACAGTAAATAGAGCCAACAATTTCAGGAAGCTATCGCATGTTCCTAAAAGGGCACAGCATCAGTCTTTTCCTCGCTTCATTATACATACAATTTCTAGAACGCACTTCATGAGAACAGTTTCTAAAGCCAGATTCCTAAGCCTAGACTCAGCACCACACATGCTTTGCCAGGTTTGAGCAGTTATTTCACAGGGAAACAAACTGGCCAGTGAACTTCAAGGTTTGTTTCATCCCCCAGCTGTACACAGACATATGAACACACACACAAAGTGTACAATGTGCAGTGTCATCTTCTACTAAGTGGCACTGCTTGAGTTGAAAGCTATGGATCTTAAAAAAAAAAAAAAAAAAAAATCTGAAAGTACTCTGAGGTCATTCAGAGAGCCACTGTGGGGTAGGTTTTATTAAAAATAATGGTACAGGGGCAGACCAGAGACCTTGTATCACAATTAGCCTCTGACAACAGCCACCAGATGCTGAGGGAAGGGCATATAAAACAAGGCAAGCAGAGCAGGAACTCAGCCCGTCTCCTGCACGTTGTGGTCAGGGCCTTCCAAAACCAGAGCAGGTATCTAACACCCTGATTAGGTTTTCCCTGCATTAAGTGCTCCTGCTACATACCTTTGAGCCAGCTGTACAAGATCACAGGTAAACAAAACAGACTGGCCCACGACACGTTTTCATTGTGCTGCTGTTGTTACAGACTGCTCAAAGTTGGCTGATCCGGTACGGTGGATTCATTTCCTCCTTATGAACAGCCCTCCTTCACTACCTGAAACACAGAGCAAATTCTGGAGCTTTAGAGGTTATTTATTTCCTACTTCTGTGATACTCAGTGCATTTTAACCTTTCTGAGTGGAAGAACAGACTACGTGACAGTGCTGCCCAGAAGGGACATATCCCAGGCCAGTTGGCTCACCAGGAGCACGCGGGATGGCCTGAGGCATTGCTCAGCCCTTTGTGCTGGCACAGAAAAGCCCTAGGATCAGGCAGAAAATGTAAAAGCCTTTCTCATAGAAGGAGCCAACAAAACTGAAGTAACAACCAACAAGGCTAGTGTTCAGGAGCCAAGGTCGATTGAAACTGGCCAACGCGGTTAAACTCAGATTTCTCCTCCAGATCAGAAGCACAGATGCTACGATGCATGCTCCTCAACTGCACGCACAAAATCCAGGCTGTCCAAACCTGAGTTACAGCAGCAGCAACATTTCCTGCCCTTGTTTAGAGAGGGACTGTCATCACAGCACAGCTGGCCAAACAGAAATGCTGACCCCTAAACAGGGCAGCGCAGCTCTCTAAACAAGGGGCAGAGGAAAAGCGCTTTGAAAGACACTTGGATCTCAATCCTGATGATGATTTTCAGAGTAGGTGGAGAATAAATTCAAACATGCTTCACAAACTGGGAACTCGGGGTGCTCTCGTGGTACTGCAGCAGCCTGAGACACGTGTGACTCCCCCCCCAAATAATTTCAGTGCTAACAGCCATGTGACACTCCCAGAATTGAAGGGACTTCGAGGCAAGCAACCCAAATATTTCGGTTTAATCTTCCTGCATTTCTACAGTGCACTCTAACAAACTTTCAAACTTTCCTCCAAAGCTACAAAATCCGTTAGCTGTAGGACTAAAAACAAAGATTCCCTCAGTCTTCTGAACCTGGAGCCTCAAGAAACACACTGAACGTCATTCATACAACTTGCACTAGAATCTGCGAGAGCTGCCAGCAGTGAAATAATTAATCCTGTGTACAGAGGTTTTGAAAGAACAAGATGGGCAAGGCACCAACTCAGAGAACTCAAGTCCAGCTATTTCATCACAGACTTAAATAGTTCACCAAAGTAGATCTCAAACTGAATGTAGTAGCCCGCTTAAAATGATCACAAACCATCATTTTCATCGGTTCCTAAGCGATAATTCAATTATTACACTTTTTCTGAGCACAATATGATTTAGAAAACTCAGTGCACTAGATGACACCTTTGACTATGTTAATCCAACCCTCAAGTTAGCAGAAAGAGAGGGTTCAATAGTGTCCTTCATTCTTACCCAGTCCTTCTCAATACTCAAGAACAGCCTTTCTATTTTATATTTTTTTTTAATAATAATATACTTTGGAAATTTTGTTAAGTGAGACAAGAAACCTCTTGAAAAAGCCTAGATCATCATCATCTCATCATTCTCTCTCCACTGTCTGGGACATGCGACTTTTAAAACAGACAGCAGAGCATCACTACCAGATTTGACAATGCTATGCACATTCATCCAGCCTGAAGACAGAATTTATCTGGGAGGAGACTGTAAAACAGATTCTTCTGCATCTTAGCCTCATCCCTTGCAAGCAAGCTTTGTTCCAGCGCATGGCATCAAGAGCAGCTCCAGCTGAATCCCATTGCCTAAAGGTAAGGCAGCCACTGGCATGGGTTTGGATATAACACTGCAGGTTAAGCTACCAGAGGAACATCCCTGAAGTGCTCTCAACCCCCCCCCCCAAACTAAAAATAAAACTGGTCAGTGACAGGTAGTTACTTTTCTTTAGATTAACGTCTTAGGGGAGGATAAGGCTCTCACTGGCAGCCTATGGTTGAGATTTGATGATCGGTATCTGCTTAGTGAGAAAACTGCATATGATACCCATGGCTATGTAGGGCAATATTAGCTGGGGCTTTAAACACATCGAGGTGATGCCTGAGGTCTCCGCTGACTTCAAATGTTCTTATGGAAATTTCTGCAAAGAAAGCATCCGATTCTTTTAAAGTTACTTGCTTTAAGTCTCCCCTCTTAAAGTCAGGGTGGTGCTCTCCATGAGAGCCACCACTTTGGAAACATGAAATCTACATAAACAATTTTGGGCGCAGACTCCTCTGTAATTAGTCAACTTCTGCCTTGTTACACAATGGAGCCCTAACCCCAGCGATGCTACACCTGTAACGACTGCTACAGTCAGAGCAAGGGTGAACCAAATCCTGTTTTACAGAGCACTTAAGAGGACAAGATAATTTTCAGCCCCAGTGCTTCTGTGTCACTTCGCACACCGGGATTTCAAGTTCCTTGCCTGCATCTGCCTGTGACTGCTGTGATGGCATTGGGAAGAGGGCAGAAGCCATCTGAAGCACAAAGCAGAGATGTTTACTTTAAAATGGAGCTAATTTAATGCACATTTCATTCCTCTGCGAGTACATAAAGGTCTGCCTGCCCAAGGCAAATTGAGCTGAAAAGAGCAGAGGCAAACCAGAGCAGTAAATTCTTACCCTGTACGTTCATTGGTATAGCAATAATCAATACATACCTAACTGAGAGGGAGATCTTTAAGCAGCTAGCGACACTGGAAATTAAAATTCCTCGCTTTTATTTTTTAATTAAGGAAGGGGAGGGAGGTGGTAACAGTATTTGACACAGCCTGTCTGGCTGGCTTTGAAAGCTACATTCGTATCATCATTTATTTTCACGCTCCAGTATTTTCGAAGGTCAGCCAGCTTGTGACTTGTCAACTGCTAAGGAGTGAAGTCGCTGCAGTTACTACATCCAGCCAGCAAGCCCCTCCACCAACACTCTGGGTTAATATTTCTCTCAGAGGCATGCATATAAACAAGGAAAAGCAACTGTGGCTGACAGAAAAAGAGTTTTAGGTACACAAAGTAAAGAGATGTAACATAGCATCTCCCTCATTCCATTTCAGACACTATTAGCACTTTATCGTAAAACTTTGTTTTATTTATTCACTGCTGTAAGTAGTCTAAGCAAACCTTCAGTGAGAAAAACACCTCTGAAGCAAATCTATTCCACTTCTGAGAAATACTTAGTATCTTTGTTTCTCTGAGACATGAGTGATATGATGTTTTTCTTTAGTGCTTCAACACCAGCTTTTCCCTTATACGGGGATATTCATTGCAAAGGAAGGAAAAAAAACCCACAATCATTGTTCTGAACTATGGTAGCTGTACAATAAAGCACATCTGCAATGCTGCATTAGTCAAAGGACCCACAGAAGAGTCTTAAAATAATACCTTTTTATTAGCCTAAACCAGAAATTGCAAAAGCTTTTAAGACATGCTTTAGGGTTTGGAAAGAAGGTCTTCCTTCTCTTCCCTTCAGAAAAGGGAGGGCACAAGAAAACAATTGTTACATTTATGGTACTTCATTTTTTATAGTTTAAAATCCCAGCAATTAAGAAAAAAAAAAAAAAAAAAGTAGACAGCCTCCCTCCAAATTTCTTGCCTATTTCATCTGCGTACTTCTTACAGCAGGCATCATCATACACCCACATACAGGACCGAGCACAACAGAGCTCCATTTTCAGCTGCCATCCCAAACCCAAAACTATTCAGGAAACATGCCCTTAAGAGCCTCGATTACTGAAAATCCAGAATCCGGAGTGTTTTAAGGGCTGTGGTTTCTTGCACACACGCTAAGCCTCGCCTGAACTACCTGAGATCCCAACCTGATGAAGCAGCAGCCATCTCACACATCACCAGATGGCACAGGCACCTGACAGAAGGCAGGCAAAATATTTGCAGCTAGTATCTGCTACTGTTTAAGCCAACAGTTTTTATTTTTTCCCCCCAAGTGTAAAATTAAATTGTGGAGAGTCAGGAAGCTACGAGGAAGAAAAAACCAGCTCCTTGCCATCACCCTTAATCAGTAATGCCACACAACCAAAGCCAAATAATGCAGTATGAGACCTTTTATAAACTCTTTCCCCATACATTTTTTTTTTCTGAAGTTGCCTGTTTTTACATGCAGCAGCAAGTTGTTTTTAACCAGAAGGGGCTGGGGAAGAAAAATGCAAAGAAAAGAGAAAAATAACCCTTAACGCAGCTCGGCTAAGGCTCGCATCAGGTAGCAAAGAGGCTGGCAAGAAGTTTTTCCTCCTCTCCTTCGGGCACAAAACTGCGTGGAGCCCAGAAACACCTCTCCTGGGCTCTGAAGCCTCTTTCCTCGGCTGTTAATGTTACACATGCTGCAAATAGGAGCTCAGAGCCGCGTTTTGGCAGCTCTCAGAGCATCGCACAAACCTGCCTGAGGGAACTTTAGGGGCCAAAACCCCAAGGGAGCAGCCGCCGTCCCGAGTGCTGCTTCTGGAACCGCAAAAGCTGACGTGAGAAGGGAAATATCCCATTAGTGAGTAACAAAACCCACGCCGGATCGCTCCCACCGAGGGCTGAGGGCTGACAGGAGTGAGGGGAGCCCCGGGGCTTCTCCCCAAGGGGTCGCTGAGGAAAAGGGAGCGGGGAGAGGCGAAGCCAAGCCGGGCTCGCTGCCCTCAGGGGAGAACCCCTCGAGGAAACCCATTGCATGCGCTTCCCGAGCCCCAGAGCTCCACACAGCGCTAGAAATCCGCCTCGGTAGTTGATAAAAAGCCGATAGAAAGCCGGTCCCCACGGGCAGAGGAGATTCCCTCAGGGGGAGCCCCGCGCTCACCTGCTGCGGGCAGAAGTCCGCGCCTCTCCTGGCTGAGGCAGCGAGGGGACAAAGCGGGGTGCGGGAAGGACACCAGACGAAGGACAGCCGGTTCAGGGAGTAACCTCAAAACCCAAAGCGAGCTCTGCTGAGGAGCCGACCCCGCTCTCATGCGCACTGCGCCCGGCCAACACCCACGGCGGGCGGTTAAAGCGCCGGGCGGGCAGGGGCGGCTCGTCCCGGGTGGGGAGCGGCGCTTGGGCACGGCTCCGCCTAGCCCGGGCGGGACGGCTGTGGCGGTAGAAACGCAGCCGCCTTTGTCCTGAGCCCGCTGGGCAGGGCATAGAGCCGATACTCCTCCCTCCCACACGGCCAAGTGCGGCAGGCTGCAGCCAAATGGGGTCCGGGAGCGAAAAGGGCGGAGAAGGGAGGCGAGGTGGGGAGCGCCGTGGGGCCGCCATGAGGGCCCGCTGTGGGGTGGGGGTAGGGGTGCCCGCTTCTCCTGGAAATCCTGAGGTAAATTTCTGCCCAGACTGAGCACTCGGGGCTGTGAGGGCTGTTTTATGTTCTCTGGAGGGATCTGGGGGTCTCCCAACTACTTTTCATTCAGCACTGGAGGTTGTGGGGGAAGTGGGGAAGGAGCTCAGTTCGCAGTGGCTTCGTGTCTGTGGGGCTGTCTCTCCACTGAACTACAGGGGAATGTTAAGGGAAAAAGAGGTGAAAACAGCCAAAAGTTACTAGCCTGACCCCCTGCCTCCTCACCTGGCTGCATACTCCTTTCCTGAGCCTCTGTCCTGAATGAGGTAAGGGTTTTGTGTGCCTCGTTACATGGTGCCACCCATAACAGCTCCATTACACACACGCTCTATCTGTACTCTTATTACTAATATATCATCATGCTGGCAGGAATTTATTTATAGAAGGTAGTCATTTGTGCAAGGCCACGACAGCCATCAGATTAACAATTCGATTCACATTCCACACCATTGTAAAAAAGTCAAGCCACTATCAGGAGGGGACTTTGAACAGCTCTTGCAGAAATCATTATTTCTTGCTCATGCTGTGGTGGCAGAATTATTTCTAGAGCCAAAAGTCCTTTGAAGTACGGAAGAAGGAAGTGTTTCAAAAAGAGGTGACCCTAACCAAAATAAGTGGTGTGACAGAAGTGGAAAGGGGGAGCTGTGTGATTTAGGGCAGTGCGGGTTGGGAAATGGTGGCACCATGGCCAGTCTGCAGCTCTGTATTAAGCGTCATCCAGGGCCACAGGAGTGGTGTCTGGGAGAACAGCAGGTGGTTGGGATCCCAGAAAGAGATTCCCCTTACATAATTTTGGTTATTTTAAAGTTGGCATCTCTAATCTAAACTGTTCTTTCTACAGTCAAGAGAGATGGTGTGTCTCCAGTGGTCTATGACAGGTTGGACAAACCATATTGTGAGGAAACATCTCCAGTGGACAGAGTAATGGCAAAGCTTGACCAAAGTCCTACCTGTCCTTCTTGACCAGAGGACTACTTTATAGCTTGCTAATGTTAGGTTAGATGAATCCCAGCTCTATTTTTTATTGATTCTGCCAATGACTTGGTATGGGATCATAGGCTATGACTATCCCCTGCAACATTTATTACACAACATGACAGGGGAGGAAAGTGCTTCATTTTGTAAAGGAGTGATGTGGGAGTTGTGTCTACTCCATATAGCATGTAGACCCTGGTTAACGAAAACATCTTTGTTTGGGAAACGCATTTAATTGGACAATGTACTTAAATGCAAGCATGTACTTTACTGATTTCCTGTGTGGGAACATCAATGAACAGATGCAAAGTGCTTTACTATTCATCAGTGTGGGATGTTAGATAACGTCAGTGTGTTATTCTGACAGCATTATGTGTAAGTACATGCTAACTCTCCCTGCTAAAGAGCTAAAGCTCTCTTTGCTGAGTAGGAGATCACCTTGAGGATGATCACCGAGTCCCAGAGCTTTGCCAGTTCCACAATGTTATTTTCTCTATTTCTTGATTTACCCTCAGCACCTTTTGATAGCAGGTCTAGCCTCACATTAAAAATGTGCTCTGTCTACGTTTTTCTACCCCAGGTGTGTCCGAAAGACTTTTTTGTCCTTTTGATCATCGTTTGTATGTTTTTTCTTCTTTCCTCGTTCTTCAGTGTTATTGACTACTAATCCTGGAACTAACTTTATTCTGGGGAGCAGCTGTGTGTTGACACATTCTGTCCTGAAGGTGGGGAAATTTATTGTGCACAGTTCCAAGTACACAGCCTATTACTGTGTATTATGGAGAACTTCCCTCCTCTGCAGTACGGAAACTTGTTATACCAGTTTAAAGATATGTCAAGTATGCATCTCCTTCCTCAAACATTAATCATTAATTAGCATGTGATACTGACATTTCTGGTTGCTACTTAAGAAAGCAAGACAGTATTTTATGTGCATTTCTAAATTATATCTTACTCCAGCATCAACAGCACAGCACCCAACTGCCAGTGTCAGGACAATCCTATGTATGAGAAGCCCATTTGACAGCCCGTCTGGAAATGTTGCCAGAACCAGAGCCACTGGATCAAGCTAATGTTTGCAAAACTCCTCTTGGCAATTGAGCTCCTTTTCCTTGTGTTATGGATCAAAATTCAAGGTTTTTTTTTTTTTTTTTTTTTTTTTTCTCACACAGAATGTGCTTTGTTATGTTTATTACTGCAAATAGCTGAGACTGGACACACTGAACTAAGGAACTGTGGTCAAAGAGGATCTTATACACCTGTTTTGGATTTTCTTCACAAATAGTTTTAATCTTGGGTCTTTGTTTTCCTCTACAAATGACCTGGATTTAAAGAGCAGGACTGAGCAGTCAGAAAGAAAATGTAAAAAGGTTAAAAACTATTTGTTATTTATTTGAATTTATGTAGGCTTAGGAAGCTCCACAGTTAAAATTCAGGGCTCCATTATGCTAAGCATGGGATATAAAGTCAAAAACATCCCTGCTTTAGAAAGCTGGTAATTTAAATTTTGACTGCAAGGCAACACAAAATAAAAATAGGGAACAAATATGTAGTGGGATGTGAGATAACTATGACATAAACCAGGTTTAGCTGAAGTAAAGTTTGAGTTACTTTTATGGTCATTGCAGTTGAGTTTCTGTTTGTGGTAACTGTGGTATTGTGGTTTATTATTTGTACAGATTGGCAATTAGAAACCTCAGGACAAGATAGTGGCTTATCATACAAAGTAACAATACAAATACCATCTAGTTAGCATTCCTTATTACTCATGTTTACAATCACTGATCCCACAGGAGATAAGCTTCACAACTCTTTTATACAACTTTTCCTAATGATTGGCCATGTCCTTGATTTCGGCAAGGCATTCCTGGCTAGTGCCCGGACTTGGTGCCCCAGCACACTTTCTTTTTCAGTGCCTAGCTGCCAGGATGGAATCCAAACAGCAAGATAAATTTACAGTGGTAAATCTGGGGATTTGTCTGTGAATCAGCAGCAGACTGACATCCCAGCCCAGATGTCACTGCTGCCTCAGTTGTGCCAGCTCAGTGGCTTTTGTGCATTTTTGTGGTCAGGTCTGGGTAGTGATCCAGATTAAAATTTTATTTTATTTTTTATTTGGGTAGGTGGGGAATCATTAAAAAATATATATATAATTTTGCATTTGGTTTAGAGCATCATTGGACAAAAATCCTTCAGGTTTAGGGAGACAAACAGCAACCTCTGAAACCAGATCCTCTGCCATGGGGATTGGGATGCGGAACTCCAGAAATGTTGATCCAGGGTGCAAAAGGACGAAAAAGCATTAACTTTCTCAAAAGATGGAAAGTCTGAAGTCCCATCCATTTCCCAAGTCCCATCCTTGCAGAGAGCAACTCCCATTCCTTCCCCAGGTGATTGGGGTATGTGTGTGTAAAGTGAGAGATGAGTTTGAATGGTCTGAAGGTTCAGGGACAACTGAGCCCCTTAGCCTGATGCTTCCTAGACAAGGATCTGAGATACCATCACTAGCTGTAAAAATGGCCAAGATAGGATCTGGGAGAGCAGAGGCAGTCAGCATTTATTAGGCGTTCTCTAGGAATGCCTTTAGCAGTTAAAGGCATTCTTCTGGGAGTAAGCCAGAAGAATACCTGATTTTTGAGGGATGCTCTAGCTTAACTGGGAAAAAACCCTGAAGCTGCAGTGGCCAGTGCCATTCTGTACCTGCACAGAAGCAGAACTGGAGGCATTGAGAGCGTCCACAGGCCATTTCTTCTTCCTCTTCCATGTCACCCCCACTCCACCCCTGCTTCTTGACCCACTGTTTTTCTCCCGAGCTCCCTGTGCTGCCTTCTGGCTCCATCAAGCCATTCCCTTCTTGTCCCTCTTCCGTGCTGCTGTCTCCAGATACATTGAGCCTGATCTGATAGGCACGCTAGTAAGTTGTCTAGTAAGTTGCACTTAATTTCTTTCCTTAGCTTCCTTTTGATGTTGGTGCATCGCACTGGTGAGACGAGATTTGCAGGTATGAGGAGAAGTCGACGGAGGAAGGAGCTCCCCAGGGAGCTGTGCCATTCTTGGGGTTTGTTTGTAGTTCAGTGGGAGGGGAGAGAAAGGGGAGCTGGGGGTATTTTGGGAGTTCAGTACCCCGGTTGCACTTAAACTTCAATTTAGGCACTTAAATCCTTTATTGGTGTAGTTGTTAATCCTTCCCTTCAGCAGATCCTGCTCTTTGAGCAAATTCTTCCCTTTCCTATAGGCTTCTATTGCATTCATGCTGTAGAACAACCTGACAGCTGTTCTTTGATTTCTGATATTTAAAAAAATCTGTTTTCTGACATTTTCTGGTAGTTTGTTCTCCCATACTTCCCAATGAGCATAGACAGCTAGATATTTTCCAGAATCAGCAGATCTGAAATGGATGTGACTTACATTGGGGAATGGAAGAATATGCCACTGACCTGAGCTTAATATTAATCATGTTATTTCCAAAGGGGAGGACTGCAAATATAATCAAAGAAATACATAGAATGATTTATTCTAAAAGAGCATAAAATACATACACTCAGGAAAAAAAAAAATCTAAGTTTATTTATTTATTTTTTTTAGATTTCTGTTTAGATTCCTGTTCGGACTGCAAGTTAATTCTTCTAATGGCCCTCCATTGGCCCATAACATGAGTCTGGATGATCTTAATTCCAGTTCCCAAGGACAGAGTGTCCTGTGGCACGGTGAGCTGTGCTTTGCACTTGAGCTGCATTTTCTGTTTCAGCAGAACTGAATGATTTGTGGAGAAGGGCAGCACGGAGGGATTTCTCGTGTTTGAGAGAAGTGCTTGTCATTGTTATCTGGGATGTTCTCTGACTGTTCTGGAAAGGGATTCTGACTGTTTTTTTTTGGTAGGGCTGTGGGCTCTCCCCAGAGTTGACTTCAAAGTCAGGGGAGCAAATCCTGGTAATTTCATTAGGAGCTGAATTGGGCCTTTACTAGATCAAGAAAAGGGTTTAAATCTCTGTAGCGGAATGTAAGTGGACTTTAGACATTTAAATTTCTTCTGCAATCCAAACAATCTCTACTTATCAGCCAACTAAACCTGCATCTGCCTTATCTCTGTAGGTGCCTGTCTGTTTGATCTGAAAGTTTGCTGGTTGCACATTCTGTCTGAGGTGAACAGAAAGTGTCAGCACAAACTTCACCTTGTTCAACATCATGGCTTGCAGGTTTTCCCTCCTCGGTGTAACTCAGGCTCAAGGTGCCCAAAATGTGTTCAGGGGTACGTGGTGTTATTTACTTCTGAACGGGGTTTCAACACACTGCACCTTCACAGAAATCAGGCTGGTGGATAACCTTTGTGGGTCAGAAAGTGAGAGCACAGATAAAAGCTTGTAATCAATACGTTACAGTAAGATGAAAGGAAGAAAGAGGGATGGAAATCCTCATCCCTAGACCTTCAAGGACAAATCGTGTGTTTTACATCACCATCAATGGATTAAAAAAAAATTCCCCATCGTGGCAGTCCTCTAATACCTTGGGACAAGGCTATTAGGGGATAATCCTAGCCTAAAACACAACCCTCTGCTCAAGCATTGGTTCTCCTAATGCTGCAGGATACAATTACAGAACAAGGCCTGGAAACCACAGCCTTTGTTCTGCCTTATTGCTTAATTGTTTAATGAAGTATTCACTTCATCTAAGTGAGTGCTTTGTAATTTGGAAGTTGCATGCAGCTGGCAGTGGCAAGAAGCAAAGAACTGGCTTTTTTACAGAATAATTTGTTCTCTTGGTAAAAGAAGGAACCATTAAAGATATCTGGCTCTGATAGTAAATAACCTGAGAGATCTCCCCATAAAAGGGAAATCTCTTCCTTAAAAGTGAGGAAGGAAAGCATAATTCTTACTTTTTTTTTTTTTTTTTTTTCCTTCCTCTCCTTTCCTCTTGCCCTTGTTGCTGTGCAAGGACAGATGGAAGCAGTGGTTTTACCATTAGGAACTGATCATGCCTAGCAGCTCAGTTCTTAAGGTCAAGACACTGCTGGGACTTGAACCTCTAACACTGGAATGGGAGAGACATTTCTGATCAAAAAAAAATCACAGGTAGGCATATCAAGATGGTTGCAATATTCAGGCCTGTATCAGTCACCATAAATAAACACAAAATAACATTTTTAAAAGTCTATTTTAAATTCTTTTATGTGTTTTAAAAGAAAAGCAGTAGCACAGTTCTGCTCTTGAAGATATCCCTATGCTCCAGCTCCCAAGGTCAGCAAAGACTTCATTTCCCTACTGGCTACTGCTAGGCACCTCCCAACACTTCAGGTGTTTTAGATCACTCTTTTGAAGCATTTATTTCTCTTTATGAACTGCAGGAGGAGCTTAGACCCTTAGCTCTGGGGTTGGATTCCATTTTTGGCCAAACACCAGATACCAGGAGTCTATTTGCAATAGACTACTGAGAGAATGTGACTCTGGGAACAGGAGAAAAACATTTGAATTCTGAAGCTTTCTTGTAATCCAGCAATGCAGGGTCTCTTGCAAATGCTCATTACCAGTCTTTAATATAGAATTTTTCTTTAATAGCTAAAAAAGTGTTTTGTGAATAAGATTAATACACAGAACAGGTGAGGTCACCTGTGCATGAATTCCTTCTCCTGCCACTTCTGACTTTTGGGAGGTCGTGTCTGTGAATATTTTGCTAGTTCTCACAAGGAAGAACGCTTCTTCACTGAAATCACATTTCTAGGGGAAAATAGCAATGGAAGGGGCAAATTACAAGTTGTTCTCTTGTTGCTTTCCACGCAGACTGCTGTATGTGCCGTTGTGAAATCCACAGATGACGGGAAGGAAGCCACCATTCAGCATCCCTGGGAGCATCAACAAGCAGTGTGGTGCAGGGCACCTGCATGCACATGGTAGATACACGTGGGTATAGCTTACACACTGCTCTTGGCCCAAAAGGGGTGACAAGTGCATGACTTCTAGTGACTGGTTCAATTTAAAGAGAAGTACAGTGCAAACCTTTTGTTTGTCTGGACGCTTTGTAACTTGTTTTCACGAATCTTCTCTTTTCAACATCATTTAACAAACTATTCCACGCCTTTTAATAAATTATAGTCATTAACCTTGCCGAGGGCAGGATTTTAATTCAGGCAGTAAAGAATCTGTCCTCCAGGCATGAATGTTCAAGAGCACAAGAGCGTCAGAGCTAACATCAATTCAAGGACCAGCAGGACCCAAACTGGCTTACAGCCATCTTTTGTACCTTTGCAGTGCTGACCGGTTCCTGCCTGTGCCAGCATCCACAGCCTCCCCATCCTGCTTTTATTTGCGCTCTCTTCAAGCTGCCCCTGTAGTCTGTTCGTGCAGCTGGAAGAGGTAAGGCATAGGAAGCCCTTTTTTACATTGCTTTGCCTTTAAGGACGTACCTGCCAGCTCTTCTGCAGGGAGTTTCCTGCAGAAGGAGCTGCACAGAGGCAAGGCACTGACTCATGCCTGAGAGAGACACCTCCTGGAAGGGCTGGCATGGAATAGCCACAGGCCCTTCGTGAATCAGTCCTGAGCAGTCTCATTAGCACCTGATTTCTTAATCGTATCCCTAATATACTTCTGCTAGCAGCTATTTTTGTATCCTCTGTGCAACTACCACGTTAACAGGGACTCTCTGTCCACATGAAAGAATGTATTTTTAACCTGTATGGGAATGTTGGCATATACTGTTGTATAAACCCTTAAAGATGAAAGTTTTTGAGAGAAAAAAGTCTGCTAAAATCAGATGTTCAGTACCTTTTTCCAAAAACAAACAAACAAACAAAAAAAAATAGATTTTACCTTCTTTGAAGAGAAGATTTTGAAAAGGTTGCAAACACCTTTTTGGATTAAAATACTATCTTGCCAGGTGTGGTTATTATAGCTGCTTATCACTCTTACATAACAGCTGTGGGTTTTTCTTTCAAAGTTTCAATTGCTTGCTTTTAGTGTTACTGCTGGCTGTGGCTCAATTTCTGTGGTTATGGCTTGCCATAATCTGAAATGGTTTCTGCCTGGCGTACGCTGCCACGCTGAGTCAGAGAAGGCTCAGAAGTGGCAGGGAGGAAATCGAAAGAGGGCACAGACTGCTTCTGTCTCAGCTGGGTAGAAGCACAGTTGTACGACAGGGCTGAAGGTTGTCCAGTGGAAAAGGCATTGAATCACGACTGGCAGAGATGACTCTGCTCTGAGTGGAGTCTTGGCAGCAAAATAGTGACGAAGCAGCATCTCGATTACATCTTCCACCTGGTCTGCTGCTGAGAATTATCCAGAAGCTGCCTGGCACAAAGCTAATGTAACCTCTACCTGGTTGCCACTGGCTGCTGGAGGTTCAGGCTGGGTTGGATCCCACTTGTCGCCCTGTGCTTTTATCAGTGCGCTTGTTGACCTGGCTGTGTTCACTGCATTCCACAGCTGATCATTCAGTATTGTTTATTTGAATTCCTCTGCAGGTTCAGCATGGCCTGATACACTCACTGTTTTGTGCTTGAAGCAGTTACAGGCTTCCCTCACTGGGGTGGCTTTGAACAATGTAATTGCTCCCCATCCTTTTCCTACGGTGTGGGAATCAAGGGAGGACTGGTTAATTCATGCTGATAAGCAGTGTTCCCTGAAATTCCAAGTATTATAAATGCTATCAGTGTGGTTGGTCGTGCTTTCTTGCTTTTCATGAGGTCAGACATAAAACTGAAGCTCAGATAAAGAGACATTTGGCGTTCCTATTCTGTAATATTTACTACAGTCTAATGATTGCCATTACAGATTCTTGCAAAGCATTCAGCAGCCCTGAGGGGTGGAATAACTCGGCAGGATATCTGCATTACAACTGGAATATTGTTCCTGCTGGGAGAGGACCTGAGGCAGTATTTTTACTTTTCAGCAGCTCCTGATGTGCCTTGGTGTGCACAGTCCACCTGGACTAACTCCTTCAGCACTTTTCCTCTCCTGCCTGGCAGACTGGCGTGGCGGTTTGACAAGCCTTGTAGTTCATCACGGAGCCGTGAGTAACACAGCTGATTGTTTTTTATCATTCACTGTTCCCAGTGTGTCACAGACCAGTCTGTAACTTTCTTTACAGGTGGGGAAGTTGAGTCACGGAGAGGTGACGTCCTGTAGGTCACCTGGTAAGCAGGGTGGAAGAGGTGAGAAGGAGAAGCTGGCTGGCTGAGCTCAGGCTGGGAGATCCGTGCTCTGATTGCTGCTACCTCTTACTGAAAATCTGAGGCATGGTGGTCACATTCTGCCCCCTTTGTCTGCCTGGCTTGCAGGTCCAGTCTGCTGGAAGGTCTTTGCAAGTCTCTTGTTCCCTCCAGAGCCTCCTAACAATCTCCAGAACTTGTTTTGTATCTAAAATAACTGTCCAGAAAGCCAAAGCAGTCAGGCCTTCAGAAACTGTGCTCTGCTGAATGGTCCAGCTCCCCAAACACATCTGTATCTCTCACGTGTGTATTTGTTAGAGCAGAACAAGGTGTCCTCCTGCTTCCAAAAATCTGAGAATTTGGTTTCAAGAAGCACATCTTGACTATCAGATCACAATTGGTCCTCCAGCATAATCGATGTGGGTTCAAAGATGGGGGTTGCAGTGAAAGTGGAACAGAAGAGAACTTAGAGCTGTGGCTGGCATGACTTTGGGAGCGCTTTCTCACACGTGTTACAACTCCAAGAGCTGCGTGATTGAACCAAGGGCTCATTCCCCTTAAGCAGTCAAGTAGAAACACCACATTGGCAGCTTGGTAACAGAATAACCAGGAATTGCTTCAAGATTTGAGCTGTTATTGCCCTCTGCTGACCGTTTGCTATATAGTGCCAGCACTTTATTTTCTGCTAAGGTGCAAAGATGTCTGAGAATCTGTAGTAAACTGAAGGAGCCTCTCTTGGACAGAGAATTATTATTTAATTGTTTCATATTTGGCTTCTCAGTGTTGTAACTGGGTGCACAGCACTCATTCCTCATCACAGGTGAGTTCAATCTGGGCAGTTGTGCCATGGCCCTGGCTGCACACATAGCGACAACCAATTTTCCCCTGCAGAGCTTGCAGTCTACAGAGACAAGACGGGAAAAGGACAGGAAAAAAAGAATGATCAGCCCCGTTACGTATAGTTGCTGAGGTGCTGAAAGATCTAGCTGAGCTCATGAAAAGGGGCAGCTCTCTTACCTTGCTTGGAAGCTGTTGTCAGATGAATTCAAAGCAGAAATAAACTACAAGTTCTGACTACAAGGAGAATGGATCACACTGTTGGCATCCTTCTCCTTCTTTTTCTTTTTTTTTAAATTTTCCTTCTTCCTTTTTTTTTTTTTTTTTTTTTAAATTTAAATTTTATTTTTTTCCCTCTTTACAAGGTTAGATATTTCCTTAGCTCAACCAAAGTTGCGATTGAGGCAAGTACCAGTTAGAGGTAAGTAGGCCAAGAAGCAATAAATAGGAGGTTGGACCAGACAGTCACATTTCTTGGGCATTAGCTTGCTGAAGGTCACATTGGAGTTTTGTGAGAAAGCCAGGAAGTGAATCTTTTTTTTTTTTTTTTTTCTCTCTTGTCCAGGGCTGTAAAAACATTTTTTCCTCTTCTTTATGTTTCAGAATAATCTAACAAATGGCTTGTAAAAAATGTATTTAAGTGTTACAGTGATGAACAGGGCAGAAAGATCTTGGACTTTTTTAAAAGATTGCTTTAGCCGATGAATTGCTACTGAGCTGTTCACTGGGACTTTTGCTGTGGTAAATTTACTCTTTGGATTTTGCTTCTTTAGTGGTTACGAGTGGGTAACTGAATAAATTGGTGCTGTATTTCAGCCATCAAGCACATCAGACAGGTTTCTGGCTTTCCATTGAAATATTACTAGACTGTCTACTCTGAATAAATGCTGACATGAAAAACCACTAAAAGCATACAGCTTCCCACAGACAGCACACAAAGAGGACTGTTATCTTCCACAACTTCCATTTTACCGCACTAAATACGTTGTTTATTTGTTTTTACGGTCTACATTAGAGGATAAGTCTACTCTTGCTGCCAAGCAAATGCTATTCCCTAACTCACACTGGAGAGGCTTCTAATTTCAGCAATTAAGATCACAGTTTCCAAGCCCAAATATGGAGAGGAGACATTAAAATTTCAGTTTCTGAACTGTAGTGGTGTTACAATAGGTTATAGCAATAATAATAGCAATGATAATAATAATAATAGTAACAATAATTAATAGTAACATTGGGCCAACGAACAAGGGGCTGATTGTCCTTGATTGGATATTCTTGCTGGTTCCATCGAAAAAGGGGTAAATTAGGTTAGTTTTCCAGTCCTCTGCATTGGTTAAGTGTTATAATATGGAAATAGCACAGACACTCAGTAAAAAATCTTTACAAGCAGTACTGAATGGGAAATGTAGCAGGATCCACCCGTTCAAATGGAAGGATGATTGTACAAAAAGAATTGTAGGGGCTAGGGAAAACATGATAGGAAGAAAAATCTTGGGGAATGGGAAGTGGAGACAGGAAAAGAAAGGTACTGTGGAGGCAAACTGCACGGTAAGTGGCAGAGAGTGCTCACCAGGAAGTGAAGGTGATGAATTCACCTGGTCATTAACACAGCCTAATGTATTAATGCCGTTATGTTTTGTACTGTGCACTCTCCACACTAGGAAAAATCCATGATGAAGCTTGGAAAAGTCTGCTGGTGCTAGATGGGAGAGAATGGGCAGGATGTATGTGGTGAGTACCTTGCTGTGCGGATGATCATGCATTTGCAGTACATCCCAATGCCCTGAGCCTGTGTTGTGAATACAGTCCAGTTGTGAATATAGTCCAGTTGGTGAAATTGTTTTTTACCAACCATATCCATCCAGTTGAGTAAACTCTGGTGTAGAAATCCAGAGTCATTTCCCTGCCCCTCAGCATTTCTCCTGCATGGCCTTCTTTCAGAGAACCAAATTCTCTCATAACTCTGCTCTGTCATCTGTTATGCCTTACTTTCTTTTTTTTTTTTACAGAGTTTCCGTTAAAACCACTCCCCCACTCCAGTATTTATGGCATTGTCACCAGTTGTTAAACTGCGACGTGGTATTTTGTAAAGCTTTCCAGATTTGTGTACTTATATAAGAGTCTTGGCATTCATTAAAAAAGTTATCCAGCTAAAGGGGGAGGGAAAAAAAGGAAAAATTGTTTTGACTTTGCACTAAGGACTCAAAACCAAAAAGGCAAGAAAAAGCACACTCATTTAAAAATATTTTTAATCTCATCTAGTGAGGTCTTGAGAAGGAAGGGAGACTAGCCCATAAATATTGGCCATGATTGTTTATACTGTATCCTAACACTCAGAATAGACTTTTGTTATAGGCTTGACTCCCTTAAACAACAGATGATAATTTTTTTATGTCATGAAATATATGTTTCATTAAACAGGTATAAGAATCAAAACACTCATATTTAGACTGAAGGCCACATTAGGAGAATGATTTCATGTATTCAGTTGCTTTCTCCTTTCCCCCATGTTCTTTATATCTCTTACCAATTTCTTCATTGCTTCTTTACAGAAGTATCATTCAATGTCCATATGGAGAGTGATTTTGGGCCAGGAAGTGGAGAAGACCGGAGTAGGTATATAGCACATTATCCTTGATGGGGGAGAGTTGACAAAGAAAACACTCATCTTTCCAAAAATGATTTCATCTGCTGTAATTGTTTATAGAAGGACAGGTCTGGAACAAAACCTGAGTGCCACTTTGGAAGACCCTAATGCCTCTTCAGTAATCAGCAGCTGAGGCAGCCCGAATGTCTCCTGTTGCAGTTAATTTGTCCTTAAAAACTCCTTCAGAAAGCAGACGATGGCTGGAGCTTCTGTTCTCTTAAACATGACCCATTACATCAGACCCCACTGACATACTGCTCTAATGAGCCAAGCTGCAGATAGTCTGAGGTGTTGCCATCCATACCTGTCCTGCCTTTTCCAGAGGTGACTTTCCTTCAGCAGAATTGGCAAAGAGATCAATACCTACCAAGGTCCAACAGGTTAACTTGCACTGCTGTGGAAGTTAGTTTAAAACTTGTGGTTACGATTTAACCTAGGCTACAGGAATGTTTCTTATTTTCAGATAACTTCAGGGCATTGCAAGCTGCAGTCTAGACAGCCTGAAAACTCTGTCCTACCTAAGGGGGAAAAGGTAGGCTCCCTTTTACTAAATAGCTACAACAAAACCATGTTAAAATATCCAGGTGTCAGTTGCTGGCCTGCACAACAGTCGTGAATCAGGATTCCAAAACCCATAAAGCTGGCTTAAATGTTAGTAGTAGATATTCAATTTGCTACTTCATCATCTGGTTTTGGTTTCCATTTTTTCTCTTTCACAACCATAATCAATAAAAAAACACAGTAGCCTTGTGATGCTCCCATTATTCTGACTTCAGAATCCAAATATTTAATAGTCGTATTCACGTTTTAAAAGTCATAGAGTGAAAATTATTACAGTTGGTTCATGGATGATTGTCCCCTTTTTAAATATGCTGTGGTATTAGGGGTACAGTTCTACGGTTTTCTTTTTATGAAAGCTATAGGATTGACCAAAAGGAAAAAAAAAAAAACCAAACTCAAAACAAAACAAACAAAAAAAAACTAATACTGTCAGCAAACAGCCAGGAAACAGTAGGCAGTGGAGAGCTCTAATGCCTTTGTGCCCTTTGTGAGTCTCCTTCAAAAATGTGTAAAACAGGATGGGGACGCATTACTCTGTGGCTAAATTCAGAATTAGTATGATCGAGGTGCAATGCCATTCAAATCAAGACAAATGAATCCTACTCATTGCAGTATGAGTTTTGTCCTGTGGCTTGAGGTCTTCATGGAAATCTAACCATTTGTCTATTGCCCTTATTGCTTAGAGGAGGCAGCCAGCATTTCCATGAAATTATTTTAATGTAGAATTATTAAAACATTTTGCAGCTACAGAGATAGATGGGTTTTACATAAAATCTCTGCTCTTTGTAGCAACCCGATGTGATATTGAGCAAGATAATGGTCAGAAAGAACACTGCCAGGCTCCTAATGAGAAACTGTTGACAGTAAAATTACCCCAACATTCATCAAAAAGCCAATAAATGTCAAGCATAGGGCCTTTGATGCAGTAGCTCATAATTCCTGTTCAGAAGCCTTTGCAGGCTTTTCAGGGCACGTGACCGTCCTGCATTTCTGCTGATTTTACTGAAACCTTTGTTGCTGAAGAAGTACAAGGAGCAGCTGTTCATGTTCTGGATGCCATTGTTACAGTGCCCCTGGCTTACTGTGGGACCTGAAACAGAGCAGGTTTGGCCTCAATTTCCCCATCTGGAATATGGGAATCACCATACAGGAATTACCCACAGGCAATTCTGTGCAGGACACGGTGTTGCCATCCAAATGCTCAGAAATCATGAGCTGGACCACAAAAATTATGATCCCAGCTTTTGCCAATGAGTCAGTCATCCAGGTTTTCGTGCCGTTGTAGTACACGTTCTCAAGCTCTCTCCTCCACAGAAACAGAAGTTTTCTTCAAACCAACACCAAACCAATTCTCAGTCAGTTGAATTCCAGGCTGGGCTGCCTTGAGAAAACCACGCAAAGCTCATACAAAATGCCCAAATGAGACCGTCTCCCATTCTGTTCTTTGGCTCTGTTGAACATGAAAGTCATAAACACCTTGTCCAACTCCTGAGTCCTCTGTCCAACTGCATCTTCACCATACATCCCCAAAATGAGGTGATGAGGGACAATATTGACTAGTCCATGAATTAGGAACAACCTTGTGCTGTGTTTATTCTACCTATCTCTGCACCCTGGCTTGTCCATCTTGTTCATGAGGGGATTGCATCCTCCAGATTTTGCCTGTGAATCTTTTCTAAAATTTCCACCTAAAGACTGAAAGGACTCTTTATAAGGCCTCTGCTTCACTGACACTTTGAGGTCAGTGTCTGGATGGTTCATTACATTCATCCAGGCAATTCCTCGCTTACATTTACTCTACATTTCCATACTAGCTGCTCCCAGAAAACCTGTACCTTTCTGTCATTTGCAGGGATGAGCTGCATCCCAGCGGCTCTGTGCAGATGGAGGCATACTTAGTTTACAGAGAAGCCTGAGTGCATGCCACATGCTATTAGGGTCACTTGAAACTAGGCTAATTACCTGGCAGACCGCTGCAGAGCAGACTCTTTAATAAAAAAGAGTGGGTGACAAGGGCTAGACTCCTTGCTATTTTAGGACAGACTCTCCCTCAGGCAGCAGATAGCCACAGCGGTAAGGCTCCCAATCTATCATTTGGTTTGTTGTTTCTTGGCTATGGAACATAATTAACAATTCTGGAACCGTTCTGTTTCCCAGGACTGGCCTGTAAATCTGTTAAATTAAACAGTAAAGGCAGATGTGGGAAAAAAAAAAATTACAAGTCAGAAATGAAAAATGATGTTGCTTTGTCAATCCATAGGGGCCAGTGCAGGAATATTCTGAAGCCTTCTGAAGCTCTTCTCTCTCTAGCAGTTCAAGCAAGAGGGAAATATTCCTGCCATTTTTGGAACTGATGATCGCTAATTACATAATTACTTTATTGCACAAAATAGTACAAACAAATACTGTGGAAGCTGAGTTAAAATGCACTAATAAATATTTTTCCCTTAAAGGTCAGGAAGATACAACACAACCGTTTGTTGTATCTCATAATATGCCAGTGAATTAGACTGGAAAAGACCACGACCCTACAAAAGCGGTGTTCTTAAGGACCTGACCTCAGCCATCTACAGCTCTGTGCTTCCTGAACGTCCATGGATTTGACTCATGAAGGAACTTGAGGCATTGTTTGTTTTTTTTACATGGAAAATAAGGTAACACTGCTACCCTCTGTGTATCCTCTAAACAACCAGTCCACCATTTCTGATAGTTAACTTCTCTCCCATCACCATTTTGTCTCGTTAAAGCATGCCTGTTCTTAACTTTACAGAGCACTGCTCACTTCGAATAACACTAAGGATACCTACATGCCTTTGTAACACTAGAGTCTCATGAGGCCATTCAAATCCAACAAATCAATGCACAGGAATAACAAGACCAGATTCAATTCCATTTCAGTAAAAAATATTTCAAATAAAGTAATTATTCTTTTAAAATGCAGAAATTTTCCTCAAAACTTGTAACTGTCAATTAACGGTAACGAAAACCCTGCCTTTTGTGGATGGCAATCGATTGCAGGAGAATTTCTAAATATCTGAAAGAATGTGCTCATCTAAACTGTCATTCATGTTTTAAGATGGCCAGTGAAACCATTTTATTACTGCATTTAGTTGAAAAGAGCACTGTTCTGCAAAAATCAGATAATGTACTTATTCCTAAAAGCCTGGAACAAAAGAGCCAGTAGAGATTTGCTGAGTAGTTGCAAGGTAGCCATTAAATATAAATATTTTTAAAAACAATTTACTCTTTCCTAATGCTTTTAAAGCAGCATGGGAGCACAGTCTAAGTGCAACATCTTACTGTATTGAAAAGGACATGATGAAGGTTACTGGGCTCCAGATTTAACCCTTCTGTCTCTTAACTGTTGTGGTTTATTGCGGCAGGCAGATAAGCACCACACCAGGGTGCTGACACCAGGACAACTGTTCATAACGTTTTCTTACCAATATAAACTGGGAGTTTATATAAAACATGTTCAACTTTCTTACTGATTACAATGGAATTTTATATTTTTAAAATGACTGTTCCCAACAATCTGCATTTTTCATATTCCCATGGAAATGAACTATTTGTAACAGTGAATTGAAGTTTATGTTTCTCAAATTAAAAACAGCAGCAGGATTGGAAATTGCTTTCTTTTCATCCTGACCATCCATTGGGGACAGCAGAGAGAAGTGCTTTGTGGGGGTGTATACACAGAAGTGATGCATGTTTATATCAGCAGTTTGAATAAAAATGTGTAGGTCAGTTAGAAAAGAGGTATCTTTGGTAACCAAACTAGCCAGGTGTGGCTCCCTAGTGTAAGGACAAACAGAATTTCACTCTTAGGAAGCAAAGTGTCATTCAACCCACAGATCCCAGCAGCGCAGCTGGTAGGAGTACAGCCCGTTGCTGCTCTATGGGAGGCAGATTGGCTGAACTATGAGACCTCTTCCAGAAGCAGGGAGATGCTACCAGAAATGCCCTTTGCAACAAGATCCTCATGCTTAGGTCATCCTGAAGCAGACTGGCTACAGCTACATTGTATAGCACTTCACCTGGGTTTCCTCTAGCTCCGTTTGGCAACTTTGTGGCCCAAACCCCAAATTGCTGACTTTCCATTGTGGCAGTGTTTCAGTTCAAAGTGCCTGGAGAAACAGGCAGGCCTGCCAGGAGGACTTTTTTAGCCTGATGCTGGGGATGCTCAGGAGTGCTGGGCAAGGCTCACAGGGTCAGCATCAGGGCATTGGGAAGGGCAGAGGCAGCCAAAGCTGCTGTGGACTCATCCATGCTGGCTTGGAGGAATGATCAGCCCCTGGAAAGAACCATCCCAGAACTTTACTGGGTAAGTCACTCACTGCAGAGAACTGAGAAACAAACTGACACGTGCACCAGCAGGGAACCACGCACTAAGGAGTAAACACACCTGAGTGATGTCCCTATTGATTCATACTCCCCCATCACTAACACACCCTCAGCAAATTTGCAGGTGATCCTGAGCTGGGGAAACAGGTGACATACTGAGTGGCTCGTCTTCAATCCAGAAAGGCCATGAGAAGGATTGCACCCAGGGAAGAGTGACACCAAGCACCAGAGCCAGCTAGGAACTGCCAGGCAGAGCAGCAGCCTGCTGAAACCCAGCTTATTGTGGATGCCCAGCTGAGTATGAGCCAGCAGTGCACTCTCATCACAAATAAGACAAAATGCACGGTGAGCAATAGCAACTGGCTCAAAGTGGCCAGCAGATGGAAGGAATATTTTATTCCCCTCTGCTCAGCACCGGTGAGGCCATATTTGGACCATAGTACTCTTTTGGCACAGCCAGTGCAAAAGGGATGTTGAGAAACTGGAACTCATCCACCAGAGAGTCAATTATCTAGAGAACGTGACCTACAAGGAGAGTTGAGGAAGCTGGACTTGTTTAGTCTGGCACAGAGGAGCCTAGTGTGATCTAAGTGCAACCTGTGACTGCTTGAAGAGGCATACAGAGATGCTGGAGATGAAGTTTTCTTAGTAATGTCACATAGTGCAATGGGGCAACGTTTGAAAAGTGATGCTTTGAGGCTCAGACTGGAGCCTCAAAGTTAAAGATTTTTTTTTTTCCACCAGGAATGTTGGACAGACTACCCAGAAGAGGAGCTGAATCCCTGTTGTTGGAAGATTTCAAGACCTTAAATCCAAGGCTGACCTCTTCCAGTGCTGGTAAAGACCAGCTCCAAGCACAAAGTCAGGCTTACGTGCACAAGATTCTGTGATAAACTGAAGACACATAGCCTAAAGATTATGACTGGGTCAGAACATTGCCAGGTGAATCTCTGCTGAAGCCCGTAGGGAGTGCTTTTTGCAGTGTGTCCTTTGTGGAAACCAAATACCTCAAGCCAGGCTTAGCCTCCCTGGAGTCAACAGCAAAATCCTCTAGATTTTGCAAGTGCTAATTTGGACTGATGGTGAAACAACAGGATTTGCTGAGGGAGACAAACTAATAACACACACAGTTCATAGGCAGGTGTATTTATAACAATGAATGGGTTAGTGTTACTGGCTTCTGCCTGTAACACACTGAACTGCATTGGAATATAAGTACTCCATCACAACTGGAATGTGTCCAAACCCTTTAATTCTCTATTAATAACAACCAGAACTAGGGAGACAGGTACTAAACGGGGTGATCCGAGTTCTCTCCCAGTCCATGTGATTCCATGTATAATCTGGGACATGTCAAACTGATTTTTGTAGCACTGCATTCCTTCTGAAACCACAGAAAAGATTCATTGCTGAAAAAGAAATAAATATTTCGTTTGATTTTTCTTAAAATTTATTATATATATACTTAGAAATAATTTATTGTGGCTTTGGCATAGGTATGATAAGAAATTTAACTTTCAGAAAGAAGAGAAATATAGTTCCCAAAGGCAACTGCGTGAAGAATTACGAAGCACAGCTAAGCTTAGCTTAGAAACAGTATTCATTTCTTCTCATCCTGAGAATGTGACCAGACAGGCTTCCGTTTCTGAATAAAGGCTTCAATGCCTTCCTGCCCATCCCTCAAAGTCAGATTGTCTACCATGACCTGAGAGGTTATTTTGTAAGCAGTATCAAGGTCCTGTGCCATCTGTCTGTAGAAAGTGGCTTTCCCCAGTGCCAGGATGGATTTGCTGCTTTCGCATATCTTGCGAGAGATTCTCATGGTCTCTTCTTCTAGCTTGTCTTCTGGTACCACCTTGCTGACAAGCCCATGCATTAATGCTTCGTGGGCAGAAAGAGGTTCACCCGTGAAAAGCATCTCTAATGCCACCTGAACAAGAAAAGATACCACATTAAGTCAATTCCACTGCTGTACTGCTTCTGTTTGGGGAATTTCAGTCTCCTCATTCAAGTATGAATTACTCTTTTGGCAAATTTGAGATTTAAATCTGGCTTCTTAAACAGCCAAGGAAATATTAAGAGGTTTCTACAAAGAAAAGTGGGTCTAGAGCTGGCCTTTTTTCAGACCTGCCCATTGACTGCAGCTTTTTTCGCCTCCAAAAGCCCAGAATCTCTGGTGTTTGCAGTAGAAATCAAGAAAGATGTGGATGGTCCACAAAGTCAAATATCTGAACTCCATATTTTAAGCTGAGCATGGAATAATAAACAAACACCTAATAAGTCAGTGTGCAGTTTTTGAAAATACCTGAGTTTAAGTTTGGTCTGGGTGTTTTTAAATGTGTCCTTCTTACAGCTCCATCTACTTCAGTCTCCTGTTGCACTCAGCATCTTGTGTTTGAGGTTTCAAATTAAAATATCCCCCAAGTGCTCACTGACCATTCCGTGTTATTTCTCAATGAGATTTTTTTTCCATGACTCTTCATGCAATTGACTGATACCCAGAACTGTAAGAGCTGATTATCCTTTTGGTATCTTTGCTTAGGTAGCTACAAACAGTGGCAACATTTCATTTGATAAAAGGTAAAATCAGCGATCCTGAGCACTGTAGGGAACACACCTGCTACTTTGAAGAGTGGCACAGAGAAAATTATGTTCCACAAAATTTAAAATGGTAATTGTAAAAATCATAAATACTAATTTAGAAACAGTTATAACTGTACACTATAGCACAGTTAAAAACCAAACAACGACAAAACACACAAGTTGTATTTGAACTTGATGGTCATACAAGATAGGAAATTTAAATTTGAAGGTTTTACCCAGCAACTGGACTTGTCCTTAAATCTCAGGAGAACCCTGCTGGGCTTGGAGAGCCTGTCCACATGAATCTAACGGGATCACGACTTAACATTCATTTTCTCAGTTCTGGAGGCTTTACAGGTCATACTACTGCTTATGCAGTGAGAAATGTATAGTAACAATCAGTAGGAAATAAACCAGGAAAAAGGTACGGAAGGGTTTTAGATGCTATTTAAAGCATCTTGATCTAAATGCAGGCAGACCATGCTGGTAGTGAAATGTCACTGCCTGGCCAGAATTGATAGCTCAGTGGAGTTGATATCCTGAACTTGCAGGGGTTTCTCATCAGGGGGAGGACGTCACTGTCTAAAGCACAGAGCTGTCTGTTGGAAAGCAGAGGGCTCACTGAGCTGGCGTGCTGCTGATACGAGTTCCTGCTGATTGGAATCAGATCAGTAGGAAGCTGCTTTCCCTAAGCAGAGGTCATCCCTTTATTACTTTTCCCCCAGTCCAAAGTGTTACGAAGACGTCTTTGGCAATGAAATATTTTGAATGTTGTACTGCAGGAAGATGAAGTTAAGGCAATGGAACTAAAACTCCTAGCAAGGGGAACCTACTAATTGCAAAATTAAAAAGAGTGCCTGCAAAGGAAGCCTACCTTTCTTGGAAGAGATCTGCCCAAGGCCACAGCTGGTGTGGAGCAAAACAATCCAATGTTTACCCCAGGAGTAGCAAATTGAGATTTCTCACTCGCCACCGCAATGTCGCAGCTTGCCACTAGCTGACAGCCTGCTGCTGTAGCCAAGCCATTTACTTGGGCAATCACCGGTACTGGAAGCTTCTGGATTAAAGTCATAACCTGCTCAGGAGAAAGCGGTCAGTTAGTCCCTGAAGTTACGTCGTGGCTGTTCTAAAACTTGCACGTGCTTCACAGACCTGGTATCACAGTGTGCACTTTCCACTTTCATAGACTGGAGTTTAAGTCCTCTCTGCAGAACCTGCTTTAGGGCTTTAATGCACAAAACCACTGCTCTCCCAGTCACTGCTCAGCTGTGTAGCCAATTATGTAGGTTTATGTAGCCAATTTTTCCTATTTCTGTTAGACTTAGGATGGGTAAACACTCTTCTGCTTTCACTCTTGTAGTTTTCAGAAACAGGACATCCAACTTCAGATACGTGAAGTTAAGAAAGACAAATTTGTCTAGCTCTTCTAACTCAGGTTTGCCTTAAATACAGTGGGAATCTCCAAACAAACCTAATTTTAATGCTTGCAGATAGAAAATCTATTTAACTGATGACTGTCATCATCTAGATTTTAAAAATGGTCACATTAGCACAGTGTAGCAAGATAACAAATTTTAATTTTCTACTTAAATCTCCAATAGAAGAAGTCAAGCAAATGTTATGTCACTTAGGTGAAGTTACCTAAATTCAGTTTTGAATTTCAGTCTTTGTCTCACCTTGACTCCTTTCTGATGCAGGGGCTAACTTGTAATTCAGTCATATTTGTGCTTACCTCTTCGTGGACAGCATACCAAGATGAAATACAGACAGAGCTGCAAGGATGATTGCTATGTCTTATACCAACGGGCCTTCAGTAGTAACCTTCAAACCATGGCTTTTACAGCATTACATATGAGTAATGTTAGCTTGACAATGTGTATAGAGATCATTATTTCTTCTGGAGGAACTAGAACAAAAGGTTTCAAACTTTTTGTGATCACTCTCAGCAGGATCAGGGGGTCAAATTCTAATGCCATTAAAATCAAAGGGCTTTTTGACCATTTTCTCCAAAGGTTCCAGGATCCACTTTAACATCCCAACCTTCAGGTCTGTGCTTCTGCAATAAGAATGAGATCTTGTATGGTCTGCTGACTGGGCAACCAGAGTCAGAGATGTATTCAGATCTTACTTTCACATTGTCTACTCGATGTTTAAGCCTGTCTTGAGTTATTAGCTAGATGCTAGGAATGATCCTTTGAGCACAAGTGCTATGAAGTTGGTTATGCCTGGATTTCTGGGAAAGATATTGCCCAAATATTCAGCTGCAAGAAGAACTGGATAAAATAAGGAATGCACCAGGCCATCAACAGTAGGAAGCACGCACACTGGCATTCTAGGATTTTCATTTGCACATAGAGAAATCCAGGGAAAACAGAAGTTCACCAGGATCAGGTGTTAACTTAAACCAGTATCACTGCTTGCTCTTAAAACCAGGCAAAAGGGGGTGGCACTTATGAAGAACTGCTTACCTCTGCACATATTGCAAATACTTGGGAATGATGCTTCACATCATCTTCACTTGTCAGTTCCTTTAAATCGTGGCCAGAACAAAACACAGGGCCTTCAGCTGCAAAAAAAAAATTCATGAAATTCTGTCAGTCTGAACTAATCGAGAAGCCAAGTGGTGTATCAATACCCCATTTAAAGGTATAAAAGTGTCAATGATCAAAAAAGAAGTAGATTAGTAGAGGGAATTTTACACTCAGTTCCTAAACACTGCCTTCTGAGCTCTGTAATACCTTTAAATTGCTGCAATAAACGATTTAACCACACTAATGCCAATAAATATTTTAAAGGCTTAGTTTTACTTCCACTCCAAGTTAACTCAGTTAAAAATAAGGCTCTTTACACCTCTCAGCCCAGTCTTTAAAAGAGATACAGTACTGAACTGCTCTTTGGTACAGTGTAAACTAGTTAGCTGGAGTGACAATGGACTGCTCTGCTCTCAGACTAACAAATACGGTTATTCCCTGTTCATTGTATGCTAATGATTAACTTCTATGAAATAAGCATCAAGAATTTAGTTATGGTGTTTAAGGCAACAATGGAAAAAGAGGTTCTTCTGCTAGAGAAGGTTTTTCTGCTGTTATGGCCTCTGTTCCTCCGCTGCTAACACTCATCTAAGGAATCCCAAAAAGCTTCTCCAGGGTTTGGGTAGAAAAAGAGCAAGATTCTGGACGTGTAAGTTTTAGATTTGCTTTCCTCAAGTGGCAGCTATGATCAAAACAACCTCTACTTACACACTACACTCTACAACAGTTTTCCTTCCTTGGGAGACACCTGCCATAAAAATAAACTAATCTGAAGCTTTTTAATCCTTCAGATCTCCTCAGATATTTGCATGGATGCAACATTTCCATCTACAGCTATGAAGCCACCACGTTAGCTATGCATTTGCTTCTTATGAATCAGCTTATTGCTAACAGTCTGTCTAGCAATAACCACACACCAGCAATCAGCTCACTGGATCAGCGATACATTATCTGGAAATTTAATCACATCTGCATTTGTGCCTCATTAAAGAAGAATCCACTGTAAAGTCTGTGTTAAAGACTCAAAGACAAGTCTTTTTCCTGAGATTTCTTGTTTTGCATTCCATTCAGCAATGGAATTGGAAATCAGCAGGAACATGCAATTTATTTTTAAACTGAAAAACAAATAGGCAAGAAAAATAAAACAACCAAACTGTACTCACAAACTCCCAGAGCACCATATTCTCAAAAAGTAACCTGAAGCATCTTACAAAATGTGTAACTGCTGTTTGAAATACTGAATACATATATTTGTCACTGCTGTGAAGTTAATTTATTTCCACTCTCATGTGCATGCACACTTACACGTGAGCAATGTTCTCCTCTCAGTACAGGAAATCCCAGCTTTCTAAATTAGTAAAATTAGTAAATCTATTTCTCCAAGATGTTTGGAAGGAGAACAGGGGAAGATTATCTTAAAAGGACAGAGGAAAAAAACGGCTTAAGAACATCTCAACTTTTATTATCTTTAAGAACTCTACAGGTTAATATCTAAATGGAAGAGAGGCTCTGAGAGATAAAATTTTACACTTGCAGGTTGCAGGTGACTGCAGTATCAATACTATGGTCTCTTCTTCATTGAAGAGTTTTAGAAAGAGTTTTGACAAATCAGTGGCAAAAATAACAAAGTCTGATCCTGGCTTAGAGCAGGCGGAACAGAGCACAAGAAACCCTTTGAACCCTGTTTACTACCTGTAAACATTTACATTTACATTAAACATTTACAAATCTGTACCTGCCACTGAAGGCAACAGAAGCTATGCAAGCTCAGCCTGCTTCTGCACGAAAACCATTACCTAGGAGTGTTTGTTCTTCAGCGTAATGACTATCAGGACCTGAATTTATTGTTTGAGCTACTGTTCATATGTAGCTTTAAAAACAATCATTTCACTTGCTGCTTACTTTTACAAAAGGAAAACGAAAGCTTATCAACTCTGCAAACACACCAGGCAACCTGACTGAAATACTAACATTTTGAATACTGTTTCAACAGCATTTCTTCTTAGATGTGTTAATTATCAACAGATATATAATAGAACCTAGTCAATTATTAAGGCTGGCTTCAAGAATGAGGAATTAAGTGTATGAAAGCGGAAAGCAGAATGAATATAGAAGGGCAGCGAGGTCTGAGTGGGAAGGCTCACATGTGGTACTGTTTATATTCTGGCAGGCTGTAAGAAACCAGCTTGCAAGTTCCTTCCTGCCCCGTTTTGTATAGTTCAGTGATATTCTGAGCTTTAAGCTCCAAATTAGCCTGTTTCTTTTTATTCTCTCAGCCATTCCTCTTCTGTGGAGTACCTGAAATGACGATAACGCGGAGCTCTTTGCTTTTGGCGTCGTGCAGCAGGTCCTCCTTCAGGGCCTGCAGCATGGAGAGGGACAGGGCGTTTCGCTTCTTGGGGTTGTTCAGGACAATGCTTCTGCAAAAAGCCGTTAAATACAGAAGGTTAGCACAAGGCAAACAAACAAACAAACAGAAAACGAGCAAATTTTCAAAACGACTGATGAACCCCACACGCCCCAAGCGTGCACACGGAAACTCCGTGAGGCTCCGCGCTGCGCCCACAGCCCCTAACCCTTCCCCCCCGAGTCCCCGCTGTCAGAGCCGCCCCAATTCCCACCCACCCGCCCTCAGAGCCCCCCATTTTCTCCCGATTCCGTCTCTCCGCAGCTCACCGGACCCCCTCCGCCTGCCGCCTCAGGGTGAGCTTCTCCGGCGGGGCCGCGCTGCTGCTGCTGCTGCTGCGGGCTGCGGCCACAGGCCCGGCCAGGCGCCGCCTCAGCCTCCACAGCCTGGCGGCCGCCGCCATCTCACTGCCCGGCTCGCTACTGACCCCTAGCCCGGCTCCTGCCCGGCCTGGAGCTCAGCCCCGGAGGGCTGAGGGAGGTCTGGTAGCTGGAGGGAAGCCGGCTCTGGTTGCTTATCCCTCGGGGAAGCGGCTTGACCCGGCTCGGGGCGAGCGCCCCCCACCCCGCTGGGCTGGGCTTGGCTTGGCCGGGCTGGTTGGTGAAAAAGGAGTGAAATGTCTGACTGGAATGTGTCCGCCCGGAGCCTCAGAAAAGGGAGATGTGCCCTGCTTTGGGGTTTCACCCCGCTGGGAGGCTGTGGGCTGCTCAGGAGGGGATGAGCAGTGTCCCCTCCTGAGGCGTGAGGGGACAGAGTAAAACCCTGCGCACCTTCCCTCACCGTCCTCGCCCATTCTGTTCTCCAGCCAAAAAAAATCAGATTTCCCCAAAATGTTGACTCCGAGATGAATAAAAAGGGTGAAAAAAAAGAAAGAAATGTGGGAAATTAAGAATAAATAAATGCAGTGCGTGTGGAAGGGACCAAATAAATGCTGTGGTTCCACCAAGGAACAGACTGATGTGCGTTACAATACACAGCTCATCAGTTCCTCTGCATCTTTCATGTAAAGATTTGGAAGACATACGTTGTACTGTGCTCTTCTACACTGCAGACCTTAATCTTTGAAATTGAGGACTGCAAGAAAAAGAAGTGAAATGTCTTCTCCAAGATTAGCTGGCACATTGCTAATGCAGTCAGGAGAATGCTCCACTTCCTTGCTTCACATAACCCACTAGATACATTCTCCTGAACGAAGTGGCAGATATGGGATTGAGAGCGGACTGGGGTTATCAATGTGTGATAAAACCACTGGGGCTTCCTTGGATACTCTTGTATTAGAAGACCTGGGTGGGAAGGTGGCATTCATTAATGGGTATACTGGGGGTGTTGGAGGGCTGGGAGGACTTAAAAATATTGACATTTCCACTACATTTTCTATATTTGCATGTATGGCCATGGGAAGAAGATTAGGACTGTGCTGAGAAAACTGGTGACACTTAACCTGGGATGTATCATTGACACTAAAGACAGTTGTGTTGTACAGAAAGAATGAGATTGCTTTGAGGCCTAGAGTAATTGGCATAGGATGAAATTCAGTGCTACAGGGTTTGGGGTCGTATACTTGGGAACTAGTAAGATCATCTTTCATCCAGTGGTTGTGGAGAAGCACTCAGGTGTCCTAATTGGTTCCACAGAGTCATTCTGCAATCTGTACATACAAAGCATCCAAGAAACAAAAAGGGAAATGAGATTTTACGATGATTCAAAGCATTTTAGGGACATATAGGTAAAGGTATATTCACAGCTTGTCTTGATTATTGCATATGCTTCTGCTCTTCCATGTAAAAGAAGCCAAACAGTAAGAGGGGCAGAGAGAATAGAGTTGAATCGAGACCCTCTGTTATGAAGGATGAGAACAGTGTTATTTCTTATGTCCAACAAAACAACTCAAGGGACATAGGACTGCTCTCTCCACAGGGTGGGGATTTTGCAATCTGAGAATTCAAGAAGCTGTGCAAGATGGAGAACTATGCTGGCACTGTAGGAAGTGGCAGTAAACTGAACATTAACATATTTGAGACCTTTTTTTCTTTTCTTTCTTTTTTTTTTTTTTTTCCTAAGATGGAGCTGAGCAGGCTTCTGAAAAAGGTTTAGGATGTGCTTGCTTAGGTTACCAGGGAGATGGATTTGGGGAGGTGGACCCCTTTCTATCTGTCTTTCTGCTGAACCCCAAAGCTCTCCTTTGCCACTTCTTAGTGCTATGCATAGTAAATCTTTCTAGTCTGAGAAATGTGCAACTCTCTGCAGACCCTGATTACTTAAAATAGTTCTTCAAAAAATTGTTGTTTTGCAATATAACCTCTCACATTTCTTTCATGTTGCTGTTCTCTGTTTACTCGCGGGAATGATGACCTCTCTTTCTTCACACCTGGCTCAGGCAGTCCTCCTGGGAAAGAAGCAGCTGTGTGGATGAGGCAGCTAGCAAACAATCTCATCTGCCATGGGATGCTGACAAGCCTGAGGACTGAGCAGCACTGTTCAAGGAGATGCAGGGTGCCCCAGTCATGATTCCCTTGTCCTACTTCCTTATCACATCTTCTCATCACGTATCCTTTCCTAAAAGCTAGTGGAAGGTATTAGTAATTCAAATGTTTTCTGCACAAGTGAATCTTCATTGTTTGTGCTCCATTTTCTGTCAGAGCCATAGGTACTCTAAAATCAAATAAATATATGTCCAGCAGAAGTTCTCTGTAAATGTAGATCTGTGTTTTTGCTTCCTCATCTCCCCGTTGATGGGCTTTGTGGCCCTACTGTAGTAGAAATAGTGGTATGTACATTTTATAAATGTTGAAGGACAGTGGTATGTACATTTTATAAATGTTGAGGACTCTGAGAGCTAGGTCTGGACTTGACTTTCCCCAGTTGCCTATTTACGTTTTGATATTGTTTGTGCTTCATGATCATTCACTGAAAAGTTCTTCCAAATATTACTTTTAATATATGATAGGAATCTGTGGCAAAAAAACGCTCGTTTAAAAGAACACCAGATCATTCTAAATTGATCACAGCAGTTCTCAGAATCCTTGCTTGGCATGGCAAAGGCCAGCACACAGAGAACATGACATGTTCCAGCTCTGGGAGGAGTTCACATTCCCCTGCAACACTGGCCAGCAACTTCTTTCAATCCCTATGTCTTCAAAGTTGGTATTGTGAGTTGCAGTCTTTTTTTTTTAATTTTCTTCCAGTTCCCTCTCTTACTACATATTGTTGTTCTCTCCATTTCCAATTAAATATATTTTTCGGTCTTCTCAAAATAGCTTGTTTTTAATATAGCATTTCCAGCTCCCTGGAAATTCTGTTCTTTCTCACTTTGATTGACAGCCTCATGTTTCCTTTCACACCCTCCTCCATCACAGATTTTTTTTTGGCTGCAGCTTCCCCAATGTATTAAACAGACCTGCTGCTGCCTTCTCTGAGAAAGTGTTGAAAAAAACTTTTCCAATTTCAGACAGCTTTCCTTTTTATAGCATTTGCTAGCAGCATTGCGGTTTTGGCTGAGTTCACACTTCCAACTGGAGACAATTAGGAGCCAGGATTGCAAGTACCAGGCAGGGCTTTTCTAACCTTTATCTTTATTGATCTTTCATATAAAATAAAAAGGGAGACGATAAGGGACTTAATCCAACTTTATTTTTAGATCATTACAGAAACTTCTCAGGGTTTCACAGGGTGCTAGGAAAAGACGTTTCAAAATTCAAGTGTGTTTAGTTGTCATAATGCACTCTTGGGTCCCCATCCTAATTTTGTTAGGTAAAATGCACAGACAGCAAAGATAGCATACAGAATCCCCTTTTTATGCGGCACAACTATTTATTTATATCTTTATTTCCTTGGCTTTCAGTGAGCCCAGATGTGACATCTACCTTTTAGGAGTGCCTGTTTCACCCCAGTGGCCAGTGGTGGCCAGTCTAAATAGCAGCTCATCCAAAAGTAAAGGCAGACTTTGTGGAGATGAGGCTGAAATGTAAAACTGCTAACGGGAAGCTGTGTATGCATACACATATGTGAACAGGAGTAAATACATGCATAAAGACACTTCTACCTATTAATTGGGTTGCTGTGATGAAAACATGGGACTAGTCTATGGAACATAAGGCAGGCCTGTTCCCTGCTGAATTTCATGCAAATTATTTATCTTGAAATGTACCAACCTGCCATTCCCAGGGGATCCTGTGACCTGATTTTCAACACTTCTGAGGGCATTCAAATCCCACTGGGAGCCAGTTCAGCACCTTTAAATCTCAAGGACTGCTTAAATTCTGGGCAGGTGTGTAGCAGCTCCACAACAACAGGGAGAGGAAGGCCCTGTTTGTACACCCAGGAGAAGGAAAATAATTTGTTTTCCTGCTTTGTGTATTCTGCTAGCAAAGAGATAGATTAGTGCATAATGGTTTCTCTGATGTGGAATCCTGCGGGATTACCTAAAGAAAAGATCAAAAAAGGTTTTGCATACTCGTGCCTTTTAGCCAAAGGTCTCCCAGCTGAGACTTCCATGATTGTGCTGTCCATGAAACATGTTTTACTGTATTCTTAGACAATTGGCTACGTTGGTATTAAGACAGAAACAGTACAGAAACTTCAGGACAGTACTTGCTTGGACTGGGATTTTCTGAAGACATGATGCATTTCTTCTGCCCACTGCTGGAATTTATATGACATTACTACCTAACCTTATCTGGATCCTAGAATTATTATTATTATTTTTTTTTTTTTTCCCTTTGAAAATACATTCTAATTTTGTTAGTCACAGAAAGACATGCCATGTATTCATCTTCTAGCTGAGGACTAGCTTCTTTCTAATAATTCAAAATCAGTTACAGAATTACTGTATAGCATACATAAAAGCTTAGTCTGTACTCTAAGAGAAAATGATTTTTTTTTTTTTTGATTATTGATCATTCTGCTAAAAGAAAGGGCTTGAATCCAGTTTTAACTCTGTAACTACTATTGATGTTTTGTAATAAACTGAACCAGGGTGACTAGCTCAACACCTGTCGCTCCAGCCAGGCTCAGAGTAGGTATTTATAACATTGCCTCCAGTAATTACATTTTGCATTCTTTCAGCAGACGAGGCAGTGTCCTGTTAGGCTCTGGCATTAAACAAAGCTCCCGGTGTCGTTACTGCTGTGAAGCTCAGAGCTTTTTCCCTGTCACTGTGTGGCAGCACTGCTCCACATAATGCACGCTGCCTATTTCCCTTCAGCTTCAAGACCAGGTGAATGATCAAAGCCCTTTTGTTACTCGACCTCTCCCTCTTCATCTTTATTTGCTGGTTTTCTCTTATCCTCCCCATACTCGTTTTTCATCCTTCATTGCCCTCAGAGGTTTCAAAGTGATTCATATCCCCCTGGCTTTCGCATTGGATTTTTCTTAGGTGCCTTCCAATTATGAGATTCTTAAGATGTGAACAAGGATCATCATTATGAAATAACATTGGATGCTATGAGAGACGATATAAAGAAGGCATTCATTCCTGTCCTGTGAGTATGTATCTTGAGGTCCCTGATGTAAATACTTAACCTTGCAAGGCTGCCTACACAATCGATAGAGACGCGCGCTCCTCCGGAGGGCTGGTCAGAGCATCTCCACGAGATGCCTGCTCCAAACGCCTCTCAAGGCTGCCTGCTTCTCTCTATTGATAGCGTAGGGAACCAGGGGAACGCAGTCAGATGCCTCTGGCAGATGGTGCCAACGCTCCCCTTGCCCCCACAACAGGGTACAAATCCTGGTCTCATCCAGGCACCTCGTGGAAGAAGGGAGCAGGAGAATCCTCTGAGCCCGGCTGTCCTCTAACCTGGTGTCTCAGAGCTCACTTCCAGATGTCAGCGACTCTCTGCTGTGGTTACTGCTACAAACGTTGCTGGACATTGTAGCTGCTGGTACAGGCCCAGAGCAAAAGTTTGCCTAAAACCTCCTTGGGAATAGCCACTTTTGCTTGCTGGGCTTTTTTTCCAAGCCAGTTCTGCAAAGAGCAATTCTCACCACAAAATTACACGCTCTACCCACCTTGCCCTCCCCTCTGACAGTAGCTTCTTTCCTTCACAAAATACTTTCCATTTTCTGGACTCTTCCTGTTCACCTGTTTCATTTGTTTTCAATGAAGTAGGATTTTTATCCAATACGAATACAAATCTTTCAAATGAGTGTGATTTTTATAGGGAAATGGGAGAAGCAGCAGCATCCTAATAGATAGCAGCTCCTACAGGCAGTACCAGCAAAGCCAAAAGTTTAGTGGGGATAACACCAATGAAATTCACCTTGGCTAGAAGAGTTAGTGCAGTCACTGAATTAATTTGGTGAGAAGCTGCAGCCTGGCACATCAACACTAGATGGAGGCTGCAGGAGGAATGGGTCCTCAAGTGAAGCGTTTCTTGCTAGGGGCTTGATCCAGAGCAGTGCTCACTAATGGGTTATCAGCGACTTTATCTTCATGTTGACCATCTTTGTGCTGTGTCTGATGTGTCAGCCAGGAGGCAGGACAAGGAACCACCAGAGAAGCTGCTCACTGTGTGTTTTCTTCTCTTGGGCATGAGGAACAGCAGGCAGGACTTTAGTCTCAGACCATAAATCAGCACAGGACCCCGATGGGGACTGCAATACGTGGTCTTTTGGGCACAGGTGACACAACCCCAGCAGCAGCAAAGCATAAAACCCTTCCTCCTACTGAAACCTGTAATCTATAACCCATTGATCTTATCGATGTTGGATCTTATCAATGTTTACAAATACCTGAGGTGTGGGAGACAGGGATTTGGCCAACCTCTTTTTAGTGCTCTGTGGGGACAGGACAAGGGGTGATGGCCACAAAATGGAGCCCAGGCAGTTCGGCACCAACATGCAAAAGAACTTCTTCACGGTGAGGTTGACGGAGCACTGGGACAGGCTGCCCAGGGAGGTTGTGGGGTCTCCTTCTCTGGAGATATTCAAGGCCCGTCTGGACGCCTACCTGGGCAGCCTGCTGTAGGGAACCTGCTTTGGCAGCGGGGTTGGACCTGGTGGTATCTGGAGGTCCCTTCCAACCCCTTCAATTCTGTGATTGTGTAAAAAAAACAAACTCTTCCCGCTGTGGGAGGATGGGGATGGGGACCACCAGCCTACAGTGCTGAGACACAGCTCCTGCTGGAGCCAGAGCTGTATGAATCTGGCATGTGAGGACCAAAAAGCTCCAATCGGAGCAATGTGGCCCGATCTGCTGGCTCTAGTACCGTTAGGGTCAGGAACTGCGGCACTGTTTTATCTTCTCAAGGCCACACGTGTTAAATTCACAGTGCGCTGGCACTAAGGAAGGGGCGATGGCTCGGTACAACACAGCTGTCTGATATTGTGGAGAAACATCCTGTAACTCTCTGTGTCAAAGTGCTCGTGTTCCTGTTTCCAGGCAGAGGAAGTATTAATACATAATGAGCGAAGAAAATTGTTCTGTATTTAGAGGATACTAGCCCACAAATTAAAAGGGACTTTTTAATTTAATAATAAAAGATTATTTTCATTTTATTTATAAGGAAAAGAGGCTTCAGGGAATTATGCCATCTGCCAGTCACCCAGTTCTATCAAGGAGGTGGAAAGAAAAATGTAAAGGCTTCAGGAAAAGTTTGCTGAGTGGAACAAAAAGGCAGAAATTAATGCTTGCTCCGAGGAAAAGGTAGCAGTGTGAGTTCAGTGGCCACCTATCTCGTGATGTACCAGCCAATTTGCCAGCGTGCACGTGCCAATCAATTGGCATAGCTCAGAGCCAGACACAGCCCTACCTCTCATGTGTCAAGTAGAAATACTTTGGGAGAGGGGATTTTATACAAGGGGAGACTTGTGTTGGGACAGCGTGGTACTGAATTTGTAGAAAATAATCTTTACTTGTTCTGCTGTCAAAAAAATAGCTTGTCCCTGACACTTTGATTCACCTACCCTCTTACTGCCCCCCAAACCTCCAGATCTCCCCATCGCCCGTCCATTAATTGAGCAAGACGTGCCGTGATGTGGAAGGTGCAGGCTGGTGGCAGGTCAAACCCAGCAGATGATTGCTGAGTGAACTCCGCAGCTTTTCTCTTATTAGGGGCAATAATTTGGGTTTGTATCTGGCCATCAGTGCTCTTAAGGCAAGTGGATACTGAAGCTCACTGAGAACCCTAAGCTGCTGTCCGATGTAGTAGGAGACAAATTGTATGATCAGCTTTTCAAAGGAAACCAGGCTAAAGTAACCTCCACAGTAACACCAGTCTCCTGCATTTAAAATGATGCTGCTGTTTTCATGAAGAATGAAAACTCCTGCACTACAGTAACACTGCAGTAAACCAGTGATGTTCATTACGAGGTAACTGTTTTATTGAGAGCTGAGCTTATTAGTCCTGGAAGATTCTCAATACGGCAACGAACTTATCAATTATCAATGCCCGTTGTAATGAACTAACCACATTAGTGATTTTTTAGAATTCCATTTATTTTAAGCAGCTGACTGGCTAATTTATCTTTGCTTTCATTTTCACTTTTTCATTCTGCTTGTGTGAGAAACTTCTGCTTGGGTTTCGCAAGGCAGCAGGAAAGAATGTGTGCACACTGAATTTCCCCTCAATTCTCATCACAGGCAAGGAAATCAAGTGTTTTCCTGATTTACAGCCTACTTAATCCCACTGACATTAATTTACTTAAATCTGGGTACATCACTTTTCCAATGAGATCTGTACAATGTGCAAAATCGGAGGGTTTGGTTAGGTGCCTTTGAAATAATGGAGTTTAATGTATCACTAATTTTAAAACATGGCTACCTACACCTCTCCTTCATCAATATTGATGCACTTAGTTCTGGAGGTAGACAGAAAAAGTCATTTCTACCTATAATATTATTTTTCAGTAGTACCTTGTTTCAGTAGTACCTTGGTGCATAGCTTTCATGCTATGATTCTTGACACATTCAGCCCTTGGAACCTGGGCACCTCAAGAGCTTTCACGGAGATGAACAGCATATATTTGGACATCTGAGGTAAAACAAATATGTTTATATGAATTAATTGTGGCTGTGAAGTTTTTCAGGTTCTTCACGTTTTTCATGAAAATACAAATTTGGCTGTTGACAGCGGCACAAATTTTCATTTGAATTGCTGAGGACGTAGCAGAGTCTGACTTGCAGGCCAGCTTAATCTCAGTCCTGTTTCAAGTTGATGGCTGGATTCTTACTGACTGCATTGGCACAGCGACTCTCAAGCACTGAGACTGGTGACAACTTATGACAGTCCATGAAGGCTTTCATGGACTTTCAGCTTTTGGATGGACAACTCTAATAAAACCGTGCAGGTTCAGGGCCACAACAATACAAAATGGAATTCAGACACCATCTTTGCTCCCCAGTGCTCCCAAAATTGCAAAGCAGTGTAAATACATAACTGCACATCTTTAGTATCTTTGATACTAAAAGACCAAGTACTTTCATCATTCAGTTCATATTAACATTGCTCCGTAGTCTAGGTCTGGATCAATCCATATAAGTGAAATTACAGGGACATTAGGAAGATAAATCATGTTTATTACACGAATGCATAAGGCTGAGAAAGTAATAGGATCCCCCATGCAAGACACTACACTCTCTGCTCTAAAAAAGCTCAGAGCTGGAGAAAAGCAGCTTAATTTACATATACAAAGTGAAGGTGGCAATGTGATAATAGTAGACATGTAGGCTATGTAAGCATGTTGGTGATGTGAGACAAGTTGTGAGAATACAAATGGAAAGAAAGGAGGATTGTTGGAGTAACAGTATCAGGAGGGGAGCAACAGCCAGTGAGCAGGGCTGAAAGCTGAGCCAAAACTAGAATGGTTCTGGGGGTGGCTGTCACTCCTGCCTCTGCAGCTGCTCTGAATGGTTGCTTTTTTCACTTCTCAGACTCCGTTCCCCCAGAAATGGGGTCTGCTGCCATTTTAGATGTGACCCAGAACATCTCTTGTTTGTTTATTTTTTCTTTCTGAGGTTTCTTTTTAGGTTGATTAAATGCATATTACATTTCCAGTAATATATTGAAAATATTGCCCCAGATCTTTAAATTTAGGAACCCAAGTTAGGTATCTACAAGTTAATTAGAGCAAACCTAATGCTAGTTAAATCAAATGTGGCTGCCCACAACCTCGTGGATAATGTGACACAAAAAAAAAGAGACGTTTTGATGCCCCCTTGTTTCTTCACTACATCAGCTCTATGCCACCTCAGGATTTATCCTACACTGTGGGAGTTCTCATGTAACACATTGAGCTGTCTGTTTGTTTCTTCCATCTGCTCATATCTGCTAGAGGAGGGATTAGAATTCATCTTGAGGAATCCCCATTTTCTTTTTATAGCTCCACACTGATTTGCCATGGTTAGGGGTTCAGGTATGAGAAACATTACAGGCTGTGAATCACCTCCTGCTCAGCTTTACACCTACAGCTCCTTCTCATTCCCAACAGACTGACGTGCATCCAAGAGGACAGTTTGCTCCTGTTCAGGATATTAGATCTGCACAGCTTGATATTGCTCAGAAATAGTTCTGTACATTTTGGATGCCTGTTATTATGTTTAGGAGTCTCTTAGTAGGAAGACAGGCTTTTGACAAAATAATAATTCTCCTCTTCATACCCTCAAGCCTACAGTTCCCCTTTCAGTTATGTCCAAACTTGACAGCTGGAACAAAAGAGCTCATCTATTTTCTTTGTATGGAGAGGTAATTTGTAGCTGCATTTTGCCCAAGATGCAGAATAAACCAAAAGGTGGTGCATTTTTTTTTTATTTATTTCTTGGATCAGAAAAAATTCTGTCCCACAAAAGGAAATAAAACAATGTCTGATCCTGTGAAGAAAACTGTAAGAGATAAGATATTATTTTAATACATTTTTTAAAAAAGATCCCATTGCTTAGAAACTTTAGGTATAGCTGATCCAGCTGGGGGTAGGAGAATGCCATAGATGAGCCCATCTCAGTGTCCCTTCCAGCTATGTTTTCTATGATAATATGATTGGGAAGAGGATAATTATCAGCAATATCCAGTGTGAACACAGGAGCAGATTTGGAGTGCTGCCTGATTACAAGGTATTTGTCTAACACTCATCGTCATTGTATGAGAATGCCTTAATTAGCACTGAAAACATTTAGTTACATAGACTATCTCTGGTAAAAATAGATTGTGCTGCTGATGTTTTTTACAGTGCATTAAATGCTAAGTATTTAAACCCACACAGGCACACTCAGGTGTCATCACCTGAGAACATTAGAATCTATAAATCCCTGATTTTCATTTGCAACTGAAATACTAAGAATCATTAAGATGAATTGTTAATTTAAGCTATCAACCATACAACAGATTTCAACACAAGGTAAACATCTTCTTCTCAGTAAGCACAAATGATCACAAAGTGTGTTTTATCTACTCAAAAACAGATAATCAGCTTATAACCATTAAGAGGACAAATGATCCTGATCTATTTCTACAAAGGCAGATCCTGTTCTGGCTTCTGAGCAACTGAGTAGGAGGTATGTATATAAAGATATAAAAAAAAAACAGGAGACTAGATACCGGACATACAGAACAGATTCCTGTTTGGCTCATATGCTGATTTATATTCAGTTCTCAGTGTAGTTGAGATTATATTTTCCAAACCCTTTGCTTCTCTTCAGTTCATCAAAGTTATTCAAATCCAGATTTTAAACCTGTGTTTCTACAAACCTGACTGGGAGCAGATTCATTTACCTAATGTGAAGGTTAGGCTCAGCACGCAGATTAGGACACCTAAATTTAGGTGTCTGCACGTAGGTGTCTATGTGTGAGGTAGCTGTTGCGGCTCCCATCGCAGTCAGTGGAGGTACCTGCAGCTGGCTAGCTTAATAGCACTCAAGATTCATTGAGCATCTAGATGCTGATTTGAAGGTACGTTATCAGGTGTCTCAAACTAGAAACTGAACTCAAGGTCGGGTATTTATAAAATAGACATCTAAACCTGAGCAGGTATTTATCAAGTGGCTTCCCAGTATAATCAATGAAAAAATGGTCAGTAGAGCTTAGGGTGTGATTAATCTGATCAAATATAAGTGTCTATTTTATAATGAGGTGAATCGTGACCTAAACTCATTTGACTAGCTCTCCAGCTACTCTAATGGGAGCCTAGACACCTGGCTTGCATATAGGCACATACATTGCAAACTAAACTTACATTTGTGTGATCAGTCTGATCCACGTGGCTATGAAATGATCAGATCATCTCATCTGACTTCCTGTGGAACTGTGGAACTGAGTTAAGAGGTCTCACAAAAATGTGACCCCCCTTACCTAGGGCTTATCCAGAGACTTGGCATGTACCAGGCATTTCCAAGCTCTTCTACAAACTCTATGCAGGGAAGAAAAAAGATTCCTGTCTGCACAGCACGTGGGGTTACCCAACATTACCTCCTTCCCATGGGAAGGGGTTGGGGGGTAAGAGATGCAGGGCACAACATAATTAAACCTTTGCACTTCAATGCAAATGTTCCAGAACAAAATTATCAACAACAACAACAACAAAAAGATGCAGCCTGTGTGAGAGATTTTCATGATTGTACAGAAAATCCAGGATGTATTTTAAGTGTCAAATTGTGTGTCATTCAATTAACTAATAGAATGGATACACTGATCATGTCTGGGGATATTTCTAAGCACTTTTTATCAACTAATTTTAGTGGAGAGACAGTACAATGAACGAACTCAATTTTCTGTGTTTTCCCAAATGCGTTTTCACCCTTTATCCTAAGTGGGAGCAGCACTTTGTATTTCCCATCACCTCCCCTGCTTCTAATTAAAATTCAGCTATGGGTCAAATCTTTGTCTGGAAAGAGTGTATGCAGACCAGGCTCTGCCTTGTGGTAGAAAGTTACAAAAACAGGATGTATTTTATTTGACTGGAGTGAACTTAGTGGTCAGGGGTCATTTTCATTTAAGAAATATTTTTTTTCTCATGGTTTTCAAATGCATTCTGTCTCTTAAAAGGCAGTGAAAATAAAATGCGTTTTTCTCAGCATTTTTTCTTAATGATCTCAAGGCACTTTACTGGCAGTAGTTTGCTCAATCTTGCAGTAGCCCTACACAGTGCACATATCACAGCTTGTTTGATCTTTCTCAGGCTTCAGTTTTATTTTCTTCCAGTGTGAGGTAAGCACCTAAGTGCTTCCCAACCTGTAACTATTAAGAGGACACAAACACCGTATGTTATAATGTACTAGATTTTTTTTATGTTACTTTTGTTTTTTCTTTGTACCTCTTCCCAAACTGAGACTTGGTAATGGGTTCTTCCTTTATTTGAGTGGCATGCCACACTTTTCCCTTGTTTTTAGCAACTCCCCAGTGAGTCTCTGATTTGATCCATTCCATTGATTCCCTCTGAAGTTTTGAAAATTCACTTCAGGAAGATTTCATAATACGAACTTAAGGAAAATAATATAATCTTGCTTTAAAACACTTCCTTCCTCTGTTTTGCTGATGAATTGCAACAATTCACAATACCATCTGGCTAGCAACTGGTGACTTATTTCATTGTTTTAAATGTATGTGTTTCTTTTGGTTGTAGAGCACATAAAATGAGGATTCCCTAACTGTGATCAGAGAGGTCCATGCTGCAATGTTAGATCAAGATGTCCCCAGACTACTGGAAGTGGGCTACGAATAGCTTTGTAAATCATCTGTCGTGTCATAGTGAATTGGAATGTGAGTCCTGTGGTGGAGTATGAAATTGAGGTCTGAATTTTGCAGCTTGAGGCATTTTCTAAAATCACAGAAAAACGTACAGAGAAATCTAACGTTATCCCACCTAAGTGGACAATATAGAAACTTCTTAAGCTCATAAATCAAACCCAAAATGAGAAAGGAAACTGTTTGTTGAATCCAGCTTTGTTGTAACTCAGAATAATGGAAATATAGCTGGTCTAGAAGCTTTTATGAACTTTCTATGACCACAGCTTTGAGGAGTCTCACTGAACAGGGTGGGAAGTTGGGTGGTGCTGAGTAAGATATCCACCATTCCAAAATCCAAGTGACAAAGTAAGCGTGGTACAGTTCTGAATTTGACCACGCATAGTCCAGGAGTGTTGTTGATGATATGATGGGGAAGCGCAGCACCTGAACTTCTCATGAGATCATTTGAAGCACTTCATGCACAAGGTGAGTGAGACTACAAGGTTTTCTAGGTCTCCTTTCAAGCATATTTGGTGTACTTGTGAATAACAGAGATTTAGTACGTAATTTGAGACCTGATTCAGTGTGCATCCTAAGGTGGTGCAATTCCAGTGAAATTACATCTCCTTACCTTACACCAAAAATTCATTTAATTCATTTAATTCATTTGTGTGTTGTTGTCACAGGAAAATGAAGTAACAGTCGAAACAGTCTCTAGTGATTATGAGTTTCCCTACAGCCCTTACTCTAAAGTGCATGTTGTCCTCTAAATTTACAAACTACTTAGCAAGAGAAATTCGCTGTCTGTCTCATGAACAGACACTAATCTTCAGCGTCAGTACTGCTCCAGCCAAAACCTTGCAAACCGATGTCATGTTTGGTTTGATTTTTTGATACAGATCTTTTGATCGTCAGCTTTTTCTAATAAGCTGTGGCTTATAATAAGAGACAAAGGCGAGCTTCACATTAATGACATGGCAGGTAAAGTTCTTACAATTTATTTTTAGTCCCCCAAACCATCCTAGTCCTCAGATTTAGATCCTTTAAAGCAACTGTTGCTCAACACATGATCTTTTCTTTCATGTTGCTTCATTTATACATGCTCATACAATTTCTGTCTGAACTAGAGCATATCATAAAGCTGTGTCATATTCTTTTAATTTTTATACCGAAGGGTTTCAAATGGAACCTAACATAATTAGATTACGTCTAATCTCTTCCCATTTTGATCCTATTCTCAAGAGTGTTTGCAAAGAAGCTTACTTGAGTCTTAAATGCACAACTTTAAATCGTGCTGACGGTGATAAGGGAAGCACACTCTTACGAAAACATACTGACGTGTAGGACAAGACCTCATGACTTTATGAAATGAAATGGGTATCTCCATTGGCAGTGTCTGTTTAGAGAAGCTTTAAAATCCTTGATAAGTTTTTTTTAAACTTCTGCACAGAACTTGTAACAAGTTGATTCAGAGCCCTTCCCTGTTCAGTCCTCCCCTGAATCCCCACTAACCCTTATTAATATCTGCTTGTAACAGGGGTCCCAAGGAGATGGCATAGCTTCTACTAAGGTGTCAGCCTTCAAGATAAAGTGCAGTTTAGAAGTATTTTCAAAGAGCTATCACCTTCCTGGTAGTATATTAAAAGAGATTATGCGTTGCCAGAGACAGCAAGCCTTGTCAGGTCAGGGCAAAACAACATTTTAAGCCGATTGGCTCATATATCTCAAGGTATGTGTGTCCTTGCACAAATTCACTTTCCCCTCAGCCCAGTATTTAAGAAAATCCACTTTTAATGATGTTGATTGATCCGAAGAATGGTCATATTGAACCCCACGTATTATTTTGAGGTAAGGGAAGGAGAAAAAAATCCAAGTGGGATAGTAAATTATTGGATTATAAGAAATCTTTGAGGAAAAAAAGCTTTATCTTTGGTGTCTGGTGCCTCATCTTTCCTAAAACTCTGCTTTGCATGATAATTTTGTGATGGGATAAAGCTTGTTTACACTCCATGGGTGTTTGCCAAATATTTGGGAAGATTTGAGCTGCTTTACAGCCTAAAGCTGGCTTTGTTTGCCAGAGCTGAGGGGTGCCTTTAGTAATGACAGTCTCCCCCTCTAAAGGGTCCTGTGGCTTCTTTACGGGATGAAATTGGGCAACTAGTAAGACCTGGTGTAAACACCAGCCCCAGCAGGATCTGTAAGTGCATTTCCTTCATCAGCCAGGAATCTGAGTTACCCAACAGTCCCCAGATTTGGGCAGTCTTACTGCCAACCATGTGATGGCCCTACCTCTGGAAATGAGCTCAGTTGCTTACGGGTGGGAAACATCCTGCAAGAGCTCAGCCAGACAGCAGTCAGCCTGTTTTGTTCTACTGTTGCCATATGGGCTTGGTCTGGGAAAAGATAAATGGATAAGACTTCCATTTTCCCTGGCAAGCTATTTCTCCTGTTAGAGCTTTGTAGGTAAGCTTCACGCAGCTTTAACTTGAACAGGAGACCAACTGAACACGGAGTAGCTCAAGGCAACGGTGGAAGAATGTGCTTCAAAGCCTAACCTGCATCCCTCACTTCGTGCTGTGCTATATCAATTCCATATTACATGCAGCCTGGGAAAAGACTGCAAATACCATGCTGCTGGGAAAAAAAAAAAAAAAAAAAGTCTTTTATAAAGAGCTTTACCTGAACAAACTGAAAATATTTCTTTTCCATCAGTAATTTACACTTCTTTGTCTGCTAGTTTCAGCAGCAAATGGAAAAGGTCATAAAGATTTAACTTTTGCACTACCTTAGACAAGTAATTACACCTTTGTCAGGATCCACTATTACAGCTTAGAGCATCTTCACATTTTATGACATGCTCCTGTTTTCATTTGCTTGTAACTTGATGAAAATGTATCTCTTTGAAGTTTTTGAATTTGTTGGTATCTAATAAGTTATACTATTTCTGTTAACTTTGGGTTACTTCTGACATTCTGGTAGTTACAGGTGAATGATAATAAGTTTTACTCGAATAGTGACTGTGCTCTGAAAACTGTCTATAAAAGTGTCATGAGATTGCAGGTTCCTTATTGTAACTCTATGTCAGATCTTCAGGGTTTACAAAAACATTATCTTCCAATCATTGTCTTCCAACTGCTGTCCTGGAAAACCACACTAAGGCAGACAAAAAAAAATTGAGCTAATGTTTTGTTCTGTTGTGCATTGTTGCCAATAACAGTTAATCTTCTGTCTTATTTGTTTCTTTTCCTTCTTCCTTCTGACTGTATTCTACGTTTCCTTGGTTTGAAAGGTAAATGATTTGATTATAGATTTTCTTCTCTTTCATCTGATCTCTTCTGCTGTGGGATCAGGCTCAAATCTGGCTAGAAAAACACCCCAAATTCATGTTTCAAACACTCCAGTTTTCGTACAACCACATACATCTTCCTCAGCCAGGTTTTCTAATTTTTGTATTTTCTATTGTGACGGTTTTCAATTCATTGAAAAACTGCTTAGTGTTAACAAGACATTTTAAAATGTAGTGTATCGAGGTATTACGCTTTGTTCTGTGTGTAGTTTTCATAGTTAACAAAAGAATGCTGGAAGCTAAATCAACATTTAAAAGAAGAGAGAAAGAAATGAGACAATTATTGAAGTAACAGAAGGAATAAGACAGAAGGAGGCTAATGGAAAAAGCCAATAAAGTGCTAGAGGAGACAGAAAATTGGGGGGAAATAAAGGAAGGAGATGAAGAAAATCTGTCCTGACAGACAGAGGGGACAGAAATAGCCAGCGACAGAAAGCGCTGTGTACTTTCCAACCTGATTCACATGGCAGGAGCCACCAGCAGCAGGAAGAGAGACTCAAATCGATGAAATCCTCAAAATCAGAGCTGGGAGACAATAGGACTGGGTGAGGACAAGTGAACAATCAGAGCCAAAAGGAATGGAAAACAGTATATTAGGCAGCCAGAAGAATTACAGCTAAGGGCTAACTCCCCTGCTTAGAATCAGAACTTCCACTCCTGATTTAATACGTCTCTTTCTCAGGATTTTCAGTACAAGATGGTGGGCTGATGCTGCCACGCACGTACAGACAAACCTCTGCCTCCTCGCACATCACTGCTGCAGAGCGGGCTGGTGCTAAGCTCCTGTAAACATCTACGATGTGATCAAGCAAGTGATGGACCGAAAGTAACACCTGCAGCACAGACACCACAACTTTCATTTGGGGGAAAACAAACAAAAGCAAAAGCAGCAGGTGGCATAACAGCTGAGTACGTTTAATCTTATAAAATATTGATGCACTTTACTGCATGATACTGGGAAGAATAGCCATCTGGCACCTATTGTTCATAGGCCTATAAGCACTTCATATCAAATCAGATATTTTGAGTGATATCCTTTGTAATGATGAGAGTAGGTTGTAAAAAGTGACGAGCCTCAAAGGTTGAACAGGGAACTGTTTGAATTTGAGACTAATAGACAGGTTTGGGTTTGTTTGGATACCTGCGGGAGCTTCTGAGCCACTCACTCTCTGGGGTACATGGCTGTGCATAAATCGTTTATATTTTGACTGACACAGAAAAAATATCAACTCATGCCTTAAAAATGATCTGTAGGCAGGAGTGGAAATGCCATATGCTACAGAAAATATGTTGAGTTCCTGAACCACAGAAGCTAAGCCAAACCTATACAGCACAAACACAAATTGAATAGGAACAGTCCCACACCAGGTTTTAACATTATTTTAGGACCAACCTACTACCTGCTGTCTTTTGAGTCTGCAGAATACCTAATTTTGTAAAGTAAAAGCCATTCTCTTCAGGGCAGCACTTGTGTCCTTATATGAACTTGTAACTTTAGCCCAAAGGTGGTTAGGGACAGGCCGTCATAGCAAAGTACTATCCTCCAAAACGTTCATGGACTTTTACACTATAGTTGCCAATTTAAAGCCTACATCTTTATTTTCAAAGCCATCAGCATTCTGAACACTTGGTCTGTCGGGGATTAAAGCTCCATCAATGAATTGTCAAGGCAGTTGACAGCAAAAGATGTAGTGCTATCTGGAGTCTGATCATTACCCAGACACACTGCGAGAACTTAAATAGTTTCTCACCTGAAGTGGCACCAACACGCACGCTGCCTGCAGAGCCGAGCATGTTCTGACGACTTGTGAAGCCCAGGAAGGAATTTGGATGGGTCATCAAATTCATTCCCTTGTCCCAAGGCAAGATTTGAATCTCGCAAGGCTGATTTAGCCAGGAATCCATTGATATAGCAAAGGCAGGCTGCAGACGTAACTAACAGAGAGAAATTTATCTCAATGAGATGTTGCAGTTGGTTCCTATCATTCCGCACATATGCTTTGTGTTACGCTTAATTTTTGTAAATGGTGTTTTATGGAAGAGAATGGGTTTCATAAGCTTCGTAGCTAAAAAAAAAAAAAAACAAAGGGCACGGTACATTGAGAAATAATTGCTGATGAAAATCTCGTATTTTTTACATTATGAATTCTTGTATTCCTTTGAAGTTCAGTAGGAAGGATTGCGATGTTACAAGGAATAGGATACTTTATAAGGGAATGCCACTATTCTGTTCTTTTATCTATGGCTTTATGGTATTGCTGCCAAATAATGTCAGTGGCCATGGAGAGTGCTTGGCGTCTTATGCCCTATATCTTAAATGAGGTCTTGACAAGATGAATCATTAATTTGTGGGGGGTAATTTGTGAGTATCTTTATTTCTGTGACTCCAGTCGTGAATGTAGGTGGCTAACACAGCATCTGAACTTAAACACAGAGCAGGTCAGCTTTTCAGGTAAGTAACTGGACGTTCCCTGACATGAACAGATACCCCAGCTCAGAATGTAATTCAATGGAGACATCCAGACTGTATCATAGTTGGGAGTCTGCAAAGACAGCAGAGACACAGGCGATGCCTCTTGCACGTCCATGAAATGCCCCATAGACTTTTCAGCATTATAAATAATAACGATTGCATATACCTTCACAAAGAACCCTAATAAAAATGGAGCATTGCTGGAAATGCTATCACAGGATTCATATGTGGGAGTAGTGATAAAACAAGTATGATATCACTGTCAGCCGCTTGGAAAGCTGTGATTTTAGAACCGTTCCACAGCCTAGTTGTAGTATTACAACAGGAAACAATGAGCATATGGGAAACAAAACCGATGATATATAGTTTGAAAATGTATGAAAGAGAGGAGATAGTTTCGATGAAGTAGAGAGCTCCCTGTGGAAGACATTTATCTTAACTAATTAGCCATTTGGGGAGGAAACAAATCCCTAGCTTGAAGAAAGCTAAGCGTGTTTTTATATTCCAACAGCTTCTAAAGTTTTAAAAAAGACAATTAAGACTTTAAATTGAAAGGACTCATATCCAACCACAGTGTCCCTCTTGGGATTTATGGATGCTGACAGGCTAGTTAATCGCTATTACTTTCTGAAATGTACTGCAAAGCAATAAATGATTCATATTTTCTACTATTACACTTCCTCAGCACAAGAAGAGAGGAAACATTTAGACAAAAGTGATCCAACCTGCTACTGTCTTGCTACTGTCTTACTACTTTTAGACATTTTCTTCTACATAAAATGAATGTCAAATGCACATACACAGCTCCGTACATTTGCTAGATTCTCAGAGACCATGACGTGTTGGCATGGGTATTTGCCATTTCAGGGGATCCTGCTTTCATTGTTCAGGCTATTTTTCCTCCAGAATGAGAGAGAACTCTGAGGACAGAGAGTCTATTAAAAATGTTAATATCTGTGGAAAAGATTTAGTGATCTCAGGCTAGCCAGTCAATAATTATTCAGCTCATCTAATCTACTTCGGAATAATGGAGCACTGCTTTCTCCAGCTTGTCATGAAATATTCTTGGATTACATACTTTAGTAAAAATTAATATCAGAAGGTGCCAGCCTCCCACAACTCATAGTGCAAGTTGTCTGGAACTGCTTATTTTAAAGAGTTTGTCTTTAGTAGATTATGCTAAATTCCTTGGTTAGTATTTGAATAGAAAGCATTTAAATGTAATTATTACACAAACACTGGTTTGTTTAAAACACTCAAAATATTTACCGAGCGTCACTTTTGTTTGTACCATTACTGGATGTCTTTTAGTACTACATTTTAATTACTGTTTATTTAATCTGTATGTCTAATGTGAAATCATATTTTATTGCTACTTCAAATTCCCTCTTCACTGCAATGCTTTCTTTTTGCTCCAAACCAGCCTCTTTCCGGTAACCACTTCACTGTGGCATTTGAGACATCTCAGAGCATAAAGCAGCTGTCACATTTCTCTGCTTCTTCCCGTCAGGTTTTGTTTGTAACTCAGCTGAGCGCCCCATGCAAAGCACGGCATGCATACGCATATGGTGCCTGCACACCCTGAGTGGGAGGACTCCAGCATGGGAAGCTGCTTAAGGAAGGGGTTGGGTTGGCAATGAGGAGACATTTTTGCTCAGAAAGAGCAGTCAGGCACTGGGACGGGTTGCCCAGGGAGGTGGTGGAGTCACTGTCCCTGGGGGTGTTCAAGGAGAGGTTGGACGTGGTGCTTGGGGACACGGTTTGTGGGTGACATTGGTTGTAGGGGGGTGGGTGGACCAGGTGATCTTGGAGGGCTTTTCCAACCTTAATGATTCTGGGATTCTATGATCAAAGCCATCTCTCTTTTGATCCGAGGTGGAATGTGCAATCAGGTTATCCATTTTTTTGTACTTTTATGCACAGGCTGGTGGAGTTCACCCATAAAGCTGCGTTTCCTATCAGCATCCCATATTGGTGGCTCACCAGACAGAACCAAAAAAGGGACGGAGTTTTAAAAACGAGGGTCTTGGTAACTTGGCCAGCACACCCTAATGGGTAAGATGGAAAGGCGGTGGTCCTGCTTCGTGTTTTCCACCTTTATTTCTGAGATTCCTCCTCACGCCCAGTGCCACATAAAGCAGCGGTGCTGGCAGGGCAGCTGCTGGCTTGACCCTGTAGCCAAACCCCACAACCCCACCACCTCTCCCACCCCGAAACCCCCACATAACCCAGCCGAGGGCCACCCCAATTCACCACCCGACCTCCCCGACCCCTCTGCTTCCAGGGTGGCCTCGCTGAGGACCCCAAAACGGCTGCGGAGGGAGCGGGGAGCGCGGCCGGGGCCGGGCAGCTCCGCGCCTCGTTGCGAGCACAAAATGGCGGCGGCGGCTCCGGCTCTGCCCTGAGGGGACGGCGCCGGCCGGGGAGGAGAGGGGAGGGGCGGGGGCGGGCAGGGTTTCCATAGCGGCGGCCGCCGGTGTCACACCGGGGCGCTTCCTGGTCGGAGGCCGCCGAGCTCCGGGGCAGCGGAGCGGGTAGAAGGAAGGAGGAGAAGGCAAGGACGGAGGCCCTCGGGAGGAGAAGGAGAAGGAGAAGGAAGGCGGCGAGCAAAGGTAAGGCAGAGCAAAGGTAGGGGCGAACCGGCCATTGCGCGCCCACCCCCATTTCCCGAAGTGGACCCGGCGGGGTCGCTGGGCGGACGCTTCCATTCGCGGGGCGGCGGGGGGGGAAAAACTGCGGACCTCGCCGTTGAGGCGAGCGGGGTGGGACTGAAGTTCCTCGAGAGCCCGGGGGGGGAGGTGGGCGCTACCATCCTCCCCCGCAGGGGGACCGCGCTGAGCGCACCCCCCCCCCCCCCCCCGGCGGGGTCGGGAGGTGGAAGAGGCGGGAGCTGGCTCCCGTAGGGTACTGAGGTGCTGCGGGCTGTTCCATTCCCAAAGCGGGGGGGGCCGCGTGAGGAAGGACCCTCCTATTCCTGCCCGGGGGGGCGGTGGGCATCGTGAGGGGAGCCCTGTGGGGTGGGCGCCGTGAGGGAGGTGGCTGAGGGAGCCCCACCTGGAGGTGTCCCGGGGGCTTTTTGTGAGCTTTTAGTGAGGCTCCGGGGCTGTGCAGGGGGAGGAGACCCCCTAAAGTGACCCTTCAGTTTGGTGAGGGGCGCGCAGCCCTATGAGGGGCTGTGGTGGTCGCATCAGCCGCCGCTGTGGGGTCGGAGGGGGGGCTGTGAGGGCAGCCTGAGGGGTGTGGGGGCACCACACGGGGTGTGGGGGCAGCCTGAGGGGTGTGGGGGCACTAAAGGGGGTCGGGCAGCCCCTTGGGGCTGTCACCACACGGGGACTGACTCCCTGAGGGCCTCTGTCCTGTCAGGGTGTCAGGGCCTGGGTGTGCTGTGAGGCCGTGCCGCCACCCAGGGCAGGAGCGGGGAGGTTTGGGGTGAGCAAAGTTTGGGTGTAATGGGACTTCTCGGCACTGCTGCTCATGTACCTGCTGCCTCGGCTGCTTTTCGTAACGCCTCAGGTATGTGGGGAAGAGCGCCAGCCTCAGAGCCGCAGTCCGGTGCAGGAGGGTCCTCAGCCCTGTGAGCGGCTTTCCACCAAACTTCGGGCTCCGTGACCCTCGGTCTGTGCTGGGACTACCAGCGAAAGGAGGAAATTATCAGATGTTTGGCGTCTCTGGGCAATGTGGGTGGTTGTTGCCTGCAGGAAACCACCGCAGTGATTGAATGGCAATGGGAGCGAGAGTCAGGTGGTGGCTGAAAAAGCTGTTGCTGAACTCCTGTACCAGCCCTGAGCCTCTACACACCGAGAGTAACTTTCTCTGTGCAGCTTTCTGCTCGGAGCAGGGGGTTGTGCAGAGAGCTGTCTATTAGTACAGAGCTCATTTTTAGCTTTCACTGAGTCAAAGTGGAACAAAAGTGTGAGTCTGCCTTGCTCACGCTGAGCATATTTTGTGGAGGCTCAGTTCAACGAGAACACTTCGATTAACTCATTTCTCTGTGTGGTTATTTAGTTTGATGCGGAGCCTGCAATCTAGGGCTGCTGCGTGACAGTCGAAACTCAAACTCTCGCAGGCATGTGTGTGTTAGGCACGGCGGCCAATCAGCAGTGCCTGAAACCAAAAGCAATTCGCTTGGACGCTTTGTAGTGTAAATATTCCTGCAATGAACAAAGGGGAGGGTGTGCCCTTGTGCTTGTTTCGTTTGTGTTTCTCGGTGCTTCCTCATTTGTGGCCAGTCAATGATTTGGTGAAGGTTCTGAGACAGCAGCAGCCCGACTTTGTTGGGAACGTTGCATTCTGGCTGTAATGGGCATTTTACTCAGCTAGGATGCTCAGAAGCAAGGTGCGATGATCAGAATTGTTATTGTCTTATTTTGCTAATAGCCGTGCTGTTAAATGGCTTAGTCTTGCTTCTTTGTAGCTTCTCTTGCTACTGATTATAACTTTGAAATTAACTCAGCTGGGATGCAGTGGAAAGTCAGCATTTAGCAGAACTGCCTTTTAACCAGCTGTTCATTTGCCCTCAGTATAAGCACGGACACCAATCATTTCAGACTTAACGTTTTGCCAGCCAGCTAGCTCTAAAGCTTTAAAACACGTGCTTCTGAAATCTCTGGATCTGTTTTCTTTGAGGGGCACTAAGGTCTTGGTTTCAAGAAGAAAGTAAATGACAGTAAAATGCTGCTTTGTGCAGGCAGGCTCCATGTAGATTGTTTTGTCTCTTGTGCGTGCACGTGTGCTGTAAAAGCAGTGCAGTCGCATGCTGTTCCTTCAGTTTCTGGGTCTTGGGAACCGGGGATATAAATGTTTAGTGTTAACTCCTTTAGTATCCAAGTTAAATTGCTGCTACAGCAATGTACTCACAGACTTGACTTGAATCTTTCGCTGATAAATTAAAGGGAATCTCTTTCTCTGGATAGAGTCACTATACGTGGGCTTATAATATGCTGTAACTTCCTTTTACTCTGGTTTTACTCGTCATGCTGAGAATATTGGGTAAAAAGGGGACCTGGAATCAGGTGTAGAAACAGATAATTGAACGTGTTATTAAGTATGCTCAAACTTGAAATTATAGGGAACTTTTCCCAATTCTCATATCCCATTGCACTTTTAATCAAAATGCCAGTAGTTTTGCAACTATTGAAGCTGAATACCACGGAGGGCTAGGCAATGTGGTGTTAGTAGGGGAAGTACTGGGTTGGATGCAAGGGTTGCTCTTCAGGAACAGAGAAGGTTCAAAGGTTGGTGCGTGGGTTTTTTATGGGCTTGTTAATGGCAAGAGGATGTCAGCTACTGTCTTGAATAAAAATACAGTTTTTCAAGATGGTATCTGTAAGCAGGATGTTCAGCAGGAACATTCTTTCTTTCTCCTGTTGCACAATATTTGGTAGTGTTTGTGCATGGGAGAGAACACCACGAGCATTGAAAGCAATCAGGTGGTTGGTTGAGAAAGCGAAGTGACAGCAGTTTGCTTTCCTAACACGCATCCTTAGGAAAAACTTCAATGTTGTATTGCAATAGAAGGTACAGACTTTCTGGTGCTTGGCAGTGCTGACTTTTCCTGACTTTCCAGTACTGCTTGCCGTGCTCCAAATTGCAGATAAAAAAGGAAGCTTTCCTTTTTGGGGAAGTGGGCGCTTTCAAATGGTCTAAGAAAAAAGCCTGCAGGAAAGTGCTCAAGTTAGGAACAAGAGAAACACAAAGCACTTAAGCAGTGATATTTCAAATAAAAAATAAATGTAACTGGAAACTTTTATTGGCTAGTGAACAGGTATTAGCAATAGCTAAACAAAAGATTTAGAGGCAGAAGGCAAAATTGCAAGAACGTTTTATGTATGGAGGTCTGAGTTCAGGTCACCGCAGTATATTGAAACATTCACTTCACATAGTTATGGCACAGTTTTGGGTAGCATATAGCTGCTAGATTCTTCACCGCTCGTTTCCTTAGTTTTACGTGACTAGGTTTTATGATAAGATTAATTATGCTATTATTATCACGAAGTGGTTTTCAGAACTGATGCTTTGTTTTTTCCTTATGAGTAGCCTTTTCCTGTAGATACAGACAATAAACCGTCACCTAATGAGATGTCTCTGAGACCAGGTCGTACTTACAAAATAAGGTGAGGCTGTACTGTAGGAAAATCAGGTTGAATTGGAGAGACCAGTCTTCCGGTTGACTCTGCATAAGGCTGAAGAACAATTTGGGCTCAAAAGCTGTGTGGAGCTCCAACCAAAAGTGCTTTGGACCTGGGTGGCGTGCCGTCTGTAAGGCTCGTTTGATGTTCTTAACATAATAAGTGTAATTAGGCTGGTAAATGGTTAAATGTCCTGGAAGTTATATTTGCTAATTTTGACATCAGCAGTCAAAAGAAAACTGACAAGGCTGCACTTCTAATGATACGCTTTAACCAGCCACTTGATTTTCGATTAGGCTGTGTGTACTTAACCATTTAATTTAGCAGCCGCTCAGGGAGAATTGACAGAACCTGCAATTCAAACTGTTGCTCTTCAGTGATTGCACCATCTAATGGCTTTGTTCCTCTTTTTTATAATGTTTGCATACATGTTTCTGCAGCACGATACCGTTTTCTTCCCCTATTAAGCCTCTTCCCTCCATTACTTTTAAAAACGTTTGTTGTAAGTTTCAGTGAGTTCTGAAACAGCTTCCTTTTGGCTGTCAGAACATTTTTTTAAAACTGTTTTTAGCAATTGGTATTATCATCTTCTTGTGATGTCAGCCCAGTCCTATGAAAAGTCATCAGCTTCTTGGCACGTGCTGTAAATCTGTCTTATTGTTGTTATTATTTTTAAGCTTTAGGAGATCAGGAGTGTTGAGACTTGAAATCTGAGTCAGCACGAGATATGATCTGCCTGGCTGAACACAGGTGGTCAGGTTCAGCAAGTTCTCATTGGTTTGAAAAGAGGAAATAAATCAGGCTATTCCTTAACTCTGTGCAGGTATTAGAGGAAAACTTCATGGTTTCATAGATATGTTTGTCTTTCTTTTCCTAATCTCAACTGTGAGGTGAAGTTATTTCAGATTAAGTGTTCTATCAGATTGCTTTTAGCAGCAGGATGCAGATTATGCAATATTTTGTAAAAAATGTTCTTGCTGTGCTGTCGTTGTTGAAGATTAAGTCCTGCATGTTTCGCTCCAGGGGAAGCCAGGCCTATTGTTAGCGAATCCATAGCTGCCCTACTTCGGTGCCTTTTCCTCAGTTCAATTAGACTGAATGATCCCATGGCTTACAGTTACTAGAAATTGTAACTTTTGCAGGTTTTGTTTCTGAGGAAGTGCAGGATGCTAGTGCCAACTCAGGTTTATTTAGTAAATTTCTTTGTAGCTCTTGTGTTTCAAAGAGTATCTCTTTTATTGCATCTTCTTGTTAGCTGAGGGCCTTGAGGGAAAATACCACTTTGATAGTGTTTTTAGTTACTACGTCTATATCATAGTCTTTTATTTTCTTGAGAATGTTTGTTATCTTTTGCGTTACTTTTTTTTTACCAAGAAAGATTGAAAATATAGTAGGAGAGAGTTTATGTATAACATTTATTTAAAGCTGAAAAATTATTTCTCTCTTTATTTTCCTGCCATCATCAGGACATGTATACCTCTGAGAAACCTTCTCCAACAAGATACCTTGCTTCAAGACCTGCCTTGGATTATATGCAAAGAAGTTTCCAGTCATGAGTGAGTAGATTCCTTTATTAAAAACAAACATTTTGCTTTTAGTTGAGAAGAAATTTTCTTCTGTAATGAGTTTTGGAAGGTGGTCCTTCCTTCAGAATATTCTACTGAATTTTGCTTCTTCAGTCCTTTGATAATGATGCCAAGATTGGCAGATACTCTTCTTAACCTGCAAAGTTTTGATCAATGTGTGCTCTGTAAGGCTTCTGTGTTGGTAGCCTGGTGTTGTTCTCAAGAAGGTGAGTTCTGAAACAAGCTGACCTTTGTTTCTTTTTTTTCAGCGTAAATAAAATACCCAAATGTGAGAGGAAAATGTCTTGGGTTTGCTTAAAAACTCCAAAATATGTGAATGTCCAGTAAATTCAAATAGCTGGTAAAGATCCAAAGTAAAATGAATGGACTTCATTTTATGGGGAAAATAAATTTATTACTCAAATGCCAGTATAGAGGTCTGATCCCAAAGGAATTTTGGCATGTGTTAGAAAGATATAAGCCGCAGAAAACTGTGACTTAGGATCTGTTTTGGTGGGGAAAAGAACTTGAAAACAGAAGTTCTGTTTCAGACCACAGCTGATGGTTAAGATAATCTCTTCTTAGCAAACTGTTTTGAGTGAATGTCTTTCATAAGTTTTTGTAGATGTGAGGCTACTTAATATAAATTGTGGCAGCAATGTTACCTAGCCTTGCATCGCACAGGAGTAATGATATAACTTCCTGAACATGTGAGCTGTACTTATAGTACAGCTTAGTTTCAATACAACTAAATCTGTTAGAGAATAAGCATCTAATTCATGGGATAATCATATCCTGTGTTAGCAAAATGAGTCTGTTTGATTTTCTGGCAGGAAGTAACTAGAAGAAAATTGTTGGTTGAATTTCTTGTCAGGGACACTCTTTGTTTTTTTTAGCTTGACATCTGAAAAAAAAAAAAAAAAGATGGATGAAATGTTTGGTAATTGCAGCAAAGAAAAAATACACCAAAAAATGACCGAAAGAAGTGGTGAATTTCAGTGTCCATGCTTAGAGCAGTTAGCACTGTTTTAGTACTTTAGTAGCATTATATCTGTTTCCCTTCATATTGCTGTTCACACTTGTTTATTTCCTGATGTTTAAAGTGTTTGAAGTTGGGCATAAATGACGACTTCACGAGCAGTAATTCACGTACCTGAATATCCTGACTTGTCAGACGCTGCTATGTTAATCATCATTCATTTTTAGAGCATCTCGTGCTGTCATCGCCTAATGGATATTCTTAAATATATTTGTCTTTTTACCTTTTGAATAATAGCTGCTGTGTTGTGTGACTCACCACGGTTTTGCTGTGGTTTGAGTATAACAAATGATGTCATTACTTGAGCGAAACACCATTGATTTTGATGAGATTTTGACATGATTTTAGATTGGAAAGTCTGCTCTGTATTAGGAAGAATACCTGTGTTCAAACGAAAGGTAACACTTCAGCAGTGCTTTTTGTGGTGGTTAATGATAATGTTAAGCAAAACGCAGTCTCCTGTTTGTGGGAAGAGCACCGTGTTCCTGAGCTAGATGAGCCGCTGAAGTCTGTGCTGAGTGATGGGCTTCAAGGACACTACTTGAAAATGCTGCTTTTTTTAAACATTTGAATTAGAAGAGATTCAATATTTACATTCAGCTGTTCTTGGACTTCTTAGCTTACTGTTTATTTCAGAGAAACTTAAACTACAAGCTCAGTATTTGTAGTTTTGTGCTTCTTTCTACTAAACACGTTATTGTACAAGGTATTTATCATCTTAAGAACATACATTTGTCTGCATATGAAAACTTATACATAAAAAATGTGGCAGCTAGAACAGCTAGAAGTGTTAAAGTGATGAGAGTCTCTAACACTCCTGTAAGTCATCTAGTGTAATTCAAAATGAAAATCTATCTAAAAGGAAAACCTAAAATGTCGGGACATCAAACCTAAGAAGTTTAATGTTGTGCTGTTCAGAAAACTCAGACTACTGTTATGTACAGACTACGTTATAGAATCCTACTTGTTATTTTCTTGTGGTAGAATCACAGAGTGGTTTGGGTTGGAAGGGGCCTGAAAGATAATTTAGTCCCAGCCCCCTGCCATGGGCAGAGATACCTCCGACTAGCCCAGGCTGCCCAAAGCCCCATCCAGCCTGGCCTTGGGCACTGCCAGGGATGGGGCAGCCACAAGTCCAACTCTTTTAGTTTAAAGCCATCCCCCCTTGTCCTACCACCACACCACCTGACAGAGAGTCCCTCTCTGGCTTTCCTTCAGCCCCTTCAGGCCCTGGCAGGCTGCTGTGAGGTCTCCCCGGAGCCTTCTCTTCTCCAGGCTGAACACCCCCAGCTCCCTCAGCCTGGCTCCACAGCAGAGGGGCTCCAGCCTCTGAGCATCCTCGTGGCCTCCTCTGGACTCGCTCTGATCCATCCCTGTCCTTGTGCTGGGCCCAGAGCTGAACGCAGGCTCCAGGTGGGGTCTGAGGAGAGCAGAGCAGAGGGGGACGATCCCCTCCCTGCCCTGCTGCCCACGCTGTGTTGGTGCAGCCCAGCACACGGTTGGCTTTCTGGGCTGCAGGCACACATTGCTGGCTTGTGTTGGGCTTCTCATCCACTAGCACCCACAGGTCCTTCTCCTCTGGGCTGCTCTCCATCCATTCCCCACCAAGCCTGGATTTGTGCTTGGGATTGCCCTGTCATTGAGGGTGAGCATCCAGCTAGTTCCTTACCTGCTGACTGCTCCATCTGTCAAATCTGTGCCTCTCTAAGTTAGAAACAAGGATATCATGAGGAACAGCATCAAATGCTTTGCACAAGTCCAGGTAGCTGATGTCAGTTGCTCTTTCCCTACCTCCCAGTGCTGTAACCCCATTGTAGAAGGCCGCCAGATATGTCAGGCATCTGCCCTTAGTGAAGCCCTGCTGGCTGTCCCCAGTCACCTCCTTAGTTTCCATGTGTCTTAGCATTGTTTCCAGGAGGATCTGCTCCATGATCTTGCTGGGCACAGAAGTAAAACTGGCTGTCCTGTAGTTCCCTGGTTCTTCCTTCTTTTCCCTTTTTAAAAATGGGGGTTCTGTTTCCCCTCTTCCAGTCAGTGGGAACTTCACCAGGTGGCCACAATTTCCCAAATGTGGTGGAGAGTGGCTTAGCAACATCATCCACCAGTTCCCTCAGGACACATGAATGCATCTCATCAGGGCCCATGGACTCGTGCACCTTCAGGTTCTGTAGCTGCTCTTAAACCTGATTTTTCCTACACCGGGCAGTTCTTCGTTTTCCCAGTCCCTGCCTTCCCCTTCTGGGGCTTGGGCTGTGTGGCTGGAGCTCTTGCTGGTAAGACTGAGGCAAAAAAAAAAGTCACTGAATACCTCAGCCTTCTCCACATCCTGGGTAACTAGGTCTCCTGTCTCCTTCACTTGATGCAATGTGTATTTCCACTACTGCTTGGGAAGGACTGGTCTAGAATCTCGGTCCTAAAATGAATCCTAAAAATCACTTCTCTATTATCTGCCCTAAATTTATTCACAGGCAGTTCGCAACCGTTTGATTTTCTGCCAATCTTAATTATTTGCTTGAAGATCTACTTCTACCTTGCATCAAATTTGTTGTTCTTGTGGTTTGTTAAAAAAAAAAAAACACAGTATTTTATTGAAGCAGCTTCTAGAAGCAACCTGTGCTATCTTGGTACTTAAGAAACACGTCTTAACCAGTCATTTGCTTAAAAATAAGCTTAAATTTATTCAGAAAGTGAGTAGGGGAACTCTTGCTGTTGTGTAACTTCGAATAGTTACCAGGTGCCTGGGTAAGTGCCTTGGATCCTGCTGTATTTGATCATCTGCAGGACTGGAGAAGAGCGCTGGTAGAATTGCCAAGCCCAGCATCCATGGCAGCTGGCTTTTGTTCATGGGCAGTACAGAGAAACTGAAAAGGTGCTAAAATGGAGGGGCTCTCTTAAAGCTTTTATTTCTGTGGAATGCCTTTATAAATGTCTGTTTTCATAAATAAGGCGAAGATTAATCCACATTTCAAATTACGCTGTGGCTTTGTGACCTCATTATCCTATGGGGCACAGTGTACCCAGGCTAGATCTTGATTTATTTTATGCTTAAAGATAGCCAGGATTTCTCTGAGAAGCTGTATCTAACCTGCCAGAAGTGTCACACCACAGGCAGAGTTGGTTTAATCTCTTACATTTTCTCCAGTTGTTGACATTTGGCTGCCAGAAAATGTGTAGTGTCATGATAAAAATTCTTAGGCTTATAAACAGTGCTCTTCATGTTTGGGAGTTTTCCTGTGCTTTCTCCTTTGAAGAAAGGTCAGTGCGATGAACTTGCTTGAGCTGCCTGCAATGAACTTGGTTTGCAAACAATTAAACTAAATGTTAGTATATACTGTTGCAACAAGCTGCTGACATCTTCATTTTTTTCCCTTAAATGTATAGGATACAGTGCCAAGTTTTTTTTCTGTATTTTATTCTGCTGTCATAATAAATTCTACAGAATAATTCCTTCCTGACTTTCTTTCTTCTAGTTTTGTTTCCCACACCCTTAAAACTTACACTGCGTGCAGTTGGGAAGTGAACCTGCTATTCTTTGTGTTTCAGTATAATCTGTTTAGGTTTTCCTTGTGACTGACTGAGCACAGGAGCACGTTTTGTGTGTTTGGAGAGATGCTGTGCAGCGTAACCTTATATTTGGGAATTGGTCAGTGTGGTCTGGTAATGAGGTGGGAAACCTTTTGCTCTACCAGTTCAAATCAAGACCGTGTTGGTGTGATTAAAGGCTGCCTCTCTTTGATGGTTGCTTATTTTCTTGACCTCTCATTACAGCTGGCTTTCTAGCTTGTGTTTATGGAGAAACCTTAGCTTTTGTGATTTTGAAAAACAAAAACACGCCAAAACCCACATTTCCCTCCCTTTCTGAGTCCCTGTGGCGTGTGTAAAGAAATATATTTGGCTGTCAGCTTCTGTGTTCGTGAGTAATAAATTTGGGAATTAAAACAAATGACCTGTTCAGGTCAACCTTAAACATGTAATGCTTTAGCAAGTATGCATTATTATATCTCTGTTTGCAACTCAGAAAAGAGTCTTTTGGGTTTATGCACTCCTAAAACTCCTAGGCTAAGAAAAGTGCTTGGTTGAGGCTGCCTCAATTTCCTACCACCCCCTTCAATCTGCCCTCCTTTTATGCCAGAATGAATTGATAATGAGCTGAGGAGCAAGTCAAACACTTGGTAAAGTAAATGCTGAGAAACGGACAATGACCTGTACCTCAAAGTGTAAGGTTGTTACATGTTTTGGGTAGTCTGGAAAAGTTGTTGCCAATAATGTTAAGGTTGATTCATGCAGCTTAAGAGGCCTTTTAGTCATCGGTTGTTTTCAATAAGCTGAGATTGAAAGAAGGGAGAAGACTTTGTGATTCATGGACAAAATTGCCTGTTGGAGGAGGAAAATGCAAAAGTAAGCTAAAAGATGTTTCTAATGAATAGCTACGGGATGTCGGATTATTTTCTTATATTGCAAGCTAAGGTTTTATTTTTTTGAACTGAGAACCCTGAGCACTCATTTTCAAAATACAAGCTTGAAGATGCAGAGTGTGAAGTGTTTTCTGTAGCAATTGTTCTGATTTCACAGGAATTATATTCTAATCTCTCGAAATACTGTCATTTGAGAAATAGTGAAGAAGCTATCGCCTCCTGGGTCATCTTTACTGAAATTTGCAGTAGTAATGCTTTATGAAAACCCTATTCAAGGTCTGAATGATAAAGAGCCATAATGCAGGTTTCAAAAAGCTTAATTTGAAGACTCAGGACGCTTGAAAAAATATCTTTAAGAGTTAAATAGTTGAATCGCAGGGCTTTTTTATTGGTACCTGGAAGAGAATGAAATCCACAAAATACTTCTGTGAACCAGGAGTCTCTTGCATGTTGCTGACTCCTAAAAATTACCTCACTGATAACATTACTGTTTTTCTTATATGTGCTCTGCGTTTTCTTGAAGCTATCGGGGTAACTTGGCAGTTTGTATAACTGTAACGACATGTGTGAGTTCTTGGATTAGAAGAAGCAGTGGTGTAGTAACTTGTTTGTAGTGGGAGGATGAAGCATGAAAAACACACGTGTACTAAGGTGTCTAGCTCTTGAATCTAGCAGTCAGGAGAAATGCTTACCATTCTTGATCTTGCTTCATTGATACTCTTCTGTTTTATCTATCTATATTTTCCACTTTTATTTTCTTCAATTACAGGTAGCTAATGCTATGTGTATGCTGGGTGCACTCCTTATTGTGCAGCTAGTCCTCAGGGAGGCCATCATCAAGCGTGCAGGAGATGAGTTTTCTGACTCGAAATTGATCTAGAGGTAACGGTTAGTGAGTTACAGAAACTTCTGGGAACTTGCAGGAAAACTTCTGATGAAGTCAGATTTCATTTGAAAGGTATGGCTTGGAGAGAAAGCCAGGACTGAACTGAGGGGCTTCAATATTTCATGACCCCTTTGCGATGTTGCCATAGCCAGTAGAGATGGTGTTTCCCTGTCTCAATTCCTGCATTCTTCCTTATTGTGCAAGCATTCATGAGGTTGAGTTGAATTGGGTGGGCTCCCTAACCTGTGTACTACAAAGTTGCAGCAGTACAAACCATTCATGCAGCTCACTGAGCAAAGCACAGGGGTGAGAGTAAGTGGTCAGTGGGTGAGACAGTTCTCTCCAGTGTAAGGCTGTCTTTACCTTGCTTGTTGTGTGCGTGGAACCATCGTAACGTGGAACAATGCTCCAGTTCCACCATGGAGTCATCTCAGGCTTCCTCAACACTAAGAGAGGAGAGGCATCTCCAGAGGGCTAATCAGATCTTAGATGACCCAATTTCTCACCAGTGCTGTAATTAAACCTCTCCTCTAAATACAGAGGGCTTGTTAGTCAGAATAAAATATAAACCACAATACTTCGCATGCACAGCACAGATGCATCACACTGAGGAAATGTAGGCATGTTAGTAAAAACTTGCTTGTTTTCTTAATATTAACATTTTATGATATTGGATTTCTTGTTGCATTGTTATGTCAATTTATTTATCTTTTGAGACCCCGTTACTCTTTTTGGCTGATAGATTTAAATAACTGTACAATCAGAACACAAATGGAAAAAGCTTTTTGAAATCTGCCTGCATTTAAACTGACTTTTTAGATTAACTTTTTCGTAATCCTTCCTTTTACTTTTGATCATTTCAGGGTATTTAGGATTGCTAAGTTGCGGCTTTCCTTGCATTTAGTCTTTATTTTTAGGTTGGGATAGACAAACGTTTTTGGGTTTGTGGGATTCTTTTGTTCTGTCACTTTTTTTTTTAACTAAATGAAATAAATCATCAATCTCCATAGACTGGAGTGAAGTCAGTTTCTTTTCTTAAGTCTTGCAGAAGGCTGCAGATACCAAAACAACAACAACAAAACATTTATCATATTCAGAAGCTGTGCTTCCAGGTGGTATATTTAAGTTCCACAGTCTGACTTTTTATAAGACCTTGTCAACAAATAGTTATTGCTTAGTGTTTTCTGTTTTATTTAAATTAATGTATTATAAAGCTAATTGTTTTAAAATCCGTTGCATAGATTTCCTTTTTTTTTTTTAATTTTAAAATATTAAAACAGTCATTTTATTTATATGTGGCTGTCATAAAGAGAACTTTCGATATTCTTTCAGCTGTGGATTTAATTTGATGGTTGATGGGGTTTGTTTAAATAAGTTAGTGCAATATAACACCTACATTTAAACTAACATAATTTGTGTTTGTAAACCAAGATGTTGGCAGGAGCAGGAAGCTATTGTTAGCTTTAAACTGATAGGAGACCTGTGGCAGAAAAGTTACCATTGTGAATACTCCTGGAGATAGCCCACTTATTGTACACCAACTTATTGGTCCCTTTTTGGATACTTTCACTTCACATATATTCTGTGTTTGCAAGGAAAACTAAGGTTGGGTTATTTAGAAATTATTTATTTTAAAAAAAGTAACTCTTTTTGTGTGTGCACCCCCATAATGGCAAAATTGACTTATGCATTATGACAAATTATAATATGTATGTTTGTAAACATATTTAATAACATTCATTACATTTTATATACTTTTGTATTATTTTCTGTTTATAAATCACATTACACAGACGCTTCCCTTTATTTATATCTATATATAAAGGGAGAGTGTCTTTTTTCTTCTAAATTTGTCTTGCAGTTTTCATTGATGGCCAGTAAGGACTACTGAACTGAGAGTTATGACAAATTGGTGTACACAGACGTACATGCCTTTGGCAAGATAATACTCTTCTGTTACATTTTTTTCATTTTAAAATCTGAATCTTAGTCTCTGGGCCTATGTCTGTACTCCTTTATATAGAGCATTGCACAATGATGCCTTTATTGTGGATCTTTGGTATTCCTGCAGCAGAAGGAGCGAGTAGCAAGGAACACTGTAACCTTGTTCTCTGGAGTGAGTATCAAGTATCCAGTGCTATGTAAGCAATTCATACTTCTCGGATCCTATTCATTCCTGCGATAAGTTGAGTGTGGTGGTCAAGTCCATTCCAAAGGAAAGGATGCAGAAACTCTTTGCTAAAATATGGCCAAAAACCAAGAGCTGGAGATGTCTGGGCAGGCACCCACCCCTCGCACAAGGCACCGTGCAGACACAGAACAATGTTGTTCTGGTTGCTGCAGGGAGGACTTTGCAGAGGCTCCGTACTAAGCACCATACTGTTGTAATTTCCTATTGAATTAGAGGATTTGCAAAAGAACAGCTTAGTCAGATGAAGGGTTTGAAACGGGCTGAAAAGGAATTCTTCCAGCAGCAGTGCTGAGAGGTATTTAAAAGACTTTCCTCGCCTGTTGTGAGTCACGGCGTTTTCCCTTTCCATACAATTGATGGAATAATATGCACTGCCGTGTTGGAAAAATGAAGCCATTGCTGCTCAGTAGTGTAACTTTATCACAGTTGAGAAAAATGTGAGCTGTTGCCTCATTTTGCACTATTTCTCCTATATTCAAGGAAAAAAAAATCCTTGATTTATAGGGCATGCGGTTATTTTAAGATAAATTGACCATGTTTCAAGAAAAACTACTCTGACATTATTTATGCACTTTCTGATGGGAAACAACTTTGATTTGTAGCATGGATTGAAAATACTTGGGGTTGTTATTATAAGTGAGGTAATACAAGTAATCCCAGCAGGGTTACTGGCTCTGGGAGTAGCTCTGTATTTGTTTAAATTTGAGATTTTTTTCCTTCACTTAAACTGTCCAATCTGTTGTCGCTTCAACAGTTAAAGGATATTTGCAAATGTTTGTGGAAACAAAGCAGCTGCACTTAGGTGATATCCTATCAAGCAGCTGTTTATAAGGTTCATTTAATCTCTGGATGCAAAAGAACCCTACTATAATTAAGAGATTTTCATTCTTAAAATGATGTGGGAGTCTGACAAGATAGCAGTGGATTTTTCTTGAGGCTATAGGTATCCCTGTACCTATCCTGCTCAAGATTTCTGAAGTAAGCACCCTCCCCCTGGCCATATTTTATGTTGCATAACATAATCAATTATTGTCTGGGGTAGAAGGCATACCAGCGTGCTATAAAATCTGCAGTGCTTTTGGCCAACGCAGTCATTAATCTAATAGAACATTAATATAAAAGGGCACTTTGTTTTAATAAAGCACTTCGCTTTGCCATATGAAAGTATTCTTGAATGCGGTCTTTCTCTTTTACCATTGAAAAGGTCTTTGAACATCTGTCTAATTCCATGGCAGAGTGCTGAAAGGCTCACTCAGAGCTTGTTCTCAGAGCGGGAGTTAACTTCCCAGAATTTTTAGAGATGTAGGGGAGTAAGTTTCCCACCAGGATGTGTTTTGCTGCATTCAATATAAAGCTTTTTCCTTCTCTTTAGTTTGTAGCAGAACTTCTTTCAGCCTTTTACGAGGACTATTGTTTTGTGGTGCTACTGTTTGAGTTGTGCAAACACTGTAATGACACAGCCCTCCTTCCCTGCCCTCACCCAAACTTACTTTTTGGAAGTGATGCTTGCCAGGTGCAGCACTCTGTTCTTATCAGGGATGCTATGTTATAGCCATGCTTTGTCTGCTCTACAGACCCTGATTGCCTTGCATTCTTAGGAGAATATTTCATATTTCCTATATTTTATATTTCTCTACGTCTGGTTGTAAAAACTATATAAACTTGTAGCATCTCTCTTTCTCTTTTTATTTTTTAAACATAGTTACCATAAAAGTTTTTGAAAGAAGTAGAGCTTGGTCTTGGGGGATGAGAGAGGAAAAATTAGGTTTATAGTTAGCCCTTAAAAGATGAGGTACAAACTGAGAATTGTCACTTCTGCTTTTTATTTCTCCCCTTGCTTCCTCCGCCTGCCATATTCCTTTCTATGCCAGGAACAGTGACAAAAACGGCCACAGATTCCCCTTTAGCTATGTGGTAGGAAAATGTTTCTTAGAGCAAAGGCTAATGAGTCACTTCTAGTGACGTTTCAAGATTTATTTATTCCCCAAGCATTAAAATAAACATAAAGAAATAATATTTATGTGAAACTCTGAGACTTTTTTTTTTTCCTTAATTACATCAGTCATAAAGTGTGACATCCATTTGGAGAACTAACTCCTAATCTGTGTTCTTGTACAGTACTTGAAACTCAGTGATCCTGCTAAACAGTATGCCAAGGCCTGCCTAACGGAGCAGCTTAAAGGCTAGTCTGCAGCAAACAGAGGATGATGGCACTGCTTTTTTTGTACCTCTATCCCTGGTACAGAGGTACAGTGCCTGACTAAGTGGGTAGAGTGTTGCAGTTCTGTCCCTCATTCAGACCATGGACAATGCTCGACTGAAACTTGTTGGCATGAGTTTAAATTCTCTATGGAGAGAGCATGGAGAACATTACATGCACTACAGTCTGCTAAAGAAGGGACTGAGGCACTTCAGCCTGTACAATTCTTCTACTTTTGCTCTTCTAACAGGTAGTAAGATGCTCTTCAGTTCAATAATGTGGTTGTCTTAAAATAAAGCTGAGCCAAGAAGCCTGTTTCACACTGCTGCTTCCTGCCTCTGCCTAGCACTGGGGCAGTTTGTCTGCAAGTGGTGGGGCTGAGAAGCCCAGGTGTTTCCACCAGGTTTTTCCATTGGTGGGGGAGTAGAGGAACTCTTTGGTAACAGCTGTCATGTGTGTAAATTACAGGAAATAGGACGGGATTCAAAGCAAGTGTAACATGCTACTTAGAGTGCTCTACGACGTTAATTCCATTCCTAAGAACAAAAGCAAAGCAGGGAGATCCCTAGAGATAGCCACAGCTGGCCACTGTCATACATATCAGCCATAACTCCAGGATTAGCTTTAAGTAGTCATGGTTAACATACTTGTCATTTTCGACTCTAATTACTAAGCCTGGCTTTTTAAATACATCAGTTAAGTATATTTTAAAGACATGTTTTCTGAGTGAATGTACAAGGAGAGATTTAAAACATGGCTGCAGTAAACAAATAGATCTAGGCACACTTCCTTACGGAGGGTGGATCGTTTCTGATATGTGTGACACTCAGGATAATTTCCTTCAGTTACTTCTGAAGTACTGAAGTCTTTCAGCTTCTGTTTACAGCAGTATTTTCATCAGTAGTACAGCTGTTTTTGTGTGAAAAGATATTTTGTTATTGCTAGACTAGCCCAAAAGCGCTCAAAAACTTGTAAAAAGTGTGAGTTTATTACAGAGAGCCAGTCCTACCGTAGAATATTTGGTACACAAAGTGACTATGCAGGCTTAATAAAAATACTGTGTATTTATGCAGTGGACTAATAAGGTCTGCTATTTTTCCTGGCGGCCATAAACAGCTGCATTTTTTTATTTCTTAAATACCAAGATGGAAATGTTGGTAAAGATTTAGTCCTGCTAACAAAGTGATGCACAGAGTTTGTTGGTTTTCTTTGCTTCAGTGAGATGGGATTATTCACCTCATTCATATCTTTTTCAACAGGACACTGGAAAGAGATTTAAATTAAAAGCTAAGGTTTTTTTTTTTTTTTTTTTTTTTGTTTCTCTTGAATTAAACATACACTCAATTTCCTTAATTTTTACCAGATTAAATTATTACGTGTGTCAATACTCAGTCAGTATGATAGTAATAGTTTTGTTTTTTAATATTGTAAAATGACAAAACATCTCTTTTTAATGACTAATGTGGCTTCTTTCCATTTGCTGAGGTTTAGGTGAATAATTTCGATAACATTATTTAGCTTGAAGATAAATGTCAATCTATCAGTTACTACAGCTATGACCCAAATCCAGGAAATGCAAAATTGAGGAAATGCTGCATCTTCGGTTTGGGAAAATCTTTTAAAATGTTTCTGTTGGTTGTAATTACAATTTCACATATGTGTAATTTCTATTTGAGAGCTCTAGCATGGCTTTTGTCTGCAAAATAAATATGTAGCTAAAAACATATAAAGATTAGGACTATAATATTAGAGAGACTGAGAAATTCTGTGGATTGTGTACATTTGCTGAGATGAGAGCTTGTACTGACTTTTTTCTCCTTCTGCGTTTTAGAAAATATTTAATCATATAATTGAAATGAGGTCCTTAGATATAATTTTTGCTGGGGGAAAAACACCTCTTGCTTTGTTGGCACTTTCTTTATTTACTCAATGACTCTACATTACGTGGTGGCCTTTTGTCTTTTGAAGGACAACATAGGCACGAGGAAGAGGAGAAAGCAATATGACAAATGTTTTGAAGGTTCATAAAAAGAATCTGAGGTTCTGTGGTTGCTCTTCATCATGACATCTGTGTTGCTTGCTTAACACAGCCCTACTCACGTAGTTGCAACACTTCATTTTGGATCTGAGGAGTTCTGCACTGTGCACTACCCTTTTTAACAAGTTAAAAATGTAACAGGTTAAATACCCAAGAGCTTTTGAAAGCCTTTTGAACTCTTGCTGAACCGTGTAGCTTAGTTCAATAAAGATGTTGAAAGTACTTAAACACATGTGTATGTCTAGATTTGATGGTACAATTTTTATGGGAAATAAGTGCTCGTAGACTAAGCAGTGTCCTTATTTTGCTGGTAGACGTGATAGGTGTAAAACACACCTGTCGGGAGGAAAAAACAGAGTATACCTGCTTTCATATTTTTTGAAACAGTTCATTGAGAAATACTTGAACACAAAGATCTGATGCTGTTCTCCATTAGTGCATGGTGTCTGTTTGCCAGGGTGACTCTTGTGGCTCTGGGAAAGTCGCTGTCTGTCATGATACCACCTAGATCCACTTGCTGAATGCGTTGTAGCAAGAGTTACAGGGTAAAAAGAACATGAATTGAGTAACAGGCAGAACAGTCAGGGTGTTGTGCAGTTGCAGGATTTTGCAATGTGTAGTTTCTTTCCTTAAAACTTCAAACCCTGCAATAATGGCTGCTGAACTTCACTTACGCTTCTTCTTCCTCCTTAACTTTCATTTTTTTCTTTTTTTTTGGGGGGTTTGATATAGATATATGTACTTATATTTGCCTGCAATAGGTAGAATTAATCTTTTGGACCCTTTAATAAAGTTCTGAATGTAATGAACAGTTTTCTTATATGTTTAAGTAGAAAGAAAAAGACATAAAAGATGTGAACAAATGCCTCTTCCTTAATCAGAATGCACTTCTAGCTTACTGTTACAATTATTTAGTACTTCTCTAGCCTCTATCTAGACCAAGCTTCTTTCTGCTCCCAAGATGACTGCTTGTAAAAGAGGATCATCCGTCGACATCAGTTTGTTTAAAAACTGTAGCCATGCTTTCATGCTTTGAAAATGGGGGCAGAACTGCCAAAAAAGGGGAAAAAAAAAAAAAAAAAGAATCTAACTGAATGCAAATTCCATTGAATTAAGCAGTTAATGACTGCAGAATCATACCAACTGAGGCGGAATTGTTGGTCTGCTAGGCAGGAGCATCGATCTGCTTGAGGGTAGGAAGGCTCTGCAGAGGGATCTGGATGGGCTGGATCGATGGGTTGGGTCCAACCACAGGACATTCAACAAGGCCAAGTGCTGGGTGCTGCGCTTGGGGCACAACACCCCCAGGCTGATGCAGGCTGGGGGAAGAGAGGCTGGAAAGCTGCCCGGTAGAAAAGGACCTGGGGGTGCTGATCAACAGGAGCAGGGAACTGATCGGCTCCTTGTGCACCTCAAATGTTGTGTTCAGGTTCGGGGCCCTCGCTATAAGGATGTGGAGTTGCTGGAGTGTGTGCAGAGAAGAGCAGCAAAGCTGGTGAAGGGACGAGAAAACGAGTTATGGGGAGCGAGTGAGGGAATCAGGGCTATTTAGACTGGAAAGGAGGAGGCTGAGGGGAGAACTCATCCCTTGGGGGTGTTTAGAACGTGTGGATGTGGCAGTAAGGGAGGTGGTTTAGTGGTGGGACTCAGTAGGTCAGGTTGACAGTTGGACTGGTGATGTAGGTGGTCTTTCCCAGCCTAGATGATCCTACTATTTAGAAGACTGTGAGCATATTTTATTTATTTTTATGCAAAATGCATAGCCAAAAGCAGTCATCCTTGAAAAATGAATGCCTTGAATAACAAGCAGGGTTTCTGTCACTAGTGCAAACGGTTTCCCAGGAAGGGCTACCAGAATGCCAGAAATGATGTCTTGAGAACATTTGGTTTTCTTTGCTTCCCTTTTCATGGTTCCCTTTATTACTGTCCGAGAATACTCTTTGGAAAATAATGAAGATTCAGACGTTTGGTGGGGGTGGGGGTTAGTTATTGATGTGTGGAACTCCAAAATTCTCCTGTGCCAACTGGACCTGACTATTGATTACCTAACGAATGAAAACTGTAGGCTTCAGGTTATGGATTGGAAAATTAATTCAAAATACTAGCAAGAAAGGATGGATAGCCTGCTTTACAGCTGCTCTAGGAGTAATTTGTATCATGATACAGTGCCTGTCTTAGAGCTCAATGCTTATTTATTTTGAGATATTCATTTGAAGACCAATTGTGACAGGGAAAGTCAGAGAGGAGTATTGTAAAACAAATTGTTTCTGTTGATATTTAAGGTATTGCTGTGACTTAATTCTTGGGTAGGTTGTACCTGATTTTATCACTGTTCTCCAGAAAGTATGTACTGGGAAATTGCCATGCAAATATTTTTAGAATACGTTTTTCCTTTTTTCTGGTATTTAAAGAATCTTTTTCCAACTACCGTACCTTACTTGCATTTCCTTAATCCTTTTAAACTACTCTAATTCTGAGAAACTCTTTTCTTGCTTATAAAACTTTTGTTGCTCCCTGTAAGAAAATCTGCTTCGTTTTCCAAGCTGCTGTGTTAAGATAGGAGGGGAGATGAAGCAGTTCGGCCGTGTGTGGCTTCTGAAACTGCAGCTTCTAAAGCAAACATTCAAATTGGTCATTAAGAACATCTGCCTTTGCTGCTGCTGGTACCTGGCTTTTTATAGCCCTTGTTATGAATAGTCCTACTGACTCTGAAGTGTTTAAGCTTTTTTTTTTTTTTTTTTTTTTTTCAGATGTAGAAAGAGGGGTTCAAAAGGCAGATGGACCTTGACTTTTGTAAATCCACATCTATAACATCAGGCTTTTCTCTTTTGCAGAACTAAAGAGATGTCAGATGAAATCTTTGATGTATACAGTTATCTGATTTCTAGATGGTGATGGCAAGCCTTCAAGCTTGATTCTGTATTTGTTGAAACGGGTAGCGACAGGACTGGATCTCAGTCTGATACCTTGCCATGGCTGCTTTCCCCAAATTTCTCTCTGCCCGTTATGAACTGTCTGTTTCTTTGGGTTTGTCAGCCTGTAGATATCTTAACCATGTTTAGAGTCTAGCAGATAAGGAAAAGGACATGAATAATTCTGGTCTGCTCCATAGGGAACACAAGGTAGGATTATGAAGACAGAATTGCATAGGTTTCTGTGGAGATGTGGCATGTAAACTGAATTCTAGCCCGGTCAGACTGATGTGAAATGGAAAAAGAATGGTCAAGATAACTTTGCATCTCAAATAAAAATGTGTACAGGCCTACTGCTCGTATGAATGAATTCCCTCAAGCCATTTTAGTGGTGGGTGTTGGTGTTGCTTTTTTTAAGTAGCTTGTACATCTTCCTTTCTGCAAACCAGGGCACAACAAATGGGTGTGTTTTGGGGTAGTTTAGCTGCTGTGCTGTCTGGGATTACCCTGAGGGTTCACTGTGTGTGTGTGTGTGTGTGTGTGTGTTTTATTCATGGTATTCTGTCTAGGCTTTATAACAACTTCAGATTATAAAAGGAGAGCGATGGGGGGGAAAAAGTTTTGCTTAAACTTAAATTCTGATTTTTTCCCCCTAATTGTTGTTCGACAAATATCCACTGAGCCATAACTTTGCAGCATCCTTTGTGCTGTAAACACGTTAGCTCCTGGCAGTATGCTTTATGAAAAAACTCCTTTCAAAGACCAGCTAACTATAATTACATTAATAGAAACATTGCTTATTTTGGCAGCCAGCTAATCAGGATGCAGATCTTTCTTTTCTTTATAGTTAGGAGAGGTGAAGAGGTAACCACAGTGATCCATAAAATCCAGTCCTGGTTAACTGCTCCTTCTCGTACAAAAGTATTTTGTCAGGGTTATAACGTGTGTGGTTCCTTTATTTCCTAAAGTTTTGAAGTTAAGGAAGAAAGGCAAAATGCAAGAACAGTAACAAGCCCATATTGCTCAGCTAACTAGTTGTTGAAAATGCAAGTGATTAGTGGGAATTCACGTGATACGCACCAAGATGTAACTTTACTTTTCTTCCTCAAGCAGAGCCTGCTTAAATTCTTACGCTAAGGTTATGACACTTGGTTTCGTTTTGGTTTATCTTGTGTATCCGTCTCTTCTTGCAAACAGGATGTTTAGTAAACCTGATTACAGTTTCTTAAGTTCATTTTAAAGCTTTTTTTTCTTGTTATAAATTACAATTTCTCAAATAGGACAAGAAGGAGACTACTATGTATGCCATCCTTTCAGACTGTTTCATGCTGAGGGAGGCAGGTGTATATGAAAATGATTGCTACTCCTGAAGTGCTTGTGAACCTCCCTTTAGGAGAGAGAGACGCTGGTGAGCACGGGATAAAAGCCTTTCTCATGACTGTTCTGCAGACTTTTGTAGGTACTAGTTTTGTATTTTTGTCATAGTCCAAAAGACCTGAAAATCATCTAAGAAACCTTCTCCGGTTAATCATCTGGGAGAAGAAATCGTTTTGAAGAAAATGGAGCAACTTCTGTTTTCCCAGTAGGGAACAGCTGTAATCCTTTTTTGGGTGCTAAATGCAGCACTTCAGTAGCTCTGATTTCTCTTTTTACTATTGATATCGCTCCCTTCCTGAATCGTGAAAATAATGGTGACATGAAAGCAAGCAGAAAATATACCTTCTATTCCCTTCTCTCTTGCTACATTCCCTCTTCTCTACTGTTGCTCTTTGTCAGCCCACTGTTCTCTTGCTTCTCCAACACTTCAGAACCTTGCTGTAGATTAATCTAGTTCAGTTATAAATCACCTTCAGGATCTGTAAGGAATACTCACGTGTTAGTTGGTTAAACATTTATTCAGTTATTACTGGGGATTTTATTGTACGGTGCTCCTCTTCGTTTTTTCTGTCTTTAATATATGTCTGTTAAAGACAAAAATAATTCATAGTGCTGTAAAGATGGTTGTATGCTTATGCAAACCATAAACTTGGTCAGCTTTTCAGAGTAAATTTACGATGTCATTTAGCTGTAAGCAATGATATTCCTTTGAGTTTATATCTGTAACTTGCAGACAAGTTGGTCGATAACCCAACTAAATTAAGAACAAACACATCATGGAAATATAACAGTGGGAAAGTTCTTACAGCAGAAATGTAGAGGTCCATATTATTAACAAGCAAACTTTATCAGGCAACCCTGTATATTGCATCTTTAAATAAATGTTTTGAAATTATACTTTTTTTTTTTCTGGAAACATCTATTTATATATTTTTTTCCTTCCCTCTCTACGTATAAAGTAATTTGTCTGAAACCTGGAATTGAAGTTTATGTATAGGAGTTGGAAATTATTCTCTACGTGAAGAGCTAGACATTTCATTTCAGAGAGCTTGAAGAGTCCTCTCTTGGGAAGAGAGAAATTCTAGTTGCACAGTAATAGTCTCCAAGCTTCCCATTGAGTGGACATATTTGCAGGGTGGGAAAAGAAATTGGATGGCTTGTCAGAGATAATGATTTTAGTTGTCTTTGTTTTGCCAAACCAAATATGATAGTACTCGGGAATGTTATTACTTCTGGCAGGGGCGGGTTAACGGGCAGAATGTAAATGAGCCTACCAGAAGAGAAACAGTTTGTTGTGCCTACACTGTGCGTGTTTCAACAGACCAACGTGCACGTGGGTAAATACGCCAGCAAATCTTAAATCTGACATGCGTGTGATCAGCAGCTGGAAATGGAAAGAGATGACCTCTCCTCCCAACTCGTAACACTTAAGCAATGGGAACAGAAGGTCTAAAGGCCAGAGAATGCATCTCGTGCCTTGGTTGGTTGTGGCCTGGGTTTGTTCTGATGTTATGGTTTACAGAAAACGAAGTTGGCTTTCTAAATTGCTCTCTTTGTGCAGATGAGGCCCTATGATACTGTGTAGGAATTCAGTTTCCAAAAGCATTCACAGAGGCTCTTCGGGGCTGACAGTTATTTAATGCAACCGTATAAAACACGATTTCTCATGATTCTTTTCTTTCTTAGCCCTGTAAAATCTTTGACAGGAAGGATTTCTGAAGTGCCTTTGTACATTTTCCAAATGGCATTAAAAATGTTGTGGGGCACACACTGCCATTTGTCTGCTTAAAATTACCTGCCAAAAGTAATGATAGTACCTGAGCTGCAACTGTTCTCTGGGCCTCTGGTGGTGAGAGAGAGAACTCCTGAAATGCTCCCTGGATTTCCAGCTTGTTTCCTGGTGTGCAAGGATTCCAGTCACGTCGGAGGGTGTCAGAGGTGTGTGTTCGGGGGGAGGAAGGGGAGCCAAGTGCCTCTTTTTAGCAGGTGCTTGCTTATGCCTGCTGGAGTTTAGCAAGCTAGATTCAATTTGAGTTCTGTTAGTAGGTCTGACGCTGTCTCTACCCTGCACCAGTAGCTCTCTTAAAACATGATGTGAAATTTCATGAATCGATTCAGACTTGAAAAGAGGATGCAGCCCCACTTCTTAGGTGGGTATGCCTGGGGGAGCACGTTGCTGCAACTGGCATTCGTTTCAAGAGGTGTTTTCTTTACTTCCTGGTGTGAACGTTTCCTTTGAACTTTATTTAGAGAAATCGGTATGCATTCTCTTCAGTAAGTAATTTTTAAAATGTTCTGCAGAAATACGTTTAGGACTGCTTGCAGTTTTTTGTTTCCTTGTGCTGAAGTCACTTTAAATCCATCACCCCAGCCTGGAGAGTCGTCAGGCAGAAATCTTGCTCTGAAGGTAGCTGAGTTCTTCCTGCATCAGTTTTGCCTGAGCATTCAGAAGACAGCCATGTAATACTGTGTAGGGATGAAACCTGTTGGAATTTCGGAGGCGCATCCAGTCTCTTTTGATCCTGCTAAGGAGCAATGATTCAGGTGCTACAGATTGTAAAGGATCTGGTGTCGCCAGCAAGACGGAGAACAGATGCTGCTAAGAAAGGTAAGAGCAGCACTGGGTTGTATTCAGTGTTCCGAGTAATTTACTATAAATCTGAAATATGTTGGAGCTTGGTTATAGTTGAATATTTACTTAATTTTCTGTGTCATGTACAGCTCCCATAATCTAGCTTTGAACTATATTAAGCCTAATTATGATCGCTTTGCAACTGCAGCTTTCCCAAAGAGAATCCCGATGACGTTTATTATGCTGAAGATGGAGTTTGTCAGCATTTGTAACTGCTACCGTTGTTCGGAAGATCTTTTCCTTATTTTTCTGGGCTAAAGAAATGTTTTTCTTGTCTGGGTAGCTCAGGCTGTGAAAATAGCAACTATATTCTATATAATCCCATCAGAATAGTTTTTAGAAGCTTAAGTATTCTAAATGAGAATAAGAGCAAAAATAGGCTTCTTCAGTGCTTATGGAAATGAGAGAGACTGAACATACACAGCTGCACTGCTGTTTAGGTTTCAAAATTAGATTATTTCTAGACTTCAGCTAACTTCAAAATCTGAAATGGCTCTTGCAAGTGTGCAAAACATTACTTGAAATAATTATTGTTTGAAATTAATTGATGTTAAATGCTTTTTTCTTTGTTCTCTTCAGTGTGTTGGATGTTTGTTTCTATTTTTTTTTTCCTCCTTGAAACTAGTTCCATCCTTTGTGCTATCTGGCATACTTATCTAATTAAGGACTAATTAAACACTTTTTTCCCCCCCTCCTACTGTTCATTGTTACTTTTACATCTTAATTATTTGCAATTGCTGAATATACGTTTTGTAGAGGAACAAAATAATTCATAAAGCTGTCTTAAAAATTGCACTCCTTTATTACCAGAATTAATTTTCTGGGAGCACTTTATTTCCTGCTGAATAGGTCATGAATAATATACAGCCCATAGCGTCTGCGTCTGCCTGTTACTGTGGCATTGTTCTCTTCTGCCGTTACATGTAATCTGTGGCTAAAGGCAAGTATCCTTAATTCAGAGCACTTATCTAATCATATCAGGCTGCTGTAATTCGAAGGAATTAGTTAACAAAACACCACTGTAAGAAAACAACGTGAGTGGAGGTAGAATTGGGACCCACTTCTATAGTCTCTATTCTGGGGAAAAGAAAAAAAAAAAAAAAGGATGTGCATTTCAAGAAACTAAACTTCCTAATTAATTCCTTAGATTTTGTAATGACTGGCTGAACGTCCCACCCAGCAGTTGTATAATATCATCACAGTGAATTACTCGGTATCAGTTCTCCGTTCATCTTCAGGTTTGGATTTGTTTCCTTACGCTCCACTTGTTAGAGAGAAAAACGAAGGGGACGGAAGTTTGTGTCTGTTCTGAGTGTAGCTAACTAGTCAGCTTGCTTTTCAGAGAAGAGCTATAAGAACTTACGAAGGTAACACCAAAAATATAAAAACTTGTTTATTGGAACTGATTCAACTGAATTGGAAGTGCAAGCCTTGAAAAACATGAAGAGATGCTCAGAATATGAGTTGCAAAGCTTTGATTCCTCCCCCATGCCCCCCACCAGCCACCCCCATTTGTTTCAGACCCCTTTTGGCCATTGTTTGGGCAGTGTTCTCGGGGTGCTAGCAGCTGAGCTAATTAGATGTTAGCTCTTGGAGAACTTGGTAGCAATTTTTTTTATGAGCAATGTTAAGATCTTAACATTAAAAACAAACAAACAAAAAAAACAAACCTGAAACATTCTGAAGGAAACGATGCAAAATGCTGGCAGACTTCTGTAATAAATACAGCAATCTGAGTAGGCATTAGTTTCCTCGTCTTCTTTCCTCGCAGCATGCAACATTAGGCATCTGGTGTATGTGAGGGGCTGTATTCTACAGAAATGACTCATTCTCAGCATTGTTTTCAGTAAATGGAAAAATGTATTTGTAAAGGAAGAGTTGCTAGGAAGCCCAGTGTGAATGCGAGGTGAATTCACTGAGACAGGAGGGCTGGTGTGTGAAGGGTTTACAAATGTGCTTTCAAATTAGTGTTGGTAAACATCCGATGTTTTTAATTGCATTCCTCAGGTGAGCCCTCTATTTCTTCTTAAAAAAGAGCGTTCATCCTTAAAATATGTTTTTGGGTAGAGTTTAAAGTTCATTGGTCTCATGTTGCATGAATAAAATTTACTGTAAGAACCTGTCCTTTTGTCGTGAAAATCAGGAACCCAGGAAAATGACACTGAAAATACCTGGGCTGATACTTGCAGGGAGCACTGGGCCTGTGGAGGGGAGGAAAAGTGTAGGAAGAGTGTCTCCCTCAGTAGGTCCTTAACTGATGTGGGGGAGACATTTCAAAGTAGGGTAATGTATTGCATATTTCTTATGCCGCATCTAGTTTAAAACCTTGTCTTTGAAATTGAGTGTCCTAACTTTATAATTACTTTCCTAAATAGTGTGCAAGGTTATGGGGGAAAGGATTCCCCCAGCCTTCAACTTCCCCAAAGCTCATTTTCAGCTGAGACCTAGAAACACGGTTATTAGCCAAGAACACGTCCTTTTTGCATTTGTGGTTTCACAACAGAAGCTTATTATAAGTCCTGCGGTAGCTGCTGTGGAGAGGAAAATTCAATCCCTGCCGAAGGAAGTCTTGAGGAATGTTATTTAAAAGGAACCCGTTCTTAACGTTTCACGGGTTGAGATGTGAATTTAATCGGGTAGTTGAGCAGCTTGCCAAAGCTGCTGAGTCTAATTGTTTGTTATAGGCCAGAGTTTGTTTTCATTGTGGCTGTGACTCATGCCTCTAGTTAAATTAGATTTCACTTTCTATATCATAAGAGGGTGATTAAATGGTTTACAAATACAAGGCTAACTTCTGCAAATAGAGTGCTCGTCTCCCAGTTGCAAGTCCTTTAGTTATAATTTTGTCTTTACTCTTTGGCTGTTGAAAAGGCTCACATCCCCCAAATTTTCCCTAGCCCTGTGAGGTTCTTGCTTAGTGATGGATATAATGAGCTAAACAGTAAGTTTTGCTTTATAATGTCTAACAGCTGTTTTCATATATATATATTTTTTGTAATGCACTAATTAGAACTTGAGTCCCAAGAGTTTTATTTATTTTTAAAGTAAAAAAACAAAACCATTTAATTGTGTCCAGCAATCTTCCAATTGCTGTGAAAGCTGAGTGTGTTTTTTTTTGGGGGGGTGGTAGTGGTGGTTGCTTTGTGTGTGTGTGTGTGTTTTGTTTGCTTGTTTTTAATTGGAAAATCCAGACCCTTACTGTATTTAGATAACATCAGGTTAGTTTAAAAAAAAAAAAAATTCCTAATCCATTTATTGGAGCAAGGCTAACACTTTAGCTTTTTACCATTTTCTGTAACTTTGAAGGTGAATAAGAAGTTGCAAATAAATAAAGAGGTTGTCACTATTTTATTTCATAAGGCTTTAAAAATATATGTATATAACCTTGAAACCTTGGCTTTGGATAAAGTCCAAAATCATGTCAGGATGAAATTCTCTTGATAAGTGTTCTCATTCAAGGCCATGTATTTCACGAGATCTGAAACCTGTCTGTATTCAAACAAATAGTTCTAATGTTATTTCTCCTGGAGAAATCAATGTAGGGTATACATGTATGGTTTATTTTCTTTTTTTTTTCTGTGTCCGAAATCCAGGTTGAAATCAAAATTGTTTAAAATAAAAAAATATTCTTGGTTTACCTCTTCCCCCCTCTTCCTTCTTACAGATGGCTGCAGCAGAGCATAACTGGCAGCATCACCTTGATGTTAGAATAGAAAAACGACGTTGCATTGAAATATGTTCATCAGATAAGACAACCAAATTAAAATCACCAAATTACAAAGTGTGCAAAGTTCAGTGTAAAAGATGACTAATGGAAAACTTAAGTTTGAGGTTGTTTTTAGAGATTGCAAGAGGGAGCATATGCTTGGCCACTGCAGTATTTGGGCTGTAAGCCACTGGTAATGCTCCTTCAGGAATCCCCTATATTTCTTTGGGGTACATACCGTATCTCAGCCATCTAGGTTGCAGACAAAGCTAATAAATATCTTCAGTTTCAAAGTTAATTTTTCATTCTGGAAATATCCCAGTAATAGCTCACACTCGTGAAGATGCTGCCTGAATTTGCTTGCAGATGGTTCTCTGGGAGAACCTTATCTCCCAGACTTTGCAAGAAATCTGTGGTCCTCCTTCTGGTGTATTTCTTTTGAAATAGGTTGTTTATTTTATTTTCTCCATCTTGCATCTAAAGGTCCTGCAGCAAGTTATTAGCGTTTGCTTTCGAGTTATCTTCCACGGGAATGCACGTGAGCTGGTTGAATGCAGCGTGCAGCCTAAAGCTTGAACAGTTCTAGAGGAATTTGGGGGCAAATATTTGACCATCATTGCCCAACATTTCATTTAATAATTGTAGAATCACAGAATAACAGAGTTGGAAGGGACTCACAAAGACCATGGAGTCTAATTCCTGGCTCCACAGAGGACCACCCAAAAACCAGCCCATGTGTCTGAGGGCGGCGTCCAAACACTCCTTGAACACCGTCAGGCTCAGGGCTGTGACCACATCCCTGGGGGGCCTGTCCCAGCGCCCGACCATCTCTGGGTGCAGAACCTTTCCCTAACCCCCAGCCTGACCCTGCCCTGTCCCAGCTCCATGCCGTTCCCTCGGGTCCTGTCGCTGTCCCCAGAGAGCAGAGCTCAGCGCTTGCCCCTCCACTCCCCTCGTGAGGGAGCTGCAGGCCGCCATGAGGCCTCCCCTCGGCCTGCTCTGCTCTGGGCTGAACAAACTCAGCCACCCCTCATACGTCCTCCCGTCTAGACCCTGCACCATCTTTGTAGCCCTCCTTTGGACACTCTCTCACAGTTATATGTCCTTTTTATACTGTGGCACCCAAAACCACACACAGAGCTGGAGGTGAGGCCACCCCAGTGCAGAGCAGAGCAGGACAATCCCCCCCCATCACCCAGCTAGCAGTGCTGTGCTTGAAAAGGTGATGTGAGAAGTCACTTGCTTACCATGGTCTTCTCTACCCTTTAATCTAGTTTGACCTCTTGCTTGAAGGCAGTCTGACTCCAGCAGTTGTCCTTATAGCCAGTGGTAGTGCAGTTCACGTGAAATAAAGCTGTGCAGTCAAGTATTTTATTGATGAAAGAACAGTTATTACCCAGGCTGGGGATTTTAACTTGAGAAACGCTGTATAGAAGGAAAGGTTTTCTTCTATACCTGTACACCTATTTTTAAAATCAGTTTGTTTTTTAGAGCTGGAATGGACAGGGGAGAAAGTAGTGATCTTTATTTTCTAGAATAAAAATGATCTTGGCAATTGTTCAATGACAATTTTTTTTGCCATTAAAGAAGAAATTATGGTCACATCAGTCAGGATCATTGATTGTATTATGTAGCTCATCAATATGTACATACACAGCTTTAATTATTATCTACCATAGCTAAGGTTGTATTAGGGTGATAAAATTGAGCTGTATTTCAGCAGGCTCTACTGATATTATTGTATTTTGGTTAAAGTTAGGCGTTTTGGCAGTGGTTTTACAGGCAACTAGCACTAGCATAAGTGTCTCTTAAAGATGCCATCCTGCCTTGTTTCAGCTGCTTGTTTTGTCTCCTCATCCCAATTCAAATCACTCTTACAGCTTCATGGGCACTTGTATAGTCATGTGGTGATTCAAAGCAGGAAACTGATTTAAACTAAATTCTAATCTTATTTCTGATTGCGGTAGTCTTAATCTTGATCTGCTTTTACCAGATTGCAATGCATGCCAGCTCCAGGGAGGACACAGCACTGGCATGTAAATGAATCATACAACCATTATGGTTGCAAAAGCCCTCCAAGGTCATCGGGTCCAACCACCCCCCTACCACCACTGTCACCCACAAACCATGTCCCCAAGCACCATGTCCAACCTCTCCTTGAACACCCCCAGGGACGATGACTCCACCACCTCCCTGGGCAACCCGTCCCAGTGCCTGACTGCTCTTTCTGAGCAGAAATGGCTCCTCATTGCCAACCTGAACCTCCCATGATACAACTTGAGGCCATTCCCTCCGGTCCTATCACTTCTTCTCACACCTGTGAGAAGAGGCCGACCCCCAGCTCCCCACCCCTTCCTTTTGGGTAGTTGCAGAGAGCAATGAGGTCTGCCCTGAGCCTCCTCTTCTCCAGACCAAACACCCCCAGCTCCCTCAGCTGCTCCTCACAGGACTCGTGGTCCAGGCCCTTCACCAGCTTCATAGCCCTGCTCTGGACGCACTCCAGGGCCTTGATGTCCTTCTGGTACTGAGGGGCCCAAAGCTGAATGTGGTATTCAAATGTGGGGCTGGGCTTCCTTCCTGGCTGAGCCAGTGCAAAGAGCCAGGTGAGCGCAAGAGTCCAAGTTGTTCTGCCTCAGGGTGATGCATACACAAGTACTAACACAGTTAGATTGTTGAACAACTTAAAAATATTTTTCCTCATTTGTGTAGTATCAGATGCAGTGATTAAGAAGGGTCGTAGTGCTGCTTAGCCATGCGTAGCTGTTGATGGCTGACTTTGCTGGCAGCTGATTTAGGCCCTGACTGGTAGGTAGGTAGCACCGTTTAACAAAATATTTAGATGTTGTGTCTTGGAAATTGACCTACGACTTAGCAAAATGAATTCAGATCGCTTGAATTTGATTTAGCTGTAGGAGGAACTACAGAAAAATGAGGTACTTCTGTTCCTTTATGCAGTAATGTTAGTTAACTGAAAAGAGCTGGTTTACAAGAAGGACAGTGCAGTAAAGGAAACAGCTCTCCAGCTTGGTGCTGTGATCTGATATTCTAATTTGTAGTGTTTTTTTGGGGGGGTGGGTGGAAGGATGGGACGACAGAGCAGGTACCTGAATCCATGAATGGTCAACTGACAAATTACAAATACTCCTGAAAAATGCAACCTTACCTCTCTTTCTGTAGCAGTATAGGCAATATAATAGCTTACCATAATGCTCCTGTTGAGTAAAGAACAGTGCAGCAATGAGAAAAACACAACAGGTTCAGTGTTGTTTCTGCTAGATGGGACAGAAATTCAGTGTGGTATCAATCAGCATAGCTGTGTTGGCATCAAGAAACTGATCTGACTTGGTGCAGTGCTTTTTTCTTTCTTTTTAAAAAAGAAAAACGTATTGTTTCTTTTGAGTGTGCCTGTAGGTAGCTGAGAGTTCACAGTTGTAATCCAGTAGATAAAATAGCACATTAAAAAAAAAAAAAAGAAGGGAGTTTAAAGAAGAAAAAGAAACTCTGTTAATAATCATAGTTTAGTGCTTCTGACAAGATGTTTGACATTGTCATTAGAAAGCTTTAGAACCAGGCATATTACAAATAATTGTTCATGGCTTCAGCCACTAGCTACAGCTGCTGTTTGCACAGCCTGCGTGGCTGTGTCCCCTTTTCTTCCTTTGCTCTCCCCGAAGATGTGTGAAGGCTGTTTGAGGGTGGTGAAGTCCCACAAGTTCTGATGCCCATGAAGTAAAATAGTCTTTTTGTAGCTGTAAGGCCGCAGGGGTGGGCGGGGATAAAACCAACCTACCAAAACCAACAAAAAACCCCACCAAAGCACAACATCAACAGAACCTCTGCTATTTGCCTGACAGGCAGTGCTATAATCTTGCTTCTTTGATTCCAGCCTTCTTCTGGCATGCACTGCACTTCTCTGGTTGCACTGACCACTTCGTCTTGGAGCAACTTTCAGCAGTGATAAAAACCGAATATAGGTTGTCTGCCTGTAACTATAGTCAGAGCTTGATGTTTCATTCACTTGCTGGAATTACTGACTGCTGTGATATTTTTTCCCCAATCTGATGTTCTGCAGTGTGTCTGGGGTAGTCAAATGTGAAGCAACAGTGAGCTGCAAGCCCCAGACTGTCTTCATTTATGTAGCAAATCGAAACAAACTTTTTTTCTTCAGCTAAAGTCCATCTCTAGTGTAAGTATAGTTTTGGTTAAAGCTTTTATTGACACAAAATAGTGAAAAAGTAGAAGCAACCACCTGTAAGCTTTAAGGCTGCACGATTATATATTGTTTTAAGTTGCTGTTTATCCTCTTCTGGTAATAGGCTGTCTTGTGGTTTTAAATCAGGCAGACAGTGGGATGCCTCTGTGGCCTTCAGAGCTTTTTTACAGTTGATACCCATTGGTTTGGTCCTAGCTTCTGTGCCTGAGTTGCAGGGAAGGGAAACAAAGCCTCCTATTAAATCCCTTGGAAATATTCTGGCGTTGGGAACCAGCTTCATCTTTTCCAGCTGCAGCATGCTGCTGTGTGCTGCTAAGTCCAGCTGGGCTCAGTCCATCTGACCTGGAGTAGCAGTGCTTGAGGAAACTCTCCTGCCTGATTTTACCCCAGCAGAGGAAACACAGAAGCTGGGAGTGAGACCTGCTGAAAACAAGGTGGCTTTCTTGGGTTTCTTGAAAGAAGAGGGCAGCTGTGTGTGGGGAGGTGGTGATGTATCCAAGTGTTTGCTTAGCACTGCAGAAGGTTAATGGGTTACATAGTTTTGAGCTTGAGCTGGCGGGATGAAATGTTTTTGGTTTTCTGGTTTTAGTGATACTGCAAGCGAAACTGCAGCTCTGTTTGCCCTGAGGCATTTGTCCAGTAAGTTCGGAGCAGAGACAAGGGCTTGGCCTGGACCTGAACATTGGGGGAAGGCTTTTTGTGTACCTTTCCTTCTGTAGCAGCTCTTCTCTATTTATTGTGACGTGAATTTCACAACTAAGTGCATGCATCTGATTTGTGGAGACTCTTGAGAAAGGGCTGTGAAACCTGGGTTTGATATTTATTCTGTATGCAGGATCTAGAAAAACAAACCTTGTTCCAGCTTGCATTTTCATAGTTCAGGGGAACAGATTTTTCTGACCTTGATTTCAGTAAGATCGTGGCAATCGTGCATATGTTATTTTAAAATGTGTACAGCTTTTTTCTTCTTCTGGGCTCTTAAAGTATAATGTCAACTTTATTTGACACTGAAAAGCATACTTTTTTCATAAACTTGTGCTCTGAAGATGTGCACCCTTAATGCAATGAAGAATGACCTATTTTTTTTTGCCTTAAATTGTTCAGTTTCCAGTATTTTATCCTCATACTTATGAAACTTGGAATCTAATGTTAAATATGGATGTTAGCTTCCATGTTCATTGGTTGTAAAACTTGCACAGAACTTATTTAATACATTGAGAGCTTAAGAAGGTGACAGTTCTGTTTGTTAAATTGCAGTGGATGGGGATAAGTGACAGTGCAGAGATGGATGCTAACCAGTTTGCCTGTTTAATAACTTTAAATGGGGTGAATGTTTCAAAGTGACAGGGTCTCAGCTGGACATTTTCTGTAACAGATAATGATGGCAGTCTGGTAGCTTAGATAATGTTTTGGTGTATATCCACAGCTCACAGATTTCCTGGACATTTTATCTGGCTTTTCTGAGGTATTTTTGTGTCTTCTTGAGCTTGTGGATCTTTAGGTATAGCTTATAAGCAAAACATCCAAACTTCTCAACTCAGATAACATATCCAGCTTTTTTAAAAAAGCTGTATCTAACAGCAAATAAAAATATTTGTTTCCAAGTGGAATAGCTTCCCTTGTTTTGTCCCTCTCATTGCATGTACAAGCAGCTAACAGGAATTATCTGCCAGTGTTGGTATTAAACTACCCATAAAAATGTTAATTTGAGCTGAATTTCCAGATCAAACAGAAAACTTAATTAATGTCAGTTAATTAAATTCTTGGTGGAAATGAGAAAATAAGTACACAGATGCCCAAGACTGCTGCTCTCTGCTAATAAAGCAGCTAACAAAACAGTTTCTAGCAGTACCTGGAGGAAGGAAGTCCTTGGTGGGACCAGTTCCTCGAGGAACAAGCGCCGCCCCCTCCTGCGTCAAGTCCCAGGTGATGCAAGTTTCTCTCTGCTGCTGTTATCTCCTGTAGCATTACTGTATGGCAACAAACTCAAACAAACAGAGAGCCATGTAAGTACAATCACATACTTGATTGCACGCAGTCCTTTCCAGAAGAGCGACGCCCGTATCAGATGGCACAGTTGTTAGTCACGGTCACTTAACTCCTCACCGCAGGCCGCAGAGATGAGCACAATATAAATCTTGCAGCCTGTCAGCTACGAGGGCTCTCTGCACGCATGTGGGCTTCATTTTAAAACAAGAAGAGGCTCACTAACTGCAGCCCTTGTGAACAGACTCCGTCCATATGGAGAAGCTCATTGATATTCAGCGTGTGGAGTCCTTCTATATTCCTGTTTGCCAAATATTACTGCAGTAACTCTGCTGGATTGCAGGTGTTTTCTGCTGCCACTTGGAAGTGGCTCAAGTGTATGCTTTTTGATGAATTTGCAGCTTAAGCAATAAATTTACAAGAGTTACTTAAGACTTGTATAGGATTAATTTTGCTTTCACAGTGTTGTGTCGGCTTTGGGGGTTGTGTAGCTCTTAAAGGAGGTATGATCGTGATGCAGGAAGCTGAATCCAGTTGTCCCTGGGGAGATAAAGCTGTGTGCTATAGCGGGTATTTCTCCTTCCCTTCTCTTCCCACTCTGTTTTTTAACCATAACCCTTTCTCATTCTTCACAGGGCATCGTTTTGCTTTCAGAATGCTACATTATTAAAATGTAGATGCTCCATCCCTACTACACAGCAGCAGAGAATCTCCACTCTGTGACAGTAGTCTAATGCATGTTTTAATGAAATATAAATGGGGTGGTAGAAAAGGAAATATTTGTTTTGATTCTTCATTGTAAAATAGATTTCTATTTAAGAATATCAAAATCATTTTTTTTTCTCATCATTCCTATCTTAGAGATATCTGTGATAAGTGATATCTGCATCATCTTCTCCTCGCACTGTTGCAGCCACCAGTTGTAGCTGAACATGAGGTGCTTAAAATGGCATCTTTCTCTCCATAATTTCTTCAGAAGCAAGTGGTGGAGGCCTGTAACCTATAGATTAATCAGCTTGCACAAAATTTGTTGCATTTATTGACTGGCAAATATTTTTATTCCATGGAAATTCATGGGAGCAATGTGTTTTTTCCCCTTATTGTTCTTATATTATTTTTAAAAATAAGAGTCTCATCCAATGTACCAGGCAAAATATGTAAGCACTAGGAGAGGAGGATCTGAACATATGAATAGGCAAATTTCACTCTGTCTGCTAGTCTACCCTATGTGTTAGATGTTCCCCCAAACATTCTGACTGAAGAATACTCATTTCCATGCCATTTCCCTTTTATCAGTGGTATTTTCCAGAGGTTAAGGCTAAATTTTAGGATTTTTTTTTTTTTTTTTTAAGAAGTATATCCTTTAAAATTTTAACTTTAATAATTCTGGTTTGTGGATTCATATCACAACTAAAATGGAAGTATACCTCTTTTGATAAATCTCCGTTCTGGGTTGGAAAAAGCAGTAGTCTGAAGGAAATATTTATAGTGCAGTTCATAGGTCTCAAGTGGAATGTTGAGGAGCAGCCTCAATCCGAGACCTTATTTTTTTGATAGAAAGGAAATACTGTTTGTACTAACGAAAGGGCTTTGGTAACATGAAGATGCTGTGATCTTTCATAGATAAATATTTTCTATTTCATTTGAAGCCATCGTTATTTGGATTAGTGAAACAATTCATCATTCAGAATGAGCTTTTCAAATGTTGAGCTTTTTTTGGGATGCTCCCAGAGCTCCCCGGTGTGTGATGTGCTGTTGGTTTCAGGTGTTGTACTGCACTGTGTGAGAGGGAAAATGGCAGCACTGTTGCTTTGCATCCTAATTTTTCTCCTTGAGAAAAAAAAAAAAAACAAAACCAAAAACAAACAACACAGAAAACCACCAATTCTCCCCTTTTTGTCACGACAGCTGTACATTGAAAGACTTCAACGTGTTTTGCAAAATTTCCTCCTCTCTGCTGCAGCTGCATCAAGTCCTGGAGCCGTGCCTCATCTCAGTGAAAGGAAAACGTTACGTTCGCAGACAGTTGTGTGGAGCCTCTTCTACAAATCAAAGGAACGTGGATCATTAAAGATGTTTCTGTCACCGCTGTGCTGTGAATTAGTACCGTGGTTAGGTTTAAAAACAGGTGGAATGAAGGCTAGTTTGGAGCTGGCCAAATCCATACACAAAACTTTGCAGAAGCTCCCCGGATTGACGTTTGCATTGCTATTTAGCTTATGGGCATGGGAATGACCTTCTAAACTGTGCTGTGATAATTGCCTGTTTTACATTATGTATTAAGCTTCAGAGAAGAATATCCATGGTGATGGAAAGTATTAAAAATCATTGTCTGGGAACTAATAAGAATGTAAAGCCCTTCTATAAATAGCCCAGATAGGCTCTAAAGGGAAAAATGAGCAAATACGCTTAGGCAAATCGAAGGGAGAGGGGCTGTGCTGGGATCGGGCTGTGTTTAACACAACAGTGGCCTGCAGTCTGTGTTAGCAAGTGGCACGGCCCAGTGCTGATGGACCTGGAGAGGAACAGGGATGGTGGCCTGACATCCCACTGTGTTTCAGTTGTTTTTCCTGGCCAGCTCAAACCTTGTCCTTGCTCTTTGGGCACAGCATGAGGTAGTTAGGAGTGTGTCTTGCAGATTAGTTTAATTTGGAAGAAGCCCAGTTTGCACGCTCCCTTGTTGCTTCCCAGCCCAAACTGAAGAACAGTAAATAAAGATAGAGGTGAGCTGGAGGTTTCTTCAAAAAGTACCCTTCTGGCCTAAACCAAAATTCATTTATATAGTTGTGGGAGACAAAGGGATTTGGCCAACCTCTTTTCAGTGCTCTGTGGGGACAGGACAAGGGGCGATGGCCACAAAATGGAGCCCAGGCAGTTCAGCACCAACACGCGAAAGAACTTCTTCACGGGGAGGGTGACGGAGCACTGGGACAGGCTGCCCAGGGAGGTTGTGGGGTCTCCGTCTCTGGAGATATTCAAGGCCCGTCTGGACGCCTCCCTGGGCACCCTGCTGTAGGGACCCTGCTTTGGCAGGGGGGTTGGACCCGATGGTCTCTGGAGATCCTTTCCAACCCCTACAATTCTGTGATTCTGTGAATTGCACGGAACATCAGTTGCCTTCTACCCCAGATTTATGGCCTTGACAGTGGGTAGACTATTGTAACGAGTGTTTTAGGAAGACGCAGAACAGGGCTGATGTCTCACAGGCAGAAAGGGGATCTAGAAATCATGCAGTCAAATATTAAAGACTGATGTGTATGACTCATGGTTGCATACTCTCTGACTCTCAAGTGCTAAATTCATGGGAAAATGTCCAGTTGGGTTTGTGTGGCAAGGTTTTGAGAGTGGCAGTCTGCAAGGGTGGCATCTATGAGAAGAGACCAAGGGCTGCCCTATGTCAGACGTGGCCAACTTCAGCCAGTCCCAAAACATGTCCCATGGTTGCTGCAGCTGGGTCCATCAGCAACACTGTTGGTGTCTCTGTGGTGAAGTATTTAGGAAAAGGGTAAAAAAAAATAAAATGCTGTGTGGCAGCTGAGAGAGGAGTGAGAATAATGTGTCCACAAGGTTGTGTCTCACCAAGGTGGTGCAGAAAGAGGGCAGGGGCTGCTCCGGGTGCTGAAGCTGAAGTTTGCCTGTGGAGAGGCCCCTGGTGGAGCAGGCTGTCCCCCTGCAGCCCATGGGTCCCACATGGAGCAGATCTCCACGCTGCAGCCCATGGAGGAGCCCCTGGTGGAGCAGGTGGATGTGGCCTGGAGGAGGCTGCGGCCCATGGAGAGCCCCCGCAGGAGCAGGCCCCGGGCCGGAGCTGCAGCCTGTGGAGAGGAGCCATGTGGGAGCAGTTCTTGAAGAGCTGCTGCCTGTGGGAAGGACCCACACTGGAGCAGGGGAAGGCTGTGAGGAGGAAGGAGCAGAAAAGAGGAACTATTATGGGCTTACCACAACCTGCCCCCTCCATCCCCACTGCTCTGCTTGGGGTGTCAGAAGAGAGAAGACCAAGGGAGTGAAGTTGAGCCTGGCAGAAAGGCAGGCTGGCGCAACCTGTCCCAGTTTTATCTGCTTCTCACCATCCTACTCTATTCTTAATTGGCAATAAATTAAATCAGTCTTCCCCCAGTTCATTCTGTTTCGCCCATGACAGCAGTTGGTGAGCGACCCCCCTGTCATTATCCCAGCCCAGGAGGTTTCTCATCTCATTTTCTCCCCTGTCCTGCTGAGTGGGAGTGAGACAGTGGCTGTCTGGCAACGAGCTGAGGTTAACCCACACCTGACATGGACAAACTCAGGCATTGGAAATGTGTTCCTGCAAGATCCCTCCAAGTTCTATTAAACTGCCCGTGATGCTAGCGTGAACTCATCTGCCAGTCCTGTTTTTTCTTGTGGATCACACTGCCTGCACACGATCCTGTTCATCAGCACAACCCAGCTCAGTAACTTCCAGCAGAGCCGAAGAAAAAAGAGCGTTGACACGTTCAACAAGCACTGTAAATACAGGACAGGAGGCCTGAGTGATGCCCTCCTAAATAATTTTTCCTTTGTGCTCCCTTTATGCCCTACCCCATATAATCTTTTCACATTTAAATAAATGAAAAGGCTTTTCCAACAAACTTCTGAACATTTCGACTACAGCTTGGTAATTGGGAATAGTATTTATTGGCGTGCCAGCTGATACTGAATGATTTGAGTTGGTAAGTGGTAGGACTGTTGAAGTCATTAGCGACAGTAAGAAAATTGAACTGCAGTTCAGTTGCATCCTAACTAGGGGAAGGACACGACTCGGGAAGGTTTCAGAAGAGATGGTTGAGTAGGAATTAATGGAGATAACACTTTTGGAATACGTGGTGTTTGGGTTTTTTTTTTTGGGAGGGGAGCAGTCACGGATGGACACAGGAAGCAATATTTATTTGACGTACCTTAAACACTACTCCTGCTGCAGGGTTGTTATCTAATAGCTATTAGATTTGGGTGTTGTATTTTGCCTAAGCTGCCATTCTTGGCGGTTTCTAATCCCCTCTTAATTTCACACAACTTTGCTGTAGTATTTTGCATGAGCTTCCCCTCCTTAACCTCTTTTTGCCTGCCTTTTATCTGTCAGGCAGCTTTCAGCACTTGAGTTTATAGCTTTCTTAGTAGAAGGAAAACATTTGGTTCCAATTAAAACTTTAAAAAAAGGCAAAGAGAAGAATTTATTTTAATACGATGTTACAGAGTTACTACTACGAATTCAAACAATTTCTATTCTCTTGTATTAATTTGAGTGATCTTTGCCACAGTTGAAACAACTGCAGAAGAGTGTTTCCAAAGCAGCATGAGACATTCATAATTCTTCGTTATGACACAAATCTGAGAACTGCTTCAGTTAAAGTTTGTCCTAAATCCTGGATGCCCATGGGAAAGGCTCCCTCTGTTTGGGATTCTGCTTACATGGCTGGTACACCTAGGCTTGAATGTCAAATACCAATAGCTAGATGATGTGTATCAGTGAACTGCTTGGTGTTCAAGTAGTAATGGCATGCCAATTTCACTGAGAAATACTTCCTTCTAAATCTAAGTATATGAAATTTGCCCTAAAGTGAGTGAAGTCTTAGCTGTGAGGGCTTCAGCTCTGCTTTTCTGTCCTGTTGTGGGACTTGTGTCATTCAAAAAGCTGTGCCCACGTCGACCCATTGGCATCAGCTTCTGGAACAAGCTCACATGTCCTGCTTCTTTTCTTTCTAAACCCCTGCAGTTATTTTGCCTCCATAGTCACAGAAAGGAAATTTCAATGAGTTTCCTTTTAGGCTTTTGATTTTTTTTTTTCCCCCCATTTCAGCGCTCTTTTCAACAGGGAGCTGTAAAATACTGCTGATCTAATGTACAGATGTGAAGGAGGAAAACAAATGCAGGGTAATAGGAAAATTGCCACTCAGATGTGATGGAATTCCTTGCGTAACAAGATAGCAGAAACCTGGAACAACTCTGTCATTTGTTCATTTATTTATTGTAATTTTGGGGTTGCTTACCTGTAGTTTTGTGCATTAAAATACCTGCGATGCACAGCATAGTTTTAAAATCCCTTTCTGTTAGCTTTAATTCCCTTATCCCTTAGTGACGATGACCCCTGCGTACCTCAGCCTGACAGCTCAGCGCGTTCTGTACCTCATCCTCTTACACTGCCCTTCCCTAAAGCCTGCGTCATGCTTCCTCCCCCACCCCTTCCGCATCCTCCTGTCGCCGTGGTCACGTTTGGGCTTCTCGTTAGGCACGGCTTTGACATTGTCACTCTTCCACTTTTCCAGCCTCAGGAGGTGTGACGGTGCTGGAGAGCAGCTGCACGGGGTCGTCATCGCCTGGCTGCTCTGGGTCGGCGTGCAGGTTGTGGTGGCCCAGCTGAGCTGCAGCGGTTAGCCTGTGCTTCCCCCAGCCCTGAAATTCCGCCTCCTGTGGCTGTCTTGCAGCTCTCGCTTGCATCTGCAGCTTCACAGTAGGTTTGGGCTGCTCTGAACAGCAGTAGCGTTTTATTAAGCTCCCACCGCAGACTTCTGACTTAGCAAAACCTGATTAAGTAGGTGACAAATCCACACGTTCATCTTGCGCCTCCTCAGGGATAGGTTTACCTACCTGAAAAAAACATTGCTCAGTTTGTATTTGAGTCTGCGATCCAGTGAGCCACCACCTGGGCTCAGGAGCATCCGGAGAACACCAGCTGGTTGTGGTGCTGCTTTAGGAAGGGGGAATTTCCTCAGGACGAGCATCTCATTCAGTTCTCAGAAAAACCTGCCTGCAATGCATGAGCTGGCTTGAATGCTACCCTGGGATTAACCAACCATTTGTACCTTTTGTACCTTTCGGTACAAAGTGTTCTTGGATGCTTTTATTATTTCTGTATTTTTGTAATACATATACAAATAATGGGAACTGTTGGTCTTTGTGTCAATTTTTAGGTTTGTGCTCTTTCAAAACAGCTGCTGGTGGCAAATAGAGTGTGTGTTATCTCCATAGTTGGTAGGGTTTTCTGCTATACCACAGAAGAAACTGAGGCACAGACTGAGAAACTGAGCTAAATTTTGAAACTCTAAATAAAATTGGTGCTTGTTGATAGCACACACCAAAAGTTGTTGTCTTTTGTGTGGTTTCCATTAAAATAAATTTAAGTTAAAATTTTTCTCTCCCTCTTCCCAGCCTGAAGTTAGGCTGCGTTCTTTGTAAGTTCCTCTAGGAACTTTCTATGATAGCAAAAAGTTGGACATTGGATTTAACAATTTCTCCCCTTTTAGAATATTTAATGTTAATTTTCCCTAATTCTGACTTCTTTACATGATGGCAAATGATAACTGTACTTCTGCTGAAGGGGAAACAATTGATGAAAGGCTGTTGGATTTTCATCTAGGTTGAAGGCCCAGGAGTGATAACTCAATCCTTCCAAAATGCCGTAACTAAAACAACATTTGTTATGTTCAACCTCTATGTTTTTTACCCTACACCTAGATTTTTGGGAATACCTTTACAGAGTTAATGCCTTGGCTTTTTGTATTACAGTGCCGTGTTTTAAGGGGGCACATCACCTGTCTTTAGAGTAACATCAGAAATAAATTTTAGATTTTCACGTGTACTAAAGAAGTGCCTTTAGTGGTAAAGAAATAAGTAACCAAAATCTGGAATAAATATATTTTTTTAACCATGCACTGACAAGTTATTTTAGATATAACTTTGCTAGTGAAAATTGAAGCATGAACTTGTTGAACTTTGGTGTGAAGTCGATGAGCTTTAGGATGAGGGAAGTGTCCTGGTGTGACTTCTGTGGTGAAGACGGTGTCAAAATGAGAACTTTGAAGGCAGTTTAGGCATACAATGTGCTCTGACCAATTTGTTTTCTTATCTGCAGCTTCTGGCTGTAGTTAGACCTCAAAGCTATCATGGATATGGTTGAGTTGATGTCCGGGTCAGCACTCAGCCCTCTTGTTCTGCTCTCTCCATGTTCTGGTCTGCCCTTCTTGGGGAGGATTTTGCCTGGTAACAATTTACTGTGGATTTTGGTTCTGTGAGGGGTATGAAATTTGTCGAGGTTGAAAGCAATCAGTTTGGAATGAAGTAGGTTACTGAGCAGGGCTGAAAGCTGCATAAGGCTTTGTTTATATCTTGTCACAGAACCGATCCTTGCCAATTGCAAGAGGTATTGCCCAAGTGTTGGTGTCAGTGCTGGGATTGCACAAAGCAGGCTTTCTGCTCTGTACTGAGTTCAAAAATCCTTTTAACTCTCTGCTAAGATATGAGAGGCTATGACAAATGGTCAGATTTTTGTGCTTGTTTTTTTTTTTTTTTAACAAAGCATACTGGTAAGAAGTGGATCTTCATTAGTAGGTTTACTGCATCATTGACTTGAGCATTAACAGATAAATCGATTCTGAGCTTAATGCCTGTGTGCCAGGCCTAGCCTAGAATTAATCTCATGTGGTTTTGCATTATAACACAAACTTCTTAAGGTCTTTGCAGCGTGTTTGTCGCTCTTCATCTTGCATTAGTCCTGAAATAAAAATGCTGACTCTGAGAGAAGTAGCACTGAAAAGTTGTTGGTAAGCTTACAAGTGCCGTTAAGGTACATCATGGTTATCTTCCTATAAACTAGTATTAATGTATACCTGCTGGTGTTCTGGTTACTGAAGTCACTGTTGCTGTCCTGCAGCAGAATACATTAATAATTGGCTTCTTAAGTGAACAGGGGATATTTGTAAACTATTTTCAGAACATCCGAAGAACGATCCAAGTGGTACGTCTCTCGGGGATCCGTGCTACTTATTAGGCATAGGAGTGAGGAGTGTAACCTCCGGAGATTCTGTTCAAATTAACCCGTGTTGTTCTTTAAAATCAAATATTCAAATAAGCATTTTCACTTCTGTTTTGTGTTCCTTTACTACTGCAGCTTTGTGCTTGCCTCTCAGTGACTGTGCACTGGCACGGGACCTCAGCATCGTCTGTGCTTTACTGACTTGTCCCATCTCCCCACACTGAGGCTGGGGGAAAAACCCAACACTGCTTTGCTAGACTGTGCTAATGTACAGGGATAAAAGCTAATTAGTTGTTTCCTCTAGCAAAAAAAAACTCAACACTGAATTGGAATAAAAGTGATGGATGGGATGTGTCCAGAAAGTTTATTTTACTGGCACTGCATTTTGTGGATAAACAGCTACGAAGTTTGAGAGATTAATCTCTTTCCCTTAGTGCTGATTTAACCAAACTGAAGTGGTTTAATAAATATTTTAGCTGATGCAAACTAAATGGATCCAAACAAACTTGTACTAGTGTTGCCAAATATCGGTGTAATCTGATTTATATCTGTTAGGTGTGCAGCTTGGGCTTTATCACGACTGCTCCACTGCGTTTCCCAGAGCTGGAGGCCAGGACACGGAGTACAGGGCAGCCTTCGAGCCTTCGTTCTGGCCTCGAAGGGGAAATTCCATGACTCTTTAGTTTGTTTTGTTTACCAGTCCTCAAGAAGTGAAACTAAAAACAAGAGAAACTGGCTGCCTATTGCCGACTTCCTTTTCTCACAGTGGGGATGAAGAAAAAGCTGGTGTTTTCTTCCCCAGTTACTGCTGGTGCTGAACAAACTAATTTACCCTTCAACTGAGTCTCTTATTCCTCTGGTCCTTCCTATACCACCTTATAAACATCAAAACCCACAACCAAGCACTTTACTTAAGGTGATTTCAAATGTTCAGAAGGGATGCTAGTCCTTCCTCTACCAAGTTGCCACTTTATTTTTAATAAAGCAAATGAGAGATATGTTGAGTAGCTGATCTGATTTTTCCAAGTCTCCTTTGGGCTGTGTAGACATGACTGCTGTTGTAAGCAAGCAGGTATCAAATGGGGGGTTGGACCCGATGATCTCTTGAGGTCCCTTCCAACCCCCTACAATTCTGTGATTCACTGAAATTTGCCTTGATGTCCTCCTGTAGTCTTAGTCAAACTTGGAGTCATTAAGAGTAGGTTTAATGTCGCAGAAGCTTCTTTGTGCCGTTCGGACTTCTTGTAGGATTTCCTTAGAGGATGATGATTGTAGCTGTAGGGTGTTCACACAGTTGAAGTGTTTATCTGCTCGAAGATGACCAGTATGCAGGAGGCTGAAGTTCAAGGGTTGCCAGAGGCTGAAGGCTTGGTTTCGCCTGCTTTTGGGGAAGGACTGATAGCTGGGTGCCCTCTGATCTCTGCTCCAGCAGAAGGGGGAAAAAGACTTTATGTACGCTTGGTAAGAGGAAGCTGGGATGCAATCCTATCGGTAGTATAATAACTTCTCATTTTTTCTGAATCCATTCAAATATTCCCTATGTAGACAAACAAAACTTCATATTTTAGATGGCAAAATGATACAAATACAGATCACTGCCCCCAGTTACAGTTACAAAAGCCAAGGAACACGGCTTCCCTGCAAACAAAGAGCTGCTTCTGAACATTTCTTCCCCTCTACGCCTGAGCATGGCTTTGGTGATGCTTTAAGCTGGGAATAGACATCACATCATTAAGGATGAATTTTAAAACAGCATTTTTGTTTGCTCCATTAATTTTGACTAATGTTGAGATAAAAATGATTAATCAAGAGACAACATAATTAGTGCAGTATGGCATCTGACTACTTATATTTAAGTCTGCTAATGTGGTAAGCATAACTCTTGGTAGGAAATGTTCTGGCTCGTGTCAGAATCTAAAATATTACGACCATTTTTCTCTTTAAATTGATACTGCAAATCTTAGCGCTGTTAAAATGTTCATGGTCTGCTACTGATTGAAATGTACAATACAGGAAATTCGAGATTATGTTGGAAATTGTCAGAAAATTTCAGCTAATTTTTTAAAAAAGTGTTATTTTGATTTATGTTACTGGGAAAAATGACTTTTACTTGTCACCCTGATGTATGGCATTGGGAAAATGAAGAGGAAACTGTTTGTGGGGAACTGTTCCATTGAATCGTGCTGAAAGATCATTTAGCTTCTGTATTTACTAACCTGTAGGGGTTGAAGGAGCTGTGAACAGGTTTGCAGAACAGTTTTTAGCTTGGAAAACCTCTGAGGATTGGAAACTTGTGCCTGCACTAATAACATACTTCTATCTTAAGGTACGAGGGATCCAAAAATTGTCATTTTTTGGTGAACTTGCTTAAAAAGTCATAACTGATACCTGGAAAAGTGCTTGTGTGGAAAGGATGACTTGACTTACAGTGGGCAGTAGGTAAAATTCCTGAAATATTCCTGATTTCCTGCCCAACAATACTGCTCCTGTGGTCGTGTGTCTCATCTTTCCATCTAATACAGCAGCTGCTTTGCAGAATATTATGTTTAGACATTAATTATGAAGACTTGGACTGGTGCTGGGAAAGGTCATGAATTTGTAGGGGAACGTGGGCGTAATGTGCACGGGTTGTAGATGAAACAGCTGACATGTTCTAGCAGCGTCGGCTGGAGCCACAGGAGGAGTTCCAGGAAATGTAATCTTTGGAAGTCTGTAAAATGCCTTCTGTGTAGTAGCAAACCTCCTGGTTTTTCATGAAGATGGGATCTTTCTAGTTGCTTTTTTGGTGTTTGCATTTCCTTTAAGAATAATGTATAAGTGATTGACCACTTCTTAATGGTCGTAGTGCTGCCTTTTCTTAGCAGCAAGTAAAGAGAAAAATACTAATAAACTCCTGAAAAGGCCAGGCACCAGCTACACCCTTGGGAAGAGGAACAAAAGCTGACTCAAGCAGAGCCATCAGACGTTAGCTAGTTGTTGCACAAGTCAGACCAGTCTTCACATACTGGCAAACCCCAAATTATACCCAGCCCAAGCCTTTAAAATGATGTCTATTAAAAGCTGCCATAAAATATTTGGGATTGTATTGGCAAGAGTCCTGGGCAGGAGTGTGGCTGGTGTTGGTTTTGTACCACCCTGCCTTCCAAGAGAGGAGCATCATGCAAAATTGGCTGTACTCTTTTCAGTGAGCTTGTCAGAAATTAGCGATTATGCTTTCTTCTGGCTTTGCACCCGATTGTTCACCTCCCATAAATTAATCAGCCTGTGGCTTGTGACTGCACGCACAGCACTCGGTGAAGTGGAATTGCCGCAGAACCCTGCCAGCTCCTGTTGCTCCACTTCGTAACCCTCGCGATAACGTCTGTACGATCGAGGTGCCAACACGAGCCTTCAGACTTCAAACATCCAGCTGGGCTGGTAGTGGGCATGGCTGGTGATGATGACTTAATTTTAAGGTGTGTTTGTTTTTGTGAAACACGTACAAATAATTGTGAATAAGCAGATGGCTGAGATGTGTTTTATTAGATTATATTTTTATTTCATTTTCTTGCCGGTTTATTTTGAATTTTGTTCTGTCAGTGCTCTTATTAACTAGTAAGTATTAGTAAGGCTGTATTATTTCACAGAATCACCTAGGTTGGAGGAGACCTCCAAGATCACCGAGTCCAACCTCTGACCTAACGCTAACCAGTCCTCCACTAAACCATATCCCTAAGCTCTACATCTAAACGTCTTTTAAAAACCTCCAGGGATGGTGACTCCACCACATCCCTGGGCAGCTCGTTCCAATGCCTAACAACCCTTTTGGTAAAGAAGTTCTTCCTAATATCCAACCTAAACCTTATTATTTAAAAAACATATAAAAAATAATATGTCCCTAGACATTGTAGTAGTTAATTAAAATGAGTAGAATTCCTGTAAGTCCTTTCCTCTAAGTCAATTGCTGCTTGAAGATGGCAGATAGTAAGAGTGGGTGTTTCAGTTCTTTGCGATACGCATCAGACTCCGAAATTCTAATTTCATTTTTTGACACAAGCTTCCTCTGCGGCATATAACTTAGCAGGCCTGCCTTGGTTTCCGTGCTCTTGCTTTGAGTCCCTTGGGGATTGCTTTCAAATGGCTTTGAGGCAGCTTTTCGTGGCAGTTAACTCAGCTAATTTCCAAAGTGGCCATTTTCCTTCAGTGACTGCTGCAGCTTGTAGGGGATCCTACAGACCTGCAAGCATTCTGCTGTAAGGAAACGTGAGTTTTCATTAAGGTGAGAGTTCAATAATGTTTCTTCAGGCAAGTTCAGTCTTTGCTTTCATATCTTCTACCTCTCCTCCTCATACAGTATAACTACAACTGTTTGGACTCTGAAGAAATACTGATAAAATACTGACTTTTAACAGTGGGAAGGGGAGAATGGTTTTTGTAGTTGGATTTGTAGTTTGTTAGTTGTATTATGAGAAAAATTGAAGACAATTCTTACATAGCAAGAAGATCACCACTGTGTAAGAATGTCAACAACAAGAAAATGTCACATTAGAGGGAAATGTGCTTAGAGGCAGGGCAGTGCACTCACATTGTATCGGCAGCCTAAATTATTGATGCTCGGGTTTGGGTAGGGTCTGTAAGGAGTAAATGGTGATGAAGGACAAAGGAGCTGTTGCTCATTTCCAGGCTTAGTGCTTTGTGAGGCAATATGAGGAAGAAGATTGAAACAATTGAAGGAACTTCTTTTTTTCCAGTCCCTTGGGGAAAAAAGAATGGTTTTCTGCACTTGATCAGATCTGTTCCTGGCATTTTAACGCTTCTCAGAAGTCAGAGTCCCAGGATGGCTGAGGTGGGAGGGGACCTCTGGGTCCATCTGGTCCCACCCCTGCTCCAGGAGGGCCACCCAGAGCAGGGTGCCCAGCACCACATCCAAAGTGGATCCAAGATCTCGAAGGAGGAGACCCCACAGCCTCTCTGGGCAGCCCGTGCCACTGCTCCGTCACCCCCACAGCACAGAAGTGCTGCCTGGTGGTCAGATGGATCCTCCTGAGTTCCAGTTTGTGCCCACTGCCTCTTGTCCTGGCACTGGGCACCACTGAACAGAGCCTGGCTCCGTCCTCTTTGCACCCTCCCTTCAGGTATCTCAGAGGATAAGATCCCCCTGAGCCTTCTCTAGGTGAAACAGCCCAGAGATTGTCTTTCTGTTGGCTTCACGGAGAGCTGGAAGCCCACACAAGACTTTCAAGCCTGGTTTGGCGGTTTTACCCCCTGACTTTAGGTTAAGAAATGAAATTGGTTGTTCTAGGCAGGTTCCTGGCTGTAACCACGGCACAGCAGCTGACATTTTGCTTGAGAGAGAGTCTCTGGGTAAGACTAAAAATTATGTAGGAGAGGGACTTCATCTGTGTGAATATTTGACACGGAGATTTGTTTGTCAGATGTTGAGGATGCTGACTGCACAGCAGCTGTCAGAGAGCAGAGCAATTCTGACAATGTTAAATCTCAAATTTCATTGAGGAAAACATTCTTAGCAGCTCCTAATGTCCTCGATATTTCAGGTCCCCAAGTTCTCCTCAACAATAAAGTAGCTCTAAAGAAAAACAACAACCCAAAAACTCCATCCGCTGAGCAGGGAATGCCAACCACTTCCAGAAATCTCAACTATGTTTTTACAAGCTTTCATTTCATGGGTTCTTAAGAAATAAGCGAGGAACGGGATACTTTAAGTCCCGTTCCTAGTAAGTTATTCAAATAAGATGCTTTTCATGCAGCTCTGGGTAAATACCAGGGAGAATTCTTCCCCACGAGCATAACAGGGATGTGTTAGAGGAGCAGCGGCCTGTGAGGCCGTTTGTTCCAATCCCCTTGTTTATTATTAGCTGGAATGCCAGGCTGTAGGCTGCAGAGGATAACACGAGCGTGTCGCCTGCATGACACTTCTGGCTAACAAATGGCAGCTTTGTCTGAGTAGCTGCAGTTTGGGGAGCTGCAGAGGGGCCATGCCTTGGAGAAAAAGAAAGAGGGAATGGCAAGTAGCTCGGTTACATGCGATGGTTGCTCCAAGAGGAGGAGGAGAACTTTCCTCAGTTACTTTCTGATGCAGTGATTTCAAATATGATGTGGAAATAAACAGGTTGGCTTCATGAAGACTAAAACTGACTTTTACAAGGACTGGGCAGAAGATCACGATCTACAGACTGGTAAAATATCTTTATTTTATTTACTGCTCTTTAATTGTTTAACTTTTTGCAGATAACTTTGTACTATTTTGCTTCTCTTTACCATCTGATGAGTGATAATTTTTAATACCTGCTATGCTTAAGGTACACGATTATGTTTAATGGTGGAAGAAATGTAGCTCAGTTAACTAACAGTGGTGTTTTTTTTCCTGAGAAGGTGTTGCAACGTAAAAGGGATTGCTTTTCTAATGTCAACTATTTAACTCCGTTTTCACTGCCTAAACTAACACTCATGGAAAAAAACAACAAAGTATAATAAATATTTAATCTTTTCTTGTGTGTGTGGTGCAGGTCTAATATCTGTGTGCAGGTATTTACCAAGTTTTTCTTTAAACATCTACCCACAACAAAATACTATTAAGCCTATGTCATGGCTTTTGTTTCATTGTCTGTGCGAACGGACTCGAAGGAAAATAAACAGCACTGGTATTAAAGGGGCTTTCTGAGATGACGAGAGGTTTAAAAAATGTTTTGTTTATTGCTCCGATATGAGCCTTGAATGCGCCGATGCACAGCAGCTGCTGGTGGTGCCTGCAGACGGGAATTTGTGCCAGGGCAGCTCTTTGTGCAAGTGGAAGGCGTGATGTGCCAACAAGCAAGAATGCGAGGGAAGTAATAGAAAACAAATAAATGTCCCCCAAGTCTTTGAGGGGGTTCAGAGCACTGTGCAGTCGAGGAGGCGGTGATGGTGGGTCAAGGAGCAAACCAGGGAGAAATCTTTTCAGGATTACACGGGATGGTAACACTATGCGAACCCTCAGCTGCACAGAAGGAGGCGTTACTGAGGTGTGTGGCACAGCTGGAAGAAGCAACCTGCTGTGTTGGTGCTAAGGCACGAACCCTGTGATGTACCTACAGGTTCCTGTGAGATGTGTGAAGAATCTCTGAGGCTCTCGGTGGCGCTTTGTGCCGCCCTGATGGAGAAGCAGGTGCTCGGTGGTTTTTGCCTTTCCCAGGTGAGGTGTTGTATCAAACTGGGCATTTTTGGGTCGTTTCAGGGAGAAGTCTCAGTAGTGAGTTTGTCAGCCCAAGGGTCATTCACACTGAGTCGTTGGGCTGTTTTTACATGGGCTAGAAGCTCAGTGGCTTGCGGATGGATACCACTTTTGAACATGTTTTGTTCAAAGCCGTAGTGGTTTGCAGCCTTGTAGCTGAGCAGGACTGGAAGCCATGCAGTATTAGGCAAGCAGACCAAAATACAGGGTCTTAGTTAAACTTCAACAACAGAAGCTTTCTTCTCCAGGGCAAGAACAGAAAGCTACCATCTCTTGCTGATTCCTCACTCGGCTGCAACAGCCTGGAGGAGCTGAGCTGGGTGAGAACCAGGTGCAAGTGTGGGCTGTTGGGGTTCACCCCCTGACCAGGAGGATTCAGGGTGCTGTTGGGCTGTCGCAGGCTGTTCCTTGGCTGCTGGAAACACGAAGGAAAGTGCTGCTCGTTCTCATTCCTGTAGTTTGGAAACCCGAATTACTGCTGAAGGGTCCTCCATGTTCAGGTGTGTAACTTAAATGAGTACAAAAATACATTATTACAGATTTTTAACCCCCCCAAATTCAAGCAAACAAACTCTCAAACAAAAAACCAAAACCACCACCACCAAAACCAACCAAACATACAAACAAAAAAACACGGAAACCTACATTTTGGGTGAGTAACAGGGGCCCTCAGATCTAAGGTTCCTCTGCCTGCAGATGTATGCATATAGCAGCTAACGTTTCGCCCTGTGAAATGGGAGGGGGAAGACGGGATGAAGGAGAGAGTAGGGCAGGATTATTTCTTTTTGAGTTGGTTAGTAACTGTCAGAAGTGTAGTTTTGTATTAGTATCTTGTAACGTTTTCTGTCCTTGAAAAAAGTTGATTAATAGAATTTAATGTTTACATCCATTTGTAGGGTACATTATTGTTTCACTTTAAATGGTGTTTATTTTTACTTGGATCTATTGTTTTGCTATTAAACTGCTATGGCACTTGGTCCGTTACAATTAGTCTTGCATTCATTAGGGAGCAGAATATTATGCTTTTTTCCCTTGCATTTTGTCTCTTATTATTAGTTTCTCTTCTCTTACTTTTTACTGTCCTTTCTTCCTTAGGATTGGAAGAATGTGGAATTTAGGAAAAGTAAGGTCTAAGGCTTTGGGAGACTTAGAATTGCAGTTGCTTAATAGGAGTGGGGAGTTTCCAGCAATTTTTAAGTTTGTGTAAGAAGCCTGTTTGTTATCACCTTAGGAATTTAAATTAATGCAATGTTTTTCAATTCTTATACCAATAGACCAAACTGGGCACGTGTTTTGAAGTTTTGAAGAAGCTCCAACTTTCAAAATGTGGAGTTTGACTTTACATGGGGTTTTGATGCATGGCACCTGGTAGTGGCTAGCAGGATCACATCCCTAATTCACCTGTACATTTGTTGCCTCTAAGTAATGCTGACATCTCCAGATCACTGATCTTTTGCAGAAGATAAACACTGAAGACGAACTAGGATTGTGTCCTTGTGATAGGACTAGCTTAATTTTTTGTTGCCTTTGTCATTTAATACTTCTTATATACCATTCCCTTGCTCTGTTTCTGAAGGCACTGACCTTTTCAGTCCTTGGATAACTGGACTGGTGAGGAAGTGGGTGAGGAAGGGAGACACTTGTTGGAGTGATGCAGGCACAAAACTTGTAGGCAATGCTTTCTTCTTGCCTTATAGGGCTGATGGCAGCCTACAGATGTCTAACTTAGCAGTCCTGGCTCTATCAGTTTAAAGTTAGTGAGTTGCAAAATGAGACCAAATCTCATTGCAGCCTTAAGTAATCTTCTGAAAGTTCAAATCCAGCTGCTTGCCAGTCACCTCAGCAGTGCTGAAAAGTAAAATAATCTGATTCCCAAGGTAAAAGAAAAGCAGTAATCTGGCTGTTATGTCAGCCCTTTTTAACGTCATCACAGACTGGGATTTCTGTCCAGATTTTTCTGTAATGATGCTTCAAATCCTTTGCGTGCTGCCTTTCAAACTCTATAAATTTGTAATATTTCTAAAGTATAGGAAACAGTGTGACAGCATTGAGGAGAAAATACTCTATAATGTGTTTTGGTCCCGGCCTTCCTTTTTGTGATTTATCTCCTTCAAAAGCAAGGTGCGTGACATTGCTGCTGGCCAGGTGCTCTTCTTGTACCCTGTAGTGCCAACCAGTGATGTTAGGGACTTGCATGTGCTGCCTGTTGTGCCATCATGGGCTAATTTTATCACCATCGATTTCACTTCTTTCATTTTTTAGGTTGGTGATAATGTGTTTCCCCAGGTTTTAGTCAAATTCAGTACTCTGCACTACTCAATTGACCATAGGTTGATGTCAGCTTCATATGAGATTGTGTTGTTTGCTGTAAAATGTGGTGTTGATCATATACAATGCTAATTTTAATTAGGAAAATTAATCACGCTTGTTTCACATCTTTAACTGCTCTCAGTGAGAGCAAACTGATAACCAACTGATATTCTAAAGTCTTCGTTTTAATTTTGTGTAATGCAGCGATATATTTTGCTGCCTAGGAAGGTTATTTCATGATTCGTTCCCATATTTAGCTTTTACTTCATCAGGAATCACTGTGCAATTTCCAACTTGCAGATATTTAAATAATTCTTCTTATAAGAAGCATATTTTATGCTCATCTCCTGCAATATAACCTCTTGTCCCCGTCTCAAGCTGTTTTTGAGTTTTCAGCATGGCTGGATTAATGTAACATTAAACCATCTCGGTGCAGCTAGAAGGTTAAGATGATTTTGGCAGCAAGCGAAGAGGATTACTGGAAAGGCAACGAATATGATAATTTCCCCACCAAATGTAATTGAATTGTCATGAGGCATCGAACATGTCAGACTTAACGTGTTACTAATGCAGGACAGGAAGGTAAGCCAGGGCTGTGTTTTTGGCATAAATCAGGACCCGGTTTCTGTTGCAAATAAAGTTCTGCATTATTTTAATTGTACATTTAAACTTTGTTTCAACTTGTGCCATTTAATCCATCCGTGTTGTTGAAGAGCTGTGCGTGCCCTTTTGAGGGTATTTTTAAATACAAGCAGTAATCTATTTTTGAATTCTATTAATAAAAAACACAGTTCCTCCTACTTGTTTGGCTACGCTTTATCAAATCAACCATTGGAGAAGGAAAGATTAGGGTTGCTCCCTATTTGGATTTTCTCATGGAGTAATGGTTTTCCTAGCAAGCATAAATTTACTTTTAAAAACTTGTAATTGGTTTCCTATAAAGATCTGTTTGTGTCTTGCAAAAGCAAATGCAATTTGGTTTTGATTATGGTTCCTGTAGCTTCTTAATTGCAAAGGACTCCTTGGCTTCATCAGCATAGGCTAGGGAGCTTTAAGAGGACGTTGTCAGTTCAGTAGGTGCAGTACCTCAACTAGTAAAGGATTAAAAGTGTAGTGATACCATCGTGTCAGGAATATGTAGCTCTCAAATGTGCTCGGAGTGTTCAGCCTGTGCCTTTGTGTGGTGACAGTGCTGGGAGGAGATTCTAGAAGGGCATCGGGGCTGGCCTCTAGGAGTTGGGTCCTGCTCACTGTACGGGCAGGTGGCTGGGGTAGCGGGCCCACAGGAACCAGAAAGCCGTCAGACAAAGCCAAACCCAAAGCCAAACTGTTTTGTGTCTTGCAGTCCTCTGTAGGAATGGCTAAAGGCGGATCCAGCACCTAGAAGAGCCAGAGGACAGCGCCCTGCTTGGATGGCACTCAAGGCTGGCAATATGAAATGAGCCAACTCGTTGAGCACCTTACAGGGAGGAAATTATTTATCAGTGTCGTGGCACAGGGATGCGTAGCTTCAAAATACAGCAGATGCACTTCTTAAATTTTAAATAGTTGCATAAATACATGAGGACTGGCTCTGGTGTACGTTGGGCAAAATACAGCAAAGCCTGATTTCCTCACTGATGAAAATAGAATGAGTAGAACAAAGTGTAAAGCTTTTACTCATAATCTCCAAAAATCAAAAAAGCGGTCAGACTTTTCATTAGAGAAATTTGGGACGAGCATCGTCGTTGCCTGTACGATGTGTCTGTGATGGGGCATGCTGGGTTCTGTCTGCACTCCCCCTAAGAAACTTTGAGGGAAAACACGTGGAGAGCAAGCACAAGCTGTCATACAGCATAGAAAGCCACTTTGGCACAACTTCTCTAAATATCTGAGAAATATGTAGGTAGGCTTGAATAAAGAAATACTGGCTTTGAGCAAATAAAACTGTTAATAATGTCACATGCTAAAAAGAAGCCCATAATATCTGATCTGTTCTCATATTTTGTGGTCCAGATGGTTGGTAAGTACATCTGCTGAAGAATTAATGCTCAGCAGATATGATGTTGCCATGAACTAAACAGTGAATTAAAAAATACGTCTGGATTTACTTCTATAACAGTGTTTGAAAATTATTTCATGGCTTTTTAAAATGTTGCTTTATCCCCAACTCATTGCTTTTTAATCATAGAAAAATTGAAATAGGGATAGAATCGAATTAGAATTGAAACAAATCAACTCTTGAGTCTTTCACAGTTTTATGATGGGCATCAAATGAATGAGGCAAGTCAAACATTGCCCCTCAAAATGTGAAATGTTGCAGTGCGTTATGTTCCTGAATATTCAAGAAGCATCTTCATGACTTTCCCTCTCACAGTGCCCATGTACATTCCTATCCATGATCTAGGGATGTCTTCTGCTAAGGGAATGATGCTGAGGAACCTCAATAAAACCAGATTTATCTAAACTTTAACTCCACCATTGTAGTAACCTCTGCTGCACTTGCAGTGTAGTGACGTCCAGTGCTTACCTGTGCATCTGTTTTTCTTGCTCATCAGTCTTCTGTTGTGATAGTCTTAATGCTTCTTTCAGCTCTGGGTTGCACAAGTAGCAGGTCTGATGCCACGCTCTCCTTCCTCGTTTTCTGAGAAATGAGTTGTAGGCAGTTTCTCAGGTGAAGTCATTCTGAATCAAAGTGCTGGAGGAGATGGGGTAGGGAGGCAGAGAACTGCCGGGCTTTCAGTGCTGCTGCAGCTGCCTGGGAGAAGTGTTTGTTCTTGCCTTCATTGCAATTGGAAGCTGAGATTTTATGATAATATATTTCTACATACATTTTTTTCCCTAGCATCTCATTTCAAAATGTGTTGGCTTAGAAGGTGAATTATTTTCTCCATACCTGTATTTGTGTGGTTAGACATGATGATCTAAGAGGGCTTTTCCAGCTTAAATGATTCTATGATTTCTTGAGCATTTAACAGTATTCTAATCCTTCTGTATGAATCCTGAAAACGGTTCAAAATTAGTTTGAAAACAGTAGAGTACATTTTAGTTTTCTTCGACTATGTAAACATTTCCGGAATGGACAACTGGTAGCTTTTACTACTTTCTTCGGTCTTTCAGTTAGTGGGTTGTGTGATACTATTTTTTTAACTTTATTTAATAAGTATTTTATTAGAAAATGGGGAACATTATAAATTCAGCAGTTAGAACACTATCCAATAATTGTATTTTACTCTTGAACAGTATTCAGGAGGTGTACCGTGGTCGTATTTTGCTTTAATATAATTGTTTTGGCATTTCTTCATCCAAGTAATCTCTCTGAAGTTAAGATCTATTTTCTAAGCATCTAAGTGCAGTTGTGTTCGCAAGGGAGAGAATCTGAACGGCGTTATCTTAATCCTTCACAGGTGCAGATGCCGAGCAGGATGCTGCTGTCAAACTTGCCCAGGAACGAGCAGAGATAGTTGCCAAGTATGACAGAGTAAGTGAACATGATCATGATTTAAATACATCTTATAATTCATCTTCATAATATTTTTATTAAAAATGTGAATCATGGTTTCCTGCTAGCTTTTGTTTACAGTACTCTGTGTAGTACTGATCTGAGGGTTTCGTGATACACCAGCTTCTGGGTGAGCTAAATTCTCCCTCCACAGGGGATGCTCTCGATAATAACTCAATCAACTCATTTTTCAGGTGCACGGCAAGTTGCTTTGGGGCTATTTTAAGTAATGTAATGTTTTTAGAAGTAATGAAAATAGCGTGTTTGAGGATGCTAAGTATATCTGTAAGATCAGAGGAACTCTTACTGTACTTTTTATTGAATTCTGTTATGGTGAGAGAAACACCTAAATCATTACAGGGAACTTAAAAGATAAGTAAACCGCATTCATAGTCAGATTGCTGCGAGGGATTAAAGAAATATTAGGCATTATCTTTTCCTTAAGCTACTTGTCAAGTAAAAGCCTAGCACAGCACATACCTAGAATGCCTACACTGTGTTCACATATTCTTCTAACACTTGAGGGCTTTATGATTGCCATTGGGGTAGTGAGCAACAGACTTGTTTGTAGAGTTGGAAACATCTCAGATACCAGACATAGGGGTATCTTGCACAGGGTGTAGTCGTATGAGTAGCTTTGTATTTTAATGAGGGAAAAATGTGTGTATGACTTTTGTTCTCTCTTCACACCCAGTAACATGTATGTTACCAATCTTTGCTTGGAATCAGTAGTTGAAATTTGTTCTGTGTTCAGCAGTGACCAAGAGAGGTTTCCTGTGATGATGATAATGCTCACAGTGGCTGAGGGAGGCGTGCTACTTTGCTATTTTTGGTTCATCAGTTTTGGCCTAGTGTTCTCCTCCTACTCCTCTCTACTACCACAGTGTCCCAGAGATTACACTTCAAATGGCTCAAGCCTGTCTTCATGTCTGAGCTTTTTGTGTCTTAGCTTATTGTGCCATCGAACTTAATCTGGCCCTTCTTTTTTTTTTTTTTCCTTCTCCATCAGGGACGAGACGGTGCGCAGATTGAGCCATGGGAAGATGCTGACTATCATCTTTACAAAGTCACAGATAGATTTGGGTTTCTACAGTAAGTAAGCTATAGTGAAAAGAAAATAAGGTTAAGAGTTTGTTCATTTATACTTTTTATTGTATTGCCTATTTGGGGAAAGTATTTATTATGCCTTTTAATAGATCTTTTGGGAACTGTTTGCTGTGTAAATCTTGGATAATCTTTCACTGTGGTTTTCAATTCCATTTGTAGCTTTTCTTGTGTGTTGTGTAATGTGATCCTGTGTAGAGAAGGAAATATTTTGAATATTTTATTTGGGAATAAAAATTGGTAGTCTACCAAAAGATTTTTCCAGCTGAATTAAATAGCAGATAAATGTTATTTTTACGTAATTGTGTTATATATAAACAAGCTTCAAGTTCTTGGAAGAAATTTGTAAGTTTTATTATAATGTTGATTTTTACAAAAAATAATACATAATAGCCGTATATGAACAGCTGTGTATCCTCATCCTTCAAAAATGAATCTCATTTAACTTGATATATTTAGAAACCTTACTGAAGTCTCTGTCAGTTTGAGACCTAATGTTGCATTAAGCGAAGTCAGAAAATGCCAGAAACCAGATGGAATTCCCCTTAGGTACTTATTTGTAACCCAAAATCTCTTTTTGGTAAATAAAGGTGATAGCGTTAGGTTGTATTAGAACTTTTTGTTTGGCAAATGGAAATATCCAACTTGCAGAACCTGAACACAAACTGATTTGCCACTTCTGGTAATAACTAGTCAAAACTCTTTGCCATTCTTGATATTTGACATTTGTTTGAATATGTGAAGTGCAGTTAGGTTCTCCAGGAAAAACAGTGATGAGTGGAAAGCTTAATTACTAAGTATGCACTTACTTGGTGTGCATGTGGTTTGCTTTTTCAGGGTTTTTTCTTCTGTTTTGTAATGTCATTGCTTTAGTAAGTTGTCAATTAAAACAGTCACCTCTGCTTGTAGATAGCCTCGACTTCATCAGGGTGAGTTTGTGTGACTTCCAGACAGTTCTGCTTTACGCAGAGAGGTTTTTGTGTTGGTAAACTACAGCTGCATCAATGCGTGTCAGGTATTGTAGCTGTCATTGTAGGTAATCTTAGTGGAGAAGGATGTCAGAATTATTTCTTGCGCAAAAGTAATAGAAGCCACTGCTGCCTTCACCACCGATTTCAATGGGAACAGTCAAGTAACCTCAGATTTGCAAGTGGATTCTTGATTTAGGTATCTGTGCAAACTCCTGAACTTTCCCTGTTACATGCATTGCTGTTGTTATACAATGACATTTATTAGTGTGTGTGTGTATATATATTGTTTTATAAATATGTGCATGTATATATATATAAATGGAGTATGGAAGAATGTTAATGTCTGCTACAGTTGCTCCTGCAGTTGGTTGCTCCTATGGTTCAGGAGTCTTGGATTTCATGTCATAGTGGATTTGAGATAGAGGGATGTGAGTACTTGGCAAAATAACATGCCAATTTCCAGGCTCCTGTAGTTGTACTTTTGAGCTACAGCGTGCACTTTTACCTGGTATTGCAGTTACTTTTGTGATGTGGCAGAGTAGATGTAGCCTAGTCATCAGACTGTAGCTGCTTTCTGGTAAAGTCATTAGTCACTAATATGCGAAGCCAGTGCAGAATTCATTCTCTATATATCCAACTCCAAGGGATGGAATTGGAAAGATTAATAATACACAAGCACTGTACAAATTAACAGTGTATGTAGATATCCTGCATATTCACTAATTCTATGATATTCATTGCTCATATGCTGATCTATGGCTCTTTATAAGGTAGGTTTCACCTGGGAGTGCTCTCAAGGCTGCATTATGATTCTTTAAAGGAAATTCATTGCAAATGACACTTCCCATAGAAATAAAATTTCTCCTGGTAGGAGAAATACTATTAGGATAGGCATACTAAATGTCTTTTCAGGGGAAGACAATTTACATTGCACTGTAGACTAAGGCCTGGCTTCCTTTATACTGCAGTATTGAGCCTGTGCAATTTACCACTTCTGAAAGAAACTCCCTGTTTCTAAGAGAATTTGAAACTAAGCAGCATAAATGCAGCATGTTCCAAAAGCCTCAAACAGTTGGCTTCATGCTTATCATCGAATCCCATTCACTGAAACCTTACAGGTGCTAGATCAGCACTGCAGGAGCAATCAGTGGCACAGTTAAAAACCTCCAGCTGATTGCTTGCTGAGTGTTGCCGACAGTTCCTTACTGAGCTGTCAAGACTTGTAATCCCTCCTAACCTAGCTATCCTGTGCTTACAGGGTGAGTTAACAAAAATCTAATATATGTTGAAAAATGAAGATCTGTGGACAGGATCAACCTCTTTATAATCTAGTTAAGACGAAATCTGTGCTGATGATCTTGTTTACATTGACATTTTAAAATACTAAGTAGCTGAAAGATGTGATGTCTCTTGCATCAGAAGGCTGCTGAATATGGGGAACCTACCAGAAAATTAGGGCTTGCTTGCTCAAGTGCATCAGGCCCTGATTATCATGAGTTGTTTTGTAAGCTCCTCTTTCTCCTTGGTGTGATCTGTTTGCAGCTTTCCATGTCTCTCTGAATGTGCATCCAAAGTTCAGCTGATTGCTGATAGGGCAGAAAAGATAAGGTGTTTTTGAAATGAAGCACTCAAGCTGCCTCTGTAACGTGCCACGTTAAAGCTAGAGAAGGTGGTGGGAGAAAATGAAGATGAGGGACTTCTAAAGAACAGTTTTGGTCTGGATCTAGGATTCCACTTTCATCCTGGTGTCAAACTGTGAATTAGTAAACTTAGAGAACAAGAAGAGAGTTGCACTTACCTTGTCTTCCTGTGGTACTGGTAGAATTGGGTAAAACTCTTTAGATTTCCTTTTGACAACCTACTGAGTAGCAGAGAAAAGGTGCCTTTTTAGCACAGTTTTTAACAGTTTCAAAGTTCTCAGTGATAGGAAACGAATATGAAATATCTAATCTTAAGGGTAACCTTCATTTAAGACCCACAATTGAACTATCTGCTGGGCAGCTTTGGTCAGTTCTAATGCTTGTTGTGGTGTTTATCATTTATAATATTTAGGACCATCTTTACCTATCCCCTTGTGAATTTTTAATAACTGATGCCTTAGGAACATAATTTAAAGTGTTTGCTGTAGTACCGTTTTTTATTTTGTACTTCTGCAAATGACTTCAGATAGTAAAAGGAAATTGGTACGGACAGGGTATTAAAACAAGTATTAAAACCAAAGCAGAACAAAAACCGAGTTAGTGCCCAGTGAATTCAGGGAAGAAGAAACAAAGTTCAACAAACCATACAAAAGCATCATTATAAATGTGGATCATTTGAAATGAATAAGGGGAAATTTCAGAGGGAAGCTGGATATGGGGAAAGAGGTTTCCAGCAAACATGCTAAGCTGTGAAATGACTCCATGGGGAGCTGAAGGGGCCGGACTCTGAAGACGCCGAAGTTGAGATTGTACAAAACAAAGCACTGGTAAGAAGTATTGTTGGTGGGACTGACTAAATTACATTGGGAATGTTTTCAGTAGTTAATAAATTATATATGACGATCATGTATGAACCAGAAAAAAAGTTAAAATCTCATTATTGGATAAAACGTAGAAAACTCTGCCTTACTAATTACTGTTACTGCATGGAAGTGGTAGTGGTCATAGTTTATTCAAGCCATATGCTGTGGTGGAGGAAATGGTCTCAACTTGGGTCATTTTTTTACTTATATATTTAATACAATTTATTGCCAAAGAAGTTATTTTATTACCGATTTGGGTATTGTCAAATGCTTTGCACAAGTCCAGATAGCGGATGTCAGTTGCTCTTTCCCTATCCCCAGTGCTGTAACCCCATTGTAGAGGGGCACCAGATTTGTCAGGCACCATCTGCCCTTAGTGAAGCCCTGCTGGCTGTCCCCAGTCACCTCCTAGCATTGGTGAGCTGGCATTGATTCATCTTGATACCTTTTAATTCAATATTAATTACAATAGCATTGCTCATCTTAATTGATAAAGACTAGTTTTGATCGAGTACTTATAACATTTCTCAGTGTCATTTGGTGTCCTTGGATCAGTGCCTAATGACACTTTATTCTTCAAGTTTGTGATGTTTGTCTCCAGAAGCCCTCGTTAGGGACATCATCTTAGTCTTGAAAGCGAGTCTTGAGGTAACAGACCAGTGCATGTTTTCCAGGCACATTACAGTTACCTGTAATCCTAAAAGTACCTTAATTAAAGAAAAAGCGACAACATCCCTACCCCGGAGAAATTGGCCACGATCCCCATTCCATAAATTCATCTATAAAAATCCCTGTGGACTCCTGTTTTCTCATTACAGAGCCAGAATGCTGAACAGTAGGGCTGTTGTGAAAAATGCCAATCATTTTTAAAAGGAACATTTTTTCCTCCAGGAAGTCTAGCACCAGCATTTCTATATACAGTCTGCTAGTGGTTTGGTAGGATTGAGAATTCTCTTCCAGAAAACTTTGCTTGAAATCAAATCTGACTGATAACTTGTTTGGTTTTGTAGCTGATGTACAAGTCTAGCCCACCATCCCAGGGAACCACTTCAGTGCTCTGATAAACCTTAGTCTTTAATATACGACTCTTTCAAGCAAGTAGTTTAGGAATGGGAGAAATGTCTTGGATGTCTTCACACGCAGTCATAACACAAAACTGTTCCAGCTGTTTTTGGAAATGGAAAAGATCAAATGTGTGTGGTAGGAAAAGGTTGGTTGTTTCATTTTAATTTTGTCACGGATACGTTATGTTTCTCTAAGTCAACTGTGTGTCAAGATGCTTCTTTTTTTCCTCCGTATTTAATAAAAAGCAAAATTTTATGTATTCTGGGTATGAAATGAATGGACCAGAGCTTTGCAATTAAAAACAAGAACCAAAACAAAAAAACAAACCTGCAGAAAACAAAGCTCTAAATGTCCTGTGCCTAAAAAAAAGTAATTCCTTTCTCTATTATCTTGAAGCCTTGTTAAATTTTAAAGAGTTCTTAAACTTTTCACTGTGGTCTGTTCATCACAGATTCTTTACTGCATGCACACTTCTTCTATTTGCATTTTTTTTTCTAGCAGCAATCCCTGACAAGGGAATAAGTTCAGTAAAGAACTGAAAAGAATTTCTTCGTGTCCTGAAGCTCATAGCAGACATTCCAGGAATGCTTTGGGATCCAGGATTTCACCCTTGCCCCTTGAATTCTTCAGTTGATTTGTTGCTGTTTTGGGATGGTTAAAAAAACAGGGAGGACTAATACATGCTCCTGGGGCAGTGGCAAGTCTTCCTCCACTTCTCCTAGGAACATTTAAGTATAAACATACATATAAAAATATCTTTGCTAATACTATATATGCATATTATTAAAGGGCATGGTTTGCATAATATGGAGATAAGCATCTCCATTTGTTTATATCAAAGTGACAATTATTTGATTTATTTTTATATTTAAAAATGCATTAAACATTCCAAGCAACCAAAGAATTCAACAAATTCAAATGGCTTAATAAGTTGAAAAGAAATAAGAATTTAAGCTTTAACTGAAGATCATGGAAGCACATATTTAAAGATACATTTTTGTGAGTATATTCTTTCATTATTTATTTATTTTTAACAAAACTCTTCAGCTGTCTACAAGGATGAAGAAACTTTATTTTTCTTATTTTTTTTTTTTCTCACACCCCTGTATAAAGTTAATCTCAGTGGTCATGTGAGGATTAACTGACTGGGGTTTGCAAAACAGCCTCAACTTTGTGCGTGCTCCCAAAATAGGGTAGAAGCTGAAAGCAGTGTTTTGCAACCCCAAAGGTCAGCAGCAGCTTCATGCAGTAGCTGCTGCTGTTTCCCTCTCTGTATATCACCCATTTTCTTTTATAAGAAAGCTCTTTAAGACTATACAGTTGTGTTTTTCTCAGTAAGAAAAAAAAAATTGTCATTGGTTTTTGGAGTTAGGGCAGATACACCTCAAGGCTGTGTTTATTTTTTAACCTACGTTGGAAAGCACAGATTATGACTGACCAGCATGTTAACTAGCATATAACATATTGTGGAAAACATAATTGTTTAGGTCTTAAGGCACAAAATGGAAATAGTAGGAAAAAATATGTAGTCTGTAGCTTTTCAAAAACTTTTCATCATTCATTGATGGATGGCATCAACTGAATTGTCCTGTTTAATACAGAGCTGTGAAAAGTTTAAGCTTCCATGACACAATTTAAAAAATAAATCAACAATTATTTTAAAGACTTTTTCTTCAATTCACACAATATGAATTATTTTCAGGTATTAATTGGCTACTAGCAAATTGTCTTGTATTAATAATTATCTCAGACCACAAAACCTGTTAATATTGGTTGTTGCTGTAACTTGACTGATTTCACTTAAAACAGGTTTTTCTCTTCCTACCTCTTCAGTAAATAGAAGCTGGGGCTGTACGCGTGGTCTGGCTGATACTGCAGTGGGGACTAATATCCAGGGCCCAGCATCGTGTTGTTGGGTAGATTTGAGGCTTATTCTGTAGAGTAAAGGGAAGTTTCTCCCTAGTAAAGGGAGAAGAGTTCAATAAAGTGCTAATGGTAGATTTTTTTTTTTTTTTAATGAAAATTATTAAGAGAGAGAATTATTAAGAGACCTTTATGAAAGCTCTCTTAATAATTTGAGTCAGATTATGGTGCTGCTCTCAGAGTAGCTCCACACTGGCTTTCATGGCATTGCACCAATTTACAGCAGCTGAGAATCTGATTCATGATTTTACTCTTTATCATGAATCTATTAAAGCAGCGAACATAATTTTAGAATAGTTTGCTAAAGCTAGATATTATTGGGATGCCAGATGCATGTTTCAGATAGCAGAATTCATTATTCTGCCTTTTCCTAAGATAACGTAGCCTACCTGCTCCTCTCCATCAAACTTTACTCTTTAAATGCATGGTATTTAAAAAAAAATGAGGTAGTGGAGCAAAGTGGAGAGCTCAATCAAGAACTGAGATACTCCATTAAATGTTTCCAAATATATTTTTTTTAAAGTTTCTTACTTTTGCCTATAACTTTTTAGTAGGGAGCAATATGATGAGCAACAAGTTAATATCTCGAAGTTGCTTCCTTTTCTGGGTAGTTTATGCAGAGCTTTGCTGGAAAACATTACTTCATCACTAGAATATTCTCTATGCATTCCTTAATACTTTCTACAACCCGCTGATTAGAACTGTGTGTCCAAGAACAATAAATCTTAGTTATGCAGCTAACCCTGCTGGCCTGGATAGGTACACAGGTGAAGTCTCTTCAGTTAAGAGATGTAAGGACTGGTCACTGAGGGTTCTCTGCAAAAAAAGAAGTTACTGAGATGCCAAAATACTCTGGGTAATAGAATTTAAAGAGAGAATTATGGTGGTATGTAATTATTACATACTGTAATAATGTACATTATTTGGTAATAATGAAACAATATTCAAGCAATAGGGATTTTAATGTAATCTTAATTTTAATTTCAATTTTTTAGTGTGTATGTCAAACCTTAAGGAAAGAATACCGAGGTTATTAGGCAGGTTGAGATGCTAATGGGACCTGCAGCCAGTTTCCGTAGTTCTCTAGGCACAGCACTGCCAAACTCATTAAGTGATGCAATGATGTGCTAGAGGAGCAATGCAATGTTCCTTCTTAATGGTTCAATTATAAATGTACCTGTTAATACATTTCATGTGCTGTGGCCATTTATTAAGGGCTTGCTGTCCTTGTTGTCCTGTCCCCTCTTGTCTCCCAAGCTTTGGGAGATGGGGTCAGACCCACTTCTCGGGGTAGCGGCTTCACGTTGCCCACTGCTGGGCAGGAGATGAAGGTTCAGCCTACCTCAGCTGCCAAATCAAGTTCCTATTCAAAAAATAAAATGCAAATAGTCAGATCTCAATATTAGAGAAGAGGTATGTTTCTCTTAATTCCTTTTTTTCCTACTAAATAGATGAATATACCTCATTTTGACTATGTAGAATTTTTTCATGTGTGTTGTGAAGATTTACTATGAAAACTCAACTCTCATTATAATCCTGCATTGATGGATTCTGCTGTATGTGTGCTGCATTTCCCTGGACTGATTTAGCTCTGAAATATTCATTGCTAATCAAGCTACTGAGGAACTGCTATTAAAAAAAAATAAATTAAATTTCACCTCTAAATAATCTTCCTTCCTTATTGCACCGAGAATTGTTTTTATTTAAGGAGAGAAGTTGAAGTTGTATTGGGTTAGTAACTGAGATTCAGAATGCTTTTTCTAGTTTAATCTTCCTAGCATTAGACAAAATCAGTATTTTTTTCTTGCATGCTTTCATAGGAAACAACTACTAAAAGAAAATTTTAATTGCGCTTTGTATGGTGAAGCTTAGTTTAAAAACATGCTAGTGATAGACATGTACTAAACAATAATGAAGGGACTTTACAGATTTTGGGACCAGATCCTGTTTATTAGTTGTGTATAAATTAAAATGAATCTCTGCTTGCTATTCAACTGTGAAGTGATGGGGCCTGTGAAACTGTGAACTTGCAGAGACCTGGGTAAAAATAGGCAATCCTATTTCAACAGAACCAACAGCCAAACAGTATATTGAGCTTGCTGGATGTTTTACTTTGGTGTTATCTGTTCTGACACCTTCCTGGACTTCGATGCAGACATTTGTGTCCAGTCGCAGTTGCATTGTGATCTTTTTCTTTCCACTGATGCATTTGAACACATTTCTAAAAGTTGCAACTCCGGGATTGGTATTTGTAGCCCCAAAAGGACAGTAATAGGATTTCGGGTACATCTTTCTCAGTCATATTTTTAGTGTCTATTTAATTTTGGCTTCCAGGGGACAATAAACAACTTTCCCTGTGTGCTGTGCTTTCATGGCTGCAATAGCATTTAAATCTTTTTGTATCTAGAAGTTACTGATAAGTCCTTGTGTGGTTTTGGACTGCTTATTTCAGCTCCTTTACAAAAGCGTTTCAAATGTTCTTTTTAATTCAGTCTTGTTCATCTTAGTAAAAGGTGTATTTTTTTCCCCTGTCATTTTTAAGGAAGTTTAAAACTTGTTTTTTCCTCCTCTCCTGCTATCCTGATCGCAATCTAATGTATGGTTGGTTCTGCTACTCTGCAGGTAGGATCTCCCCATGGCAGGAAGGGGCGTTTTGTTGTTATTTTCTATCATTCAGGGCACTGTGGATTATTTTCCAAAACTGGATCACAGATGAACCCCTTTCTTTAGTTTATTCTTAGGACTGGAGTCGAAATTTGAATTTTAAATCCCTTCCAATGTGTTAGTGCAGGCTGTCACTTCCACGATTCTCAGCAGATACAGAAAGAAGTGAAGTGACTGGAGCCCTGCAGATTTAATTGCGAACACAAGTAAAGCTGCAGGAGAAATCTGCCAGCTAAGGACAAACAGTGTGCTTCTGTTAACATCTTCCATTTCTTGATTTGAGTATAAGATCACCCACTGTGTATTGGGAATTCATGAACCACTTCTTGTTATGAGAAGAGCTAGTAGGTAGCACACCTGAAAATGTCGGTGAGTATGATAACATAGGATTTAATTTATACAAAATATATAAAGTGGTGTGCTTTGGTTTGAAGTTACTGCTCAAGCAGCATGTAAAGATTTAACACAATCATTATTACCTACATTTCCTACTATATTTAGCATTTATAGAAGACTAAAGGATGTAGGGAATGGCCTGAATATGCTTCATTGACAGTGATTATTAAGAGTGCTGAATGAGGTCTAGGTGATGGATGTTTTTTTCCTTGAAGTGCAGTGATGCTGCTGATCTTGACCCAAATGAAAGACCCTCCAAAGCAGAATCTTAGACTGCAGAATATTGTTTTATAGAAGAAGCAAGTGTAGGTACATAAAACGTTGAATTTCAGCAGCAAACAAATTTGTGCTGCTGGAACACTACTGTCTTATTTCATTGATGTCAGAATATATGTTGCATAGCACATTAGTTTTAGTACAGATAAAGCTGCCAACATGCAAGTCCTGGATTATTATTAATACATGATGTAAGTGATCTACATATTAACTACCCTTCAAGCAATACTTAAAAGCAATCTACATATATAAGGAAAAAAAAAACACTTTTTTATACATTTATATATTGAGTATAAATCAAAGCAAGGCAAAGAGATTTATTCTTTTTCATTTGTCTTTAGCCACTTTAGGGCTATAAGGTGGCTTTACCTTTTTGTATTTTTTCTTTTTTTTAAATTTTTTTTTTTTCAAGACACTTGGAATTTGATTCTGAGAAGACTTTTTTAACCTCAGTGATTGCATATATTCAATTAAAATGACATCAGATAACTAGAAATGCTGCTCTGCTCAATTATGTGGATTATAGATTTTCTCAAAGGTCTTCTGATTCCAAGCTGGAAAAACTTTAAAGTTTCTCTATAGAACATACCTGTCCCTAATGATAGAGATTTAATGGAATTTGATAAATCTTTTAATTTATCTCTCGGAGTTTGCTGTGCTGCAGACTTCTGGACAGGGGCTACATATTCATGGCATTGTGCTGTGCTTGTTGGCAGCAACGTCAACAGAATCCACAAATAATAATTGTAACTAAAATCTAGTCACGAAATCACATCTGATCCAATCTTTTGCCAGCACTAAATTCTTTCTTGCAGCATATTTCCTGATAATTATATTGTGGGATATCACGTTGGCTTATCCTGTATGTTAATTAATTGCTTTGGCTTGCTTATTAATTCTAACAAAACTTTGGAAAGCTGTTTTCTAGTCTGCTGCAGACACCACCCCCATACTGTGCAAAGGTTAGCTGGTGAAATTTAGAGTGGATGGTAGCAGTAGCAGAGCTCCAATTATTTTGATAGACACACAATCAGAATTGTGATTTGTATAAATAAAATACGTAATGGGAAGAAGGAGGAAGTGATCCATGGAGTTCTATCTGTAGAAAATCCATCATTTAGTTTCAAACCCAACTTGCTTTCTTTTTAATATTCTCAGAAATCTTTTCCATGTATTATTGGTTTTGAAAATGACACTGTTGCCTTTAATTTCAATTCAAAGGCTGGAAGATTAAGTCAATTAATCAAAACCAGAATTTTTCCGAAAATTAACTTGTTTAGACTAAAAGATGTGAATTCAATGTTGTCTGAATTCTGCTTTAGATTTGTGCTTTAAAGAGTAGAACAATTTAATCCTATGTCTAAAGAAAGGCATGGAATTGAAATACTGTTTTGGTTTTACTTGTAAGGATTAATTAGCTTTTTTCAGTTGACTTCATAAGACAGTTTGCTTTATAGTCCATATCGTGGCAGTAATTTAATGCAGACAGGGAAATAATCATTCTAAGTAGCATTGTTATGTGTCTGGTGGTTTACGCAGCCTTATTTATCTTCCCTACAGTAAGATGACTGTGCAGCACTTGTCACCTAACCTTTGAACAGAGATCAGCAGCTATATGGTATGACGTGAGGCAGGAAGAGCTACCTGGGCTGATATGTAGATATAGGAAATAAGGCTGCATTCTGTTGCAATGCACAGTTTCACGTATTCATAATATATTTTTTTATTTATAGGTGTTCCCGGCTATGGCAGGGAGGTTGGAACTAGCTGATCTTTGAGGTCCCTTCTAACCAAACCATTCTGATTATTGCTTTGATGGTTTTATGTGCCCTGTATCAGAAGCTGAAGGAGAGGCAGACCTAAAAGAGCATCTAGTCAGTGTGTTTGCTGTTGTAGAGTTGGTTTCCCAGTGTGAAGATACTCATTTTTTGTCCAGTAATGCTATAGACTTGTACAACTCACTCCCGATGAATTATTGCACAGCCTAATAACTGTTCATGCCTGGGAAGATTTACTTCTTCCTAATATAATTAAGTTCCAAAATGTTGCAATTTGTAACTCAACCATTTGAGTTATGTATTGTACAACATTTTCATATGCACTCAGACTTTTCGTGTTCAAATGTCAATTGAATTCTCCCTTTGTTCCCACTTTTCATAAACTTAACTTGATGACCCCTTTGGATTTTGGTTCTACACTATTATTTTTTTTTTGGTAGATATTTCACTCACATATTCCTTGATCAAAGCAATTTCAAAAAGAGTCAAAACCCAAGGCTGGATTTTTTTTCGGAGTTCCATCCAATTCATTCTTCTGGTTGGTAGCAAATGTGTTTTCCTCTTGGCTTTAAACACTTAACATTGCATCACAACTGAAAAAGTGAACCCACTGCATCTACTTCTTTGTGATTGAGTAATGAGACCTTGAAGATAAGTGTTCTGCAAGAAACATTTCCCACGTTGTATTTAATATGTGATGCCAAATATGGTTTCATAACACTTTTCAGTTAAAATGTGCATGCCAGGTGATGCTTTTGCACTTAGTAATGTGTTGAGGGTAGCTTGAGAAAATAATTAGGAAATGCTGTGAGAAGCTATTTTATGGAAGGACTGCACCACAGCTTTTATTTTGCTTTTTTGTGTCCTTTCAGTACTTAAAGGGGTCTTATAAAAAGGATGGAGAGGTTCTCTTTACTTAGGCAGATAATGATAGGACAAGTCTTAAACTAAAGAGGGTAGTTTTAGACTAGATATTAGGAGGAAATTCTTCACTCTCAGGGTGGTGAGGCCCTGGCCCAGGCTGCCCAGAGGAGCTGTGGCTGCCCCATCCCTGGCAGTGCCCAAGGCCAGGCTGGATGGGGCTTTGGGCAGCCTGGGCTGCTGGGAGGTGTCCCTGCCCATGGCAGGGGGTGGCACTGGGGGGGTCTTTGAGGTCTCTTCCAATCCTAACCATTCTGGGATTTTACGAGGATTTGCATTTTTTAATACACATGTGATAGTGAATTCAGCAATATAGGAATATGGAAATTAATTGACAAAATTTGATGTATTTTTTATTTCTTTTCATTCTAAGAATGACTTGCAAACATGAATATTTTGCAACACTTTCAGGTTGAAGGAGCCCAAGGCTCTTCACAGGGCACGGGCTAATTCTGGGCTAAGCAAGGCTACAGCAGGTAGGGAGGGGGATTAAGAAGGTGGTGGGTTTAGAACTAGGAGTTAAGAGATGAAAATTTTTCATGAAATTTTCAGCAAATAAATTTGAATGTAACTGCAAACAAGCTTAGGAGAAGAATAAATCTAGTGAGGGAATTACTATGAGGAAGTCTTTCCTTTTGTTTCTGTTGAACAAATATATCAGTGCTATTTAAAGAAGGCCGATATAAGCGGCAGCAGTTGGTGGGTGACTGTAAGCCTGTGAAGTCTGAGACTGTTTTCAGCGTATTTCAGCTACTCATTTCAGCTACTCAATAACATACAGCTTAATGGTCAAACCACAGATCTGCACATGTAGCTTTTTGATGTGTCAGATCTCTATGTAATTCAGATTAATATTTCTTTTTAACAGCTATCTTGAAAAAATGCGTGAAAAACTGTATTAGCCATCGTGGCAGAGATGTAAAATCCATCTATCATTTGGAAGCTAATTAAAACAAAACAAAGCCTGAGCATTCTCAATCAAATCCTTACTTGCCCACATGAAATCCTGGTTATTTGGACTCTAGGCTGCTTTTCCTTCACATGAAATTCTCCCAGGAAAGCAGTAGGAGGCCAGATTGCAGGCCAGGAGGAGCACTTCCAGCAGGTGCTGCCAGTGAGGACCCCGTGTATGGGCCCTGATCCCGGTGAGACCCCACAGTCTGTTCCCTATCCATGAGATGTCTTTGAAGGGCCTTCTGGTAAGAAACCAGCACACCTCCGTGTGGGCTGTCCTCTCTGTCAGAGCCGGGATTTAATCTCACCTTTGTGCCTGGGGTGAAGGCACGGACCAGCCTGAACAATTCTTGGTTCCCGTCTGATTACGTTGCATTTACCCAAGTTAGATCTTCCTTGACTCTGATCCATGTGGTGCTAAGGCTGTGTTTCTGCCAAATGACACCTTATGTACATGGGTTCAGTTAAAAGCCGCCCCATGCCTTCTCTTTCGGATTTCAGGTACTGTATGGTGCTGAGCTAATTACATTAATCAGCCCTGCTTTTCTTCTCCATATCCCCTGCATGAATATTACTGGAGCTATTAAAGGGAAGCAGTCCTCTCAGGCCAGGATGTGGCTAATTTAATACTGTTTGCCACTCACCTTAGTACTTGGTGAAGAGCTCAGATAGAGAAATGCAGGTTTAAAAAGGCTGTGGAAGGAGGGAGAAGATTCAATGTTAAATAACTGAAGGTATAAAAAATGAGATGGAGGGGGAAGATTGGAACACTTACAGTCTACTAAAATTAGGTTAATAGATGGGACTTTTGTGTCCGAAGTGACACAAACAAATCTTTTTTTAGAGAAAAAATGATGCTTCTGCATAGAAAATAAATACAGTAAAAGGAGATGTGTTTATTTCAAACTTCTTTAGCAGGTCGAGAGAGTTTGTTTGCTCATTATGCCTTTCCTTAAGTCCTTACATGACAGATTTGAATATTATGTATGTGAGTACGTGGGCGTCATCAGTGCAGCCTTGTTAATTGAGCATGGGATCTCTAGGAACTCCCTCCTGCGTTCCAGGCCCGTGAGTTACGGAGCAGCCCCGGGCAAGGTGCTCCTCCGCTCCCTGCTGTCGTCCTCCTGCTCAGCTGAAAGCAGCATCTTGGGGAATGAAAATCAGGGCCTGCGTAATGTGCTCCCATGGCATTTCGATGCCTGAAGTGTGTGGGTGCTTGGTATTAGCGCACAAGCAATGCGATGATAAATTTGCTGCTGGGTTAATACAGCCAGGCAGTAGGGGATCTGCTTGCCGGGACAAAGCACATCCAGCTATGCCTTCTGTTTGTCCCTCTGGGGTTATTTTAAAGCTAGCAGAGAGCATTTCCATAATAAATTATTGTGAATTGTCCATTCCTTTGTGAGAAAATGAGATTGGACTAATTTCCCATGTGATTACTTTCCGTGCCAGATTAGAAAATGGGCAGCTGAGCTGTCCAGTGGTCCCAGTTCAGCAGAGCAGGAGCTGGGTCCTGTGTGGGTATGCAGGGACCTGGAGCCATCAGCTCGGTGCCTGACATGCTGGTGACAGCACTGGGGAAGAAAAAGAGTCTCTTGTGCAGGCAGCCAGCTGCTTGTGTGACCTTGCATGGCCATGAAGAATGCAGTGCCTGTGCTCCTCTTGCTGCCTCAGTGAGCCTGACTCTTCTGGTAGCGTAGCTCAGTTGGAAGGGACCTTCGAAGATTGTCTAGTCCAGCGGCTCGCGCATGCAGCCACGGGGATCACTCAAATTTGGCGTGAGGAGAGGAGAAGAGGTCATTAAAGAACTGAAAATTCAAAGTAAAGTTGAAAGGCATAGCAATCTGTGTAATTAAAAACAAAAAACTAAAGCAGATTAGCAAATACATTTTTTTTTCTTCCCACTTGCTCATTATATTAATGTTTTTTCAACTTCTGTTCAGATTTCTAGGTGATATTTGGCATACACAGAGCCTACTTTCAGTTTGTTAGTTTAATTATGTGGGGATGTACACAATGATGCACATCACATCTTCAGGTGGTACTGGATGTAGGCTTTTTCTAGCATATTAGACACTGAGACTTCCATCAGATTATACTGGGTTTTGGTGTTACTCTTCAAGAAAACTCTCAGATACTTGGGAAGTGCTTCAAAATGAACTGATTATGTTTTTTGCTTGTCAAAAGATAAGCTCTGCTGGTTTTTAAATTAGTTCCTAATGTATGTACTGGAAACTTAGACTTGTTTGGACTCCAAAATTTGTTTTTTGTAGGCTCCAAAATGTTGATTTGAACAAGATTTTTCATTAGGTAAAGTAATTCAGATATATTTCATTATTCAACTAAAACTTCTGAATTTGAAACTGCATCTCTTAAGTCTTTAAATGAAATAAAATATAAATATAACTTAAGTGTTTTGCGTTGGACTATTCTTATATTGGCTTCATCAACATAGGAGGGAAGGCAGATTTCAATTTCCATCTCAACTTCTGTAGTTTTTCCCATTAAGGATATTTTTCACCCTTGCACAAATTTAATACTGGTCTAAACTGGTGGGTTTTAGTGTCCTTGCCACAGACAGCTGTGATGATGTGAGTAGTTATTCTTTCAAAATATTAAGACTTAGTAAGGACTCTTCTTTTTACTCTTCTATTTTTTCTTGTTCTTATTGGGAAGGATTTATTGTCCCTTTTCAAGGTGGGTTTTGTTGGGTATGTTATTTATCTGATCTGTAGAGCAGAAAAGGGGAGCCTTGCTGCTTAGATGAGCTGCTATGTTTTCAGGAGCTGCAGACGATGCATACAAAGGAAGGAAGTCTCATTTGGCATCAAAGCGGTTTAGTTACTTTTGATATGAAAAACATAGGTTTCTTTGATAAGAAAAATATAAGTTAGAGCCCTCAGAATGAAACTAAAATAATATAAAGCCAGAAAATATCTGATAAAAGGCTGCTTTTCAAGTTTTTTCTTCATAACCCGTCTTTTTAGTTAGGTTAAGAAGTGAAATAAATTTATTTTAAAATATTAATTAGATACCTACTAATAAAACTTTTTGTCACCTTCTCCCTGTTCATCAGAGTGAAAATTTTAAACTTAAAAAAGAAAAAAAAGTTAACTCTCCTAAGTCAAGCAAAGTCTCTGTGCCTTTCACAGGGTGCAATAGAAAAGAAGGGAAAACTTTTTAGGGGTATTTTAATTATTTTAATTATATGGTCAAGCAAATGAAGCTGTTTAGGTTAAAAATGCATGGAATGGGGTTCGGATTCTCAGGTTTGGGAATAGCTGGATTTCTAAAAAATAAAGCTGCACACAAAATATGCAGTGGTTTGAAAAATTTTCATTAAAGCAACTTTTAATTTAAAATTGCTGTGTATGTTTAAAGAAAATTCTGGTTTCAGGTGAGTAGTACAGCCCAGGGTACTTTAACAGAAAAAATTATTATGATTATGATGATGATTATTATTAATTATTATTCTGGTAAAGTCCTCTTCTCTTGAAGTTCTACAGTCTGTTCTGATTTAGAAGTTTCAATATTAATTTTATTTTTTTTTACTTAAAACGTGAATCTTGCTGTGTTTAAAAACTAAATTCCAAGGGTACCATGTCATACCTGTCTGAAGCTGAGACTTCTTGTTTACTCATTCATTACTACATATTGCTATTATAGAAGATCACTTGTAATGTGACCTAGACAAAATGATTTTTTTTTGTAGATTAATATGAATTTTTTCTTTGTTTTCAGTCCAGAAGAGCTTCCTGTCCATGATGCAGCAATAGAGAAGGTAAGTTCAGTGTCCTCCAGTTTTTTAACTAGGAAGCGAACTCTTGCAGATTCCGGATTTTTTAAAAATATAAATTGTTGTGAAATTAGGAGATGAAACATTTTAGTGATTTGCATTCCTGGAGAAACATGATGGAAGTCCCAGAAGGACTGTGTCCCTTGAGGCCTTGTTAACTAGCCTCCAGATCCCTTGGGGGCCCACACGGTAATGTCATTACTAGTCGCAGTGAGACATAGATTTTCCTCACCCATCATGTGATTGAGCTATTTATGTTATTTATTTATGTAAACAGAGCTGTTTAACAAATCCTGCCCAGCCCTGCCCTAATGGGGACCCAGCTGGCAGGCACTTGTCCGGGGTGAGCAGCATCATGGCGGTGCCACAGCTGCCATCAGCTGCACTGCCCGGGGGATTTGGCCAAGTGAGGTGGCACCTCTGGTGCTGAGGCATCTGCTGCCTTCCCCTGGCATGTGCAGCGTGCTTTTCTATAGAAACAGTGATGGGTGACCTGGATGTCAGTCACTGCAGCGTGATTACAGCCTTGTAATGCTGAGTTGACAAGCCAGGGGTGTTGTAGATGTGTAAGACCCGTCAACAGGCAGTGCAGGCCGCAGTCCAAAAGGCCTCCCACTGAGGGAGGATGCTGGAGGACAAGTCTGGGAGCTGACCTTTCGATTTTATTGAGCTTTTATTAAAATCACTGGGAACAGAGTATCTGCTTGTCTGGGCCTAGATGTGTGCCTTTCAATACTGTGGGCATTTTCTGTCAGTCCCCTTCATATCTCTAGGACTTGATCAGATTCGTGCTGATCTGTATCGTAAGAAAACTCATTGTGAAACGCTGAAACCTGTAAGTTTAATTTAACTCAAAACTGTAAGTTTAGTCCTCTCTCTTGGCTGCACAAATCATTAGAGTGTTTGAAAGAGGGGTGGAGTGACTTGTCTTAAGGAAGCTCAGCTCTGAGGACTTGGAGCAACATTTCCATATGTGAAGTACTTTGAGCTTCTGTGGAGAAGCCAACAGGGGATCAGTACAGGGCTAGCAAGAAGCATTTCTCAGAAGTGAACTTCAGAGTCCCTTATGTTTTGCATCAGTTCAAGTGTATTTCTGCATACACAGCCTGAAATAAGTTGCATTTTCCTGCCATGTTCCATTACATTTAATAACACAGTAAGACTATATATAATTTCATTTCCATCAGGACACAGCAGGGTGGTGAGCCTATGAGCATAAACATTAGACAGCTTGCAATTATTGTGGTACATGTGTTTTGAAGCTCTGTTTCGCTGTGACTATGTTGTTAGCCTTAAATTATTGGGTGAAAACAGTGTCTCAGTTCTTTGTCCCATATTTTATTCATGCTGTCTCAGACAAAATGTCAGCATAGAAACTGTATTTATTGAATCAATGTTAAGTTGCAAACCTAGTTTCTTTTTATAATTGTGCACTAATGCTCCTGTGTTAGACTCCTGGTTGTACTCCTGATGATATCCTGACCTCTGCTGGTTTGAGGCTTATCTGCCTTCTATCAGTGGTGGTTGAGGCTTTGCTATTTTCAAATACCATTCACAGGACAATGAATGTGTCATGTTGATAGAGGCTAACACTGGAAGCTTTCTGTGCAAAATCTGTTAAAGTTTTTTGCTTTTTTTTTTGCTTTAACTCTGAATTAAAAACAAAACAAAACAAAAACAACACAAAAAACACGAGTTCCTAACTCATGCTTTGATTTAACTTGCAGCTTAGCTAAAGGGTTGTGCATATCCTTGTGACTTTTAAATCTCCATTCTTCATATACATCCTAATGTCAAGCTGAAGCTGAGGTTGTGCACACATTTGTGCTCATGTTTTTGCCTGTTATACTTTTAGAATAGGCGTTATTGCTGTGAATGCAGTGTACCTTTGATGCTTTGTTTACCTCGCTGGGCATTTGATGACTTAAATGTGCCAAGCCATTGTCCTGCTTTATGAACTAATCTTCATGTGAATCACACAGCACATCTGAGCTAAAGCTAAGGGAGGAAAGATGAACCAGAAGAGAAAGGCGGACAGGGAACTGACCTCAGGAAATCTGGAGTCTGTGTCAGACTGTTTATGAAGTGCTATGAAATGCTTTGTAAGGCATTTTCAGTGGTGTGGGTTTTTTGTCTTTGATTTACTTGATTGTACATCAGAGAGCAGGTCCAGTGAGTTCTGGTTTTGTTGAGGCTCCTGCTGCCGCCTTGCTGTAAGGCTCAGCTCTAGCACGCTTGCCATTGAGGAAGGAAGAGCGCTGCACAAAAGATGCAGCCAAAAGTTCTTGCCAGCAGAACTTCACGCTTCGTGTTCTCATTAGTGTATTATTTACTGACACGAGAGTGAGAGACCTTTTCTTTTTCAGTCAGGGATTCTGTTATTCCCTATGGCAAGAATGCTTCAAAGTGGATAACGTACTCAGAAGAGAGATAAATGGATTTTTTTTTTTGGTGACAACTACATGGAACTTGCCTAAAAGAGCAGCAGCAGCAGCCCTCTATTCTGCAATGAGCTGCTTCAGATCTATCCGTGTATTTGGTGGCGCACCTGCTAGACATGAAAGTGAACATAATTCAGCCTTTAAAAAAAAAAAGCTAAAAGTTCTCAACAACCGAACACAGAAAAAATAATTGTTATTTTGAGTACGGCAGCATTGCTTGAGTACTGGGATAAATTGACACAGAAGGCATAAAAGCTTGAACAAACATACAATTGAAGTGAGCTTCTGGCTCAAAAGACCAAAAATCTTCAAAGTAGATCAAACATGCAAACAAAAAGACTGTAGGAGCAGGTAGATTTTTATTTTTCTTACCAATTATCTAAACAACCTGTTGAGGGCAGAGACCTTTTCTAACTTGACAGCAGTGTTATTCGAGCAGTGGAAACTATGCCTAGGGACCATCTACTTCTGATATGCTAAAAATGCTGATTTCTCACAGAGGTTCAGAGTGTGGAAGAGAATCAGAAGCAATAACATAAAACCTATCAGATTTGGGAAGCAGTACTTTTTATACGGTTTCCTTCTAACCTAACTCTTCAGAAAGGGCTTTAAATATTATTTGAAAAAATAAGAAGTACTTGAGACTTTCCTAAATACAGCATGGAGCCTGAACAAGAATGTGAGCAGTTGATTGCAACGTGAAGGGCTAGATAAGTAAGATTGAGATGGTAGAAGCAATTATTTCCACATAACTTATACTTCTGTTGGACAGGTGGAAATAAAAATAACTATTCAAATAACAACGACAAAACACAAAACCAAAACCCCTTTATTTCCAAGATGTTTTACGGACTGAATCAGGGTTGGGATGGATCTAAGCAGGCACTGATTTGCAATTTGTTAGTTGAAGGCTTCGTGCTCCTGGATTAAACATTCCTTTCCCATTTTATTGTGTTGGTAGACAAGAAAAAATACATAAAATCTGATGGGGAGTAAAAGCTAGAAATACATTTAAAATTCAGTTGAGACAATAAGTAATAGTTTTCATTTATATTATCCCCCACACTTCAGATATAAAGTATTAATAAGTTTCCAGTGTCCTGCAGAAATTACTCTGAATATTCTTACATCAATTTATCGCTGACCATATGAATCAGAACATCCTTCCTGTCTTACCAAGAATTGAAGTGGAGGAGCTGAGCTTTACCAAACCCCTGAATATTCAGGTTTGACGAGAAAGCAGTAACCACAGACAAGTTTTCTGCTTCAGCTTTTTCACTGTTCCTGGAAAATCCTCACTTCCAAAGCATTATGCAGCAGTTGAAATAGTTTCATAAAAAACAACCTCACTTCCCCCACAGACATCAGAGTTAATAGTTAGCTTTCTAGTGTAATTAGGGAGATGTAGCCTTCTTTACAACGTGTAAAACTGGGCTGTAAAAATACTACCTCTTCTTATCATCCAGACTCACTTAGTATGGATTTTTGACTGTGAAAAGCCAAAGTGCCAGGAAACTCTAGGAACTAAAACAGCTAATTGTGTCTTGATTAAAGAAGGCTCTGATTTCAGAGCCAGATAACTTAAAATGCTTGCAGCAGAAATTGCAGCCTGAAACATTACTGAGTATAGGAGCAAGTTTTTTTTTTTTTTTTTTTTTTATTTGTCAAAAAGGTGTAGAGAAGAAACTTCTACAAATCTTGAACTTAAAACATCCCCAAAAACAGGCAGCCAAAGACCAGCAGAAACCTTTGTTGTCAGCACTATGTAAAATAGTACTTTGTAAGAGGAATTTAATTTAACTGATGTTATTCTTTGTTGCTGTTCTTAGATGTGAGGAGACCAGAAGTTGATGATATTATAATATTTTTTTCTCAATATTTTAAAAAATACATTAAATAAATAATTTTTAATGTACTCATTTTGAAAAGATTTTTAAAAATATTCTGATTTCATTTCAGCAAAAGCACCTTGAAATCGAAAGAACTACAAAATGGCTTAAGATGCTGAAAAGCTGGGAGAAATACAAGAATAGTGAAAAGGTAAAGTTACGCCTGCTTTTTCTTTAGTTATCGCTTCCAAATGAATATGTAACCTTAAATTAGGATGTCTTATTTTCTGATTATAAAAATACACGTTTTTTTTCCAAATGCAAGGAATTTTGAAGGACAATATCTTGTCTGCTCATCATTCCCAGTAATAGTGTGTTGTACTGCATTGTGCTTGTGCTGTGGGTTCAGAACTAGGGTCACGTAGTGTCCTGCGTTCATAGGACTGCAGAATAATTTATGGAGCAGATGAAACCTTGCCTTGTCTTGTCTTGCAGTTGGTTGGTGTGTATCAGAAGTAGTATTTGATTACACCTTGAGAATGGGAAGGAAGGGAAAAAAAATGAAAATCAGTGTAAGCTTGAAAAGAGAGAATACATTTGAACGGGAATAGCTGAACTCTGCAGGAATCATACAACCCCCTTTCAAAGGTTATGAATTTTAACGTGAGGATGTTTTTTTTAATTAATTTGTATGCTGGATATTGTAGTAATTAATATTTAAAGATATGCCACCAGTACCTCAAAAGAATCTTACTAAGATCTGAGAGGTTTTTTATTATTAATCTTATTTTCTTCTGTGGTTTCCTTTTTATTTATTTATTTTTTTTGCAACTTAGGTTTACTGAACAGCCTAGGATGTCTTCTGTTCATTGAAAACTGCCTTAAATAACTCTCCAAGGAAACTGATTAGTCATAATGTGGGGTATTTTGTGGGGCACTTGATGTTTACCTTTTCATGCTTGCCAGCAGAGATATCTTAGGATATCCCAAGATATCCTTTGCTAAAAGGAGAGTTTCACTGCGTAAGCTTCAAAGCAAAAAGTATAGGAAGCCATCCTGTGCCTTATCATCCCTTACAGGAGGAAAAAGTCTGTTTTTCTGTAAATCATCTGCAACACAGCATTCATAATAAGAGAAGTGATTTTTTTTTTGATAGTATGAATGGGATCTGCTTTTCAATAGAACGCTTTCTATCTTGATGAGCTTTTATTTTGAGACCAGTATGAAAGAACTGTTCAGGGATAAATGCCTGACTATGCTGGCAGCTCCTTACCTATACCCAGCATTTCTGGATTAGAAGAGAACAGTGACAACAACAGAACATAAAAGGAGTAAAACGACTTTCCATGTGAAATTATGGGTGAATTTTTAAAGTAATTGAATTATCCATTCATGCTCTTAAGACTGCTTTTGGGGTTTTTAGTTCCAGAATTACTTTGAACCTACTGGATTACAAATAATGGTCAGGGAGTAAAGACAGAAGTTGGGTTATGTTGGGTATGCCATTAAGTGCTAAGTGTTTTTAGTCACTTTGAAAAGTAAGTTGAGGCTATCATATGAATAATTTATTTGCTGTAAATGTACTCTTGGTCATCTTAAAACTGTTCAATAGTGAAAGCATGGAAGAATTCTGGCTGGGGAAGATCTTCCTGGAGAGGCTGGGCTCCCAGCACTGTGCTCTGAGGAGGTTTTCAGAACAAATCCTGCTCTGGCTGTCTGGTGGTTAATGCACAGGATACGAGCTTCCCGGAACCAAATTCCTCTTCTCCTCAATAGGGTTCAAAACTTGCATTTCCTATTGGAGCTCTGACACTTCTGGTGATGTTGTGCTTTGCAGGGGACTCCTGCTGCTCTTTTGCTGACAGCTGTGGCACATCCCAGCCACTGCCTGGATGAGTGGCCTGCAGACTTAGCTTGCTCCCTTAGTGGAACAAAAGGGTAGCAAATTGTTCTGTGCAACGTGGAGGAGCTTTGGATGGAGAGATGGAGGAAAGAATGCTTGTTGCCATGAAAAGCAGAGAAATTAGATACTCCAACTGAAGCAGAGGAAGAACTTTTCTCATGATGTTCCTCATGGGTGCATGCATGCTGCCTTCGATTCTGAGACTAGAAGCTCTGGTACTTTGCTATTCTTAAAAGTACCAAAAGCAGTTATTGATGTTTTTCAGGATATTATTAAAAAGTTAGAGGATTCTTTTTTTTTTTTTTTTTTTTTAATTTATATTTATTTATGAAAAAGTAATCTTTCTTTTTCCCAAGTTTTTCCTACAATGCTACTTCCTATTCCTGGAAGAAAAAGCTAGAGGTTATAGCACTCCTGGTTTGTTTCTTTATTGGGGTGATCTGAAGATCACTTATGTTCACACAAATCAAAGGGATAGTCAAAAAACCCTGTATAACAGCTACTTAGTTTGCAGAGAGTATGTCAGATGTGACCTTTCAGGTAACACAATAGCTGTGCGTTGTCCAAGCAGCAGCAGCCTTCGTTTTCAGCTGCCCATGATGTCCGTCCATTGTACACCAGTTTACCAGAATAATCCTCTGTTCACCAAGCATGCAGAAGGTATAGCAGGTCAGCTGAGCAGAAGAGGCTTCAGTTCATGTAACAAATTATAGACTGAACTATAAATAGAGGCAGGAATAATTCAATATGTTCCTAAAAGGGGTGAACCTTGCTGGAGGCTAGGAAAAAAAATCAGTGATTGCTGAGTTCTGATGGAGCACGTGAGACTTCAAAAACAAGGATGTTATTGTTAGTCTTTCTTGCATCTGATGTGGTAAGTGAACCAGAATATAGAAAATAAAGAATCTACCCCCTCCTCCTCCTTAACACGCAGTGGAAAATTGGACATTATTTGTTGCTGCCCTTTATGGAAAGCCAGGTGATGTTCTGAGGATTGTACAAAATTAGCAACTAACGACAGTTTCCATCTGAAAATGGACTGGAAGAAGGCACCAGTTTCCCAACCCCACTTTTTGAAGAGTGGAAACAGGTTGCAAGAACAATTCCTGCCTCTTGTTTTCTGCCTTCGCTTGAAGGATGAGGTGGTTAACACTAGAGGAACAAGTTACTAAAGAAAAAGAACAGCCTGTGTCGTACAGGATTCACTTCACTTTGTGCTCCTGTGGTGTCTGTGCGGTCAGCCTGCGCCTGAAATCAGTGTTGTTTTGAAACAGCACTGAAGGGAGCATTGCTGCAACAAAAAAAATCAACAGAAATAATAATTGTAGGGTTAGAGATTATAACTGTAGTGCTGGTGTGGTTTTGGAAAATGGCATACTTGAGAGAGGGAGGAGAGAAAGTACTGGTGTCACATGTAGGTGTTACAAAGTATGGGACTTCAGAGAGCCCTTCTGTAATGACCCTTCACAACATACAGCTAAAATAGCTTTGGCTTGGAGAAATCTGTTTGTACTTTACATATACCATAAATGAATCCGTAGATTTGATTACAGTATCCCAAGCTGACATATTCCTAATTGCAAAATGCAGTTTTCTTTTAGTTTGCTTTTGCAGAGATGCCCTGGGGCTGCTTCCTTAATTTTTCCCTTCATAACTCTGCAAGGAGAATTATGAGAAAACGTTTGCACACTGATGTGTGTGTGCACGAGATGCTTCAGTTTACATCTTCCCCTGACATTTATTGCAGACGAATATTAAATATGCAGAGGTGGGGGCTCTGGGGGCTCCATCCTGCTTTCCCATTAGGAATTCTATGCCTAGGAGGAGGGCAGCAACGTGTGACCACGAGCAACTGGAGAAGACTGAACGAGGAAAATGCCAGTCTCTCCCCTATTTGAATAACGATTTATAGGTAATGAAAGCCAACATAATGGAAATGAACCCGAGTACAACTCCGTGCAGGCTCTTTGATTCGTGCGTGATTATTTAGGCATCTTTTCAGTGCAGTCATCTCGATTCTTACTGACACCAGTCTCTGAAAGGTGGCACTGTCCTCATGTCTTTGTTCTGACAAATAGCAATCACACACAGCTTGCTGCTCCCCCACAGTCACTTCTCATGCACGGAGTGTCACAGAGCAGCAAAGTTTGTGTCTCTGTGTCATGTTTCTCTAGCTTATGCTTTTATTTCCTATCTGTATTCTGCTGCTTAATAGTCCAGGGCACGATCAGCTACCTCAGATATTGAATCTTTCCTGTCTTAGTATGATCATAACTTTCAGGAAAGATTAAATAAAACCGTTATATTCCCATCTGAGTATTGCCACCAAAGTATTGCTGTCTTTCACTGTCTACCTTCATCTAGCTGTGACTGAAGTTGCCTAAATTGAGAGGGAAAGGAAAAAGAGAAACAATCAGGGTAGCTGGCAATTTCCAGCTGTTCTGGCATTCACACAGAATATAATAATCAAGTCTCCACTTAGTCTGGAGTCTGAACACCGAGCCGTAATGAAGAACCCTCTTCGCACTCCTCAGATTTTTTTTTTGAATGAGATTTAGCAACTCTTGTCTTTGCACTTCTTCCTTTTATGCAATCGACAGAAGCTGAAGAACCTCTAAAGGCAGCAGCCTTTATAAATACACTTTCTTTTAATTATAAATATACTTTCTTGTGGGACTTCAGATTTTAATTCTCGTGCCTCTCATCACTGATTCTCTTTGAGGTGGCAGAGTCCCTCTGCGTCACGTGCAGCTCTTCCTGACATACCTGAGAGCTTGCTTTTTGAAAGCTGGCCTTGTATCTGGCAGCAGCTAGACTGCCAGTCTCTGCTCTTAGACCTGTGCTGTGTGATAGTGGCCTCGTTTCTTGGCCAGGAGTCGGGTGGATGGATGAACTTGGAAGATTGGGGCAGGGGAAGAAAGGGCAGGCTGTAAGTTTCCTTTTTTTATTTTTTATTTTCATAGAGTTCACTTTGAATAGTGGGTGTTTTGGACTTCGTTATTTGAGAAGATGGCTGAGATTTATTTGGGATATTCCACATCTAATGGACTTTTTTTTCTCTTTTGTAAGCTTTTCAAAATTCATTCTATCTAGGCTCATTTCACTGTGGGAAAATGCAATGTGCAGGAGGTCCTATCTCTTTTGGCCCAAGAATCTCCTTTTGAATTCACAGGTGATAGGTTCCCTCCATGTGTGTGTGTGTCCTGTCTGCTACAAAATCAACACCATTAGTAATAATTGCAAGAGTTTATAACAACTCTGTCATGCTGAGCATGGCACAGAATTTGACCCTATATTTTTAAGTTGTGTTTACATGATTCTATCTCCTGAGGATGTCTTTTTTTTCCCCATAAGGCCCTATGCTGATGGGAACATCCCAGATGCCATAACACCGTTCTGTGGATGATGCCCATTTTCGTACCACAGTTATCTGAATTATAAGCTCATCTGCTTGAATCTTCCTTAGAGCTACTATCTTAAGAAAGCCTGACTTTTAATGAGTTCGTTGAAGATTGACTGATTACTTTCTCTTCTGCCTCTGTGGAGATTAAGGAAAGTAACTTGCTGAGTTTTCTACTTATTTTAATGGTTACTTTAGGGAGAGCTGAAGAATTGATTAGGGGTCTGCAAGAATACAAATCCAACCCAGCAGTTTTCAACGTAAGTTAAACTTATATGTGGAAATAAGAGACAGCAGAGGGCAGTAGTATGGTACGTAAGGGAAAGAAGTTCAATTGGCTAATAATCAGGTTGCTCCTTTGTATATTCTTTAACTGTTTGGTGACTGAATGGTTACCAGAAATGAATTTTGCTCTGAAGCACGTGTTTCCCCCAGCCCTGAGATGCAGCACATGGTCATTTGCCATTCCATGGAAAGAAGCATTAACAATTTTCTACATTATTGTTTGTGCAATGGAGCCTAAGCCATGAAAGAGCCTCTTCTTGAGCTACATTTCTCTAGTCCATCCGGCAGACAGCGAAAGTTCCTGATCTGGTGTTCTGCTGAGCCTGTAGCCAGGATCTTGTGACGTGTTGGGGTGGCTGAGAGCTTGCTGCTTTGTCTAACTAAAAGAACAGGCTAACAGCAGAGTCGACTGGATACAGATCTGAAATGGTTTGTAAAAAGCTCTGAATGTTAGTTAGGTTTATTCTACCAGGTAGTGCACTGTTTCTGATCCCAGCAACTGAAAATACTTCCTCGCTTTCTGACTGTTCACAGAATTACAGTGGGACATTGGACCTGCCAGTGTCTGTGTGCTTTCCAATCCTTTTAAAGTTACATTTTCTAACTCATTTTTCAAACTTTTCTTTTAAAAGTACTTCCACTGGTCTCAGTCTCGGTTTTTACTTGCTACTTCAAGAATTCGAGTGTTTGGTTGTTCCAGTCTGAGAAATCCAGAGGATGGGAAAACAAAAAAGTCAGCTGAAAAACCGACTGTGCTCCTTCAGCTTTGTGTCCTAAGGAAAAAAAAAAAAAAGAAAATCCACAGTTTGGGTGGTTTGAATTTGTTTTAATGCAATTTCAGTAAGAAACTAGTATCACCACGGCATCTTTTTGGCCTCTAATGCCCACCTTAGCCTTCTCCAAAAATATTCATTTAGAACAAGAATCATCTGGAGAATTTCTTCTTTTCAGCCTATTCTGTTCACCAGCAAGCTCTCAGTTGTTGGAGGCATTTGGTAATGAGTTACACAATGATAATGGACTGGGGACAATGCTTGTTATCAAGATACACTGTTGTTGTACTGTGGGTCTGAGGAGCACAGCTAGATGTCGTTGGGGACTTGTAACGCTGCTGCGTCCTTTCAAGTTAGCAGATAAGGTTGGCAAATTTGGCTTGTTCTGGTTTCCAACAGACAGGCTAATCTCTCTGCAGAATGACACCACTGCAATTGGTGTTGCTGAGCTTTCAAAAGACTGAATTATCCTCTCACAGGCAGTTATCCTTGTGTCTGGGTTGACAAACGCTGAAATTCCCAATGAAGTCTGGATATACATCTGTAGGAGCGTGCTTTGTAGCCCTGTGGCTTATTCTTTTTCCTTGCAGGAAACTGCTGCTTAAACAATTTTAATAGCAATAAAGCATCAAAGCCTCCTCAAAAAGCTCATACCTCACAACATTTTCTGTGTGGATGGCCTCCAGGATTGCTGTAGCATCTTTTACGATAAAAAAGGGATGGAGAAAACAGTCGTAACCCTTCTAGGTTGTGTTTCCCTTGGAGAACCATCAAAAGACCTGTGGAAGAGGGAGGCATTCTAAAATCCAGACAGGGATCCTTTCTGGCCTTAAAAACACTGTCAGAGATCTGATATATCTCAAACTATGTGAGGTTTATACACATGCTGCAGTGCGTGGGTCATTAATCTTTCTGAACTGGAGACATGAAATATGAGAGAGAAAAAAAGACCTGTTCTTCGGGGGGGGGGGGGTCTTTTAAAGTATTTCTTAGGCTATAAACGTAACTCTTCTAATTGTTTAAAGGACATGATGGCTTTGTCATTTGAAATTTAAATTCTAACTTGCAGGTTAAGTAAAAGAATGGTTCATTTGGGGAGGGGTCCTGCGTATTTTGTCCTTTTAAAGAATCTGGTTGTCACTGTGCCGCTACAAAAATAATGGCAAAAGCAGAGAGCAGAGCTTCAGAAAGGTTCTTTCCCTTTGTAAGAGTTGTCTGTTTTTTTGATAAAGATGCTAACTTTTATTTTTTTAGAGTTCCTAATGCCCCATCGGTCCAAGGCTTTGCTTGCCTCGGGTCTCTCCTGGCTGCACGAAGCCAAGACTTAAGAGAGCTAGCCTGTCTTTCTCTGTTTAGAGGATCTTCGTGCTCCTAAGTGCTGCAGCAAAAAGAACTGTAATTGGAAGAGAAGCAGGGAAGACAGTTGTCAGTGCTGCTGATTTTTCAAATAAGCCCAGTGAGAACCAAACCACTGAATCAGAGTAGAGGAGCCGTGACATGTCAGAGGCAAGACTGACACGAGATAGATAGTTTATATAACTACTCCACTTCGCCAGGTACTGAGTCGTCCCCTTCTGACCCTCGGGAAGGGGAAATTTTAATTTTATATTTCAGTGCCAAAAGTTGTGCTCTGAGCAGTGTTGTTAGGTCACCCCGTAGTCTTTTCTGTAGTCTTAGAAACTATAGCTGGTATGTACATTTATTTCGTTATTTATTTTTGTGCAAATATGTTTTATTAATGCATTCAGGAAAAAACTCATTATCTTAGAAATATGGTCTGAACTCTTTAGCTTGCACTTGCTGTATTTCCAGCAAGCTCATGTTTGTGGCATGCATGCATACATTTCAGCGCGCTGTTATGGTTCTGCAAGAGTTTGAAAATCAGTAATGTGGTTTTTCTGTTTTTTTTTTTTTTAACTGTTAATTTTTGGAGCTTTGTGATGCTGCTGATTGCCTTTCACCGTTCCCATTTATAGCTGATAATTACAATGAGTTATTTGTGGCTTGTCCTGAAACCCTTGTGTTGAGAAAAAAGAAAAAAGGAAAGTGTAAATTACCAAATTTGCAGTTGTCTTCCGAATATTTTTAGAGTAAGCTCAGCACAGCAGAGGTGATACAGTTTTGGTAGACCTGTCTACGTGCTGGCCTGACTTGTCAGCATCACCTGTGTGGATGATGCCTTGGCATCCATTTTGTTCCCTGTTCCTCTGCCGATCCCATCAGCAGAGGTCCCAGCTGGTGTCTCTACACACTTCCAGCCTCTAAAAAAAATTGTTCCAGTCTCATCCTCAGCAGGTTGTCCCTTTGCCAGGAGAACTGCCATAATTTGCTTTTTTCTCGTTACCGTGTTGTGTGTCACTGTTCCTTTTGTTCAGAACTTTGCAGATTGTGCTGCATTCATGTTTTCTTTTTCTTTTTACAGTTCCACAGGAGAATTTATAAAGGGATCCCGTTGCAGTTCAGAGGGCAAGTTTGGTCTTTGCTACTTGATGTCCCTAAAATGAAAAAAGAAATGAAAGACTTCTACAATGTGAGTTAGAAACATTTCCACTTACTATTATCGTTAATTTAAGAATATCAGGTACTATATCTACGGGTTTTATTAAGCTTTTTTATTATGCAGTGTTTAAAAAAAACACATTTAGCTAGGAAAAAGGCCATGGATTGGAAAGCACTTTACCAGCTTATTTTTTGGTTCTGTACTGCATGTAATTTATTTGATTTTCTTTCCATTTCCTTTCCCGTCCTCAAATCCTTGCAAAAGCCTTCCTAAAAGTAAAGCAAAACAGAATAAGACAAAATCCTGCTCCCAATAAGAAGGTACAAACCTCTGAAACTACGGCTCTCCTTTGAGAAATTTCTATTAAGCAAGCAGCGCCTTTGCTGAATATCAATCAGGAAGAGGAGTTGCGGTATCCTGAAGGGGTGTGCATTGGTACCTTCTTCATCTGGTCAGAGCCAGGAGGGTCTCTGACAGAGCAAGCTGTCTACCTTTCTGCCACCTCGTCCCTAAGTGAAGCATGGAGAGCCCTTAAAAAGCAGCGTCCGTTTAGTTCAGTGGTATTCTCAGAGGTGTGACTGATGACAGGACGTTAACCCTACCGAATGCTGCAGGCACAAATTGACCACCTAACCTATTGATAATTAAAATGTGAAGAAAAACCTATATGTTAACCCTCAGCCCCCACCCTCACGCTGGGTAGCAGTTAAAATCACCTTTGAATTATTCTGGTTATGTTCCTCTAAAATTTTCTCCTCTATCTCTACTTTTTCTGATTGCCACCTGAGCTAAGCTTCAGGCTCCAAACTGCAGAGTGAGGTTGATGTGTAGGGGGTAGTAGGGCAGAAGGGGAACTGAATTTTAAATATTCTGTCTTTTCCTCTCAGTTTGTCTCTGTGCTAAGGGATTAGAAGAGAGTTTAGCTGAACAGAAAGGTAATTTAGTATTGTAGAGCATTTGTTTCTTAAAAGGCAGCAAACATTTAAATTCCTGTGGGGGGAAAAATTCAACTTCCAGAGTTTCAAGGAAACACATCGCTGGGTTTGGCTCTTGGTAATTTTTTATAGCACTCTTTAGGAGCTGAGACTCTGGGTCTGAGCATAAAAGGGATCTTGTAAGGTCATGAAAGAAGATTGATGTTATCGCAATTTTGGTCTCTGTGATCTTCCTTTCGAATTATTTCTTACTCCTTAGTCTGATGGGTTGCTCTTTCCGACTGGTATATTTTGTTTAACTTCATAAGCAAGACTAGAGGCAAAAAGGGATAAAAGGGATAAAATGGAGTTCATGCTGAGTAATGTAGTTGTGGGAAAGAATAGCGAATATAACTAGAAGCATTTAAAAATATGTTAATTCATCTTCAGAGATTATTAATGCCATTTAGTGCTAAGTGCAAAACAAAAAATGTCTTTGTAGACTTTCTTCCATCATTATCCTAGCTTGTTTATTTGTGATAAGCTCATTTAACTGCTGTCTGCTTTTCCCATTTCCTTAAGTGATATTAACACTCCTCGTTACAGTTCTCACATACAAATTTCACACCTTAAAGTTAGAAGGAAGCTGCACGCTTTTGCTGTAGGTCAGACAGCTTTTTACAGTTCTCAGTGCAGGGTAGTTACTCACCAATTCTTAATCTTCTGCCCTTTCTGTTTCTCAAACTTTGGGTGCCCACACTAGAGCCTCCCATCATAGCAAGGGTGCTTCTTTTTCTGGAATTCCAACAAATCGTAGACTCTAGGTCTTTATACCATCTTAAAACTGTAAATTTTCTGTTCTCTACTTCTTTTCTGTCTGGGGGACAAATCATTCTGGATGTCAGTGCTTTAAATTATACTGAAAGGTGCATGAAATTGAGACTGTGATTTGTGTTGTGTTGGTTAGTGACTGCTGCCAATTGATTCCTTGATTTACAGGTAATTCCTCGTTTGCCTAAAGCTGCTGATGGTATTCAACACACTGAATGGCTGTTATTGTATGCTTGTCCCTTTATTTTTCTTATTTTTGTCTTTAAATTTCATTTGTTTTCTTGCAACTAGAAGCTGTGGAGTTCTGCCTTATGAATGATTATCCCTGGTATTCTGTAAAAATGCCTTTTCTGACATAACGTTTTGACCATACCATGTTGAAGCGAGCTAGAAATGTCTCACAAACTCGACTTTTGGGTACAGAAGTAAGAATGAATGAATGTCAAAAGAAAATTACCATAGGTGTAAAAAATATGACAGTTCAACCTGTGCAGGCTTCCTAATGTATTCAAGTACAAAATTGGATTTAATTGTAAAACATTAAAGCAAGTGCTGAAGTAGAGCTGTTCTACCACTAGGTTGGTCAGAACATAAAGACAGAGGGGATGACTAGAGAAGTGTTTTACTTCTGTGCTGTGTGAATGTGATAGACTCTACAGAATTCATGTATTTATATGCATGTTTTGGATATTGTTGTCTTCAGAGTTGCCATTCTATATTAAACATTTGAAATCATGAGATGACAAATACTTCAGTATAGCTGTACAGTCAGGCAGGTTTCTGCTATTTTAGAGCTTGCAATTTTAATCTTCTGTTCTGTACCGTTTTCCTAGGAATTGAAGTGTCAAGCACGAGGGTCTTCACCAGACATTAGGCAAATTGATCTTGATGTAAATCGAACATACAGGGATCATATCATGTTTCGAGACAGATATGGTGTTAAGTAAGTAAATTAAATGTTTTGTTTTGTCTTACGGTTCATTTCTGATCTGCCTCTAACTTCTTTGATCTGTCTGAGAATGTTGAATGTAAACTCCAAACTTTCAAAGCAGAGTTGTCTGTGTAATGATGTAATTAATCAGCATTATTACTGCAAAACCAGATGGTCACTTCCAACCAACCAGTATTTTTGTATTATGATGTAGTCAGTATTATTCCAAAGAAAGACATTTCTAAACAGATTGTTACATGTTAAAAAGCAAAAAAACTGTTAGAAAGAATGGAAATGCCAATCTAATAAATTCAGATTTATTACACAATCATTTTATTTAACTGTGTATTTTTAAAAACAAAATATTTTTTTACATCTGATATCTTTTATCTTCTCAGAGACTTTAGCTTTCCTTTGTATTTTACATCCCTCCTTTCTTACTTTCTATCTCAGAACCAAACAGAGCAATATTTTAGATGCGAGCATTTAATTATTTAGAAATGCAAGCCTTAATGCTTTTGAATGTCTTCAAAATGTTGTTATTCCTACTGTCATTGGATGAGGAATATTAGGCAGCTGTCATCACTAAAAATGCTTAATAGTGAACTAAGTAGCAATACAAACATCAGCATTGTTGCTAGCATGCCGCATCAGCACCCTGCTGAGATGAAGAGGGTATTTCTTTCCCTTCTGCGACTGTGTTAGTTCACTTTAATCTCTTTTTCTTTCCAAGGCACATTCTACAGTAGTCTGCTATTTTCAAAAAGGCAATATTCAAAGAGTTATGGGCTTTAATGTGATAATAAAAGAAACATTTTCTTATATTATTCTTCCAGGTATTTTGCAGACAAATTCTAAGTGAGCATGGGAAATTTCTGCAATGGCTGCAGCACAGGATGGAGTACAAAGCAGAAATTCCCAAGCTGAGAGCACTATTCTGTGCAGACCCTGTAGTTTTGATATGTTCCTGCAGTGCTATCTGTACTTGAGCTGACATGCCTTGCCTCTCAGTAGTACCAACACAATGACAAGCAAAAATGGCTGTCGTGCTTCTGGGCCTCAGTTAGTTTTTATGGACACATTTTAGGTTTAAGCAGAAGCTCACTACCCCATCAGTTTGGGGTTAACAGAGGCAGAGCCAGCTCCAGTCCTTATGGCTGTGTTGTAAGCATGTCCTCAGAGTCCACAAAAAAGCCTTTGGCTGCACGAGGCAATTTCACACTTGGAATAGATCTTGGAATTACTGTACATGTATTATGCATTTCTAGTGATGGGAATGAAAATTCAGAAGTCTTGCTATATAGCAATGAAATAAGGTCTCCCAGGCAAATCAATAGCTTGTTTGACTTCTCGGTAGACTGTACATTTTGAAGGGTCATTCTTTTGCAGGTCTTTAGGGGTATCATCTACTGTAAATATTTCTGAAATTACCATTATTTTATGTATCTTACTGTGAATGAGATTGTGCTCTTATATTCGCTTTCGTACGGTGCAAATTCCCTTAACTGATGACAGAAGATTTGTGTCCTGTTTGGGACCTAGCTATTAATTTTCATTTTATCCTTGTAAAATAATTCTCAAGTTTTGTATCTAGGACTTCAGTTTACACTTTTCTTTGGTTACTAAAAAATGGGTAAGCTCCAGTTTCTGCAAGAGGGTGAACAAAAATGCCTTCCTTAATCTAGATATTTTGGTAAAATTCTTCAAGTGTGCATCCTCTTTCTCAATAGAAAAGACTCAGCTTTTTTGCTTAATCTTTTCTTTTATGACCAGCTAGCTTCTGTTTCTGGACACTTGATCAGTGACAGGCAGAGGGAATTTGACTGGGTGCAGAAGACAGCGTGCAAAACTCAGCAGCTAAATTTTATCAGTTGTAGTTGAAAGTAGTCATTCATGTTTCCAAGTTCTACTCACAACAAATCACAGCAAGTAGGTGTGAGTTTAAAAAAGGGGAAAAAAAAAAAAAAAAAGAAAAGGAGAATTCTCCACCATTATCCATTTTGATGTCCCATTTTGAGAAGAGTGCAGTTCATATATTTTTGTCCTACTACTTTCACAGTTTAGTACCAGGTGACTTAATCTGTTTTTACAGAAAGCAAAAGACTTATATCAAGCTGTTTACATACTTCAAAGTTAGAATTACAGAGATCAGTGTGCTCTGGAGGACTGAGCCATAGGATGGAGAGTCAGAGTTGGAATTGTTTTCCTTCAGTTTGACAGAAAGCAGTCACAAAAGCAGCTTTTAATTTGGGTACCAAGATTAAGACACCTTTGTGCCTGCTTTGTGCATTTCAGTTGTACATGACTGTTTGCAATCAGTAACAGCTGTTAGTGTTCTGCAAACAGAAATCAGCTGTGGGGTGCTTAAAGTTTGTCACTTAGGATAAATCCATTTGAAAGGAGTCCCATCCTGTGTTTCACTTTCCCCTGCTTGTAAAAATAGTGGTCTGATGCCATTGTCTCCTCCAGGTATTGTAGATGAGATGTTGAATCTTTCAACATGCAAAAATCAGAAAACTGCTAAATTTTATGTTTGGTTTACAATCAGAAGCACGCAGAACTGTAGGATTGGTTTTTGTCCTGCTCTTTAGTGCTAGATGAGCTAAATTGGAGAAACAGGTTTCCAAAACATAGTTCACTAATTTTATGTGTTTCTGTTTTTACAAAAAAAAACAATATTACAGCATTTTCCTTTTCTACATCTTTCTCCAGGCAACAATCTTTATTCCACGTTTTAGCTGCGTATTCCATATATAATACGGTAAGTTGTGTACTTTCACACTTGGTTTCTCTGAACATGCTGTAAGATAATTTGCAATTCTGTATCCTCTTTCTCTCTCAAAAAAACACATTTCAGAGACCTTTGGAAGTACAGAAAAATACGTGATTTGTCTGTTGACATGTTTTGAACTACTGAAGTTAAAATGAAACAAAACATCTTGATTATGAGTATCATAGTGGGCAGACTGAACAGTGCACACACTTTGACTGCGATTAAGTATCGTGTCTAATAAGAAAAATGAATTTGTACTGGGGTTTTATACTACTGATATTTTCCCCTATTGTATTATACGCCTTCAGTTAAGATCATGTGAATAATGGGAGGGAAAACACGCTTCGGAAAGGTTGGAGTAAGCAGGCATATTTTGTAGCCTGGAGGGTTCTGACAAATGGAAATGGTTTTAAAGGTTGCATCTTCTTTACTTAAGCCCTCTTTTAGATATGCTCCAATGCATGTGTCAGAGTACATTCTGGTACTAAATTTGGTCTTGGCTGTAATCCTGAATGAGGATTTCTTGAAGTGGAGTTTCTAGACTATGTCGTAAGGGTTAGAAACTTACCTATTTTGTAATGTCTTTTGGCTGTATGCTAAAAATAGAAGAAAGAGAAATACGATCATGTCCACATTTAACTGTGTTTCATGCACTGCCTCCTGCCTTCACTGTGTCCATTTTGATTATCTTTGTACATCTTTCATTTTACATCCATCACTGACGCCTTACAATTTGATGTAAAATACATAATGTTAAGAGTAAGGAAGTGAAGCTAAGCACTAATTAAATACCACTTCATTTCATTTTTCAAAGTTCTAGGAAATGTGGCTTTTCTTTCCTGCTTCAGTTTGTTTCCTCACAGTTCCTTAGCCCATAAATGAACTTTCATTGCTAGAATTTGTTGTCTTTCACTTACTGAGTTACCTCAAGCGTTTTGTTGCAAGTTTCAAACACTGAGAAATAAAACTTGGGAAGGAGGAACTTCCTTTATATATCTTTGGTGGAACATTGGATTAATATCTTCAAATTGCATGAAAAATACTGCTTAAAATCAACTGTTAAAATATAGGTGATGGGAATACTTTAGTGAGTTTTGAGTTTGCTTTTATGTTGCATTTTTCTTAATGTGTTACAGTTCTCTTATGCTTTGGTTTTATCTCTAGAACAAAGCTCTTTTTAATAAGATTTAAATTTGAAAACCCTTATTCAACTATTAATTCATTCTCCTTAGAAATGTTTTATCAGTGGGGCTATCTGAGCAGTGCAATGATAGTGACAGTTGGTTCCTGCCATAAGAGTCAAAATTAATAGCGGAAAGGATGCTCAAATTTATCTCTGGAACAAGATTTCTTTTTCTTCACATTTAATAGCACATTGCTGCTACACTTGAACAGGTTTATAGTTATAGGTCACTCCTGAAAACTCCTGTGTTATCAAATGGTGCCATGACTGTAAACAAACCAAAACAACTTCCTCTGTTCCAGAGGCAAATTGCAACTAAATGGAAAATACATCCATTCTGAAGTAAAATGATCTAATTACTAGAAATTATTAATATTAAAACTGATTTTGTGAATCAATAGAGGGTCCTAATGACCAATCCAAACCTAAAGTTTACTTTTCAGATTGATGGTTGTATGTCATCCCTTCTATCTATCAATATTTTAAATATTTAAAAGTTAAATGTTTGTGCTGGCACCAAGGTTAGAGAATCTATACCATCAGGGCAGGCAGCTTCTTTGCTACCTTACTTGAAAGAAAACTTAACAACTCATAGGTGGGGGTCTTTTGCTTTCAGGATTTTAATATTTCTCATTTTCTAATTTTCAGGAAGTTGGATACTGTCAGGGAATGAGCCAGATCACAGCTTTACTCCTTATGTACATGAATGAAGAAGATGCCTTCTGGGCCTTGGTGAAACTGCTCTCGGGTCCGAAGCACGCTATGCATGGTACGGAGTGTCACATCACTTAGTATATATTAGGTTTCAACCAACCCTATTTAAGTTGTAAATTATTTGAAAATGGATTTATGCTGTTCTATGTATATGTTCAAAGTAAGACATAACTGGAGCTTTATCCTGAGGTGCCACTGGATGTTACAGAAGCTCACTCATACTTCTAAGTAATTGCTTTTGTACGGGGGTATCTTCCAAATAGTTCTTGATGAAAATCAGATGATGCATTTCTTAATCTCTTAAGAAAATGTAACTAGTTGAAAGCTGGTTATATAGATGTCTATATAGCAAGATAATACTAACAGAAACCCGATACAGAATATGTTAAATAGCATTTTGGCTATGCCATCACTTGGCATGACAGGAATCCATAGTTTAAAAAAATACTACTAAAAAAAAATATATATATATATACAAAAACCAGTATCATAGATTGGCTTGGTTTGGAAGGGACCTTAAAGACCATTTAGTTCCAACCCCTCTGCCATAGGCAGGGATGCCACCCACTAGATCATGTTGGCCAAGGCCCCACCCAACCTGACCTTGAACACCTCCAGAGATGGGGTGTCTCACCACCCTTATAACGAAGGATTTCTTCCTGATGTCTAATCTAAATCTATCCTCTTTTAGTTTAAGACTAACAGCGAAGTCCAAGGCAAAGTAGTTTTTAAGTACCTCAGCTTTCTCCATGTCTGTTGTTACCAGTTCTCAGTCTACATTAGTCAGAGGCACTACACTCTCCCTAGTCTTTCTGTTGCAGCCAGTGTACCTGTAGAACCCCTTCTTGTTACTCTTTGCATCCCTTGCCAAATTTAGTTCTGTCAGTGCCTTGGCTTTCCTGATCCCATCCCTGCACAGACAGCGTTTCTGTACTCTTTCCAGGGCACCCAGCCCTGTTTCCACCGTCTGTGCATTTCCTCCTTTTGCCTCAGTTTGACCAGCAGATCCTGCTTCAGCCATGCCAATTTCCTACCTTCCTTGTTTAATTTATTACATACGGAAGAAGAGAGAGCTCTTGTGCTGCAAGAAAAATATCCTTAAAGAGGTGCCGTCTCTGATCAGATCCTCTGCCCCTAAGGATCGTGTCCCATGGGATCTCATCCACTAATTCTTTGAGCAGCTGGAAATTCACTTTTCTAAAATTCAGGGTCTGACTTTGCTCTTAGCCAGGCTCGTATCCCTTGAGATCACAAAATCAACCAGGGCGTGAGCACTGCAATTTAGGCTTCCTTCAGTCTTAACCTCTTTAAAGAGCTCTTCTGCAATGGTGAGCACCAAGTCCAGTAACACTTGTCCTCTGGCTGGGTTGTCTAATACCTGGATGAGGAATTTGCCCTCTACACGCTCCAGAAGTCACCTGGACTGCTTACTGCCTGCTATGTGGCTTTCCCTGGAAACATCTGGGTAGTTGAAATCCCCCAGGAGGATGACAGCCCGTGAGCATGATGCTTCCTGGAGTTGGAGCAAGAAGGCCTCATCAGCAGGCTCCTCTTGATCGGGCGGCCTGTAGTAGACCCCCACCACAAGGCGTCCTTTGGTCCTCCTTCATTTTTACCCACAGGCTCTCATCCTGTTCTTGGTTGTTTCTCAGAGGGAACTCTTCACAATCTACCCATTTCTTTACATAGGGGACGATGCCCCCACCCTTCTTTCCCTGCCTGTCTCTCCCGTAAAGCTTGAAGCCCTCCACTGCAATGTTCCAGCTGTGTGATTCATCCCACCACGGTGCCGTGGTAGCAATTAGATCATAGATTTCTAATTGCACCGTGGCTTCCAACTCCTTCTGCTTGTTTCCCACTGTGAGCATTAATCTCGGCTTTCTTGGTTTTCTCTTTCCCTCATGCAGCATTTCCTGCTCTCACTGTGTTGTTACTTTTGTGTTATTGGTTGTTCTCTCTTTCCGTGTGAAATTCAGTATGACCAATGCATATTGCAGGGATAGAACAACTCTAGGAATTCCAGCATCTGTCATTAATGAGTGATTCAGAAAGCTGTAGCTCTTGGGAGCTTGAAAAAAAATAAATGTTATTTAGCATTTGGGATTTTTAACATTCCCAACAGGCTCTGGTTCCTTTTCCCTGCTTAAGACTTTCACATACCATGGTAGCTTCCTATTTTGTTCAGAGTTCCTGGAGTCCGACACGATGTGCTACTTGGCTGTTTTTCTGTTTGCACTTCCTCAAAGCCATTGCCTTTTTGACCAAAGAAACTGGGAAGAAAAAAAAGTCTTCTGATGAAGAGATCAGTGTCATACAAGAAATTTGAATTCAAAAAGAGCCAAGGACTTGCTTGGAGATTTACGCAATGGTAACACAGACTAAGACAATCTTACAGAAGCCAATATCTCTAGATTTAGTAGTAATCAAAACCTATAAAAATAAAACTGCATAAAAGGATTCTTCTCAGTGATGAAGATTTTTAATTTTTTTTGGAGAAAGTGTTTAGATCAACTAGTATACCAAATCAGTTGATCTGATTTTGATACATGGGAGTTTCACATAGATGTAGTCACCTTTTTAAGATGCTATAGACTGTTAAACAGGATTTGAAAACTTTTTCCAGATTTTAAGTCTTAGTGGTTGGTCTACAACTCTTTTTTTTTTTTTTTTTTTTTTTTTTAAACTCTACCATGAATGTCCCTTGCTGATTTTTGTAGTCACCATTTGAACTTGCTGTGGTGAACCAAGAGGGTTCATCTGGCCGCTGGTGATGTTAGACAGGCAGGTGTAGTCATTCACTGTTTATATTGAAGAAAAAAAACAAGCACCTTGCCTATATTAGTAATATGCAACCTGACATTTAAATTTGTGTCTCTGAAGTACTAAACCTGTATGAATCAGGGAGTAAATTTTATAGCTTATAAGCTGTGTGCTGAATTGCATAATTGGTAACTAGAAAGAACTGGCTTTTGGTTGCTTTTTTTTTTTTTTTTTAAATCCTAGGAATATTAAGTTGCCGTACTAAATTTATTTAGCCACATTCCCTTTTTCTCATGGTGACCAGCAACAGATGCTCATGGAAGTTGGCTTTTTCTTTAGGTGATCTTTCCTCTTGGCTGATCTGACCTAGTATTATAATCTCATTGACACTGAACTGGTTGTATGCATTGATAATTTCTGTCCCTTCTTAACCCTTCCCAGATTTTCCATTACTCTTTCAGGATGGCTAGGACTTCAGCTTGCTCACAATGTGGACAAATGCCACACGTCAAACAGCACAGAGCCCAGCACAAGCTCTTCTGTAACTTCATGGGTCATTACTCTCTGCTGTGAAGCTTTTTTGTCTCTTGCATTGTACTAGCTATTAACTCATTGGATAAGCTGCTTTAGGAGATGGACTGAAGAGATAAAGCCACTTTGCTGACAGAACCAATCAAGTACCTTTGGAAAGCCAAGTAGGCAATATCCACTGCTCTCTGTCTTTACATGCTCACTCTTTTCTTCAAAGGAAGTCCTGTAGATTTGGGACATGATCTCTTTTTGTAAAAGCCATATCGATTCTTCTCTGATGCTCAGTATCCATCTGTGTGTCCACTTTTCCCTGTTGTAATAGTTTCTGCTATTTTTCTCTTAACAGATACTGGAATGAAAACTTACTTAAGTAAGTGATGTCATCTCAGCCACTTTCCAGGCCTCTGGTATTTTAAGCAAGAGATTTCATAAAATAGGTTTTTCAGGTAGTTGATCCTTCAGTTCTTTTAGAGCTGTTTAGGATCCTGACTTGGGAAAATTTTCACTGTCTTCCATACAGAAATTTAACTTGTGTATGGGCCTTATCATCGTTGGGCACTTTCAACAAGTCTTGATAAGCAGTTGAACCTACAATACTCTGTCAAGCTTTCTGCTTTGAAGGTGTTTGAAAACAGGTTTATTAGTATGGTTTTGTTTTTCCTTTTTTAAGTTCTTTTTGGAGGGAAGCTTACTTCTTCATATTTTTATGCTGCTGGTGTTTGATCATTACTGTTTTTCTGACTTGAACATAACTTCAACTTTTCAAAAGATCTTCTTTGAATGGTCTTTTATCCTGCGGTGTAGCTGTGTTTTACATTTCTCAAGTTGTCTGAGTAGTATTATGATTTTGATCTGAGTCTTTCTCTTAGCTTTTCTGAAAACAAGTGGAAGAGGATCTTAGCGCTTTACTTTTCTAGTATATTATCCATAAAGCTACTCAAGATTTTATATATGCCCTTAGTTTCAGTTGTGTTAGCAAGCTGTCTTTACATTATGCTGTAAATTTGTGATATTTGCCTTGGTAGAATACCCCTCATCTGTCTTTATGACCTTCTCTTCTGTGCAGGCATTTCAAGTAGCTGCCTACACTCTTTGCTTTTCTATCGTGAATTTGCAGGGCATATTCCTGGTTTATGTCTTTGTGCTTTTAGCAGTTTAGGGTTTCCTGTTTTCTTAAAAAATAATTAAAATTTGGGTTTCTGCAAATCCACGTGAAGTAGACAAGTGTATGATTGAAGCAAACTGAAATCATCTACCATCATTAATCTGATAATAGTCACCAAGCAAAGGCGTTGATGTTTCACTGTAGTCACTTAGGCAGGAGTATGTGTGTATCCATACATGGACATAATAGTATTGCTATGAATATCTGTTCAGATCCAGTGGTCTGTAGAAGAGTAATGTTCTCAGAGCTCTGAATTTCTTTTTTGTCTTATATTGCTGTCATTTTTATGGTACATAAACCTGTTACACGCTCAAATTCTTCTCCTAGGTTTTTTTATTCCTGGTTTTCCAAAACTATTGAGGTTTCAAGAACATCACGACAAAATACTGAAAAAGTTTTTGTCCAAACTTAAGCAGCATTTGGTAAGTAGTTACAGCACAATAAATGGAATACTATTTTACAGCTTGCTGCCTTATTTTTAGTCTCTATTTAAAAAGTTCTTATAAGAGGAGTTGATCGTCCTTATAAAATTTGGACAGAGTAGTATTTTCTCAAAGGTAAATGTTGCACAGCATCTCTTCTAATGCTCTTAAACAAGAAATAACACTTTATTTTTTATTAATTTTGTCTGTATTTGTTCCAAACAAAGAATAATGGCCATATTTTATTTTTCTAGTGGGAAGAAAATGCTCTCCTATTAGTCATAAAGAATTTTCTTTTACAGTCTGGTTAGGTCTGCAAGAATCCTTCTCCATATCTTAAACAGTAGTGTAAAAACTGCTCAGCTGCAGCAACATCTTCAAAGAGATCACTTTGAAGAGAGCTGTTTACAAACATTGCCTTCCCAGGACTATATTATTTTCTGTTTTGGTGTTTTTATCTCCCTAAGAAAAAAAAAACAACAAATTTGAGAACAACCTAGCACCTTGGCAGTGATAAATAGCATCTAATGTGTGCCTCATGTCTTGTAAACTAGAATTTAATATCTTTTTTAACAACATGCTGTAATACTAGCTCATAACATTGAATTAGGCAGATCTGGTTAAAAAAAAAATAAAAAATGTTAGGAGGTCAAGCCCAAATTAGTCCTAGAAGACAATCTTGTACTTTTTTAAAAGAAAAAATCCTTTAGCAAATCCTTGTAAAAGTTTTAACAACAACAAAAAACAGCAGTTCTGTAACTGACTTGGCTCTGAAATGGAAGTTGTAATTTTAATTTTTAAAGCACACGATAATGATTCTTATCAAAAAATGTTGTAGTACTCTGATTTTTGAGATTTTCATGTTTCAGGAACAAAATATATAGCAATCCCAAGAAGGTTGGTTGATAATGTATATGAGTGCTGAAAGGCCTGTATACTAACTGCAAATGCAAAAATAATTTCATATGATTGAGGTGATACAGGTTATGGCTGGCATAATATCTGGTTTTGTATATTGCTTATATATTCATTATTGCTGCATTTAATAATACAGAAGAACTGGTTTTTTTTGTTCGTTTGTGAATATTTTTAAAACTTTTGTGTTTTTTACAGGACTCGCAGGAGATGTCCACTAGCTTTTACACAACAAAATGGTTTTTCCAATGTTTCCTTGATCGTGTGAGTATACTTTCCATTTTCTACATCTTCTATTTCTAATCCAGGGTTGGGACAGACTGTTTTCACACTGTTGCTTGGTTCTTTCGTTGCAGACCCCCTTTACATTAAGCCTCAGGTTATGGGATATCTACATACTTGAAGGAGAGCGGGTTCTCACTGCTATGTCATACACAATTATGAAGCTACATAGAAGTAAGAAATCTCTCAAATATTTGAATGCTAAACATACATTCATCTGGTTTCATTCTTATTTTGTGTAGCCTTTGTGTTAAAATCTTAGTTTCCTGTTTGCTTTATGCTATTTTTTACAAGCGTCTTTCTCTCCTCATGAAAAAATAGAGCAAAACCTTTCTTTTATTAATGTGTGATTGCCAAAGAAAAATTGTATTATCTTGGCAGCAGGCTTCTAGATGGTGTTACACTTGCCTAAAAATCGTAATTATGTTAAATGATAAGACAAGTACAGTTGAGCATAGGTCTTTAAAAACTTAAATATTTTTTTGTATTCGTATTTGAATGCAAGTAACTCAGAGAAATAAAATACCTATTACAGAAAGAAAGTTAATTAAACATCGACATAGGTTGAGTTGTGGTGTTGATTAAAAAATGGGAAAAAAATAATCTAGTTCCATGGTTTAGAAATGGCTTGCTAGCCACTACAGGATTTCATTTAATAAAATAGTGCTAAAAGAATCTAGAAAAGGTGATGTCTTGTGCCCATAAATACCTGAAACTCTATCAGCAAACAATTCAGCAGTGAAGAATCATCAGTGTATATCTCATTTTTATACTGATTTTTGTCCAAGAACGTCATTAAAATTCAGCTTTTCTGTAGGTTGGATGGCCTTTTCTTCCATATCTTGCCTACAGGGAAAATAAGATAGGACTTTTGAGCAGAATTGTCCAAAGCATTTATGCCTGCATGGCTTCCCATAGTGATTTAGCACATTAAGCTCCAATTTTGAAGATCCGTGTTACCTTCTAAATATTCTTGGGCATTTCTCAGGAGACCTTGTAGCTCAAGTTTGACAAAGTCCTGTGGGACTTTGGCTTTTTATTTCACAGAGAGTCATGTAAATTCAGAGGTCAACATGGAGCTCTTTGCAGAATTGGAGTTTCGTTTGCTAGCTTATCCTCCTTAAACTGTAGTAACGCTGCATCATTGTCTCGCTGCAGTGTGTTCATTAGGATGTTCATAAACAGCTTTGAAAAACATTATATTTCTTAATTGTACTTTGAACAGCTAAACATTTGGGGGCAAATTGTTAGGCTTAGCATTTTGATTTATTGTCTTTATTTGCAAATAGACATCTGCTTGAAATTTTTCTGTGTTCGCTGTTCTTCTTATGGGAAGACCTGAGCAAAACTTCTGGGTGGAGGTTTGCTTTCTTAGCAAGTACGTAGCAACTTCCTCCATGATCAAAACACCAAGAGTTATTTTATGGCAACAGAGGAGAGGTGAGAGGACTTGCACAGAAGTTGACAGAAGATGGATTCTGATCTATTTTCCGGTCTTTACTTGTATTATCTAGCATTAAAAACATTGAATGTATGGCTGTGCAATCCAAGTTCCATTGTGTAATACATGTCAAGAGAATTTTTATTACAGTGGCAAAAGCATTTTTGATGGTTTGTGTATAGAAGTTTAGCATTCTGGAACTTTTGATGGCATATGTAGGCTTAAAGTAACAGTATGGATATGGGGTTACAGCCTAGCAAGCAAAATATGTTTGTGTGGGAAACATGGCCTTACAACTATGTAAAAGGGGGAGAAAATCTGATAACTGTAAAATGACTTTCAAAATATAACCTGTATTAATTGAAGCAGCAAAAAATGCCCAACGCATTGGTACTAAAGTGTGAACTGCCACCATCATTTCATTCGAAGTTTAATTCAGTTGTGAATCAGAATACCTTAAATGTCAATTTTTAAACTGTTTTACTGCTTTCAAACCTTTCAAACAGAGATGATGTATATTGTAAAGGTCTATGCCAGTGTTGTGTAAGTCAGGGATGCAGGCTGGAAAATGAAGACCTGAAACTATTGGATATAACTTAAGCAGGATAAAGGCAGATGACTTGCATTTAGTTGTGTGAAGATGCCCCTTTTTGGGAAACGGTGTTCCTAGCAGAGAATGATTAGTAGAAATCACATTCAAAGTTGCAAGTGAATTTCTGATGCATTCTATAGATTTTTTAATGTAGAATTCTATTTCCTGCTTAACTAATAAGCCTTTTCATTCTATTTTGACAACAAGAACATCTAATATTTTACGTACATTTCTGAAGTTTAATGTTCATAATCACAAGATATTTTTGTTCATAATACTATTTTCTTCTTGTAGAGCATCTGATGAAATTACAAATGGAAGAGCTTGTAGAATTTCTGCAGGAGACTCTAGCTAAGGATTTCTTCTATGAAGATGACTTTGTAATAGAGCAGCTCCAAAATTCTATATCAGAATTGAAACGAGCGAAGCTGGATTTACCAGTAGCTGGTAAGATACTTGTACACCTACACTATTAGATACTTGGAGCTTTTCACACGGTGCCCATCTTAAAAATGCTAAATCATGATGTTAAAGACTATGGAAACAGTTGTCTCTTCATCACTGCATAGTTATTTCTGCCAAAATATTTTACCATTTAAAATCAACACTCTTCATTTTATGAGTTTGCTTTTTTTGCTAATGGCAAAGCACTTTAAAACACACCAGGTTCTAATAATTTTATTAATTTGGTTTTATGAAATGGAAATATCCGTAAGATAGAAGATTAAATATCAGGGTTTCCAACTGTTTGAAGCAACACTGTTGTCTGAGAATACAAATTGTTTTGTAGCTTGAATAGTAGGTATGGAACAAATGTCAGGCCAAATAGTTTCTTCTATCGGTCCAATCCATTTTTTAGAATTCTTTGCAGGTGATACACCTTCTGGGTGTTCAGCTGAATTATTTTCTTCATTTCTTCTTAGCCTTTGTGTTCATGCATTTCAGTTGCAGAGCAGAGACTGTTGTTTCTCAGGACACTACATAAGAAGTGTCTATAGGGTCTCTTCTTCCTGTTGAGAGATTATTTTCTATTACTGCCCTCACAATATTTAAATTAAATTTTCTTGTGATTATTCTTAGTTCTTTTTTTATCCTTGCTAATTTGTAAAATAGTATGTGAGAAAGAAACATGCCTTAAAATTTTAAAAAATATGGCAAAAATGGCCTTAACATAACTTTATTAAGTTGTTATGGTTAGCTTACAGAAGTTCAGAAATGTCAAAACAAAGGTTGCCTATGTAGCCTTGTTGTGATAGTGTAATCGTGAAGCTCTTCCATTTTAGAACTTCATTTTCCTGTTCCTCTAGGAACAGGAAACTGTTCTCGTATTTGTATACACTCATTTATTGCATGTAGTATTGGGCTGTTTCAGGGCTCCTCATCACAAATAGGTACCTGTTCTAGTTCTAAAGCATGCAGTCAGACGCCTTGTGTGTCTGTTTCCCATCATCTTGGCTTCTTGTCCCAGTTTCTCTTGCTCCTATTCTTATGTTTTTCCCTCATTCTGACATTTCTCCCAGCACACTTTATCCCACCCACCATAGGTCTAAGTCTTGTTCTCACTTATCTCATCTGCTCAGTTTTCTTGTTCCTTGTAATGCACACACTCCATGTCCAGTTAGTCTGCAGCTCTTTTCCTCATTACTGCTTGTGCTGTTTCTTCTTCTTTCTAATCACAGCCTTCCCGTCCTGCTTTCTCCTCATCCTTTTTCCCCAAGCTAGGTTGCAACATTTTCTTATTCTTCAGAGCAAGTTGCTCTTTTCAGCACCACTCTTCAGTTGTCTGCTTTGGCAGACATCTTGTCTCAGCTGATGCTTCATCACGGTGACTGGTGGTGGATAAATATGTTAATGGACAACTTTGTCTTTTAGCATCAATTCCACTCCATCATGCTAGAAGAAGATAGGATCATCAGAGTGCCCTGTTACATTTTAAATACTGTGTTATCCGTGATTGTGTGTGAAGATTTTTTGCCCCCTTTCAGAAACTCAACGTACTTGTAGTTGGGTAGGTTTTTTGTGGATGTGGTAAAGCAAATTTTACCAGTGGGGAGTTTATTTTCCACTTGAAAAGTGGAAAAAGCGTGGTACTGAAAGAATTATGAAACATTTTGTAGTTTGATATGTTTGAATGAATTAATGCTTTTTTTTTTTCCACCCTGGAAAATCACATATATGCAACTTGTGTTGAGAGTTTCTGTGGCAAATACAGAATTTACTGTAAATTTTCTTGAAAGAAAAAAATGAAGGCTGTTCCAGACTGACTTATGTCTTAAGGCTTTTCTTGTGAGAGAAGGCAAAAAGTCTTCAAGTGAAGTTATGTTTGAGAGTACTCCTAGATCTTGAAACAATTAAAGGAGGCTGTACCTGACATTAAGAGCCACAAAGTGGTTATCTTGCAATGCAGTAACAGAAAGTGTGAGGCACAGGGAGTTGTCTTGTGGAAACAAAAAACAGAATTTAGTGAATGCATCTTCTTGACATGGAGTGCAAGTTGTGTGGTTTCATATTTTGTACGTCTAGGAGTGACTCTTGATGTGACTAGCTGGCAAGACAGTAATTGTTTTAATCCGTATCAGTTCGTTCTTTTAGAAAGCTAAAGCAATGTCAGTGTCAAAACATGTCTTCTTTTCCAACACGAGTGAGGAAGGTTGAGTATTAAAATACAAATAAGAAAAACAAAGCCAAAGTAAAGTATATTTTGGTGCTGGATGAGGAAGTGAGGCTTTTTCTTTTTCATTTCAAAGTAGCCTGGGAAAGCCTCTCTGTGTGGTATATTTTTGCCAGGGGTAAGTGGGAACATTACTTAACCTTTCACAAAATAAATATGAAATGCCTTTATCCTAATCCTTGGAAATCTAGCTGATTTGTCTGCTGTTATCTGTAGTTGAGTGAGGCTGTCTCATTTGTTCTTCATATGAATTTCACAAGCCTTTGATTTTTTTTTTTTTTACTGTTCATTTTGGTTTTACTAATCACTGTCTTCAGGCAGTAATATTTTTCTGCAGGTTCTCAGCATTCTCTAGACATTCAGCTTCAGCTTTGCTTATGTGTACGTCTGATTACTCTCTCTTCTACCTTGAGTGTCTTTACTATTTTTCTTTTAGTTTCACATAAAACTTATGAAACCATTATACATCATGAAGTAATACACACACAAAAAATCAAACTGTTCATTTAAGTATCCTTTGTAGCTTGAGAAAATAATGTTTATTTTAGTTTTCTCAGCTGAAATCAGAGCACTACTTCCTGTCTTGTACTTTTTTGCACTGAGCAATAATTACACCTTTAATAATTAAGAACTAAAGTAAAAATTAATGTTAGAAAAAAAAAAATCTTCATCTTACAGTTGCATTAGTATCAGTCATCCAGGAATAGCAGTGAGCTAATTGAGCTCTGTGGAATTTTCCATCTGGCATCCTTTGTTAGGCTGTATAGATTTTCCTGCCCTAGTAGGGTAAACTGTGGTAGGATATTAAGAGGTAATAATTTTTGTGTTGCTTTAAAGTGGAAGTCTGCTTATGTCTAACGTAGCTTTCTCTGGCTTGCTTCTTCCATGGAGGGAAAGGACTTGATTCAACACTTTCTCACCGATAAAGCCAATAAAATGCTCAGCCAGAACATTTGACATTCCAGGGGCACAGTTGAATTGATCATGCTAATTTTGGATGTCAGCTAAATGGCTTTGCCAGTATTAGGACTATTTTGCATAAACCAGACCACAGATTTTTATGCCTTTCTGTAGTAATTTCTGGTGTAAGTGCTGTCCAGAATAGTGCCTGTACCGAGGGGCTGCAAGCTTCAAAGGATGGCTCATAACTTAAATACTGTTCTCAAAACCCAAGGTAGGCATCCATGTTTCAGTGACTGTATGGAAACTTCAGAGTGTATGGGTAAATGTGCTGCTTGTTGTCGAGTCCTCAGAGGGCCACGATGTGACAGCTGTATGTAGAAATGGTCCTATAAGGTACTTCTCCTTGAGTTTTTTTAGTAGAAAATAAAAACAGATTTTCTAGGTTGACTGGAACATTATGAAGGGTGGTACCAAAGCAGGCTCTTGAGCAGCACAGTCATATAAACCTGTATGGTTTAGGATTTACATCTTCTCAAGTAGCTAGATCTGACACAGAGTGGCCAATCTCTTCCTTAATTCCTTAATTCAAGGACAGTGAAAAGAATTTCATTGGTAGATGCCATTGTTTCTCTTTTTTTTTTTCTTTTGTTGGTTCAGATACTTTCCTTGTCCAAGTTCTTGAAATGCTCGCCCACGTTTTGATTTAAGATGTCCTGAAGGACAGAGAGATCCTGGGTCTTTTTATTTTTTAACTGAAAGTTAAATAGACCATATAGCAATGGAGAAGGCCTTAAATTTGAGGTGCAAGACCTGGTTTAAAGAAATATTGCCAAATTTGAAAGCTGCCATTGTCCTTTTGCTGAACTTAGTGCATGGTAACACCTCCTTTAAACCCTCAGTTCTTTTAGTTCTCCCAGTCTTACCTGTAGTTAGGGACAACTAGCAAAATCTGAATCTTTTATTTGTCATAATTTTTTAAACGTATACCTGCTATTTTTCTTTAAAGGTATATTTTAGTAAATTTTTATGAATACCTTTTATTAAAATCTTTATCTATTTTAAATACTCTGTGATACTCAAATAATGTCTGTTTTCTGCTCTTAATACATATTTTGATGGCCAAAATAATGCAAATATGTAAGTCAGCTTTACTTTGTTTCTGATGGTGTATCTCTTTGGGTTGTGTTTTATTTCAGAGGAACTTTGGATTTTTCACTTGTACTTGAAGAATACACAAGTATTTTTTCATACCACGTGCTTTGCATTTTAATCAACTAATTTTTCTGCCTTGTTTCTTGTGTGTTATGACTTTTACAAGATTATGAAGGAAATTGGCCTATGAAATTATACTAATACATAATATTTTCAACCGTTTTAGACATTGGCTTTGCATCATTTCAAAATCTTTACTGCTTAAAACTTGCATGCTTTTGTTGAATAAGATCCAGATAGTTACATTGGTTATTTTTCACAGCCTTAGCTTGAACTGAATTTTCAAGAAAGTTTATTTTATGGAAGAAATGTGGAGATAGGGATATGAAATGAAAAAAAATGAAAAGTGGTTAATTTTAGAATTTATTTATTTTTTTACAAAGACCACTTACAGACTTACAGCTAGTTACCCGTAGCTTCAGACCGATGACCAAGTTTGTTATATTTTTCTATTGTTTCACTAAATGCAGATGTTTATAAAGTAAGGTTTTGTTATTGTCAGTATTACAAAAGTATTACACAGCAGCAGAAAGACAAAGAGTGTATTTTGCTCTACCATCATCAAGTTGTCAAGCAAGGTTTCATTTCAGTATCTCCTCCCTGGCATATAAAGGAGGAGGAAGAGAGAGTGACTTTCAGGCAGCAGCTTGAGCTTCTTGTGCAGACACTTAAATTTCTTTAAAATTCTCTTGGACTTGTAAACAGAACAAGTAAGATGGGAAGTCACTGATGGAAAATAAACACAAAATATCAAGATGTCATTTTAAGAGTTGTTTTTATGACCATTACCATCCTTGAAAACTGTGTTAGAACAGTCAGAGTGCATGTATTCTGGTCCTGAAATTAAGGACTAGACTGTTATTCACCAGAGAGAGCACTTAAAGCACTTTACTCCAATTATATGTCTGCTATTCAATGCATGAGGCTGTTAGTGCCTCCTGGAGCAATTATCTGTAAAAGTCTTGTAGTTGGGATCGACTTCCACTGGGTGGTGACCAAGACTTGCTAGAGCAGGAGTAAGTGAGTAGACTAAAACTTTCTTTAATATCACTTGAATTTTTTATCTTTTGGTCAACAGTCAGATCTGCTGATATTTGCTTTGCTCCTTGTCATGTCAGGTAATATGTTTATCAGCAGAAAACGAGCACCTAATTGTTCTTTCTTCATTTAAATTCTCTTGCTCTACTTCCATTTCTCTCCTTTCTCCCCCATTTTTCTTTGTTTCTTCTTCTCTTGTACTTTTTTTCTCTTTTCTTTGTTGTTTGCTTATTTATACAATATTACACCCAATCAACTAAATCACAACCTTTCTTTTAAAAGAAAAACATAAAATCCTATGGTACCAGCTCTACATATTCTAACATAAGCTGTTACAAGCTTTCCCAAAGGACACATATAACTTAACTCTGTCTAGGAAGCTGTTTTGTTGAAGGAAGCTGAGAAAAGGTGCAGTTGGGCATTTTCTGATGGCCCAGTTAGCTTCGGAAGACAACGGCACATTCAATGATTGTTGAGGTTGCTGCCAAAACTCTCACCAGCTGGACTGAACATCTTTGTCTTAAATCCTAGTTGGAAGTGCTTTTAAACCTTGTGTGTAAACATCGTAGATTGTGTAGAAGATTACTTGTCCCAGGAATACATTTTGTAGGACTCAGAAGTTCCTCCCTTGTTATTTCTTCAGACAGGAAGGTATGCCCAGAAAGTGAAGTAGCTCAGACTTAGGGCCAACAGCACAAACAGGTTCAATTTAATGGCCTTGAAAACATACAAATAAAATTTCTGCGTGCTCAGATCTGAGAAATTTGACCAATGAGTTGAGCTGATGTAGTAAAGATGATGGCTAAGAGCTGCATGAGAGGCTTCAGGCAGAGCTGGAGTGGAAAATGGGTAGATAAAAGATACGCAGCTTGTTAGAAGAATCAGTGTTTTTGCATGCTTCTCTGGCAAGCTATTTATGTACCTCTTACTAGTAGAGATGTTTGTTGTGATTTAGTTTCTTCTGTTTGCTTTTGAATTGTGGTTTCTTTTCCTTTGCTTCTTGCTTTTATTCTTTTTTTCTTTCTTTTCTTGCCAGCATGCAACATCACGGTTTTCTTCATATTCTCGCTAATAGCAGACTGCTTGAAGCATTCACAGGCATAGTCTGCATGCTAGTTTGTGCACTTGAGAAGCATTAACGTGCATGCTGATGGATTTTTATTTTCTACCTCCTTAGTTTTGTGGACTTCTTTGAACTTTATGAGTTTTCATCTGTTTTTAAATAATAAAGTACTTTGATAGCTCCACGGGAAGTGTCAGCTCTGTAGATGTGTCTATATGTGTTTGTATATTGAAATTGGAATTAAATATGCTTTTTTTGCAGTTTTAAAACAAATAGGTTTTACTCTAGGAGGTGACCAGTTTGGGGGGATGTCTTTGTGCTCAGCGCTGTGGATCCTTGTTACAACTCCTTTCCTTCCAGTGTTTGTTATGGCAGGAGGTGATGAGAGCTGAAGAATTTTTTGGAACAGAACTAGGCGTGTGCTTTGTAGCTTGGATTAATAAACAAATATCTCTAGCAATGTGGCCTTTCCTAAAGTTTGATGCAAATGTGGTTGATTAAGCAAGCTGTGTCAGTTGTTTCAGACCAAGGTCAAGTTAAAACAAATTCAGTGGAAGCCTTGTGGCTAAGATTTAGAGCTGTATTTCTTCTTTTCCTCACTGACCCTCCTTCCACACATACACATTGTTCCATATTTTCGCTTCCTGTGAAAGCACCAAGCTCCAATATTACCGGCCTGTAAAAAGCTGGAGGTCTGGTATGATGCTGTTAGAATGCAAAGATTTGCTTCTACATGAACTATGGTTGGCTTGGAACTCTTTGCTTATTGCTCAGTGCATGAATTAATTCCAAGTTTGAACAGTTTCACAGCAGACATGGCAAGGCTTCTCTGATACTCATTTTACACCTGTAATTCATTTTACACCTGTAATTCATATTACAGCAATACATTGTCGAAATAGCATGGAGCACATGAGTTGTAGTGTTCTTTTACCCTCAAATGGGAAGGAAAGATGACAGAAAGCAATCTTCAAAGCAGCCTAGATAGAATTCAATAAGAATGTCTGCACTGTTCTCACTTGGGTTTTATTAGAGCTTAAGGGTAATTAAGAAACCTTAAGTGTATGAAATTAAAGAAACAAAAAACTCCAGCAAACCCCACCTTTATTGTACGACCAAGTATATTTCAAAGGATCTCATATTGCTCTGCGTGCATTTCTTAAAGAGTAAAGGCTGAAGGAAAGGAAATCCATTCATGGGTTTAACGTCTTTATGACAAAGAAGGAAGCATTGCAGGCACTAGAGGATCTGGTCTTGTCTTCATTTTTTTTTCCCCCATATAGCTTGAATACTTGTATTACAAGCATGGAATTAAAATAATACATTTTTTTCTAAAACATTTATGACACACAAGGACAGAAATTAAATAATTTACAGATGTTGAGGAGACATTTTCTTATATCATCCCATAACTACCACGATAACCTGGAGGTTATGTGTGATTCATGATTAGCAGCATATAAACGCTGCATTCTGTTTAATTCAAATGACAAATTTTTGTTATAGACTTTCGATATTGTTTTTTAATTCAGACTTCATGATGTGCAAGTCTGCAAGTCCATGCTCCAGATTTTAGCCTGGTCTCTGAATCACGAGGCCCCACCGAGACTGAGAACAAACCACGAAGCTTGTAATTTCAAGACCCACTCACTGGTGCCTGATGCTAAGGCCCTACCCCACCACATAGCCTGCTGCTCTGTCTTGCATATCTTCTTCATCACTGAGTAAAGAATGCCAGGTGTACAATCCTGCAGGATGATTTAACTTGTGGAAGCACACATTTGGGGGCAAGTAGTTGGGGAGGGGGCTTAGCATGGGTAACTTTGTTTGCTGAGGCATAGCAAGGTGGACAATGAACACCCTCAGTGTAAGAGAAGAGGTTTAAATATCTAAATAATTGTATGATCATAACTGATGAGTAGGGAAAAATGAGTGGAAGGTTTTTTTCTGCAGAAAACGAGTAGGTTGGATTTATTATATGTAAACTGAGGTTTCTGAAGTTGTTAATTTCTAAAGGAAAGGGTGCATTTCCATATGACCTCTGGCCTCCTGTGAAGACTGTGAATATCAAGAAAAGGGTAGTTTAATTGTTTGGCAAACCCAGGCTGTGTGTAGTGGTTTTTTTAAAGTACTTTTTATTTAGTTATCTTGTCATGACACACAGCACTGTTGTATTTCTCTCTGCTGTCTTCTTGCTATGTCCTAGCTGGCACAAACTGTAAGTTTTCATTTAGTTTATATAGCAACTGATCCGTGATGGTAGTTTGTTATGCTGTTGTAATAAATAACACTGACCTTGGCTGCTGGCTTTCCTCTGTGTACCTCTAGCACGAACCAGTCATCAAAGATTGAACTCGTACTATTGACTGTAAAAATGAACATGGCTTTCTTCTCATTGCAGCGCTCACACCAGGGATAGAGACGTTTATATGTATTCACCATGTGAGCCCATATAGACACTTAAAGGGAATTTTAATTACAAATACCTCGCAAAAGTGAGGCTAACTTTAAAATCTTCAAGATCTTAACTAACCTTAAGATCTTTGGTGATGAAGGAAGATTTTACAGTTCTGGTCTTTTAGGAAGAAGCAGGAATTAAAATTGTTTTATGGCTGTTTTATATATTTTTTATTTTGTGTAACATTTAAGAATAGCCATTTCCTTTTTTTCTACATACAGTAGGACCTTTACTTAATAGACTGATAAATAGTTGGATTTGTTTGGCTGTGCTGACTTTATAAGTTTTTTTTAAATTGTTTTTCTGGAAATACAGAACATCAAATAAATAAAATGTAGATTAATAAATTTAATGAGAAGTATGTGACCTTTTCAATACATAATGGGAGAAATGAGTGGATTACACAAAGTCACATGCAAGAAGATGGTGGTAAAAGACAATGGCTAAGAAGATGAAGGACGTTGAGTGCTAAGGGGAGACTGGTGTGGAAAATTCAATGTAAATTTTTCTGTAAATAAAATTCAGCAATGAAACACTTCTTTATACTTTCTGTAGTGGCACTGTGGGCTGTTCTCAATCTCCGTTTAATTGATGTTTAGCACTGGCTGTTGTGATGTGTTGAGCTCAAAATGGGAGAGCTTGCCAGTTGTATCCTGGTTCTGTAACTTGAACGCTCATTTGAAATCATGATATAGACAATTTCAGCATTAGCTACTTAAGTTGTTCTATAGCTGATAGAAAGCTGAACTGAAAAAATGGTGATTCTGTGTAGAGTCTTCTTGTTACAGTGTCACTTTCTAATACAGAGAATGACATCCCCTAAGCAGGGGCTGAGGAAGAACAAGGGCATGACTGCAGATGTTAACGGGAAGCAGCACTCAAAAAAGAAGTGAGAGAAAGTTCAGAGATGTCTGCTAGAGAGGTTGCACATGTGAGGGCAGAGCAGATAGCATGGCTTGCCAGCAGTGAACAGCAAAAGATGACTGAATGGAAGGTGGTGGATTGGAAGAGGGATATCAGAAAGGATCTTTAAAGTGGAGAAGTAGTTTATTTACTGTGATGAGGACAGTGCAAGGAGGGATATGTACAGAGTAGGTAAGGTAGCCAAAATACCATCTAGGAAAATGATTATTTTTTTTTCTTCATCAGCAATGTCAATGAGGAAAAGCTTGGCAAGATCGTATCGGCTGAAGAAAGGAAGACTAGAGTAACTGGTTGAGATGAGAGCCTAAACAAATTCTTTGTTAAAATACAGAAAAACCTTTAAGGTCTTTGACAGAATGGTTATCCAGAGAGAGGCTTGGATAATTTAGTTATTTTTGCTTGCATGACCAATAGATCAAAGATGATTTCTATACACATGTGAATTTGTTATTACTGTTCTTTCTTTAGGTAAAGAAGATGAATTTCCAAAGAAGCCATTGGGGCAAATTCCATCAGGACCTCAGCCTGCTATGCCTAATTCCACTCCAATGCTTAATGGACAGAACAGCACTGGTACACAAACAGTGAGAAGGACGGAGAGGAGACCATCCTCTGGAGAAGAACCGGAAAGTTCACCAAATAACCGAAAAAGAATTAATTCACTGGAAAAACAACCTTCCTTAAAACAGCAGAAGTCCCGACCGATAGACACACAGAGTATACAGTCTAAAACTGAGGTAGATGCTAGAAGAAAGCCTCAACCCATGGGGCAAGACAACTCAAGGCAATATGATAATGCAGCTGCTAACCAAAATTCTAACGCTATTTCAAATACAAGAAGGGAATTTGTACCTAAGTGGAATAAACCATCCGATATCAAAATAATGGAAAAGACTATGAAACTTACTGCAGAGGTGAAAGGAAGGCCAATAAATCATTCAGTTTCAGGCTCACCACCAGGTTCTGCAGAAACACAGCCTTTGAATGTAAAGCAAAAGATGAGGGTTTTGGATGCTGATGAAGGTAAGCGTGGGTCTAATGCGTCACAGTATGATAATGTTCCAGAAGCTGATATTGAGAATGAGAATTTTGTTGAAGAGATGCTTGAGAGAGCTCATCCACAGAGTCCAAGGCATGTAGCATATTCAAATAGTCCAAGAAAACAAGCTGATAAAATACCCGCTCCATTAAAATTATCCAACAATTATACCTTCACTTCCCAACCCAGATCTCCAAAATACTCCTTGCCCTCTGATGGACCACCTCATGGACTGAATGTAAAACAGCCACTGCCATCTTATAATAATCCACCTACTTACCATGGAAATTCTCCAAAGCACGTTTCCAGTATAGGCAATACAAGTTCCATACCTCTGCACTACCACGGGAATCGAACCAGCCCTTCTGGTAGGCCATATGGTTCTTTTATTTCAGCAGATTACTCTCCAGATAAATTACAAGTGAACTCGTATCCTGCCAATCGCCAAAATCCTCTCTCCCCAGCCCCTGCTCGGATAGAAGTAGCCCCTGTCGATGCCTATACCAGCAACCTGAGGTCCCCCCCAGGTGTCAAATTCATAATCCCTCCTGTGGACTATTTACCAGAAGATAGAAAGTGGCCCGATGCTGCGTATATATATAGACACGAACCGTACAGGCAGCCCTGGAACCAAGACATTAACACGGGTCACTTGGATAACTTCCAGAAATACCAGCATTTTCAGGCAACACCGTTTCAAGACCACGCTTTTCCTGCTGTTTCTGTGGACGGTCCAATAAGATACAGGACTTCACCAAACTTTGAAGAGCATGGTTCACCACAATACCAATATTCAGGTCCATCAGCTCAAGCCCAACACTACCGAAATCGAAACGATGGATTGTCTATGCATGAGTCTGTGCTTCTCTGAGAATCTGTCTGTACTTACTAAAGTGGCAAGAACCAAACTCAGTTATGCATTACTGTGTTAGCAGTAGTCCACCTAATTTCCTCTATGAAATGTGGACAATTCACATGACTCTGTCAAAAACAACACTATTTCAAAGATGTTTCAGGCTTTCACTGAAGGCTAGTTGAGTTTTTAGACTTGCATCGAAGCTCTTGAAAGTGATCTGATGCACATAGCCGTAGCAATAGCAATAAGATCATATACACAGGATAGCTAATACTGTCATTTTCCCTCAAATTTAAATAACTCGTGTTATGATCTTTCTGCCTAAAACCTAACACATTTACAGGTTTTATTTTTGACTGACATTGTTAATGCACTGTATAGATGTGTGGGTGCGTGTGTGCGAGTGTGCACTTACACGAATGCATATGAAAAAGAGCTAAAGAGTTTAAATGTAAATTGCATTTAACTTTGGGCAAAGCTTGTGAAGTACTTTTATTTCATATTAATTTTTCTTTATAATTTATTTGAGAAGCCATTCATTTTGAATGGGATTTTCTGTCATTGTTATACAGCTGCCTCAGTATCCCAGTATCTGTTCTGGGCAGGGGAGATACTTTGGGATTATTAATTTAAATTTATGTGAGAGTTAATTTCCTCTCCTTTGACTACTGTTTGTCATTTTCCTCAGCAGGAAGGATCAGGCAGGCAAAAGCAGAAAGCCAAAAATGTCTTTATAATCTGGCTAAGAAATGGTGCTGAAAATTCAGGGCGGTCTCTAGTTTTGTAGGCGAATTGAAAGCAGAGAGTTTTTACCTTTGCACCCAAACCTACCGTCAGAATGTCTGAAATCTGCAAAACGTTGGGGCACGGTGGGAGCAAGGCCAGATCCAGAAATGGTGCTGCACCCTTCACTTTTTGCCACGCCGTGCTGTCAAGCTAAACAAATTGGTTGCAAGGCCAAATCTCACAGGTATCAGAACTCCCAGCTCCTTGACGCTCTTGAGAAGTACACGCAGGAGGCTGAGACTTGGTCGTGACTTGATATTCCCTGAGCCGTGCGCATATGCAGCGTCCCTTCCTTTAAGCTTTGTCATGTCAATTCCATTTTGGTTTTGCCCTTTTTTTCCCCAAAGAGCCAGCAGGTTCGTGCCTGCGATAGGGCACGTGCTGCTGTGCTTTCAGGCTGCTGAGAGACTGTTGTTTGTTTTTTTTACACTAAAACCATCCTGACTGTTAATAGGAAGCTTAGACTCCAGGTAACGTATTTTTAATTAGCGTTTGCAGCCTTTTTTTTTTTTTTTTTTTTTACTTTGTTTGCTTTTCCTTTCATTGACTGTGAACTGGGGGTGACAAAAATGAACTGGGGGGGTGACAAAACCGCAGGTTGAAGTGGCACGCGGAGGATGCAGCCTTGTGAGCTGCCGGGGACCACGCAGGCAGTGCGGGATGCGCTGACCTCTCCTTGAAACCAAGGGGACCGGAGGCAGGTAAGGATCTCGCCAGAAGAGGTCCTTGGAGTGCTTAGCAGAGAGATTTTCTAATCCTTAAGTACCTAGCATCGGCAGCAACATTGGTTCTGGATGGATTCGAAGGTTGTCCTGTTCTCTTTTGTAAGATTTGTTAACTGAAAACGTAGAAATGGATTTTATTTTATTTTCCTTTAAAGAATGAGCTTTAGTGCCTCTTATTGCTGCAGGTTGGCTCTGTAAGTTTTAAGGTACAGAAGTAAAACAATTTTTACAAATGGAAGTAACATTTACTTAGTATATTTCAAAAACCTTTTTTTTTTTTTTTGTGTATATGATGTGTCTGATGTAATTTTTAATGAACTGGGCAATTTTATATTTGAAGAGTCGCAAACTGCAGCGAAGTAACAGTAGCAAAGCACTACACTGAAACTCTAAAATTGTGAAGATAAATATGACTTGGGCTTACCTTAGTTCTGCTTGCTTACAGCAGCTTAGAAATGTATGTACATAATATCGTGGCTCAGTGTAATAATCGCAGTGTTTAACGATGGTTCTGTAATTCGTAACAAGGCTGTACAATTCATTTGTGCAAGCAACACAAAGCTCTAAAATATGTATCAGCATTAGTAAATACTGTAGATTTTTATATATAAAAAATATATACACATTATTTTCTTATGTCATCTGCAACAGTTTTATAACTGTGTATCCTATTTTGATGTGACTGTATTTTTAACGTTAAAATAATAATAATTAAGCCTCTGTTGTTTTGTCTTTATTTTTTCGTTGTCTAATTAGCTCAAAACTGCACAAATGGTTGTTCATAATTGTGTCTCGATATATCTACATGTCCAATTTGAGTTGTTTATATATATTTATTTTTGGACTAAGCAGTGGGGATACGGGCTGTACAGTGCTTTTGCACTGCTACAGAAGTAGCAAGGTTATTGATGATAGTTGACCACACCGCTAAACATGACCCTGTCGCTTTGTGAAAGCTAGGAATATAAATTGTGATGATGATTTTCTGGTTTTGTTCCAATAACCTCACCCAGTACCAATTCCAAAGAAGAGGATTGGTATTTTATAGTTCCTTAAAAACAGCCTCGTGCCCCAAGCCTGCAGAGCAAAGCACGCTTTGGTTTCCATCGAACAGGACAAACCCAACTCAAGGCAGTGCCAGACTGAAATCCGCGTGTCGTGCCGGTAAGAAGCACCCTCGCTGCGGGTGCAGTGAGACACAGCCGTGCCAGTGTCTTGCTGGAGGAGGGAATCATCCCGGCGTAATGGATTAGATACCCTCCAAAGAGCTCTTCTGTCACTGCTTGCTTTGATCTGAAAACAGTCAAGCAGGAAGTATCAACATAAAATACTTTTTTTTTTCCTTTTTTTTTTTTCTTTTTTTTTCCCCGCGGTTTCTTAATAATTTTCTAGAATTTGCCTGCTTTGAGCTGTACAAATTGTAGGTTTCTTGTGGAAGGTAGCCGTCATGGCCCTCCTTACGGGCAGTGAGACAATTTCAGGGTAGGGGTTCGGAGAGTGAGTTATCTCCACTACCACAAAGAACACAGCAGACTAAATGAGGATAGATGTCTAACCTCTGCATGGCAGAAAATAAGTGAGATTAATCAGAATATAAGAGCAAAAGGAAATCACATCAGTCGTACGCTGTGAACTTCTGTGCTTGCTTTTCCTTTGACACTAGATTAAATCTGAAGCCTTCACTGCTGGAATGTACAGGAGACTGAAATCCTTCAAATTGTTGGGGCCCTGGGAAAAAGACAGGAAGGACTGCAGCTATCGCTGCTACTCCCAGCCTTTTCCATGAATGGGATTTGATTATGTGATCAAAACCGCTTCTCTCTAATCAAAGCACGCACGCTACAAGCGAGGACAGAAGTCTTCCTGCTCCTGCTGGGACCCGCGGGAAGATTCTTGTCTGACGTCAGCTTCGGTGATGAATTTGGATCTAAGCATCATCATCACTCAGGCATCCGAGGAAGAGAATATGACTTCGGGAAAATGATCTTAATCTTTCCCTCTCCCCGGATCCAGCTGTGGCCTGTCTGTACCGCTTCAGGGAAGGTGACACAGAGGAAAGAGAAAACTCCTTTAGCCAGAAGTCTATTAAGGAGAGTATTCCCTCCTAATCCCCGCTGATGATTACCCAAAGCCTCAAAGCATGATATTCTTCGCAATTGTTTGAGAATGATCAGATCAATGCAGGCAATTCTTTTCTTTTTTTTTTTTCCCCCCCCAGGGCCATAAGGGAAGGTCTTTCACACATGTAAATGTTGCCTGCCTCCGTAACACCTGCCAGCAGGATTAATCCCTAACCGGAAAGCAATTCCTCACTACAAGTAGAAGTTGCAATACGAATACTAAGGGATTTCAGAAATCTCGGAGGTTGCGGACAAGGACTAGCTTACTGCTAGTCGGATACACCTTTGTCATAAACCGCTCGCTAGCTCCAAAATTAGATGCAAGGAGTAAACAACATGGAAATGTTGAAAAACAGCGCAGCCTTCCAGTGTGGAGAAGCAAATCCAAAGATTCCCCGAGGTGCGTACGCATTTTCCAAGGAGATTTCTCTCAAGAATCCTATCCTGAATTTCACATCACACTCCGATATGACTTTGAAATGGACTTGCAAATTACAGACTTTTTTTTTTAATCTCCCCCTTGGGTGGCATTACATTGCGTGCACAAAGAGGAATGCCAGTTAAAATATGCCATCAGACGCCCACCGTTTCATCTCCAGCAGAGTACATTCTGCTGTCGGTACTTCAGTGAGAGGAAAATATAATCTTTTTCTTTTTTTTTTTTGTAGCCCTTCATATTTTATTTTCATTTTTTTTTGCAGAGCTCTGTGAATGTAGCATAGTTATAGCTCAACGGTTACTTAACCGAGTACTGTTAGGTTGCTCTTTAGATGACGTGAAGTTATTGCATAGTTTGCAGCTCATTTTTTTTTTCCTTTTGGGGGTTTTGAGACAATCCAAATGCTTTTAATGGCAGAGTTGCAATGAGGAGATGAGTAGGCCAGCAAGTGCAACCAGGGGTATAATTGTGGTCACTAGATTTAGCCTTTAAATGGCTGCCAGATGTGGTGTAGGGGAAGATGACACTGTTTTCTGGTCCTTGTGCCAAGAGGACTTCTTTCAGCATCCCTCTGCTGAGCGATGTGAGTCTCCCAGCGAACGCCGCCTGCCTTGGTGCTCACAGAGGTAACGTGCTAGCAGAAAATCAATGGTGATTTGAGAAGATCTGGGAAAGAAGAGTTCAGAATAATCCGAAAATGAACCTAACTTCTTCTGGCTTTTCTTTTCTGGGGGACGGGGAGGGGGTATGTTTGTTTTACTGAAGATTTTATTGTCAGCCTTGTCAAGGTGAGCTGTGCTCGATGCTTCTGTCTCTTTCCTTGCTCTGATAATGTGCCAGCTCTTGTTTTCCTGAGGTTTTGTGATGCCTTTTTGCTGCTGTTCATCGGGAACATGATAAAGCAGTTAATAACAGAGGTTGCTGTTTGCCTCTTTGGCTTTGCCTCTCTCTAGACAATGTGCAAATTAAAACAAATCAGTTATCTGCTCAATATCATACTTGGTCAGAAATTCTCCAGGATTTTTTTTTTCTTTTCTTTTCTTTTTTTTTTTTTTTTTTCTGACAGAAAGCAATTTAATTTAGCAATTGGCGAAGGACACAATAGTGTAGAGGCACTTGCATGGTCTCGGCCATCCAAAGCCGTGGGTTGCTTCTGCTCAGTATCAAGCAACAAAGGCGATCTTACACGCAGGACCGATCAAGCGTTTTTGCACAATGCTGGATTGTGCCACAGAAACGTGCCAGCTCAGACTGGCAGCAGGTCAGATGTAGCTACAACATGCTTGGTTTGGTTAGGTAAATGCCTCCTTGTTTCCTGATAATGCAGCGCTTTTGTCAGATTTTTCTCCTTGAAATGAGTCGGAGAGCTGGAGCTGGTGCTGTGAACCAGGACGGCCGTGCTCCCGTCCTCACTTAAGAAGACTGCAAGTGAAACTTTCTCATTCAAACCATCCAAACTTGGAGCATTTTCCAGTTCAACAGTATCTTCTGGAATCATCTTCAGTGTTATCCCTTAGGAAAAAACAGATCACGCTATTTTTTGTAACAGAGAAAAGAGTCTTTTAGATGATGTACTCCAATCTATGCCTTCATTTGAAGCCTACCCCTTCCCAGACGTTTCCCCCAAAGATAACTCTGACAGCATGGGCTGTGCATCCCTGGAAATGACACCAAAATCAGTGAGCGATCTGCATACTGCCACCAGGTAGGTCGTGGGGCATTTTTAGGCAGGTTGGCACCCAGCTATTAACAAGGGGTTTTGCAATATGGCTAAGTGGAAAGCTTTACTGCCTGAAGAGTCTGCTTGAATCCAGCAGTAATGGGTGTTTTTTGTATTAAAGATCACAAAGCTTTAAAGCAAACGGTCTGGATTTTCAAAGGCGGTGATACTTAGCTGCCTTCCTTTTTGGAATGGGGTTGGATTTCTGTGTAAAGTCCTTTCCTAATAACCCCTGGGCTTTCTTCCTCTGAGAGTCTAACCATGTCCAGGCTGAAGTGTGTTATGGAGAACCCGCACTCTCAGGGGAGGAGGAGTTGATCTGTTCTGGGAGTCAACAGTTCCCAAGTTACTGGGCACGTGCTCAGTAAAAGTAACCTAGAACGAACTGGGTATCTTTTTAAAAAATATGTTTTTTGAAAAATAATAATAAAAAAGGCTATAAAAGAGTCCTGTTGCCCTCAGTCTTCCCTAGAGGCAACGCACTGGTCAACTTCCAAAGCAAGTAACCGTGTTAGATCATCTTTATTGAATGTGAACTAATACTTCTGCCATCAGGCAGCCTTTGTTTGTTCAAACTTTCTGTCTGTAACTCCTGACACCCTTCACAGCTCTGTCCCCTTCTGTTCCCCAGGTTTTACAGTGTCAGATCATTTCCCTCGCAGTTATTTCAGCTCCAGCGAATGCGTTTTCTTTCCAATTCTTATGTCACCTCATCGTGGGCTCCCTGCCCTGTATCAACTCATTGTGTTCTCCACTCCATCTCAAAGTCTGTTCTCAGGTTGCAGTGCTTCAAATAAATCACTAAAAAAATATATAAAAAAATAAAATAAACAATTTTGAGATCACAAAACAGAAAATTAGTGCATATGTGTATAAAAAAAATCAATCAAAAATGCTTTTTGAAGGCCTCCCTGGTGGCTGTGCTGTGCTTTGCAGTATGCAGCACCCATTTCACATCTCCTTGGTCTGAGGGACTAGGACATGAAGTAGCTCACTGAGCTTTTCCCTAGGCAATAGTTGGTGTATTTTTTGCATTTTTTATTGTTTTTGAAACCTGGAAGTTTTTGCCCCTCATTGGAGGGCTTTGTGCTGGCCAACACATAGGAACAAGCCAACCTTTATTGGTCAGCTGGGCTCAGTGCTCTTTGCATATATTTCATCACACACAGCGACCAAAGGAAGAAAGAGCAGGCTCTTAATCACAGAATTAGTGAATTGCAGCTACCCAAAGTCATTTGTAGTTGCTGGAGTCCGCCCATTGTTCAAAGCTGCCCCTTTTTGATGCTGTAAATCGTAATTTTGCTATGTAACGTGTAAAAAATGTAGCGTTAACCTCAGGTGTTCTCTTTCCAGTAGTTACCCAGCCAGGTTGGCAGCACCCAGCCTGCCTCCAGCAGTTGTTTCACCGATGTGCTCAGTTTCTGCTGAGCCCACCCAGGCTCACAGCGGGTGAAACGCGCCCCTCGCCTCCTGGGAGTGTTCACAGCTCCTCCTGGGTGATGTCTGTGGGGTTTTGTTTGGCTTTTGGTTTTGGGGCCATACTCAAGAAAGCATTGAGTTTTCACGCTTCTCCTCTCCCACTTCTCCATGCTCTGTTCAAGTCACACCAAACACTGATGAAGAGGGGAAGAGCATAAATTCTCCTCGGTTTAAGCATCTGCAGAGTCAGCCCACTGGAAGTTGTGCAGTCTGTCTGCTCCCCGCGGAGAAAAGTCCCGATGGCACAACTTTCAGCAGGGAAGAAAATAGTTTTGCTCTTTAAATGCCATTATGGATGAAAAAAAAAGCAGCACAATTTCAGTGAACGGTGTCACTCTAGGCACGCATTTATCATTGTAAACGTTATGTCTGAAATGCTTGGAAATGCTTTCAGAACTCATGATTTTGGGCATATAAGCAGATCACAATTGTTGTAACCCCTCTGTTACGCTCCGTAGGGTTGGTCAGGTGATATTTTTCCCTTTTCATTTAAGTGGTTCCTTACCGAGGCCTTCAAGTTCTGAAATAACATTTCATGCCACCTTGATAATTACTTGATTATTAACTCTAAAGGCAGACTCCCTTGCCTGCCTCCCCCTTTAGAAGTGAATCATGTTCTGATATTTAGAATGACCCTATGCAGAGACCTCAAATTTCCCTTCCAGCTGGACTAATGGGGCTTGTAGGAGGGAAGCCAAGCTTCCCCGACTTCTAATTATCATCAGATTGGATTAATAAAAGAAAATTGCCTAACTACCAATCCAAGGATGGAGAGTTAGGTGTACCTTTAAAAATGCTTTCGTGTCAGCCGCTGACAAAGTAGTTGAACTATTTTATTTTTTAATTTCCTTTGCTAGCTAGTCCTCTGAGTACCTTATGCAGAAGGATTTGTCCTTGTGTGCACCGTTTGCTGGAGGGGAGTTCAGCAAATCTTAGTCGATAAGTTGGCCGCCCCAGTGGATGTCTCCAGAGGTAAACTTTCAGGCTGTGCTTCCATCTACGAGCCTCAGCCGCGAGCTGGGGAGGTCGCTGGGTGGCTATAAGTAATTTTTTAAGGGTTTTCTATTCAGAGTAAGGAAGGTGAACTGCCTGAACTCCTGTCCTGCAATTCTTTTCTCTTTCTCTGTAAGCAATGCGGTAGCAGTCAATTGTCATGGGGTTGGAATTGTTTCCAGCCATAAAGCAAACACTCAAAGCTTATGCAGTGCTGAAGGAGCACTCTCCATGACAGTACTCCTCTGAGGAAGTTGGGTCTAATTATTTTAAATGACTGAAGCAGGTCAAAGAGCTCGTGTCCAACTTTTCAAGTGACTTAGTACCTGCTATTCTTCATAGAATTTGAGGAGCCAAGGTCCAAATTACTTACGAAGGCAAGGAAGAAATCCTATCTTTATATCCTTGGCATTTAACAGATGCTCAGTTTTGCCATTAGCCTGCAGATGAGTCACTTCACAAAACCTCCCCAGCCTGCATCTTCTGCCCAATGCTTATTTTCTGGTATTGTTTAGACCAAAACGCCGCTATCTTTTTATTTGTAGCTCTGTGTGTTAATGGTGGTGACTCTTAGGGAGAAGTTCCCCCTTTGCTTTTTTTGCCTTTGCTGGGAAAAAATAATAAACGCTTCCCAGCTTAACAGGACTCTTAAAAGATGTCTCTCGTGTTTTGCAAGGTTTAATTCCAAAGGTATCTTTGTAGCTGCACAGAATTTCTCAAATAGTTTTTATCTGATCATTTTGTGATAACTCTAGTCTGACCTTTTGGACTTGTTTTTGGCTTGAAGCATTGTTTTTTTTTTTTTTTTTTTTTTTTTTTTTGGTCTCTTAGCTGCTTTGTTCCTCTACCAGCTAGGAACTGAATTAGTTTTCAGGAAGCTGTCGGTGCTTTGAGGTGGAAATACCTGAACCTCTCACCAGGGTGAGCTTGCATAACAAACCGCGAATGGCTTTCTGAATTCAGAAGCCTTACTAGAATGTCAGCCAGAATGCTTAATTATTTTAATTAGAATTCAAAGTGACTGGGAGAATTCTTAAATATTTATGCACTCTCTACCCTTGCCCATTATGTCTCTTCCTGTGCTAGTCTTTTCCACCAGGACTTACGTCAACCCTGCGCTTTCTCTGGCTTGTTGCAAGCTCTGAGCAGCCCCTGCTCTTCTTCAGAGAGTCATCACCCTTGGATGTCTGCTCCCTGCCCCTCTCAGAGGGTTTTTTACTCTTTGCACCCCTGCTAGTCGTTCCTTGTCCCCTTCTGCTGCCTGCCCTGCTCATGGAACTTCTTAAACACACAAATGGAAGCCATCGGTTACAGATGCACAACCAAGGTTGGTTCAGTTTTGAATGGCTCTTCTTGCTTGATGTCTTCAAGCTTTCATACTTCTTTGCTTGTGCTTGGTTGGGGCTGGGGGGAACCTTTCTGGGCTGGAGAAAAAAGCTGCCTTCAGCAGATCTTCAGTCCTCCAGGACTACGGTAATGATTGCACGAACCTACTGAGCTCAGCAAAACAGGAATAGATATCGCTAAGAGTCGAGCCAAAGCCGTACAATGGATGAGAGATTTTTTCATAAACAAGGTGAAAAATTCATCAGCGTTTGCATGCTTGGTGCTTGAGACTAGAAACTTTGGAGAAGTCTTCGTATCTGTTGGTAATGCATTTCGGGCAGGGGTGGCACTGTACAAACAACTCTTCTCATATCTGGTTTTCTTTTAAGTTATATTTCGTTCATTTTTGATGGCATTCTTTTTTTTTTTTTAGAGGGGGGATTTATTTATTTATTTTGTATACACAAATCTGGATGATGATGCTTTTATGTCTGTTCAGAAGCACTGAATTAAGTGATGGTTCTCTCTGAGTTTCTGTGCCTAATGCCAAATATTTTTGTCTCTTTGAGCTAGATGAACCTGTTGCTCTGTGACTCGTTTATTAATTCACCCTGAAAAACATTTTTAGGAGTTTTCCTTTGTAAAGATGTTGTCTAAAAAGCATCTATTTGAAATGAGATTGCTATTGTAACCGCTCGAAGAGGCTCAAAAACCTCATAGCCTTGACATCTAAAGTCTTCCAGAAGAAGATAAGTGGGCTCTGTTTGAAGTGACAGCACAATGCAAAGATGCAGCAGAAGGGAAATGAATTGTATTAATTCTAGCAAACTTCAAGAAACTTATTATATCTCTGAAAGTTCTTTACAGCTTTGGTTCAGAGGTCTCAGATATAAAGGAGCATTGAAACCAAGGACGAAGATGCCAACAAAGACTTGTGGAAGATGGAGGACCCAGACCTATGAAAGTGACACTTCTTCATTCAGGCTTCTTTCAGAGAAATAGCAATAATAACAATAAAAAAAAGCACTTGGCAACATCTCTGATCACAAAGGCTGAATGAGTTTCTGGCCTCTGAGACTGAAAGGATTTTTCCATTGATAGTTAAACGTAGTCATGGGCAGCTGTCACGCAAGGTACAGTCTGAGGCTGTGGCAGTCAGCTGAGGCCATAGGTCACCAGTGTACAGGCAGAGTCCAGCTGTGTGTACCTGTTATATATGCATACATAAAAATTATTGGCCTGCCTTGCATGTCAGTTTTTTTTCTCAACAGTACTTAATATATCTTTTATGAAAAATGACAACTTTCAAGAACAGATCTATTATTTGACTGTAAAAATGGGAAAAAATCAAGAGAATTTGTACATCTTCAAGTTGTCTGCTTTTAATTGACTTATCTTAAAAGTTACAGCTAATGCTTTTAGATATTGTCTAAGCAAATATATTTCCAGAGTTGAGAATGGATTTACAAATGCACCAACTTCCAAAGAGCTGCTCCTGGCATGCAGGTAAGTATGTGGTGCCTTATTCTTTTTAAAAACAGAAGAACAGAAAAACGATATCTCTTAGCCGAGAGATTTAACAATGAGTTTATTGTTCCTAGTTCTAGGGGTTGCAAAGTTGAGGATGTATGAGCTTTTCATGCTGGCGTGTGAATGTTTTAGAAGAGAATAAACTGTTAATATACATAAAGAGTGCCCATGTAGAGCTCCTTGGGAGCTGCTCTGTGCAGATGCTCACCTGGGCATGCTCCGAGGATGCTTCCCATGGTTCCCAATCTTCCTTGCGTTTGGCCCTGTAGAAGGTACCAGCCATTTGCTGTCCTATTTCTATAATTAATGACTGTTAGACTGGCAAGTCTGGGCAACATATCACAGGTTTTCAGCATTTTATTTTATTTTTTATCTCTAATCCAAATTCTTTGGATCAAAATTTGTGTTCATACCACAGAATAATAGAATGGTGTGAGCTGGAAGGGACCTTAACGATCACCTAGGCTACCCCTCTGCCATGGACAGAGCCATTTTTCACCAGACCATGTTGCCCAAAGCCCCATCCAATCTGATTTTGAACACTTCCAGGGCTGGGTCATCATCCAGTTTCTCTGTGCAACCTGTTGCAGTGTCTTACTCTCATCATGAAGAATTTCTTCTTCCTTATACCCCATCTAAAGCTATCTTCTTTCAGTTTAAAACCTCTGCCCTTCTCCTGCCTCTTTCCCTCCCCCTCTTTTTTTTTTTTTTCTTTTTTCTTTTTTTCTTAAGCACCCAGGAAACGAAACTCTTGTTTTCCAATGAAAGATCAAATGAAACTGAACTGAGACCCCTCCAACCGAAGGATTTCCTTGCATTTGGGTATGTTCAAATTGATTTCATTGTACTGTGATCCTTTAAAAAGAAATACTTTATTTTGTAAAAGCAAGTTCTTATTATTTGCTGCCACCCAATCTATGTCATCTACAGAGATCTTTTATGAAAATCCACAACATTGAAAAGGCATTAAATAATATTGATCTAAGAGTTAGTCCCTGGGGGAATTTGCTAGAAAAAAGCCTCCCTGATTCATATCTCCCACTGGTGCTCTTAAATAGTGCTGCCTTTTTATATCATTGCTTGCAATGTTAACATTAACATCTAACAATAAAGCTATATCTGACACCTGGGGTTTTATTTTTTCAAGTTACTTTTTTTTTTTTTTATGCTTAATTCTTGGAGTTTTTTTTTTTTTTTTCTTTTTTTTTTTACAAAGTTTTGATTGAATTCCATTGTCTACATTAAATTTCGTTGTCTATATTTTAACCCTGGTTGGCACTCTTTGTGCTTCCTCCTTTACTTTTTATCATTTCTCTTTATTGAAGTATTTGTTCCTTTTAACTAGTTGGCTTTTTGCAGAGCATACCCGCTGTTTTTGTTTAGTTTTCTTTTCTTGTGGAGGAAGACTTTGAAAAATTTACCGTTTTTATCAACATCTCCGTCTCTAAATGTAATGGTCCCAGTAAGGTATGCTAACAATTCCCTTGTGCTTTGAAAAACTCTGTCCTTTAAAAATTCCCAACCCACGTGTCAACAGCATGCCTAGCCACACAGAGTGAACAGCACTAAATCACAGCCCCTAGGACTGAGGTCAATTCAAATTTCTTGCTAAAAGATTTACCCCTGGGAATTTAATCCAATTGAGCTGTCCCTTGACTTCACATCATGAAGCTTTTTTGCTTCTCTCTCTCTCTCTCTTTTTTCCCCTAGAAGCTCTAAATTTTTTAGGTGGCCACAGGATGCCAGTCTTTTACTTGTAACGTTTAGTATTCCAGTGCTTCAGAGTCTGAGTTTGAATGTCTCAGAGATGGAAGGTGGACACGTGTCCGTAAGGAGCTGAATGAACACTTGATGATGATTTTGAGAGCCAAACAGCATAAAAATGGTTCTATATTCTGCTCTACTCAGGATTGTGAACGTGAGTAGAAGATGGCTTCTTGCTGGTGGTGTGCTAGGAGGCCTTATATATGGTATTAGAAAAAAATATATGAATTACATGAAAATATTTTTAAAATGGTATGTGAACATGTAGCTCAGCTGACATTTATCCAAAACATTTTGCATAATAATTGCTGGACTTATTTACCCCCTCCTCCTCCTCTGGAGCTGTAAAACCACTTGTAGACAATGGCGTTAGAAGCATCCTCGCATGAAAGCGCTGGGGGTGTGTGTGTGGAGGGAGGAACTTTAACCCTCATCAGCGTTTCAATGCAATCTATACCCATCGGTGCATTGCCCAGCTGTGTCTCTGGGTCCTTGGTGGCATCCAGCCCTCCAGGTGAGCACCGCTGAAAGCTCTCATTCACCACTCCTCGCTGCTCTGCTCGCCCCTACCCAACACCAGTCCTGTGTCTGGGTGTAGGCTCTTGTTCTTCTTTGGCTGGCTCTGGGAACAATCCTCTGTGCGTTTCCACTGAGTGGGTTGTGAGTGTTTGACCTTTCCGCATTGTCACAAAATGCCCTGCATTATAGTTTGGTATTTTCCCTTTCTATAAACCCCTTTCTGTAAAAGGTTTCATTGTGTTTGCTAACCAGAGCGCTCTTAGCTTGCCATTTTAATGCCCAGACAGAGTTAACAATATTTGTACCAGGAAGCTTTTTCTATCAGCCTCATATTGCTGAAGGATTTATTATCTCTTACAGCCAATAGTTCATGGGCTTGTATTATGAATGTTTGTTGTTTAGAATTTGTCACCGCGAAAAGGCTAATTCCAGATGTGGCGCTGCAGATTTGCAATGTTGTGCGAAGCAGAAGATATTTTTCATAATTATTAATATTGCTTTGGCTGCAGCCCAAAGGCAAGCCGTATCTGTGCATCACAAAATGACCCTGTGAAGATGAGCAAGATTCGTAATGACTTTGGTCAGTAGTTTGTTATCTGCTGTGAGTCATCTCGCGGACCAGCCAAGGGATTTCCATTTCCGTGAACAGAAAGCACCCGAGCACGAGGGGCCTGGAAGAACTGGGTGTCCCTAGCATGCCCCAGCCTTGTTGCTGGTTCAGAAATCTGTTACAGACTGGCTGGGAACAGGAAAAAACCCATGTGGTGACATATCATAAGGACACAAAGTGGTGGCGACATATAATATGGACACAAAGCATTCTCTTCCTTTCAGACCACCCCTCTCTCCTCCTAACATTGGAGAATACTTTTCTGTTTTTAAAAGCAACAACAAAAGAAGGTCATGGTCAGAAATGTTTTTGAAATGATTTTGTTGGATGCATGTAGCTAAATGAATTAAAAAATTTCTAGGGCCATAAGAGCAAACACTAAAAACATTATTATTTTTTTTTCTTTCTGTACTTTTGGTTAGAGCTACTGGGAGGTTTTATGGGAGGGCAGGGAGGAAAAAACTCAGAGGATTTTCATTTTTAACCCTGACCTTAAATATTGACCAACTTCAACAAAGACTTCTAAAGGGGGATTGCTGACTTGGAATGGGGTTTGCACACCTGTAGCTGAGCCTTTACCTATGCTGATGGGAGCAACTGTAGTTTGCACTTATCCCTAAATGAACTCTGAAGGTAAATACTTCCACGGGGCAGTCCAGAAAAGGGATTTTATTTATCTATTTTTGGAGTTAGTCTTGATGCTCTTTTAGGAAGATGAGGTGATAACTGAGCTACTGGAAAACCGAACCATTGGGAATCGATAGCAAGTCGAAGTGACCTCCTTTGGAGAGCCAACCATGTTGCATTGACTCAAGCTCCTTACGCGCTTCACCTTTCAGCCTTGTGTTGCTTTTCAAGTATCTGGTACACAGCCCAGATCTGAGGAGGTCCCAAAGAGGGGAACAGATGGAAGATGAGGGGCATTTGTGGTGTAGAAGGAAAAGCAGGTGTTGCTGCAGGTCTTAAGGTGGGAATTATAGCTGGGAGAACATTTTCTGAGTGTCCCAATGACTCCAGATGTGGTAGACAAGCTAATCACACCTGGGCAATTGCTTTGGGGTCTAACCTTGGGGCATGTGATTAAGTTGATTAGCACCGTAAGTCCTCTCCTGTTCCAGCAGAGTGAAGGGGACCTCAGGAGCCTAAGGCAGGTCCCAGCTTTGCAGAAGAAGTAGTATTTGTAGTGTTTGTGTGCTTACACATGCAGCAAAGTTTAAGTGGCTCGGTGGAGCTTTGTTAGGTACCACAAGCTGCTGACACTGCACGTGTTCAGGGGAAGCATCTTCCCAGCAAACACAAAAGCACTGCCACTGCCTTCAGGAGCTAGATGAAGGCAAGAGCAGATAGGACAAGGAGCACCTACCTGCTAAATAGGAGGAGGAATCTTGTGCTGGACATGATGGGCTGCCCACAAAATGGGGGAGCTGTATTCCCCTTACCCACTTGTTTTTGTTTTTCAGACTTTTGCGAGGATTTTGCCTTGGAGACATTCACCCTAATGTCTATAAGATGTTTGTCATCACCTCGCCTGTTCCTACTCATTATTCCCTCTAATTCAAGGAAGATCGCAGTATGGCAGCTGGATATGTGAGCTGTGCGTGGTTGCACCTCAGGGATGTGGCCCTGGGGCTGAAGGCAGCTGAGCAGCTCTGGGCTAGCAGCAACCAGCCCCAAGCCCCCAGCAGCATTCACTCCCAGCTATTTGCCTAATTTCCCATCCCCTTCCCTGGATTTTACTTCATGGACCTCAGTTTCTTCTCTATACCCATCTCCTTCTCCAACTTTGCACCAAGCTGGACCAAAAGAGCAGCAGTTTCTATATGAACACACAATTAATCCCATATTTAAATTGTGCCACTGTGACCTAGTGAATTATGCACGGGGCTGGGAACCAGAAATCAATTGAGCTCTAATTCCCAGCCCTGGCATCAGCTCCCTGTGCATATTGCTATAGGCAAGTTATTTCAGCACACTCTATCTCCATTTCTTGCCTATAAATCGCACATGCTAACATTAGGTGACGCAGCAACATCACAGATGTACTGAGATATTTGGGTAGAAATGCACAGAATTACCATGATGGATCCCACTTTAAGACTGTGTACTGGGATCCTCGAATAAGATGTTTATTTAAAAATGCATCCACAGCAAACATTTACCAAGCTTACAGGATGTCTCAGGCTTTGTCTCATCTTAATAAAATATAGAAAGTCTGGGGGAAGTATTTCAAATTATCATATGAAAGACAGATGAAGATGAAGGGAGGGTTTCAAAAAAGTAAAATAAGCAATAATTTTTGGTCCCAAAATACTAGTGCTAAATTATCACTCCCATGCAGTCCAGCATGGTGGCAATTCAGAACTCCAGGGGTCCTTATCTCCCATTGCTCATACAGAAACTATTGCATATATTGCCATCGAGAGCAGAGCAAACACAGCCTGAGCTCATTTGCATCGGTGAGAAGGGTGCTATCAAGTATGCATGTCAGCAGGACCTTCTGATTTTTGTTAGGTTTCATTTTGACCTTGAATGAAATGCATTTAAGAATGTCTTTGTGAAGTTAACATTGTTCTTTAGCAATGAATCAGTAATACACAACGAACGTAAGAATGATGGAAGGAAAAGGTAGGTATTACAGAAGGTTACAAGCCTTTCTTTTTTTTTTTTTTTTCTTGGCACCATTGGCTGGGTGGTTTGTCTCCTATCGGTGTCTCTTGCTACCAACCTGGTGCCCATTACACCACGCTTTCAAGCTGATCATTACACATTGCAATTATTACCCACTAATGGATGAACCTGGAACACTGAGTGATTCTATTTATTTATGTATAATTTTTAAAAAATGGAAATATCTAGTTGGAATCACTGTTTCCTGAAAGGTTTCAAACACCACCTGAGACAAGGTTCTGTTCAGCTGGTCTCCAGCGTGATATTTCCATGGTTCAACATTTGTACAGCATGGGAGAGCCAAAATGGGAGCTCAGGAAAGGCCAAGACTTTAAGCTGCTTAGGTGGCTACACGGAGCATCCTGGAAAAAGTACGGGGCAAGGAGGGAAGAATAATTTAGATGGTTTAAATACCCTTAATTTTAATTAAGGATGGTGGCGCTGAAATTTGGAATGTGTTCAGCCTGATAGCTTCCCTCCAATGAAACATCCCTGGTGTGGCTTCTGGGTTTGTTTCCTGCATTGCTGAAGCTTTTGTGTCATGTGGGGCTTGACAGAAGTCAATTCATGAGCTGGATTGTTGGATCCAGGATGCATATTTGGAGTGCTTTAAGCATACGTTAGATTTCCATTGCCATCGGTGGAAATCAGGTACTTTTGGGACTTTTCAAATTGGACTCCTTCTCTTACTGAGTGTTTATACAAAAAGTTGAGCAAAGTCCACAAAGGAGATGACAAATGCCGTGTCCCAGGTCTGCTGTGTTCTCTCACAGGCAGAACATGGGGCCCCTTAATGCCGCCTTGGCGAAGTCGCTCTGTTTGCTCATCCTTTCCCTCTCTCCTGTCGGGGAAATGTCACTTTAACGTTTATGCAGACATAAACTTGTTCGCTGCAAGGTGATTCATGGGGTAGGACATGCCGCGCTCCCTTTGGTCTCTCGATGTTTCAGCCAACTGATAAATAATCAAGAACCTTGAATGTTCCTCTCTGTCCATCTGTCTCCTCGGAGCGCTTTGTTTGAACAGTGGTAATTTATTGGTGAGTGCATTAAAAGCCAATCGCTGTAATGTCACGAGCATGAATTACCGCAGTATGTTCTGTCATTTGGGGGCTTTTTCAATGCCAGGCATCAGCCTAATCCCAGTGTGTGCGGGTGTTTCATTGTTGTCATTTTGATCCTCTGCATTTTTAAGCACCCTAATTAAATATTAAGACTGAAAAATAAAAGTTTTAAATCTTCCAAAATCCAAGCAATGGGAGCTTTTTGGGCTAGGGGAAATGGTGGGAGGGAACATCCCTCTTTTCCTCCCTGAACTTTATAAGCTTAAGTCCAAACTTCTCAACCTTATACCTTTGTTATCATTATTTTCGGATTGTCCAGGTGAAAGCTAATACAATGAACGTCTGTGGAGCCAGGTCCTTGAAGAATAGCTCTGCAAATTGGGATTTTCTCTCGGAAGGTCAGAGTCGCAGTCTCTGCTTAGGTTGGCCTCCCCTCCCTTCCCCTCCTGGCAATGACTGTATGTCAAATGATTGCACTCTTGAACCGTGAACTCCAAGGCCTGCGCTCCCACTGCTGCTTGGCAGGAAGAAGAAATGATTTTCTGTACGGAATTAAGTAGCCTTCTCTCTTTCTCTGATTTTAAAAATGTATTTTTCAAAAGATTACTCTACTTTTGAAGTTAGCACTGCTCCCTGCGAGGCTGGCAGTCTCCAAAAACAATTAGAAAAGAGACCCTCGAAGGCAGGATCTTGACAATCTTGCAAAAGATATAATTTTAATCTCATAGACTGTCTTGGCACGCTGGGTGAAAACAGGCTTTGTCCCTGGGATGAAAAATGATGGGTTTAAAGCCAAATTCTATCTTGCAGTGATTATAGAACAGGCTAAAGTGCCATGGAAAGCATGCCTAAATTGGCTGTCTTAATCCATGGTCTAAAATCAACTGTAAAATTCAGGGAAGAGGAGAAATCCTCCATTTGTGGGTATGTCATCTGCATGCATGTCCCAACCACCTTGACCTGCATTACATCTTTGCAGACACAAAGCTGGGACCGAAGGTTTCAGTGGCTCGCCTCCCTGGTGGCTTCTCCTTCCTCCTGTGTAACCTTGGCCCACTGCCTCTCCTGGCATCTGTGGACATCCAGCACCTGCTCCCAGCTCTCTTTATGTATTTATATTTTTAAATATATAAAATGTTTACATACACATACACAGACCTTCATTGCCCACTTGCTTCTGATATGCAGCCACCCCCTTTCTGCAGGCAGAAGTCTTCAGGTCAGATGTCCCATCCTGCCCATCTCATTCCCCTTCTGTCTCCCCATGCTCTACACCACCTTACACCTCTGGGTGCTTTTAACCTGTGCTGAATTCCTGCTGTGCCTCGTCTGTTTGGGTTGCCCAGCCCTGAGAGGTGTCCTGTGGGAAGCAGGAGGTTTTGCAAAGTGTGTTGCTGCCAGCTTTCAGCCAAATGCTTGGCCACAGATTTAGAGTTTTGCACAGCTGACCCAGGAGAGAGACCCTAGGGAACTGCTGGTTTTGATGGTGCTGTGTTTATTTCCATAAGGAGCACAGAGAGTCAGTTCCTAGGTGGCCAGGAGGAATCCAACATGGGAAATTTCACGGATTAAATCTCCAGGTCCCTTCTGTCAGCACCCCAACCCAAAAGCTCTGTCTGTCTGGGTTTGCTGTCTGTCCCTTTCCCCCCCTAACAGAGGGGCTGCTTCAGCTGCCAGGCTCAGGTTTGGTCTGCCAATCCATCCTGAAGTTTATGCCTCAGTAATGAGTGAATGTGGGGCCTGGCGTGCTTTATAAACCCATAAATCTCTTCTGAGTTAACATGCAGACCAGGGATTCTTATCTGAGGGCTGGGCTGGTGCTCTAGGGGAACAGCCATGCCAGTGACCTCCATTTAGTCCAAATTTTGTGTTGCGCTTTTTTTTTTTTTTTTAAGATAAGCTCCCACACAGCTCTGTCATTGACTACGTGGGCACAACAAATTCAGAGCTTCTCTGTTGTGGCTAGACCAATTTACTGACGTCTGGTACCTTGATTTAGGAGCCATTGTGCCCAGGCACAGCTCCTCAAGCAGCAGGTTAGTTTTCCTCATCTGTGTTTAGTTTTTCCCGTCTTTGCATACACACAGCCGTGCCAAAGATGGGGCTGTGGATGAGGGAGCCTCTCTTTACCTCAGGGTAAAGAGAGGCTTTTAATTCGTTTTGTCTATGACCTGAATTCAGTCCCCGTGGCTGCCATGTCAGCCTGATGAGCCTGTTGGCTTGGTCACTGCCATGAGGCCTGGTGATGCCTGTGCTCAGTGAGCGCCCTTCTCTGTGGCTTCAGGGAGGGCATATTGGGTAGGGGTGGGATTTGCTGGGAGATCTGATAGTGCTCGTCAGTTCTGTTTGCCAGAGACATGAAATCTGATGTGTCCTAGAGTTGAGAGGGCACGTGTCAGTGCACGTCACACAAATGTGATGTACCCATCCTGCCAGGGCGGTTTGCACTGAGGGAAATCACACCTCTCTTATGCTGAGGCAGCAAATGTGCAGAATTGGTATACGACTTACTGAAAATAATGAGAAATATGGCTCTGATTCCTGTTAGAAAACCTGAACAACCAATGTCCTTTGTGCCAGGTCAGAACATTTATCAGTGGGCTGCATGATTTTCCTCGCTCCACCTCGAGATCCAGGTTCCCCCCATGCTGAAGCAGTTTTGGGGAGGTGGTGTCCTATCTCCTGCTCCAAAAGAGACATCTGAGCTTCTCAGTCATGAGAGGAAACCTGGACCCTCCGCTTCCTAACTCAGAAAAAGCTGAGGCTGCTCGGGGAGCTGAAGCATGGAAAGCCTCCTTTGCAGATCCCAATGGGCACATACATGACATCGATGCAAACCCAGGCGGTCTTGCTGAGGTGACAGCATTTCTGAGCACAGTTGCAAAACTCCAGACAGCTGGGTAATTACAGTGGCAAAAATTATGTGTTTCTGTCCCTTTAGGAGCCTCAGGTGATAAATGTTTTGTGGATTGCAGTCCTGTACTTGAATGGCCAGTCTCTGCCCAGGTCTCCTGTGGTTCCTCATGCCTTCAATGGGCCTAGACGTGGGACACCATATGGGCAGGCTGCTTTAGTTTTGAGATAAGTTCTCCAAAGAAATGCCAGTTCTCCTGTATCCTTGTCACAGGCCCGTCCAGGCTCAGCGTGAAGGAGGCTCCCCAGGCAGTGACTCAGCAGTGCTTCCTAAAGTTAAAAAGAAAATAAAAGTCATGCTTCATGGAAAATAAACCTCTGTAATTTGGGTCTCCGGCACCACCTGGTCTTCCATTTTCTCCCTGACCTCTTATAGGATAACATTTCCCATGCTGATTGTATTGGTGTAGCATGGAGTGGAGTACAGTCAGAGGCTAATCTTTTTGTGATAGAATATTAGATTCTTCATTTCAAGAGGCTCTTACAAACAGCTTTTCATCAGGCTGATAGAAGATGGTGGGGATGGAAAGGAACTTGAGGGAAAAATACATGTCTTCCTCCCAGCAGCTTCATTCTCTTTTTCTTCATGGCTCTTGTGTAATGGCAAATGGTGTAATTCTGGGTTGTAATTTCCAAAAAGGTGTTAAAGGATGAGCAGCCAGCTTGACCAAACCTTCCCCAGGAGGCTACGGTGTTCAGGACTGACAAGACACCTGAGGTGGGACACCAGAAACTTGGACAGAGGAAAAACCTAAAACCACCTAGAGCTGCAGCATCTACATTGGAGGAGACCTGCAAATGAATAATGCTGACCATGCAATTATCATGCCATTTTTGAAGGTATGCAAAGCTACATGTTAAAAACCATTTATTGCTATTTATTGCCATATTTGCATGCAAGGCAATAAGAGAGATGTCCAGAAGGGATCTATTGGTTAAAGTAAAATATGAGTGACAATGAAGCAAGTAAAATGCAATACAACAACATATAATAATACCTCATGTTTTTTTATGTTGTGTAAAAGCATGAAAAGTTACAATCTGAAGACCTGGTTATTTTTTTTTATCATGGGATGGACAACTATAGACAAAGGTAAATCCTCTGCCTCTGGTTGCAGTTCTCAGAGCAAACCTGATGGGCAGTGACAATATTAGAGTACTTAAAGAAAATAGTGGGATCTCTCCTTTCTGAAAAAACAGTTATGTGTACCAGCCTGGTTCATCTCCCTCATCCTTAGGGGATTCAGATGGTCCTCTGCTAACTCCTGGAAGAGAGGCAGGGTTTTGTCTGAGCTGCTGTCAAGGAAATAGCACGGGATTTAGGATGTTCATGGGAACATTGATCCAAAGGGTCAGCATAAGAAAGGGTCTTTGCTTTGATACCTTACAGTTAAGGCTCTTATTGGGAACTTGGGAGTTGAAGGAGGCAGTGACCAAAAAACATTTTTCTGTTGTTTGTGTGCAGGTCATGTTTGTGTTTAATTCAGGTGTTAGTCTTGGCCTTCAGGAAAGGAGGTCTTGGCCAAAAATCCTGAGGAGATGGAGCTGCTTCTGTGCAGTTGTGGGTGAGGAGCCTCCAAGAGAGGAGAGAGTGCAGTTGTGTCCCTGTGTGCAGCATCTTCCACTGGCTTGGCCTGAAGTCACTTTCTCCTGTGTGTGTGTGTGTTTTTGGGGAATTCTTTCCATTCCCTCTCTGAAGTGTCCTGATCTCCTGCTGTCTGTTGGAGGTAAGGCAGATTCTGGATTCGCTCCCTGTGGTACCAAAGCTTCAAAACAAAACACATCAGCTAATTGTGAGAGCTGAAATTGTTTATGGACCTGGCCTTCGAAGTCAGAGCCTCAAAAGTCTTTAAGTACCTTTGGGGATCCATGCGCAGGATACCATGGTGATGAGAATAATATTTGGAATTCAAGTCTTGTCTGCTGTGCTTCAGCAGCTGGAATGGGCAAGCAGCTGATTATGACCATAACAGAAATCATGCCAAAACCCTACACACGCATAGTTTGGAGTGTTGGCTTTTTAATCAGACATATAAAACTCTTGTTATCTTTCTTAAGCCCTGCTGGAAACAAAATTTGGAAGGAAAGCTCCTGTTCAATATTCAACGTCCCTGTGCAATCTGAATCTTTACCGATAGAGCTACCTTTCAGAGAAAGTCCTTGCCAAAGGAGGAAAGACTAGAATGTAAATTATTTTCTTGATAAGTCTATCTGGGGCATTCGTATACATCCACCAAGAAAAAAAAATATCTGAAAATGCAAATGATTCCTACTAGAGATCCATACCAACATTGCTGGAATTCGGCCAAACCTGCCACTGTTTGATTCAGGTTTTATAAAATCAGAGCTCTAGGGACAACCTGAAAGCTTAGGGTGCTTTGTTTCTCAGATGAAACCATCCAGATCTATTAGCAGACCATGGTAATTGTCAATACAGCACTATTGTGGCAACACTGACAATATCTGGGGACAGATGATGCTTTTCAAAGGAAGCACCGAGGCACCACCACATGTTCACATGTTCATGGATAGGTACATACAGATTTCCTCCACCTAAGTTTTTAGCTGCCCAGATGCAAGGCAGCTCTGGTACTGGTGGTTTATAATGGAGTTAGCATGTGGCTCTCCAAGCTGATACATCCAACAACTCACAGGACTCTCCACAGGATGATATCAGATTTGGGACCAGTTCATGATCAGCCAGATCACAGCACAAGTCTATCAGTCCCAGCCATGTGGGATTCAGCTGAGCAAATAAACTGGTTGTTTAGTCTTGCTTTGGCACCCCAGAAGTTTTGGCACGTTCAAGGCATGATTCATCTTGCCCTAAAGCTGATATCTAAAATAGGTCAGATGAGTGTGTTGTAAAAGTGCCTGTTCCTCTTCATGGTTATGAAGGAGAGGAGGCTCAGTAAGTTGCAGATGTCTCCAGTGTGGATGTCTTGAATTAGGCAAGATGAATCCTGCCTATGCTCTATTTTTTTAAAATGCCATGTGTGATGGATACTTGGATCTCAGATTGGAAGTAGAAGCCCAAATAAAAACCACAATGTCCTCAGGGGCCCTCAAAGAAATGCAGTTGTACTTAGCTCGGTTTTAACCCGGAGCCCTGAGGTACCTTTGCCTAATTTTTAGTGGCTATCAGTTACCAGACACTTCTGTGTTTGGTCCTCTCACTTTTATTCACAGACTAAATTCAAAGATTTAACAGATATTCTTACAGATTTCCCCCATCACTTTAAAATGATTGGGATCAGGTAGCATAAACATTTCCCCTTCCTCTGTAGGACTTGTAATGATGAAAATAGGATTTTGTTCCAAGTTCCTATTTTTCCCCTTTGTTTTGTATCAGTCCATAGCAGTGGAATTGTACCAGAGCTAACACAGCTAAGAAGAGAAGATCTTTTGAGTAGTTTGGTACGTCATGAGCATAGATTTCAAATCAATTTGCACTAACAGCTATGGAAAGCAATATAACAAGCCGGATCTTTTCTGTCTCTTTCTCTTTCTTACATTTGAAAAAATAAATCTGAACAGCGACATAAGTGAGCCTTGTATAATTACTCTTCCATTTATATTTCTAGACTTGTCAATCTGGCAAGCATCACAGAGCAGGATTAAAAGCTTTCTCCTTCTCTCTCAATCAGAGATTTCATTTGCTTCCGCGTTGTACAGTAAATATAATCAGTTCGGCAGGAGATGGTTTTGTTTTCTGAAATGGTGGCTTCCTAGGCAAGGGAGTGCTTATTAACAGCCTGGAGAGGGAGAAATGAGCACCCAGCACAGGCTGCTTCTAGGGCCCGAGGCAGAGTGTGTGGGGCTGGAGTCGAAATGAGGTGCTTGGGAATGTGTCTCCCCAGCTGGAAACCCAAAGGTCTCTATTCCCTGTTGGCTGCACGGGGATTTAGGGATTTCATTTAGGGACTTCAGGGAGATGCATTTAGGCACAGTCTGGGTAGGAGTGGGACGATGCCATGATTCATCTGGGGGGTTACTGGGCTGAGGGCAGGAGATCTGAGCACACAGATCAACCTGAACTCCTTTTTTCTCCCCAAAAGTGAGGTCTCGGAGAAGCTCCTCCAGGCAGACATGGTCCACAGGCAGGACAGAGGAAATCATCTTTTGCCACGGGCTCAACCCCGGTTTGGGAGGAAGGCGAGGTGCTATGGGATGGTGGGGCCATGTTTGCTGGGGCTGGGGCTCAGTGCCTACTGATGAGAGCCACACGTTTGGGTTGCTTCGAAAGGGAGGAATTTCCAAAAAATGAACAATTGTGCTTTGGGTGTTTGGATATCCCTGAGTCTAGACAGCAGCAGAGCAGGGAGTTTTTACTGTTGTTTTCTGAGCAGGTAAGCACCTAAATTCCACTTGCAGCTTGTTTCAGTTGTCTTGTCCTTTTTGTACAGACTTGCAGGCTCTGTGCCTCAATTTCCAATGCAAAATACAAAAAAAAAAAAAAGAAAAAAAAAGAAAAAAAAATACTTTGGTTGATCCTTGACAACAGCCAGTATGTAAATGCAAAGCCTCGCACTGTCTCTCAGTACAGAGCAGCCTTTTAGTGCTTAACTTTCTAACTTTCACGTGGTCAGACCTGCAGAAATGCCAGTACTTCAATACTTTCGCTGATTGTTCTGCTTCCCAGTTCCATCTGTGGATCAGTGAGAGATGTCAGGTTTCGTGCAGCGTAAGTCCTTTGCCAATCCTTCATTAAACAAAAAGCAAACCTCACCCTAAGCCCCACATAAGTTTTTTTTCCTGTATCTTTCTCAACTTGTTTAATCCCTTTACAAGAACAGAGTGTAAGTTTTCTATTTTATTTATTTATTTTTTTTTACCTCCTGACTGTAAAACTCAGCTTAAGTATTGATGCTTCTGCTTTTTGTCTTGTCATCACTAATAAATATTCTGCAGCGGGACTTTTGGCTGACAGTTGTGACGAGGAGCTGGAGTGCAGTGGAAATATGGGATCTTCTGTGGCCACGCTGACAGCTGAGATGGGCCGCATGGCCCCAGAGGAGATCTGGCCCCAGAGGAGATCAGGTCCCTGGTCCTGAATCCGTACAGGGAATCTGCCTGCAAAAGGCGAAGCCATTTTACAGCCTGCATTTAGTTAGCGTGATGGGTTCTTACAGCTGACATCAGGGCTCTGCAGCATCCTACAAGGCACTGAAGAAACTCATAATTAAGAGCAACCCTGCTGCACCGAGCATGTAGTTGAAATGGAAAACAGAGAAAGTGGGCAGAAGAGGCCGCGATGGAAAAACAAACTGGTTTTCAGTGACGGTGAGGTTGTTAGTGCTGAGCCGCTGCCGGTATTGGAAGGAGACAAACCAGTGCTTGAAGCAGGGACCTCTGGAGCCCTCGTCTCCTGGAAAGCAAGCTTTAACGAGCCGGGGGGCGAGCAGGGAGGAGAAGCTGCAGCGACAGCAGCAGCGAGCATCCCGCCCAGGGAGGCGTGCAAGCTGCTGCACAGCCCCGCAACCAGCCAAGAGCAGAGCGAGCCAAGGCGCCAGCCCGGGAGCCAAGAGCAGCTCCAGCTGCCGCTTTTGGGGAAGGAGGAGGAGGAGGAGGAGGAGAGGGGGGGGACGGACTCGGCGACTTCGCCACGCTTGGCACTCGAGCCCGACAGCCCGGCCAAGCGTGCCCCTGGAGTGCCCGTAGCGGTAGGCAGCGCTTCTGAAGCAGATAGATAAAGAGGTTGTACGGGGACCACTTCCCACACAGCAATTAACAGGAAGAGACGGCACCGAGCGAATATTTCAATTGCGCGTACAGGAGGTGCCAATATGTTTTGCTGTTCTGCGATTGTGTTCTGTGGGCGCCAGCAGGGCTGTTACAGTGAAGGGTCTGTTCAGTTGGCATTTCCACTGGAAACCTAATCTTTGAAAGGGGTTATAATTCGGCCGTTTTTAATTAACGAGGGGATTAAACTTGGCACGCGGGCACTCGAGGGCTGTTTGTTGCTGTTTTATTTATTTATTTATTTTTTCAATTCAATCTGTTAGGCCCATCTCAAACAACGCTCTTTGTTTCCGCTTACTGGGGTTGACTTCAAATATCTTCGTGCATATGTGTGTGCCTGTACCTATATGTAAGGGAAATGAGATTTACCAAGGGGAAGGATGGCAGCCAGGTGGGTGAGCAGGATGCTGAAGTACACCACATTCCCAGGGCTGCTGTAATTCACATGCTGAAACAGGGTATGTGGAAGAAATTGCAAATTTTTTTGAATCTCAGACCAGAATTTGGTCCTCTTGGGACACAGAGAAGTTTTTTTCAGGCTTAAGTGTTATTCTTGTACACCATATTTTAATAAATAAATATTAGTAGCTCACAGCTTCAAAAAGAACCAGGTAGCTTGTTGGTAAGTCACTATTAGAATATACAAAGCCTTTTAAATACTTGTAAATACTATGACACTATAAATAGTTACATATCATCATTCTAAAACACCATTCTAAAACCCCAGAGTTTTTTATATATATGTGTGTGTGTGTATACATATATATGTATTTAACTCTGCACCATGTTTGAAAATGGGATTTCGAAAGAGCATTTATAATTTTTAACATATTTACACTGACTTGCAGAATTATAGTGCTGGAAGGAATGAGACAGTACCTGCTATGCCAGTATCACTATTAAAAGCTGCTTTTTTCCTAAGTTGTTTCAAAGAGGTGTTTAAAACCTGCCTTTAATGATATAGACTCCACCTTGTAAGAAAAATCTATTCCTGTTCTCTGCTATCTCAACCACTGAGATTCATTGATTAATATCTAAGTTGAATCTCCCCCTTTTTAACTTAATCCCTTTTATTCTTGTCCTATATGCCCAGGACATGGAGAACAGATTGTTCCTTTCCTTTTCATGGCACTCTTTTCAAGTAATAGAGGGCTGTTGCCTTGTCTATCAGCAGTTCCTGCTGCCTTGGGCTTTCCAGCTTGTCCAACAGACCATATTCGCTATACCTCTGAAAATCTGTCTATCTTTGCAAACACTTTTTCTTTTCTTTTTCTAACCAGACTGGCCTTTCTGGGAATGCTGGAGGTTTTGGGTGGTGTCTCAGCAGCATCCTCACCACTGTCCTTTTGAGCTCAGCAATGTACCTGGACTTCTTTTTCATGTCTGGGTTCTTAAGCATCGCCGATGGCCACATTTCATGGCGTACACAACATGGACTCTCCAGGTAGAATGACCACATCTCTATTTTTGTACTAGGGCTTCACAACCCTGCTGGCAAACATCCTACTGGAAGGCTCTGCAAATGGCTGTAGCTGAACCCTTGAGGTGGTGGCTGGTGGGTCCCAGGTTGCTCACGAGGCTGCGGAGCTCTGTGGTGAGCAGTGGGGTAATGGTGAAGTGCAAATCTCTCAGGCCCTATATTGCCCTACTGAAAAGCCTGCATGCTGTGTGAATCATTTGAACAGGGCCTATTCCTCACAACAGGGGCATACTTTGGTCTCACCAGAAGGTATATCTAGGATCAGGAAGTCAACAAGTTTGTCTCATCCTTGGTCACAATCTCTGGGCAGCTTCAGGAGTTTCTGAGCTCGTTGGGCAACTGCCATGAACAATTTCTGTCTGTCTGTCATGCCTGCCAGGCTGCTGGACTGCAGCCATCCCAGTTGAGGTCTGTCTTCCTCCTGCAGCTGCTCTCCTATCTCTGGGAAGGGGCAAAATGGAAATCTGCAATATGAAACAGGTGAGTTACTAAGTATGAGTTACCTTTTGATTTCTAGCACTCGAGAAGGGATTCAGCCTGAAGTGACACCTATGTTTAGGTGTCTTTGTGTATGGCTAATTTTTTAAGCTTGCTTTATTTTCAGCAGAGATGAAGTCAATGTAGAGAACACAGCAGTAGATGAGACAGGGCTTGGTTTCTTTGACCAAATGCAGGTGTCAGTCCAGAAGATCAGAGGCCTTCCCTAGGACCTGTACCATATTTGCCAGCCCTGTGCCAGTCTTACCTTTCAGTGGAGCTGACTTGCTTCATGGTCTCCACTGGCTTGGATGTGAGCACAGGCACCAAAATCACAATGTCCCACAATAAGATGCCTCAGTGGTGAGATGCGTCCCAGACATCAACCCACCACCTTCCTTGTTTTTCAAATAATACATCCCAAATATATGGGGCTTGGAGAATGCTTTCCTTAAATCCATGGTGAAAACATTTTAGGTCCAACATACTGCTACATATGTTTCCCCTGACTTTTATATTCCTGCTTTGACAGCAGCCCCTCTACCAGCCATGTTTCCAGACTCAGCTTTCGACCAGCTGTTGAGCTGCAGTACGAGGCAAAAGGCATAGGGATAGGAGAAGAAACCTGTGTATTTTTCTCCAGCCCCTGCAACCATCTGTGGCCACACCGCAGTCTGGGGGCTCGCTTTAACTGGTGGCCTCCTGAGGAAACTGAGGAAAGGTGTTTTGTGTGTGTGTGTGTGCAATGCAGTCACCACAGTGACTATGATTACTTTTGGCAGTACAAACTAGACCCATTTCCCTCAATGTAGTGATGGTACAGCACCCAGAAGTCCAGGGCACAGTTCAGTAAATACTATTGGCTTAATTATACTCTCTGGATGGAAAAACTCCTTGGGGCTTTTTGGTTCCTTTTTTAAGATGAAAATTGGGTGGAAGGTGAAGGGCAAGAGCATGTGGTTCTCCTTTCTGGCAGGGCAGAGGGCTGTTCCTTATTTGGGGATTTTAGGAAGGGCATTATTGCAGGGAGCGTGGCATTTTGCATGGGCTGGGGGTTGGTTTTCTCCTACAAGTTGCTTTGCCCCAGAGCAGTGAGGACGCTGTTTGAAGGGGTACAGCAATCACTCTTCCCTGGTGTGAAGGGTTTGTCATCTGTGGTAGTGCTGCTCCCGGGGTATGCATGTTTGTCAGTTGAAATTTTTCTGCAATTTCCTTGACAGGAGCAGCGAGTGACACACATTCCCTGGGGAGATATTTCCACTTTTTTATGATTCTTCAGGCTTCTGTGACATTTCCCAAGTCCAGTTGTTGGAGCCTCAGGTTCAACACTCTACACCACCCTGGACAATATCCCAGCAGAGGTAATTTGGCCCTTCAGCCTTCAGCAGTGAATACATTGACTTCATGGTGTGCACAGTGTGGGAGTGGGATTCTTGTGCAAAACCCTAAAACCCACAGTGGAAACCTGTCACTGAGTGCTCAGTGACACCACGTTCAGCATTTTTCATTCCTGTAAATCCCAACAATTTATTGAAAATGAAGATTAAAAAGAAAATCAAAACCACTTTTCAGGTAGAGATATATAGAGACCTGAAATTTTTAAGTTTTGCTGATACGTAAAATACATTCATACAAGTCCAGGAATGTTGGTTTTCAGGAAAAGCAACATTTAACTGATTTTCTTGGTAAACTCATGGTAGTTGACAGCACTGAGCAGCAAACACAAACTGCATAAAAACAATTGCTTTTCAGAGTGTGTTAACATTGTTTACACTTCTGTGGCCTGAATAATGACATGTAATTGCCAAATCTCTGGTCAGCTGTGAAAATTTAGTTGAAGTAATTCTTGCAGTAACTACCTGGACTGTAGAGGTCCGTGATGACTCTTGCTGAGAGCAAGGGCTGTTGATGGACTGAGTACGGAGTCTTCTCCATACTTGTAATGGTGAAAAGAGAGGGGAAGTGTGGTGGTCTTACCCAGCTGGGCAGCTAAACTCCACCACAACAGCCCTTTCCCCTTCTCAAAGGAAAATGGGGAGAAAATACAACAGAAACAGTTCAAGGGTTGGAGGTAAGAACAAGGAGATCACTCAGCAGTTATCATCAAGGGCAAAACAGATGCAGCATAGAGAGATTAGTATAATTTTTTGCCAACCACTAGCAGACTAGAACTGAGAAACTAAAACCACCTTCCCCCCATCTACCCTCTTCTACGTCCTCCCCCCAAGCAGCACAGGGGAACAGGGAATGGGGGCTGTGGTCAGTCCATGATGCTTCATCTCTGCTGCTCCTTCACGGTCCCTCTCTGCCCCTGCTCCCCGTGGGGTCCCTCCCTCCCACGGGATGCTGTCCTTCCCCAACTGAGCCTGCAGGGGCTGCCCATAGGCAGCAGCTCTTCAGGCACTGCTCCCACACAGCTCTGTACCACTGGGTCCATCCCCCAGGAGCAAACTGCTCCAGCACGGGTCACCCACGGGTGGCAGCTCCCCCCAGACCCTCTGCTCCTGCGTGGGCTCCTCACCACGGGCTGCAGCTCTGGCCCGGGGCCTGCTCCTGCGGGGGCTCTCCATGGGCCGCAGCCTTCTCCAGGCCACATCCACCTGCTCCACCAGGGGCTCCTCCATGGGCTGCAGCGTGGAGATCTGCTCCATGTGGGACCCATGGGCTGCAGGGGGACAGCCTGCTCCACCAGGGGCCTCAGGGTCCCCACAGGCTGCAGGGGAACTTCTGCTCCACTTTTTGAGTGTACATTAGTTCCTGCTCATCCTTCCCAGTGTGCAGCTCACTCCAGGGGTCTCTTCTCACCTCCTCTCTTGACTCCACCAAATCTGGCCCTCTCTGTCCTACTCAGTCCTTTATTTCCATCAGACCTCACAACCTGGTATCTTCATATGCTCCACCCCAAACTGGGATGGGGTTAATTAAGACCTTTGTATTTCTCACCAAAGCAGTAGGGACTCATCTTGGGTATCTGAGATTTGTCATTGACTATGAAGGGCACTGGATGGGGCATCTTTGTACCCTAAGGAGCAGCTTCTCTGACTGGAAACCATGTTGCTAATTGTTTTTTTAAAAAGCCCTTAGTTAGAACTGGTGAGAAATGCTGTGTGAGCAATGGGAGACCTTCATCTGTTTTGCTGTCTTCTTCTGCAGGGATGCCACAAGGAGCAAGGCAATAAGGAGGCTACTTTGAAACCATGCAGGTTCAACCTGTATCTTGACTCCTAGTGCTCACGGTGCTGAACTGGGCTGATTTAGAAGACCTGTAAGGGAACAGAACCAGAAGGAAAATCATGGCTTGGTTATATGCCAACCACTATGCAAAAAGGGAGACCTATCTTATCTCTTTATTATTGTTGTTGTTTGTTACTATTATCATTTGACCAAGAGCCAGCTATGTCCTCTCATTATGTTGTTACAATCAACATTTTCCCTGTGTGCAGCAATCTTCAACCTTGGGAAGATAAAAAAATGTTGATAAAGATATGCTGATAAAGTTGTTAATTAGTTGCTCATCTTTAAAAATATGGCAGCAGGCAACTGTAGAGATCTCTTTGTTGCAGGACATTGTAGGCTGAAATGTGTAGATGCTGATTTCCTCTGCAGGGATCTCACAATATGCTAATTTGTCCTTGCAGCAGGGTTCATTTTTTTAGGTCTTTGCCATTCCATTTTGCAAATCTGTTATGTCAAATTATAATCAGTTATACAAGCACTAGTGGCAGGCCTCCACCAACATATATATGTGTGTGTGTGTGTCTGTGCATGTTCACACATTTATAAACAAATAAAACCACAGGTGTGTGTATATATACATTAACATACACAAATTTGCATATGCATGTATATATTATAATAAAACAATTACATTATTTTATAAAATTAAATGTTACTTTTTTATGATATGTGCATATACACATGAAATTTGAAATCTCTAGGAACTCAGCATGTGAATAGCTAATTGAACTTGTAGTTCTAGGGAACTTTTTTTTCTCTTTCTCTTATTACACTTAAAATAAATATTTTATAGTTTCTATTCAATACATGCAGTTTGCAAGCTTAAGTTGTGTGCTTGACTATGCATTTTCCTAACACTGCCATCTGAAGTCTTAATATAATTTACTTTCAGTAGCTATCATTTGTCATTTTAAATAGTTACACAATAATGTGGTTAGTTCATATGAGAAATGATGTTTGCTCTAAATTTGGCTGTGGTTGTGATATGACTGTTAATGTTTTCATTAGCTGGACACCCACAAGCTGAACGGACAGGTGGCAAGTTTATTTTTTAAATTTCCCTTTCAAACACTACACCCACCAAATTACAATCCCAAAAAGTCACAAGGAAAATTTTCAGCACATTCACTGGGCTTTCTATGCTCATTTCCAGCAAAATTTCATTGAGATGAAGGAGAAAGGCTGAGATTTTCAATCTTTCTGTTAAAAAAAAATCAAATTGCTTTTTTCAGGTAGTGAGAACTAAAAATAGCCCTTACTCATTGAAAATGTTCAAAAACACAGCTGAAATACTAAATTGTGGTATTTCATGGTACACCATATTTCCACAACAGAAGAGTTTACCAGTTAAAGCTGTTTTTTCCTTGGTCTTTAGGCTCCTGGGGTGATTGACAACATGTTTTTAGGGCATTTCAAGAACATGTTTTGGGAAAGCAGCCATGACATCTATCATTAAAAAGACAAACAAACAAAAAACTATTTTCATAACTTTTTAAAAATCCAAATTGTTTCAAGTCTTCTTTTCTGCCCTGTTTTTCTGTGGTTACTCTCCTCAAGAAGCAGATGTGGCAGAAGGAAAAGATTTGCATATTTTTTCCTTCTTTTCATCCAAAAACCTGTAAAGCAGTTGTGAATCACATTCAAAAGGATTCTCAGTTTTTAGTATTGAAGGCCAAGCCAAACAATAATTCATAATTATGTTCTTCCTGGGTCTGTCCTGAGCAACAACAAACAATCTTTCCTAGCAAGGCCAGTTCCGTTCCTGCTCAAAGAGTCTGAGATTATATAGAAGCTTTATTGTCAACCTGACAGTATTCTTCAATCTGGGGTCTTAACATTTCATATGACAATAGAAAATTAAAAGGTTTCATTCAGAAAACTTCAGAAAAAGAAACATTAAATACATTAAATTCTTTTGAGCTACGAGGGATGCTCTTCTGCTTTTTCTTTTTTCTTTTTGCTTTTTTTTTTTTTTTTGATTCCAACCTGGATTTGACTCAAAGCTGCAAAGTGTCATTGCTTTACCTGTTGCTGAACTTTCTGGGGAACAGGCTGGCAGAGGGAATGGAGGGGGTTGTGCATGTTGTGCATGCAAGGATTTGGGGCCGGGGGGTTCATGTTTGCGGGGCCATCGTGAGTTCAGCAAAGGTTGGCCATGACCTAGAGCAGCTGCCAGCTCATCTGTCACAGATGTAAGAAGAGTTGGTGGTGACATTTTTCATCTGTCAGGAAACATGCTATCCCAAATGTCACAGGTCATTTAAAAATATTTATTTATTTATTTATTTGCTAGCTATTTCTCATTTGCTGTTGCAATGGCTGGGGATATTGAAGCTCTTCCTGCCATACCCAGCTCTCTTTGACCCAAGATAGCTTAAATCTGGCCACTGGGTTCTGCTTTTTACAACCAGGAAATGTAACAGCACTTTCCTAAATGAGGAGGGAAGGAATGAGGGAAGGAATGCTTGGAGGCCATGCAGGTCCCATATACAAAATTTATGCCAAGATGGATTGGGTCAACAGCACCCACAGGGAGCTCAAGGTGCCCCAGGCAACCTGCTAGAGGCCATCATAACCTTGCCCCGGGCTACAAGGGCTAGAGCTGCCTTGAACATTTTCTCTCTACGACTACCTGAAAAGGAGGTTGCAGCGAGGAGGGTGTTGGTCTCTTTTCTCAGGTAACAAGTGATGGGACATGAGGCAATGGTCTCAAGTTGTGGCAGGGGAAGTTTAGATTGGACATTTCTTCATGGAGACAGTGATCAAGCATCGGAACAGGCTGCCCAGGGAAGTGGTGGATGTGTTTAAGAGATGTGTGGATGTGGCACTAAATTTAGCATTGGCAATTGTTAGGTCAGGCTGATGGCTGGACATGATGATCTTGGAGGTCTTTTCCAGCTTAAATGATTCTATGATTCTGTTTCTTACCTTGGCTGGAACAGAAAATTGGATCTTTGTGCTTCAGAGGTCACTATTTCTGCACCCAATGCAAATGAAGTTGTTATTCCAAATAAACAAATTCAGCTAAAATAACCTGTCCTTAAATGGAGTTGCCCTTTCCAGGAGCCTGACCCTCCCTGAAGGCATGGGAGTTGTGGGAACATGTCCTTTCCATCGACAGCTTGTTAGCGATGTGACAAGTGGTGCTGCGGTTTCTATAGCATCACACAACAGCATGGGGGAGGATAAATGCTGGAGCATGCGGGGTTGCAGAAGCCCTGGCTAGAATTTGGGTGGGCATGGGACAAGACTATTTAGATGCAAGACAAACAAGAGATGTTTTGAGGAACTGTAGATGAGATGGGAGAGTTGATATCAGTGAGGGAAAGGAGGGAAAGGTAGTTAATAAATTATAAATTATGAGGCTTCCAGTGACAAAGGCAAGAGGGGTTTCTGGATGAAAAGAGAGTCATTTGACCAAAGGGGAAATGGATGGGAATACATGCCAGGGGGAGCAGCAGACAGGTGCTCTGGAAATGCCTCCCTCTGCCTGCTGGACCACAGCTGCCTGCCTGCCAGGTCAGCTGCTGGCTCATACCGAATTCCTTGCTGCCTCTGCTGCCTAAATGTTCCCACCTCCAGTTCACCACAGGCTCCTTACTGTGTGGGCTGTCTGTTTTTCAGATCACCTTGTCCACCAGTTCCTACCCACCAGCCTGCTTGTAGGCACATTCATTACCTCAATCCCCACCATCTTCCCCTCATTCTCCTGAGATATTTTGCCATCCCTGGCTAGCTCTGGGTTGCCAAATCCTGACTCTATTCTCACGACGCTATCACACTCATGTCTTCTCTAAGTAATCATGCCCCATCCTTACATCCTCTGTGACCAAGGACAGGCAGATGAGCACTGAAGGCCACCCTGTGTCCCTGCAGGCATGGGGAGGCTGGTTGGGCTGGAGGGGCAGGGACATGCTGGTTTACTTTCAGCATATGTGTGTGTGTGTGTAGAGGTGAAACCCACCCTAACTATTCATTCTGCCTCTTTGTTTTAATTCTGATACAGCTAAAAGGAGAATCCAACCTTTCTTGGCCTCCATCAGTCAGGTTGGCCTCTGCTAAGAGCCAAACTCTGCCCCAGAAAGCCAATTCAATATAAAAGTCTGTGTGTGCTGATTACCTTAGATATCTTAAACACAATTAAACTTTATCTAGGCAACCCTCTGCCCTCCTCTTCCTATTCCCCTGACCCAGGAGCTGAGCCCACCTCTTCTCCAGGACAGAGATGGGCATCTTTATACCATTCGGAAGCCTACTGCAAATCATGGCAAAGCTCAGCAGCACCAAAACTCGGGGTGGAGGCAGCTCCCTCCCTCTCTGTGACTGTTGCACCCCACGGAGGTGCTTTCCATGTTGGGCTGGGTGCACTAGCGTGGCTGTATCCCCACTTGGGCTCAGCTGAAGAGGGAGATGGAAAAATCATTTATGTATCATGTTGAGGAGTCTCTTTTAGCCCCAACCGGTTCCTTTTTGTAGGAGATTTTGTACATGAAGCTCCATCAGAGGATAAAAATCGATGCCTTTTAGTGTGTTTCCTGCACATGCACTCGACAGCTGACAGCTTTATTGCAGGGTGATGTGGCAGAGAGCCTGGACAGGAGCCCTTCTGTTGTGGTGTAACCCCAGCAGGCAGCTCAGCACCACCCAGCTGCTCATTCCCTTTCCCCAGGTGGGATGGGGGAGAGAATCGGAAAGATAAAATTGTCAGAACTCATGGGTTGAGACAAAGACAGATTACTAGGTAAAGCAAAAGATGTGTGTGCAAGCAAAGGAATTCATTCACTACTTCCCATCAGCAGGCAGGTGTCAGCCACTTCCAGGAAAGCAGCGCCAACCACGTGTAATGGTTTCTTGGGAAGACAGATGCCATCACCCCCAGTGTCCTTCCCCTTCCTCCTTCTTTACCCAGCTTTTATTGCTAAGCATGACACCACAAGGTATGAGATGTCTTTGGTCAGCCTGGGCCAGCTGTCCTGGCTGTGTCTCCTCCCAGCTCCTGGTGCACCTCCAGCCTCCTTGCTGGCAGGGCAGCGCGAGAAGCAGGAGTGTCCTTGGCTCTGTGTAAGCACTGCTCTACATCAACTGAAACATTGGTGTGTTATCACCTCTATTTCCATCAAAAGTCCAAAATGCAGCATCATACAAACCTCTGTGAAGAAAACCACCCTAGGGACCCCATAGCCACTGCAAGCAGGCTCTAATGTGCACAGAGCAAGGACGTGTCCTGGCAAACAATTCTCACTCATTGATTATGCAGAACAGTTGTTCCTGCAGATCTACGCAGCAGCTAGGTGAAGGGCAGAAGATGTTTTTATCAGTTCTGGTGATAGGCTGTTTCTCCAGAGGGTTCCCCTGTGCAACATGCAGAAGCTCAAGGCTAGCAGGTGGGTAAGGTTTGTCTCCTCACAGGCCTTGAACTGGATGTTTAAAGATCCTAGAAATCCTGGCCAAAGGGTTCAAGCTGTGATATTCTGTTATGTTAAGGGGGATCTTAGCATATTTAAAACTGATCCGGCTGTGCACGCTGTTCATAGATAAGAGGTCTTTTCCCCGGGCAATGGCACATGAGATTCCATGGGGTGGACGGGTATTGCCTGGGTCACTAAAGGTGTTTTTGCTGTTGTCTTCAGGCAACATGAGCTCTGCCACACTGGCTGAAAGCTGCGTAGCAAAGAATGTCTTTAATCTGTGCTACATTATCATGGTCATATGGCTTTGGCTGGTTTGAGGCAGGAACAGCATGATATCAGGGCAGCCCACAGTGTCGAGGACTCCATGGAGTTGGCTGTATCTGTGAGGCTGAGGGAGAAACGAGTCCTCCGGCTCCAGATTTGCATAATGGCTTTTACACCTTTAGAGAAAATGGGTTGTATGTGCCAGGAAACTCTCCTTAGCTACCTTTTGGGTGAACTAATGAATGCCAACTACACAAACTATGAACCGTTTGCTCATTTGTTTTCTATCTAAGCCTGAGTCAATTATAATCATAAGAATAAAACATCAGATGAAGCCTTGCTTTCATGCCTGGTCATGTTATGGTAGCCTAGGTGGAAGCACAGCTCAACCTGCTGAGAGTACCTCACAAGAGAAAGTGTGGAAACACCATAAGAAAGTTGGGATTCAATAAAAGAGACGAGGTAGGATTTGAGAGGACTAGGTTAGCCACTGCCCCCCCTGAGAGCTTTGAGAAAAATCAGGCCATCTTGGTCTTTGCTGGTTCTTTCCACTCTGCCTCACTCTTTTATTTGGACTCCAGTTAGTTTGGGATATGAAGTATCTCTCCTCATCCATTTACTCAGTGTCTTGGGGTTCTTACTCTTATAAGCAGCATTTCCATTGCACTGAAAACACTGCAAGTCTGGAAATACTTTCTGAAATGGATCAACTGTAAAACTACACTGCTGTATTTCACAGTAAATCTATCATAGAATATGCTGAACTGGAAGGAACCCACAAGGATTATCGTATCCAACTTGTGGCTCCACAAAAGACCACCCAAAAAATCAGGCCATGCATCTGAGAGCGGTGTCCAAACACTTCTTGAACTCCAGCAGAACCTTTCCCTAACACCCAGCCTGACCCTCTCTTGTCCCAGCTCCATGCAGTTCCCTCAGGTCCTGTCGCTGTCCCCAGAGAGCAGAGCTCAGCACCTGCCCCTCCACTCCCCTCGTGAAGGAGCTGCAGGCAGCCATGAGGCCTCCCCTCAGCCTGCTCTGTACTGAACAAACCCAGGGACTTCACCTGCTCCTCATACATCCTCCCCGCTAGACCCAGCACCATCTTCACAGCCCTCTTTTGGACACTCTGTAATAGTTTTATGTCTTCCTTATATTGTGGCACCCAAAACTGCACACAGTGCTCGTGGTGAGGCTGCACCAGTGCAGCGTAGGGTGGGACAGTCACTTGCCTCAAATAATAAGCTCTTCAAATATTTAATTTTAACTTGGTCAAAACAATTTTACTTTGAACCATTTTCTAACTGCAAGAGGTCAGTTCTTTTAAAATTGCTTTTTACATTTTTTTTTAAACATTTGTATAAAAATAATTTCAGGTTAGGGAAATTGCTTTGGTTGAGTTTCAACAGCATGCTGCTACTGTTTCTGTTGCATTTTGACCCAGAAACTACCGCTTGCTTTGGCAGCAGGTGGCTGGTTGCCAGTTGCGTTCTCATCCTGCAAGTGGCTGAATTTTAGTAGTGGAGTGAGAGATACCCAGTAGCCATTAAAGTCAACGTTCATCAGCAGTTACCTTATTATAGTGGTTTAGAGAGTGCAATTTTCATTTCTTGAAGAAGAAACTGCAGTAATCCTATGTCTCTTCTATCATATGAGAGTATACTGGAGCTTCCATTAATCACTGTAAGTTGCTGAGAGATCATAGGCAGAAAAGCACTTGAAAGAGCAAATACTCTTAACGTTACAAACTTAAACAGGAAAAACTCAAAATTGCTGTAAAAAAAATCAACTTCAGAATCAGAAGGTATAATTATTGTACGCTGCTTGCAACCGGGATCTCACGGATGAAAAAGATGCACAGATTCAGGCTGTCTTGGCTTGCGGTGTTTGCTCCGTTGCTCTCTCTTCATTCAAGTCAATGTAATCCAAGATACACTACTGTGAAGATGTCAAAAGTTGCACTCTAGTCAAAACTGCCCAAATCCAAATCCAAACTCTTATCTAAATATACGTTTTCAGATCTGGGCAGCAATAATACAAAATGCCAGTGTGAGGGAAGTCTGAAAATCAGCAATGACACAGGGGAAAAAAAAACAAGATTTCCTAAATTGCCTGAAAATCCTTACTTGGAAATATTTGTTCTTTGGCATGTGCTTTTACCAGTTGCAGTGTAGCAAGGATGTTTGGGAAAAGATCAGTGATAGGGTAATGGGAGACAGCAGTATAGAAACTATATCCTTTGTAAGTCAAATAAATAAATCCTTTATGCTGCAGTGTCCCTGGGAGGGGAATGTGTCATGCCTGTTATTCATGCACCTACACATTGAACTTTTTATTACAGGGGCCTTTTCCAATTGTCCCAAAGAAGACAGGAGTCTGTAGGCAGGATTGGAATTCCTGAGTTGTCTTTTTTTCCAGGTGAAGAGGGAGGCTCAACGTCTTCTTTCAAGACCGTGTGTTCAAAATTCGTGGCTCAATAAATGCAAAATCCCAGTAGGTGCAGGTGGCTCTTTTTTTTTTTTTTTTTTTTCTTTCTTTTTAATTTCTGCCTCCTTATTTATTGGCTGATCCTCCTTTAAATGGGTTTGTTATTCTGAAGAATCTGCTAAATAGGTTTGTGCAAAAAACTTTGGATTCAGTTCCTGCGGCATTACTGAGTGCCAGGCACCAAGCACAAAATACAACATTTGTGCTGTGTCATCGGCTTCCTCTGTCGCTGGGTATTATTGTTTCTCCATGGCTGGATGCTTCTATCTTTTAAAGCAGAACAATCAGGAATAAAGAATGCCAAATGAGAAATGAACTATGAAGGACAAATATTTCAATTTCTGCACAAATAACCTGTCCTTGCTAGCCTTGGATGATGGTCCATGTGCAAAAAAAAATTTAAAAAACCCCTTATCCAAGGACCTGAATGAACAAAACAGTGATTGTATGTTTATTTATGAAAAAAAAAAAAAAAAAAAAAAAGAAAGAAAAAAGAAAAAAGAAAAAGAGAAAAACCTGCAAGGTCAGAAATTATCACTGTCTTACCTAATTTGGTGTCCTCTGTAGGAATCCCATTGCTTCCACCCTATTTCCTGTTTGAGGTTTTGTCAGGTTTCAACTTCCCGTCATGACTGGTTCAACCATGCAAACGAGTTCCTAGAGCTCGGCATGACATTTCGCTTAACAAGGATTACACTGGTAGGTCAGAAGAACTTAAAACATCGTGCCTGTGCCAGGATGTAAGCTTGAGCACTGGTTTTGTGTGCTCGGTGTGGCAGTGGTGGCCTGTCCTGTAAAGACCCAAGCCTTTTCAAAAATCCCAGGTTAGTCATAACGGGTCACCAAGAATATTAAATGTCTTTGCCTCTGTGCTTTGGAGTGCCTGCTGACAGTTCAGTACAGGAGATAAAAGATCTGTCTGTAGCTCTGATTAATTAAGAACTTACTGCCACATCCTTATGCACTAAGTGCCAATGACAGTCAACGTAATATGTGGTTAGTTTATGACATTGATTTTCCTTGTCATCTATGAATAGCCAGAAATAAACTTAAAAAATGAAACAAAGTTTACAATAATTAAATAACACTCAAGTAGAAGCCAGTAACTATATGACTCTGCTTCTGTTGGGCTGAGTGTTGTCAGTTATGTAAATGCAAGTGCTGCTGATTCTGGAAATCCTTTGTAAGGACACCTATTGCTTTTACTTTTGTCACAAAAGGTATAATATGGACACATTTGGAACAACTAGTCTAAAACATGGTTTTACCTCACTCCCAGGCACAGGAGGGTGCTTCTGAATGCTGTACTACAGAGTCATGTTTGAACCAGGCTATTGGCTGGAAACAGATCAAATTTCTGGTTTCTACATTTATTAGTGAAATGTGTGAAATGATTTTTCATTTTTTAATTCACTCTGCATTAACCGTGTATTCATATTTCTGACCCTCTGGCCACATCCTGCCTTAGTGATTCTTCAAAGAAAGAAGTACAACTAAAACATACTTCTACTTTTAAAATGGTGGACATAAAAACTGCATGTTCTTACCCATGTAAGCCTGGATACTTCCTGGGTGTCAAGAATTATGTTGTCTGGCTTGGGAAGAGCATGCAATATTTCCTACCATCAGTCTTGCTACACTAGCAGAACTTAATCCTTTTCTATCTTCTGCATCATCCAAAAGAATTGATCATTAATTTCTAATTGTAGGACACACAGTATAATCCCAGTGCCGTCAGAGTGTGCTCTTGCTTATCGATGTGTAACCTCCAGGAGACACTTTATTACTCTTGATGGATGAGCCTGGAAGAGCTCATCTTGACTTTCAGATCCTAAGCTGCATTTACAACCTTGGAAGATGAGAATCTGGAGGAGAAACATTTTGCTAGTAAACAGAGTGAATGAGCATACAATAAACTACTGAGACACGGTAATCCCAGAAACCCATGACACTATTAATAATGGGTCCTTTTCAAAGTGAAGCCACACTTCATGCCCCAAAGCCTCTGGAATTATGTTTGGGTAAGCTGCAAACATCACATTCCTTGGAGGGCAATAGCTTGTATCTTCTATTTCTCTGAAGTCACTTGTATATTTTCCTTTATCAGAGATGGATACACTTCCCTTAAGACTCCTCATTTAAGTAGCTTCAATTTTTCCCACTTTATACTTATTGATCTTCTGAACAGGATGGGTTTCCTGGCTGGTGGAAAGTTTTAGATTTTTGTCTTTAAGTTTTTGTTCTTAGGAAAGATGAAAGGAGGACTTTAGAAAAATTTCCTGATAAGAGAGAGTATGATTGTCTGTACATGTAAATATACAAGATTGACTTCCCACCTGTTTTAGCTTTATATCCAGTGGGTAACAGAGTAACTTAGCTGTGTGGAATAAAACCCATGCTCAACTGGAGTCCTATGTAATTTTCCTCCACAACTTGTTAAATTGAAGCATGGCACTGCCACAGAGCCTCAAAAATACTTTAAGGTCCTCTGTCTCCTTAAACACCTACTCTAGGTGTCAGTTAACAAGATGACTGCTGAGTAATGAAATGTCTATCAGTGGTTGTGAGTAAAGTTCATGGTAACCAAAACTCATTAGGAGAAGCCTCGCACATCCATCCTGGAATTTTCACTCCTGCTGCCTGCACGTCCCGAGACCAGTTGGATTTGCAGTCAATGTAAAAAACTTTTCTTCTGTCACAGATGAAACTCTGCCCAATCCTTGTGAATGAGGACCTGCTGTGGTATACTTGTGCTCAAGCTCCTGGCTTTAACGGCCAATGCAGTAGTTTGAGCCTGATCTGTTACATCCATGGCAAGTGATCTAAGCATGTTTGGGAGCTGCCTATCTGCAATGAGTTTTCTCAAGCTCCATCAGAGCTTAAGAACGAGATCCCAAGCTCAGATCTCATGCTTAGACATTACACAAGAAATGTCCCCTCCCCATGCAGGCAGAGCTGTGACCAAGGGTTGAATTGTTGTTCCCTGGGAAGGAGGCACATCAGCCCTAAGGAATTCAACCCTGCATTAGGTACTGCAATGCCCACATCCCATCTGAAGGTATGCAGTGGTATCTTCTGCTGCTGTTGAGTCATCTGCTCAGAGCTTACATCTGGACATCAGTCTACTGCTGCAGTAGTCAGTCTGGCAATTTTCAGTGCTTTGATAGACTGCATTTATGAAAATTTACCTTTCTGTTTTTCAAGTGTTATTGGTTATAATGCAAGTTGTATTGCAGCTGGAACTGTAAGAGACTCATAAGGCTTTTTTATTTTATTTTTATTTTGTAAGATTTGGAGGTTGAGTGGATACTACATTATGCCATTATTATAGCTTCAATATTACTGTTTTTCTTTAACTTGCATTGTTTATTATGCATGCATTGAAGCACAAATGTGGAACAAATGAATCTGATATCAAATTAATGCTGTGATCAGGTTTCCCCCCCTTCCCTCTTTAGTTGCCATAACAATCTGTGATCTTGAAGCAACAATAAAATTAGAATTGCATTAAAGGTGTTTACACCATGTACTCTCCGTCTCCCATTATTATTTTTCACTGTAATAAAAGTATTGAGTGTTTGCTTTGGAAGAGAACACTGTTAGAGCTCTTGCCTTGCCACATCCCACATTACTTTTTTTTACAGCCATTCAAGTTGTTTGTTTTGGGGAGAGGGAAGGCGGGAGGGAGGGCTGGAGCTTTTGGAGGAGGAGAGATTATGTTTATGGTTTTGAAGATAATTTTTGTCTTTTACTTCTTGGGAGTAATTTTGGGCATGCTACCTTTGGATATCAGAACTTCAAAGAAAAGCATCTCCGTTGGCTTTTAAACATGTTGCAAATCTTCCCTCTTTCTACTGTGGTGGAAAGTACATCCCTTAGCTCTTCCCGTTACTGACAAAAAGCAAAATAAACCAACATGTGTGCAAGGAAGAGATGTCATCAACACATATGTGCGCATGTGCGTGGGTGCATGTGTGTGTATAAATGTACGTATATGGTGTAATTAACTCCCCCTCCCGGTGACTGCACAGGCTTCTGCCCCTGGGGACAGGATGAAAGGAAAAAAACATGACAGATGTTAGTCATATTGCCTAGTGCATGACTTGAAAGTGCTCTGGTGGCTCAGCAATGAACGTTATGGAAAAACATTTATGGAACAAAGAGGCTGTTATCTCAGTATCTTGCCTGTGCCGGGCATCTCGGAGCCCCTTTACTGCTGCTCTTATCCAGACTGGCACATTATTCCTTGCTGTGACATCTTTCTGTGCAGCCTTTCTAGATAATCCTTGTGATAAAGCTTCCTTCAGAAAAATGGGAGTTTTTCATTTTTAAATACATAGCGTGATCACTGTATGCTGAGGCCAGACTTGAATAGAAATACCATGAGAAGATTTTCCTTCTCTAACTAACCCTGCTCTCTCTTTCCTTCTCTCACTAACCCTGCTGTTCTCAGATGTAAACCATCCCTTGATTTTCTTTTATTTTTGTTAGTTTAGCCTCTGTTAGGAGCACAAGATCCATCTATTTATGAACATTTTGCGTGATTATTTCCCTGATCAATCTGAAAGTAAGTTGATCAGACAGAAGCTAATTCTAAAGCCTTTCTTGTCTGGTACCAACATCCTTGAGTTCTTTATTTCAGATTATGTACAACACAGAAAATTGTTACATTGGGCACAGGGATGTGGGGGATAAAACATCCTTCATGATAAAAGAAGATAATTTTTTTTTGTAGGAATGGAGAGAGGAATGCCATAAATCTCTGGAGACAAGATCTCTCCAGAGTTGGGCTCACTGACTAATCCTAAAGATCAAAGAGCGGTAGATTAAGTACTACATATTCTGCAGTGGCATGCTAGGTAGAAATCACCTAAAAGCTCACAGCATCACAGCACAATTTTGATTAGAAGGGACCTCAGGAGGACTTGGTGCAACCCGCTGCTCCAGTGTGGGCCAACTTCAATGTTAGGTCAGGTTGCTCAGGGCCATAGCCAGTCAAATTTTGAATGTCTCCAAGGATGGGGATTCTGCCTCCTCTTAGGACCCCTGCTCCAGTACATAGCTGCTTTCAGGATGATATTTTTCTTCCTTGTATATAATTGGAATTGTCTTTGCAGCAAATTCTTGTGCTCATCTTGTCCATGTAGCTTTGTCCTTTTTTTGTATGCCCTTGACAAACATATGACTCCATCTTCCCTATACCACCTGCTAGGCAGCTGAGAAGGTCATAAGTCCTTCCTTCCCTTCCCTGAATCAAATTCTTCTCCAGAAGGAACAAAGCCATCTCCTCAGCCTTACCTCACACATCATGTGCTCTGCCTTTCCCATCATCTTGGACTATCACCTCAATGGATTCACTCCAGTTTTCTGATCTCTCTCTCTTTCATTGGTTGCCCAAAAACTGGTACTGTGCCTAAAACCTAGAGTACTGTGGCCTCACAACGATGAAGTAAGAGAGTAACCAGTTCTTCTGGTGTGCTGGTAGGACAAAGATATTCTGGGATATTTCTCATACTGATACCGTAGAGCATTTTGAAGCTGATGCCAGCTGTCAGTGCCAGTGGCCTGTGGAAATGATGGCCTTAGGCCTGTTCTCATTATATAAAATTCATAATGATCCAGGCAAAAATCTGTAGTTGGCTCAAAATGGGTCCAAAGACTAAGTGAAATTGGGCAGTGGCTTTTAATCTTAATTGTTGCCTGTCAGGATGAGGGCTAAGGTGGTGTGGAGCAGTTGGGCCTCCTGCTGCCTGTTGCAGTTCTGGTCCTGTTAAGGTTATGCTCACTACATGATGCTACAAGCATGCTCGTTGACTGTAGGATGTAGGATGTTGACTGTAGGATGTTGATTGTTGAATGTAGTCTCTTGGAGAAGGCTTTCGGGCATAGCTGTCATGATAATTCAATATAGGCTCAGGAAACAAGACCAGACCATTCTTTAATGCAATTCTACCAGGCTTTGCACCCCAGACATCTCATTCTGTGCTCCAGAGCACTCAACACACCCTCAGCATTGTGCTGTAAAGTTGTAAGAGGAACTGCTTGGGAATTAGGAACTGGGTGACCCCTTCCACTCAAATGTTTGAGGGCCATAAGGCGCTACCCTGGAAAAATAGATCAAACTGCAGACCAGTTTGCACACTGGCCCACATATTCTACAGGCTGCTGTCCCAGTCAGCTTGGATATAAGGTAGTTGGCCTCCAGTTTCTGAGAGGAGGTGAAATGAGGGAGATTTGCTGTGTCCAGTGTTATTGTAGTACAGTCAAGAGAGTTATGTTTGAGTCTTGCTTAATACTAATATTGCAACCATATCAGTATAGCACTGTGGTGAAGAAAAGTCTAACCAGCTTTGGTCTGGGGAACGTAGATCCTTGCAGATGAGTCTCTACTCTCTTCAAGACCTGAAATTGCATCCTTTTATGTTGTGTCCAACTTCTTGGAGGTAATGTGCATGTCACAGTGAATGGAAGAGATGTGTATAGCCATCACATTTCTAAGCTTCTGCCTTTCACAGTAAAGGCTTTGCACTAAAAACATTTGCTGTTATTGAGAAATCAAATAAAAGCTATCTGAGAACTTGATTAACTTGCTCTTCAGATGATCCAAATCACAAGGTTTGCTGCACCACTTTCATGTACTTGCTGTTGTACTTGTGCTTTCCTTTGGGTGACTTAGTGCTACACAGAACAGCTTTGAGGGCACTCAAGTGATTTATAGCATGCTTTCTAGTTGAGGGCATGTATTTATCATGTTACAACAAACAAGTGATTAATAGTTGCCATAGTGATAATGAGAACTTGAAGTCTTTGGGCACTACAGAGTCAAATGCAAGCCTTGGCACATCTTTGCTGCAAAGCAGTCATGGTGGGGTCTTAAAAATAGATGCTCAGGAACTAGCGTCACTTAGTAACACTTTAACACCCTATGGAGAAAACACTAAAAAATAATCATACGCTTATTTAGAAATGAAAAAAAAAAACAACCTACAAAACAGATGGGAAAGACTCACTACAGGTTTCTCACTGTAAAAAGGAATTTAGTTTTTTTTTGTTTTGTTTTGTTTTGTTTTGTTTTGTTTTTTTCAGAATCCACTTCTTTTTTTAATGCAATCGAAAGATGCTGCCTTTCCTCCGCTAACCTCTTCCTCTTCTTTCCCCTGGCACAAATTTGCTCACTGAAATGTTATATGGACAAAATCACAGCTTTCTGGGGTTCTGCCAATGTTTCTCTTTAATCCAAGGCACAGAGACATTTCTCGTCAAGTTTGCTTACCAACCAGCAACAACAAGTCTTTGCAAGGATGCACATATTTACCCACCATTATTTCATGATATTCTGCAAAGGAAAATGTCATTCAGACATCTGTGGAGTCACTAGAGAATATGGGCAGTTTCTGCATCTTACAGCTGTTTGCTCAAGACCAGGTTGGCCACAAGAGTATTCAATAGCCTGAGCTGCACAATGCAATGGTCAAAGGGGAGTTAGAGGTGTGAGACCCAGGCCCAGCAGCCAGTAAAGTTAATTTGGCCTAACATGCTCAAAATACTCCTCAAAAAAACAGCACTGTGCAGGAAAACCTTTAACTTGGGTATCACTCACGAGTGTCAGTTTGCTGAAATATTTAGCCTTGAAATGAATACTCAGCAAAAGCAGAAAATAAAATGGTGAGGTCCAGACTGGCAAAGCCTCTCCTCTTCTACCTGATGCCTCCCAATACCATTTATCAGTGAGACTCTCATAACCTACAGGGAGAAATAGAGAGAAGACTTGTTGGCCATTAACTACTACAAGAAATAATTAAACGAGAGGGAAGGAATCTGAAACCACTGGGACATGAACAATCTTTGTTTTGTTTACCAGTACACCGAGAAATTTCAGCTGAGTATCTGCAAGATGAGTTGACTGATTTATCCAGGAGATCAGAGAAAGAGAAAGGCAGGAGGTATTCTGCCAAAATAAAGAACACACACTATATTGTTTGGCATCAATGTACAGCTAATATCCTCCGGGGGGGGGGGGGGAGGGGGGGGGGAAGAGAAGTGATGAGAAATCTCCCCCTTGTGTTACTCCTCCATTTTTCCACCCTTGGGTTTTTTCCTCTGAACAGCTCAGAAGCATCAAGGTTCTGTACTGTAAAATTGGTGTAACATTATTTTTCTTCCTTCCTCAGCCTGTGTTTTCAGTAATCTGAAATCACTGTCAGCTCTTTGGAGTGCTGAATGTTTGAAGGTGCTGCCTCAGGCAGGGGGTCCTGACTTCTGCAGCGGTAAATTAAAGAAAAGTTTCAGTGTTAGCAGATATTTCCATCAACTCACACAGCCATCAGACACCCCAGTCCATGGATGCCTCTACTTAGACAAACGTCTGACGGTTGCACTGATGCTGGCTCGTGGCTTGGTCACTTTGAACTCACAAGAACCTCGTGTGTATGAGCCCTATTCTGCAGGTGATGCGTGTTCCACAGAGGGTGCACCAGCAGATCAGATGTGTCAGCTCACAGCAGGAGAGGATCTGGTGCTCTGCCTTTCTAATTAGGTCACGAGAAATATGATGCTCCAGCACCTCTGAGGGCTCAAGGTGACTAATTCAGCACCAGAGTGGGAATTGCTCCAGAGATGGCGTCGTGTCCCACAGATGTACTTCTATGCCTTGAGCACTGTTAATGAAGCTATTAAGAGGAAGCAAAATTTTAACAATTTTGCTAAAATAGCTAAGTTGCAATGCCCTCAGACAGGTTGGAACCAGAATGTTTTGGGTTGGAAGGGACCTCAAAGCCCCCCCAGTGCCACCCCCTGCCATGGGCAGGGACACCTCCCAGCAGCCCAGGCTGCCTAAAGCCCCATCCAGCCTGGCCTTGGGCACTGCCAGGGATGGGGCAGCCACAGCTCCTCTGGGCAGCCTGTCCCAGGGCCTCACCAATCTCTAAGTAAAGAATTCTTCCTATTGTCACCCATTCCCCTCAATTAGATGTCTGCAGCACTAAAATATTGCACTGGTGTATGTAACAATATTGCCAACTAATAACGGGCTTCACCCAAGTCAACGTTTGCCACTCATTATTTTCCGTGGTTGCCCACAGCCCACAGCCTAGTCTGTCTGAGAGTGCCACTTCATCTGCAGCCAGAATGGGCTTTGTGAGTTGCCAAAATCATCCTGAGCCTTCACATAAGCAACAAATCTGTGTGCTATATCTGATGTCTAAAATCTTTAAAAAAAAATGGAAAAAAGATCACTTCAGTGAGAAGGTTTTTGAACGAGTTTTTGTTCAATTAGCACGATTTGATTTATTGTTAGGTGAGCCCTCAAACACAGTCTGTAATTACAGACCTGCAACTGCAAAGCTGGAAGATTATGATGGTTAAACATATCAACAGTCTTTGCATGAGAAGGAAGTGATCAATGGAGAAAAAAGTAGAGTTAACAAGAGATAAAAGGATTCAAGAGCATGGCAGATAGGTTTGTACTAGGACATTCTGTAATGAAAGGAGACAGTGCAGCAAATGAAAGTAGAAAACCCTGATATTGCTCAGAGTAATATTAGAAATCTTAGATGTAGTTTTTACAAATAACTCTAATTTTAAGGGCTAGTGTGCTTCCTTTTCAGTCCCAAATTTACCTGCTGTGCTAATGCAGTGTCCTCTCACAGTCACTGCTGAAAATTAATTACCTGAGTAATATGGATATATATAAAAAAATCTTCAAACAGGTTTATAAAAAGAATTGTTTGCACTGAAGTGAAGTTGCCCACTGCATTTTAAGTTTCCAGCATGAATAAATCTCTTTGTGCTCTCATTTCATGCTTTCTCACACACTGTGTCCCACCACCGTGCCTAGAAGGTAGAGACAAATACAGCCTCTTGCGCTAGCTAACCTTGTCCCAGAAGGGTTACTCTTAAAGACCATTTTCTACTCTTTACAATTGTAAATCCCATGGGAGGAGAAACTTCCCATGCTGCCCCAGAGGCAGGCTTGCCCTCTATTACATTGCACTCTAAGGAAATATTTTTCTGATCTTCAGCCTTTATGTCTCACTTGCTTAATTCCTTCCCACTGCACCTAGTTAGACTCCCTTGTAAAAGCCTAAATAATTAATCACCTCCTTCATTCATTTCAAACACTTGTTGCATACAGAGCAGAGAGCAAGAATTACTCCGAGGAGGTAAAGGAATGGGAACTGGATGAGAGAGGACCAGTTGAGAGGCAAGAAGTGGGGAAAAAACGATGCTCCAAGCATAAAATCCAAGCTTCTGGTGAGAGTAAAAGGGATACAGGAGCGCTACAGTGCCCTGTGGCTGATGCGTGCTGCTTACTTTTGCATATTAATTTGGGAAGGCAAAACACAGCTCCTCATGGGGTCCCAAAGTGTTCTGCTCAGAAGAAGGCATCCTTTGATGCCTGTCAGTCCAAAACACCAACAGCACGCAGCTGGGTCCCCAGGCATGGCTGGGCAACCGAACGTAAAAAGGGAGCGGTGGTGAATGCGCCAGACACGAGCCCTGCAGCCATTTAAATGCCCTGCAAGCCTTCGGCAGGCAAAAGCTGCTCGGGGGAAGGCAGCTCTGCCTATGCACACAAGCAGGACTCAAGAGAGCTTCCAGCACTGATAGCAATGCTCCTCACAAGCTTGCTTTGCTTTCCCAGGAGCCTGTCAGGGGGTGTGGCTGGATTTTCCTGCACAAAATCTATTTTGATTTTTTTTTTCTTACTCTCTGTGTATTTTGTTTCCTTAGACCTTGAAGACAAACCCTGAAGTGTGTTCCTAGAGTACAAGGGCTCCTTCCCAGCAGAAGGCATGTCCCTAGCACACCGTGTCCAGTTACCAGGAGCTGAACACCCATCAGGATGCCAAAATCAGGGGGCTCAATACCAGGATCCCTTCCTCACTCTCATTCGATGGAGAACAAGCAGTTTCTTCAGATGAGTTAAAGCTCAAGCCAAGGTCTGACCCCCAACTGGTGGTAGCTCTGTAGCTCTCCCAGTAGGTGTACAGGGATGCTCAATGAAGTGTCTCAGTTCGCTGAGCCAAAGCACTGGCCTCACAGAAGGTCTTATGTCTAAGTGGGCAATTTGGCACCAGTCCCCTAGGCTGAATTGCACAGCCCTGGGGACTGTAGGTGGGAAACATTTCTGTGCTGTACCAAGGAAGAGAGAGTGGTTATCAAGCGGAGCAAGGAGATGGCTAACTGGTAATAGGAAACAATAAGGCCAAATGAGCTGAGGAAAATGAGACTGGAGGAGAAGAGAGAACAGTGAATGCCTCCTGCTAAGCCTGATTGCCCTCCATGCAAGGATACAATCCAGCTGCTTTGTGGTGTTTCTGTGAGGAGTGAATTTTTTATTTATTTGCACCTAGGAACATGACCTCTCCCCCAGGAGCTCTGCTCCACTGAGATTAAATTTATGGCTGGCATCTGTCCCTGTGCCAGGCACACGGAGGTGATTTATGGCAAAGAAATTGCATTCTGACCCATCGACAAGGCATTTCACTGAGGTGTTGAAGATGTAAACAGTCAAATTGTGGTGTAAGTGTGGGTACAATTTCAGTAGTTGTGAAAACACACCTCATAGCCCACCCTGCCGTCGTTTTGCTGTTGTTCAGAAGTTGGATGTGACTTGTGGGGTAGCAGAAACACTAAAAGTGAGGCACATGGGCCTGGTTGGGACAGTGTTAGGGTTTTCTTTTTGTTGGGAAACCTGTTTTGGTACATATGAAAGCTGTCTAGTAAGCAAACATCCCTGGTCACAAGGGAGGTGCTAGGAAGGGAACAGCGAAGTGGGACATCTCACATGGGAGAGTTGTGGTGGCACTTGGCTGTGTAAGGCCCATGAGGATGACTGGGGGATCCACTGGCTTGGCAGATGGTGTCTACACAAAAAGAATAACTGAAAGCAGACGTGTTCATGCAATCTCATCTGCTGGGCTTGTTTCTCCTTCTCCATCCATGGATGGTCAAATTTTAAGACAGGAACCTGCGGTATGGTAAGGGGAAGAGAAAGGGCCATTCTTGACCCCTTCCTTTCCCTGCACAAATGATGGTCAAGGTCTTCTAGTCAGCATGTTCTCAGTCTGTCACAAAGTGTGGTTGTTATTTTTTCCCTTGCTCGGTTGCTGGAAACCTGAGGTTAGCTGAGGATGTGGGGAGAAGGGTGAGCTGCAAAAACAGCTATGATGAGGACAGGAGAGCAGGAGACCCTGAAAACTTTGTCCAAGAGTGAACTGCACAGCAAGGTGGTGAGTTCAAATCCCAGTCCTGCCCCCCAGGATGTGCTCTGAGAGAGGTGTGTAATGAGTTATAACGTGTATAAGCCAGATAGGCAAAAAGCTGTACCTGCTAGAAAACAAACTCTGTTGCCTTTCTTGGCACTTTCTGGAAAGTTCTTATCTTTTACTTTATTTTCTTCTTGGCATGAAAGTCAGAGGGGAGAGGAGTGGGTGGGATACTATAAAGTACCATATGTTGCTTCAAACTGGACTTGTATCAGGTTCAGCCACCTGTAGGAGGACAAGCACAAGCCAAGGCAAGTGCAATGTCCTTACTTCATGCAGCTTTGTCAGGTTTGCAGGTTGCACCAAACTGAGGGGGGACCAAGGACAGGACTGCCGTTCAGAAGGACCTCAACAGTATGGAGGAAAGGGCCAGCAGGAGCCCTCTGAAATTCAAGAGGGACAAATGCAGAGACCTGCACCTGGGTAGGAGGAACTCATGGAAGTGACACAGGCTGGAGATGGACAGGGTGGAGAGTGGGTCATGAAAAGGACCTGGGGGTCCTGGCGGGCAGTGAGGTGACCATGGACCAGCCAGCGACGTTCCCTGGCAGGAAAGAAAGCCAACAGCACCCTGGACTGCTTGAATAGAGCCAGGACATCAAGGGAAGTGATTATCCCTCCTCCACAAGACCCATTTGGGGTCTCTCAGTGCCAGAAAGCTGGGAACAAAGTGGAGGTAGCTCAGCAGAGGACCACCAGCATGGCTGGGGAGGATGGAGCTCTCACCTGCCTACCAGAAGAGGCTGAAGGACCTGGGCTTGTTCAGCCTGGAGATGAACAGAGGTGGCTTCAGAGGCACCTAACAGCAGCCCCCAGTATCTGTGAGGAGCTTATCAAGAAAATATAGCCTGACTTTATTCAGTGGTGCATGGCTGGAGGATGAGAAGCAAGGGGCATAATTTCAAAAATGAGTGGTTCAGTCCAGATAGCAGGAAAACATTGTCACCATCTGGACAGTCAAGCAGTGTAACAAATTGCCCAGCAAGGCTGTGAATTTTCTGCTTTTTATTTTATTATTCCTTAGAGCAGGAAATTCCAGGGTTTGTTTCTGTTTTGTAATCTGGGGCTGGGAGGATGCTCCAGCATTTGGCACAATGGTACCAGGGTCAGGGACCAAGACTGGAGTGGTACAAGATATGTGATAGTTTGGCCACATCTACACATACATCTGTTGGGGTGGAGGAATACTTCTTCCTGTCCCCTTATCCCCTATGGACTTTTTATTTTTCCTGACTAATATTAATTTCTTCACCTTGTTTTATATAGCCTGTGACAATCACCCAGACAAGAGTGAGAAGGGCAGAAGTTGTGTGCCTGACATGGTGACAGTCCCCAGTCTCTGCAGAAAGCTTGCTCTGGACCAACAGCCTAATTCAGAACTCTTAAAACAAAACAAAGCAAAAACCACCATGAACTCCAGCAACTTCAGCAAGGGAGTTCATTCCACTTAATTTTAGGTGCTTCACTGAGATGGAAAGACCTCTGCTTCCTCTAGCCCTAGTTTGGGGACAAGTACCCCCAAGTGCCAAGGCAGATCACCTGAGCCTAGGTTACCTCTGGGGTAAGGGAGTATTTCCTGGGGATCCTCAGCATCAAAAGTCAAACAGGTAGAAACTAATGCCAGAGGTGCACTATAAATCATGTAAGTACAACTCTGTGGGGTCTGTCTCTTCTATCATGAGGGTATTCTGCATATATCTGTCCCTTGAAAAGCAGTCTCATTGCAGCTGGTCTTTTTTTCTGCACATCACCTGGGGCTCATTTGTTAACAACAGGATTCACTGAATTTCAGCCTCAGCCACCTACAAATGAGACCCCTAGAGTCCAATTTCATTTTCTAAATGCGGGCATCAGTGCCATTTGAAGTTCCCTGGAGGATCCAACATGGCCAGGTTTAGGCAACTGAATAAAAGCCCGAAGGTGGAGTTCACCTGGTATCAGGATGTCCCAGACTCATTTGCCGTTGCTTATGTTATTTAGAGACCTTTAAATGTCCTGGGCTATGCCACTTGAGAAGTTGCAGATGTCCTATTAATTCTGCATCATGTCTGCAAGCTCAACACGGATGTTTTGGAGAATATAGGACGTCTCAGCACTAGTCGCTTCCAGTCTGGCTGATGAATTGAGCCACACTTGTCTACTTCAGGACAAGCAAAATAATTCTGTTCATTCTTGCCCAGCATGAGAGCTAAACCTTTGGTGCACCTGTAAACATCTCAGGCTGGGTCTCTGAATTGGTGAGCTGTCTCCAAACCCTAGGCTAATGTAGGGCTTGACTGAATTGCCAAAAAGAGGGGCCGAGTGCCACCTGTTATACCTTATCTGAGACACCCATGTGGGGCTGGCAGATGTGACAAGGGACCTAAAAGACACCCGTGCCCTTCTGTTGCAGCAGCTAGGGGTCCAGCAAGGTGTCCTTGGTTACTGAGAGCAGCATCTTATGCCTGGTCTAAGAAAACTGAATTTGTTCCTGTTCTCCTCTTACAGTCAATGGAAAATCAGCAGCACCTCCAGACAGCTCCTTCAGTCCCTGGTCTTAGCCATGTCACATAGGATGGGATGAATTATCTTCAAGGTGAACATGTGTTACCCTGGCTAGCAGAAATATCTATAGGGTTAAGCAGCGGCACGTCTGCTTTGAGTGGTGCTGCATTGAGGCTGAGGTCCTGAACAGATACACTGATATCTCAGCACTTTTATGGGCTATACCCAAGAGACACGATCAGGGACATGATCTGGTATCATGGTGGCCCAAAAGAGCATCTTTTACTGTGGTAGAGCTTAAAACAGACATCGCCTTCCTCCTCTACTGCTGCTTATCCATTTTTATTGTATTGCCTCTATAGCAACACTTGTGTCTGGTCAGTTTGACTAGCTCAGGCTTCTTCTGATTTCCACATGATCTCTTCTCCAAGAGGTGCTGTGCATCCAGGTATTCCCCAAGTGGTAAGGGCTCTTAGCCTCTGTCTGCTGCAAAGCCACAGGGTTTTGAGTGACACATGTGAGGAGTGACTTTATCTACTCATAGCATGATGGGTGGATAGATGAATGGATGGATGAATGGATGGATGGATGGATGGATGGATGGATGGATGGATGGATGGATGGATGGATGGAAAGGTGAAAAGTGAAAAAGTATTTTACCTTCACCCATGCCACTGTGTTGGGTCTGTCTGAGCTGGAGTCACATACTGACTTTCCCCACTACATTGTCAACTGTGTGGATGGTTTGCAGGAAAAGCTCAGAAGAACAGGGCAATTGTAAAAAAAAAAAATGACCCAAGACTTCTTTAAATATGCCAAGTAATTTTAGCATTGAACTTAGGTTTATGCATATGGGAAAACTGTTAGTCATGATGCAGAAAAAGGGGAAATATTAAAAAGTTTCTTCTTTCACATACCTACATTTCAGGAGAAGGATAAAGTGGGTCTGGTCCTACTCTGCAACCACCTACTTAGCTACAACTGCTATTAAAGATAATATATTTTCAAGCAGGTAGCCCTGGGCATCTTGGACTGGGACAGAGAGCTCTGATTTGTTCATAAAAACCTTGAGGACTTTTTAAGCACACCAGCAGCATCCCAATCAACAAGGAACGTGCTGTTCTCATGCTCACATTCATAAAAGACAAGCAGGATGACCCAGCTCATGGCAGCCTAGTCTGACATTACTCTTTGGCAAAATAATGGAAATGCTGATATGGGTATAAAGGAATAGAAGGCATTAAAGAAGAGGTAAACAATTAAAGCCAATCAACACGCTTTTTAGGGAGAAAAGGTTGTCAAACTCAATTTTGTTCTTTGATGTGATTGTAGGTTTTGGCTGATAAAAGTAATTGAAAAGATAGAATATACTCTGAGTTTCGTATGTTTGACAGCGCAGCAGATCCTGATTAAAAAATTAGCATTCTACCCTATCAATACAAGGCACATAAAATGGATTAAGAACTGGCTGACATGTCAACAAAGAAGCTGTCAAAGGGGAATCACTATAGGAGACTACTTTTCAGAGGGGTTCTGCAGGGATCAGTAATAAGTCTGAACGTTATTGAACACTTTCACTAATGACTTGAAAGTAAATATTAAAAATGCTGATAACATTGGAAAATAATGAAGAGGACTAGGAGTTATACAAAAGTGCTCTTGGTATGGTTGTAAGCAAGCTTTTATATCCAAGAACAAGCAAGCAGACTACACATGCAGGAACCTGGAGCACAGTAAATCTGAGAGAGATTTAGGCATGCTAAAGAAGCAACCCAAAATAATTCTTCCAAGCTGATATTTTGTGGCTTTTGAATGTTATTCTTTGCAAGGTCTGATGTAATCTCTGATAGTGTAATACAGAGGAGTAGGGGTGAAATTTGTAATTTCTGCATTAAAAAAAAAAAAAAAAAAAAGAGAGAGAGAGAGAGAGAAAAAGGAAAATACATACATTTGCAGAAATAAACAACAACAAAAAATATTCAGGGACCAAAAAGCCACTGTTCTATGCAGACACCTCAAGAACATGATACATTTCTTTTCTGAAAAGGAGGGTTGAAAAGCAACTCAAGACCTGTGTGAGTGCCTTTGGGGGAAAATAGTATATACAAAAGTGCTTTTTAATGTAGCAAGGCTGAGCAGAGGCAGAACCAACAGAGAAAACATTTGCAGAAGCAGGGACAGGGATTTGTAAGATCATGTGCCTCTGGGAAGCTGTGGACTTTTGCCCCAACTCTCAGTGGATTAAGATTAAGGATGAAATCTTTTGGTTACTTACATGTTTGACTTGATCAAGCATAGGGTGAGGGGGAAAATAATGTCCTACATGTGAAAGGCGAGACTTGTTTGAGACAAGGCATATGAAGGATGGCTGAGGGAACTGGGGTTGCTTAGTCTGGATAAGAGGAGACTCAGGGGAGACCTTACTGCTCTCTTCAACCACCTGAAAGGAAGGAAGGTGTGGGGAGCTGGGGGTCGGCTTCTTCTCACAGATAACTAGTGATAGGACTAGAGGGAACGGCCTCAGGTTGCACCAGGGGAGGTTTAGGTTGGATGTCAGGAAGTATTTCTTCACAGGAAGGGTAGTTAGGCATTGGAACAGGCTGCCCAGAGAAGTGGTGGAGTTACCATCCCTGGAGGTGTCTGAGAGATGTGTGGTTTAGTGGTGGAATTGGTAGTGTTAGGTGGTGGTTGGATTTTGTGCTCTTAAGGGTCTTTTCCCACCTCAGTGATTCTGCGATGCTATTTGTTGGTCTGCTCTAACTCACCATTAAAAGGCATGGAGCTGTGAAACCTACAGTTTAGTGAGGTATTAAACACACTGCTGGGTCAACAGGACTTCACCTCTGGTCTTCCTCCTGCCTCCTTCAAAAAACCCCTCCCTGCAGCACCTCTGTCATCTCCACCCTGTGGCACCACACAACGTGGGTAACCCAAGAGTAAAATTTTGAAGTCATCAGTTGGAGGGACATGAGCCAACACTCAAGATTTTACCTGGTGTGTCTCCAGTCAGGTTTTCAGAAGGGAAAAGGCCAGCAAAGATTTGCATCAGAAGTCATCCCTCTTCCAAACCAACAATATCTCCTTTTGCAATTGAGGCACGTACTGTGAGTGAGATATCCCCAGAGCAGCCCGGGGAGGTGGGGACATCGCTCCCTGAAGCACTGCCTTCAGGAGCAACTCAGTAGGATTCAAATGCTTCTTTGTTTATGAAATAAGGTCCACCAGACCTATCACCAATTGTTTATGCTACAGAGCACACTCCCATTAATGCTAATGGTGCTTCGGAGCATAAATCCTTGCTAATTGATATAGGAATGTATCCCAGAAGACTTTACTTTACTACTGATTTAGCTGATAGATATAAATGTGTGAGAGGGAAATATTAGCATTCATGTAAAACAATTAGGTTATCAACAGGGACGAATGATTCAGAAAATGACTACAACTTCCCACCTCCCTTTAATGGACAAAAAAGAAAGTCTGCTAACGAGGAAAATCAGAGGGAATACAAATATGAGCTAATCACTGCTATTACTTAATATTTGTTGTACACCAGCAGCCCCTGTGAATCCAGCCTGGATCCCCATCCGAGCTCAGTGTAGATGCGGGATGGAAAGGAGCATCCTGCTGCCTACCTTGGTCAGTCCTCCCCAGGGCTTTGCTGGGGAGCAGTATTTTGGGCTTACTCCTCTAACAAACCTGGCCACCCGATGTACAGCTCAATACCAGTTGCTAAATATGTATGAAGAGAGGAGAATGATACAAGCAGAGGGTAGATTTCCACAATTTAATTTTTTTTTTTTTTCAGATAATATAATGGCATATGAAAAGTGAGGCAGTAATGCAGTTCAAAAGAAAAAAAGAAAGCAACCCCCCAACCACTCTCCTGGATCTTTCTGCCAAAGGCTGACATTATTGAAAGTTTGCTAAATACAAGTAGTCCAGACATTTCCATAAAAATCTGATTGTGCGAAACCTACAATTTTGTGGCAAATGTACAGCCATTGAAGGAATAAATTTTTCAGTGTACTCAACAGTTTTTGCTATTAGATTCCCATTTAATTCGTGGGTTTTGATGTGAAAATGTTCTCCTAAAAGAAGGCTCAGATACAGGATACAGTAAACCATTCATCTTCCACAAAAAGGTGCTTTGACCTCAAATGTTTAATCTGTGATTTTGAGCATACCAGGTTTCATTTTTATTTTTTTTTATTCTAAACCTATCTAGAATCAGGAGGAAAAAAAGTCACATACCAAAAATAAGTAAATTATTGTTTGTGGAAGAAATATAGCTTTGTTTCATTACATTTTCTGATTCACATATTTTAGCTATTTCATACTATTTTAGTGCAAAAGCAAGCATGTTTAGAAAAAGATAGAAAATTTCCACATTTTAGTGTCATTTGCTGCAAGTCACTGAATGGTAAGACTTTTTCTCCCCATGGACTAATTTTCAAGGTCTCAGTTATTAATGAAATATCAAGCAGATTATACAACATTTGCCTGGGTATGGTTAAAGACTGTATACCCAGTAAGATTTCATATAACAAAAAAGCGCCCAACCCTAGAAACATTTTTTTTTCCATTTAATGCTCATAAAATTTTACAGACAACAAAATCCTTTCTTAAGCTTTATTTAAGAAATCGAATACTATTATAGTTCAATATATATAAGACACATCCAGTATTGTGTTCCTGATAGCAAGTGCATAGATTTTGTTAAGATATCATTTTTATATTTTAAAAATTTTTTTATTTGTTACTCAGTAGCATGTTTCATGATCACACGAAGGGATATTCCCAGTGATTTTGCTAAGAGCATGAGAGAAAAAACAGAACACAGCAAAGTAGTGAAACTACAACAGAGATGAGGAACAAAAACAATCAGGCAAACTCTCAGTACAGTCGATTCCTGATAAGTGAATAATCTGATTGCTTGGTCACAATGCTTTATTCACTTATCAGGAATGATTCACACTACATTTTGTTAAACTGTTTTCCTTAGCCTAATACCTAAGAGTCACACTGGGCAAAGGCACACACACTCTGGCAGGCTATTCTTTAATCAGCAAGTCTTGTGACAGTTTGGTTATTTCCCATGGCGATACACATATAGCTAACAAAGAGACATTTTGCTAACACTGCAAGGTGCCTTACATAATTGAAATTAAAAGCATGCATTTAAGCAGGACAAACTGTTCAGCTGCATTGCTTTAAGGAACTCATTTTTCCCCATTGTTGAAATAAATAAAATAAAAAAAAAAAAAAAGAAAAAAAGAAAAAACCAAACAACCCTGTCTCTTTCAGCCCTGAGTATTCAAAAGAAACCCAACTATAGCATAAGTCTTTTACTCAGTTATATTTTTGGAAGAAAAGACCCCTCACAAAGCTCCAGCTTCTTTCCTAAGACCAAGTTTGGGGAAAAAATAAAATAAAGACAAGAACTTAGAAATCCCAGAGATCAACTCTGATTTATTGTTCATGTAAGTCCAGACTTACTCAACTGAATCCACTGGTGTCAACATAACCAGAACCAGAATCATGAACTCTAGAGGCATAAAAGACCCAAGGTACAGCCTGACCATTGGGATCTGCTCCCTTGCCTGGGCTGTCCTCTACAGGCTTCTGTGGTTTTCAATTAAACTTAGAGTTGCAGGCAAGGTATTTGCTTGGACCCCTGACCCTACAAGACAATGTTTGAGCTTCTTTGGGATGAACTAAGGGACATGGTTTAGTGGTGGGACTCAGTAGGTCAGGCTGGTGGTTGGACTTGATGATCTTGAAGGTCTTTTCCTACCTAGATGATTCTAGGATTCTATCCCAGACTCGTCACCTATTTGGCCTTTTGTGGAACTGGAAAAGTATAGAAAAGAAAAAAAAAACAAAACCAAAAACCACCAAGGTTAAATAAATAAATAAATAAATAAGCAACCAGGCCAACTCATGAGCCACCTGAAAATTTCAAAACTCTCCCAAACACAGGAGCCAACATCATGGCTGAAACCACACGGAAACACCCCGCGCGCCGTGCCCCCGTGCTGCGCGAGCCCTCGCCTGGGGTGGTGTCTGTGTGTGAGCCGAAGCCAGAGTGCCAGAAGGACCGGGGGAGAGGAGACACGAGGGAGGAGTGTCCATTGGGTCTCATAAGAGCACTTTTAAGTGGTCTTCGATTCCTGAGCATCACAGAAAGTGGGACAAAGGAAAGGGGAGTGGGCATATGGCTTGAATTCCAGAGAGCACTTGCCAGTGCTTCCCTCTCCTCCTTGGGTTTGTTTTTCTATTTGTTTGTTTGGTTTTTGGCTTTGTTGGTTTTGTTTTCCCCTCTCCAAATTGTAAGCTTTGCATCTGTGATCAGACAGAGGAGAGAAGAGACTTTTGTAAACCAGAACAACATGGATATTTTTCTTTCGCAGCTTTTATTTCATTGTGGTAGATATGGGGGAAAGCAGAGAGATTCTTGTGAGGAAAAAAAAAATTATAGGAAATGGAAAAATAAAACAAAAAAAGCTAAAAGCCAACTCTAGGAAAAAAAAAAAAAAAGTGCTATGGTATTTCTTTTGTCCCTTTTGAGATTTGTGTAATACTATTAGCCAGTGCTGAGAATGATCTGCTTTGTAAACCCACAGCAAAAATATCACCCATTTGAACAACAGGGGATTTTTTTCGTGTTTCCTTTTCTTTTATTTTCTTACTTTTTTTTTTTCCTTTTTTTTTTTTTTTTTTTTTTTAATTCTTCCACTGGCTTTAATAGAGTCTCCCTGTGCTCACTTGGATTTTATTTTTAAATTATTATATGTATAACTGCACATAACAAGCTCGTTTACCTGGTAGGCTTTTGCAGGCTCTCATAGCCCTAGTTAAGCTGTGATTAGTTTCTAAGGAGTTTGACTAACACCATATGCCATCAGATTACTGTGCAGTCTGGAAGAAATCCCAAGGCTATATTTTCTTGAATGTTTCATACGCTTCTGCGAAGTAGCGGCAGAGTATTTTTTAAATGACTAGGAAGAATTGATCACCATAATCCGCGTTTTGCAGACTGACTGAAATGTCAGCAAAAATCTTTTCACATGGCTTCTGATTTCTCTGTGTGTTTGTGTGCATAAGCTTTTGCAGTTAGAAGACTAGCAAAAGCTATCTTCCATATGACTTTGCAGGAAACTCATTTAAAATGCTTCCTGCTTAGACAGATTATCCAAGTGATAAGGCATGACTAGGGGGAGGGAGAGAGAAAAAAATATCAAAGAAACTGTAACATGTCTAAAATGCACAAATCCTCTTTTGCCCCCCAATCAGATATTCACTTAGGTGGAATCGACTGTATCTTTTGTACACAACCAACAAATAGAGAAAAAAAAAAAAACAGGAACGTGAAACAGTGAGGTGTGTAGATGTATTACCAACACATAATGACCACCAACAATACAAGACACAAAGTAGAGAGACAAGTATTAGGAAAATGGTTTAATATTGGAGACAGAAGCAAAAAACTGCATCACACAATAACATACGTTACAAAAATAAGTCTGACTGTTTCAACTACACGGTTATGTTCACAATGAGGACAGAAGAATCAGAAAAAACTCTGATCTAAACAGCAAAAAAGCAAACCCCTAACGTTTTAACTAATACATTTATCCACGCAAAGTGACCGAGTACTCCTAATTCTAATTACCTTATTGTGTAACTGCACGATACAGAATAAAAAGTGAAACTTACCGCTTTTGTTAAGACAAAATTCTAAACACTAGATATAAGCAAAGGGAAAAAAAGAAATCAAGCCAAAGTTTTTAATTCTCTAAACAAAACCAACTCTCTTTCTACCATCCAGAAATCAAACTTGAAAATCAGTCATGATCGAGGGGGCCCACGAGAGTAAGCCACAAAAATTTCCATTTGTTTTTAATCTCCAGTATAAAAAGTTCCACTGGTACAAAATGCGTAAGTAAGTACAGTCAGGTTGTAGAAATATGAAAGCCTGCTTTTTTTTTTTTTTTCTTGTTCTTTTTTTTTTTTTTTTTTGGCTCAAATTCCATCAAACAACAAAATCCAAATGCATCAATAAAACAGAAACAATACTCAAATGGTCTTACAGTTTCCACTAGATTGCATTAACTTTGGCTTTTCTCAGACAATACTTAAAAACTAGTTTGTAATTCTAAACAAAATGATAGTATTATTAATCTACAAACAACAATTCTCACAGCACAAAAAAAACACAAATACATAGTTTTTTTTTTCTTTTCTTTTTTTTTTTTTTTTTGTATGACATTATCCAAAAAGGTAATGAAACTACAGGATATTTTTTCCTTTCGTTAATTAGCACTTAAGATAATAAAAACAGAAACAGTAAAATGATTCCAGAGTAGCACAAGCCAAGGAACTGTAACCCCTATGGTGAAAGAAAGATGAACTTGTTACTCCTTTGAGGACTGCCATTTCATCACAATTAGCTAATTTGTTTGAAAAAAAGCAACTAGTGTAGTCTTTTGATTAGAATTTTGTAAAGCAATTTCCCTTGTTTTTCTTCCTCTCTTATTAGGCCCTTGCACCCTTGCAGCTTTTTCCTTTCAATATTTTGAAAGAGAACTGGTAGATAATTTGTCTCCACGGAGGTGTATGTTTGGGTTTTCATTTTTATATTTGATTTAAAAAATAAATAAATTTCAAGATGGACCCATCTCGGTTGCCTGGAAATCCTGAACTGTTCCTCCTCTCCCACTGCTAAGCCAATGTCTTGTGTAGTGTGATTTGGGGCAACCGCTTGGGTCTGCGGCTGATACCAAATTACACTGCCTGATGACCAAAGACATCACCGCTCTCACTGGACTGGTAAACCCGCAGGACACACTAGGGCATCTAAAAAAGCTTTGGAAATTTATACAGTGGGTACAATGAGGATAAATTAGTGAAACAGTCTAAACAATCCAAATGATGATCTCATATTATATATATATGTACATATATATAATATAACGTACGTGAGATGATACTTTGAATATGCAAAATTGCTGCAAGTAGTACAAAATAGCCCTCAAAGGGTGTAGGAAGGCCCCAGCAGTAGTAAAAATGTGAGAAAAGTATAGATCACTTATTTATAAGTGCATGTGCTATACGAAGGAAACTTTTTTGCATCACTAGAGGCTAGTCCTTTCCATCCCAGGGCTCTACATAAAGAAGCATTTAAGTTGGGGATGAGAGACAAGAGTGCACCAGCTGATGTTGTTCATATAGGGCTTCGTTTTTAATTTTAGGTGGCTTTGAATATAATCAGAAATAGGAAGAAGGTATGGCACTTTATCATCAGTAGCAAGTACTGCTGCTCACACGCATTGGATTGGCAATGAATTTGCTATACCGGTAGCAAAGAACCAAATTTGGTTGTTGGTCACTACGTGTGCGGTAGAAATGCAATCTAATCAGACTTACAAGGCAGTGAAAGGGCTACCAGCATCTCTTTTCTGGTTCCTTACACACAGCTTCCTCCAGCAAACACCCACATCAGTCACATATGTATTCCCACGGACTACTTGTACGAGTAAAGTTACTCTTCTCTATACGAGTGTCTGCAGGAGTAAGCCAATATATTGCCGTTACAGATAATGGCAGATAACACCAAACATTACAGTGTATGTAAACTTTATCCATAAAAAGTAGTTTAACTGCAGTGCATGCTGAATTTTCACCCAGGAAGATCTAGTGCATCTGATTTAAGCAAAAGTTCATTTATTTAAATTACAAAAATATTTTTTTTCTCCTCACGATTTTCAAATGGTGGATTTACCACTCCTTTCTGGGAGTGGTTCACACAATAGATAATTAAAGAATTGTTTTATTTTTCTTTTATTTTATTAATACTGAATAGCATATTCCAGCAGCATATTAAAAGCTCTTTAAGAAAAGACAAAATCCCCAAAATCTAAAAAGGAAAACCACAAGTTAATTACTGTTTTAAATAATTTTAGTTATAGATACAGAAGAAATTTAGACAGCAGTAAAATATTTTTGTCCTTCAGATCTGCCCTGTGCATTGTTCTGATTTCAACCATGTATTAAATAAACCACAAAAAACTAAGTATATATATATTTATAGATATAGATATATATATAAAAATAAACAGCAAAATGGTGAATGTATAAAAGGTATTAACACTCAAGACAGCTCTGGGTGGAAAGGGTTAAAAGTTCAAAACTTTCTCACCTTAGAGGTTTCCATACAATATGAAGAAAATACATTGTGAGGTTTGCTTTCACAGCATTGATGTGTGCAGAGTGGTTAAAAAAGTGAAACATGGGCACTTATACAATGTTTTACAAAAAACATCAAAGAGAAATAACAAACAATAACAATTTCAGGCAACAAGACCACAGGATAGCAAGTTAACAAACTTTTTAACCTCTTTTTCTTTAAATATTAGGGATTTATACAAAACACATAATAAAATACCCATGTTATCAAATTACTTCACACAAGAAACACACTGAAGCTCTAGGAAGAAAGTACCTTTGGAATTTGGCACTATAGTTTCACTGATTTTTTTTTTTTTCTTTAAAAGAAAAACCGATCACATTTTGCTGAACACAAACACATCTAAATTGTTCACAATAAAAAAATGACATCAATGCGTCACAAGCCAACACAAACTTATTCTGGAATATTTTTTAATTTTTCACATGAAATTCATTTTTTTAAGCAAACAACTTTTTTTTTTCTTTTTTTTTTTTTTTGAATCTTGTTTTTGTTCTTGTTCTTCAAGTAAACCAATTTTAAACTTGTCTTTATAAACATAGAACACTTAAGACCGTAAGACTCATGATGAAACCACAACTTAATTCACAGAAGCACCAACGTAACACATTTTACAGTAACCTTTCTTCTGTACATTGAAACAGTATAAAATATAGGTAATTTCATGTGCATTAAACCATGGATTGTCTAACTGTGAGTCAGTTCAGCAAAAGGTGACACAAGTAGGTAGCATTTGCCCTAAAACAGGGTAAATATTTTCTTATACTAATCTACAAAAAGTGGTTCTATATATATACTTTAATGAGAAAGTGAGCCACCTAAAATGGCCTTATCAAAAAACTTTACACTGCCTGAAAAATGTAAAAACTATTACAGACCTCTAGAGACTTAAAATCAGACAGTTTTATTTCTCAAACTGTTTTGGAAGTAGTCTGTTAGAAACCAACATTCTGTGCCTCTGGACACATATTGCTATTGTCACCAGTGACCAGGCAGAATGCCAATCCCTGTATAATACTTTCAAGTCTGTTTTTTTTTTTATTTTTTTTTTACGAAATGAAAAAAAAAAATAGAACAAAGGAAAAAAGAAAAACAAAAAAGGAAAGAAAGAAAAAACATTTTGCCACAGGTTGTTTTTAAATCCTATCATTAATTTATCTAATAATAAATTTCAGTCTTGCATGAATGCAGCAATGTTTTTTCACATTGACTTCCCAGAATTCATAGCTAGATGAGGTCACATGCAAATTTCAAAGGTCAAACTAGATCAAAGGTCAGTAGGAGAACCAAATATGATGTGAGGTCAGAAAGACATCAGAAACAATGACGGGACGATGAAACTTTTTTTTTTTTTTTGAGACGCCACAGGGACATGCTAGGCAAACGATGGGCTAACGGGCATGGAGATGTCTAGGGAAAAAACAAGGAAGAGGAAAAAAGTTACATAGAATCTATGCAGCACAAACAAAATCACTTTTATGGGTGCAGGAGAAAACTAATGCAAATCTTTTGTCAGTAGAGTCTATGAGCTGTTCACATAATTTGCATTAACTTACAATACTTGTCAACAACAGCACAATGGAACCCCAAAAGAATCCATCTGAAAAGAGTCAGAGAGAATGGATTCGTCTTTGGGGAGAAAAGAGAGGAAAGAACCAGTTTCTACAAATGTAACATAAAGGTACGGGGAGGGAAAAAAGGTCAGACAACTGAACTTTAAACTAGGTAATGGAAACTACGAACAAAATAACCAGACAAATACAAACAAGAGGATAAAAGCATGAACTGTAAAGGGTGTAGGGTTCAACAGTGAAAAAGCGCCCATTCTTGGCACAATTACTCTAGAGACTACTTCAAAGGATCTAGCTAGCATAGAGAGCTGCTCTTTAGGTATCCAATAAGTTAACAATAGGCAATAAATAACTTCCATTATTTCTGAGGCAGTAAAAATTTTGTATAAAAATAGAAATGCTTTTTACAAATAAAATTTACAGGCCTGTGGCTTTCTTTTTTATTATTATTAAATTTATCTCTCAAGAAACATCAAGTATTGTCACTCATTTTATTTTATTTTTTTTTTATTTTAAACCCTGTAGCTTTAGAAACAGATCTCTAAATCTTTTTTACATTAATCCTTTCCAAAAAAACAAGAACTTAAAAAAAAGTGAAATATAAAGACGACCAGTGTAAAATCAGACTAATATATAACAACACATTGTTTTGAACTGAAAAAAAAATCAAATCTTCTCAAAAAACAAGTTGATGTAGTGGAAAGACTTGTTTCAATTTTCTTGTTGCAAAATAAGTGCTTCAACTGGCATGAGGCCATTTTCTTTAACCTATAAACTGCTGGTGCCACCCTGGTAAAATAGGATCCAACCATAGAAAACAACTTTTATTGTGTGCTAATGGCACCAGGGTTCACAGAGTTAAATTGCACATTTTTTTTTTTTGTGTGTGTGTGTGTTGCTTTGAATTTCAAGACGTTTATTTGTTAAAAAGGAGATAAATTATGCTGCAAAACAAAATACAGTAACACAACTCAGTAATTACTTGGCAAGGAAATGGGAGCCAAGTGTAGTAAGGACAAGTGGGGAAATGGAAGTGGTAACTGTAAAAATAACTGTCTCTTGGTGAAGGTTGGCTATATGTTCTCTCTTAACCCCCCTGCAGAGGACAGGTTTGCTCATGGGACTTACCCTAAGAAAGCTAAAATAAGAGCAGTAAGCATCTGGGGTTAAGATCAGTAAGGTTTGCTGTCATTTTTGGAGCGTTTCAGCTGAACCTTCAAGCGTTTCATGCCAATCTGAAAGCCGTTCATAGCCTGGATAGCAGCTTGTGCAGAGACTGGATTGTCATAGCTAACAAAACCTACGAGACACAGAACGGAGGCGGGAGAGAAAGCGAACTGTAGGTTAGAACAAATTCCAGAAGGCTTTTTGTTAGGATTTTATTATTACTATTTATTTGACACATTTACCTCTCTTTCAATTATTTCTTTGATCACACTCCATAGCCCATTTCCTCGCCCTTTCCCTTCGCCTTCCCTTTTACCTTCATAATATTTCTTTCCTAGCTGGGATGCAGTTGGCCAGTTTTGGTGCAATGCAGTTTCCCAATCTGTTTTTTATCTACCTACCTTAGAGACTGTAGATATTTATTACTGTAACACTTTTCACTGTAATATCTACACATCTCCCAGCCTATTAGGAAGTACTATGAGGCCAGTCTGTACATGTGAAGATGAAACAGAAGACCTGGTTACAGAAACAAAACCCAAACTTGGATGCCTGTATGAATTTGAGCATCTGAATGTGAGTTCACGTACACTGGCCTGGGTGGTATTATTCAGTCATCTCCTTGGGCCCAGACTGGGACAGTTGCAATATTAATATTTTGTATTTTTACAGCTCCTTCCAGTTCAAGATCTCAAGGTACATTAAATGTTAATTAATTCAGCCTCTTGGTCCCAAAAGGGGTATGCAAGGATCGAAATTAAGCAACATCATAAAGACAATGGCAGGGCTTGATGAGAACTCCAGATCTTCTGCTCCTCAGCTGCGAGCACTAACTAGGGGGATAATGCTTGCTCGGGTAATTCAGAATGGCTGGCCTGGCTCAGCTTTCTTTTCCCCCTGAGACAAAAAAAGCTCTGTTCATAATGGACTCAAATCTCCCTGATTCTGGAAGCTCAAAATTCATTTTCATATCTGGGCCTCCCACTTGTAATTGCAAAGCTCGCCTAACTGCTGCTCTGCCTCTGCTCTGGCTAATTACCACTGCATTCCAGCCTGCTATTATGCATCGGCTTTGAAATGCTCCCTCTCCTTTCCACTTGAATTTGACTTAACACATATCCCTTCACCCTGTTAAAGCATGGCTCCCCCACACTTTGTTTTCAGTACTAACACGGAAGCTGCTCAGCTCCTGTCTTCCACATGCTTTCTTCATTTGTGCTTAGTGCCTGCATCCTTTTCTGATTCACAACCTCTTTTTGCTGTCATTTTAACCTGCTCTTTTATGGCTCTTGCTTACCTCGCACTGTTGCCCTCTTCCTTCTTCAGTGTCAGAATGATACACTTTGCCCATTGTAAAGAAAAAAGCCTCTTAACAAGTCATTTGGTCCCTGTCTGCCCTCCCTCCTTCACAGACCTTCCCTACGGTTCACCTTAAATCGACTTCACCAAACTATTTACTTAAGACTCTTCTCTGACAATTCAGGCTCACTTCTGCTCCTTTCCACTCAAAAAGCCTCTCACTTAAATCTCTGTAGACCTTCTCCCGGCCAAAGCCAATATGCTTGATTCATGCTCTTCTGTGGTTGATTATTCATTACCTCCTTAAGGGATAATAAATATTCCTCCATATCTTCCTTGATTTTAGTAACTTGTCACTTCCTCACTTTCTTCACTTGATCATTTCCTCTGAATATTATTACCATATCCTGAGGAACTTCATCACCCTCTTCCTTTCCTTCCCCTGTCTTCCTGTAGGAGATCTTATCTGTTCACACGACTCCAATCACTGCCTTAGCACTGCACTCCTCTGTCTACTTCCATCAGCTCACAGATCTCAGCCTTGAGCTGTAAGATTTCCTCAGGGACAGAAAGAAAAAGCAACCTACCATGAGTTAGAAGGCAGCTGTAGCACCTTCCGGGCAGATACTCCATAACCTCCATAAGCTACTCCTACCTACCTCGACAATTCAGCAGTTTCCTCTACGGCCTTCTGACCTTCACGTTGTTCTCTTGAGTGCATTCTGAATAGTTTTCTGCTATGAACCTCTCATCATCTTAGTTCCTTTTTATCTTAGCTAGTCATGGTGACCTGAAAGTTAAGCAACTGATCTAAACTAGTCATCAGGTGGCATCTGTGAATGGTGAATGAAGAGAAGCAAGCGCGCCCTGAGGTGGCTTTTCCACCCACCTCTCTTGTCACCAACTCAGACTCTCCCGTGCTGACAGAAGAACAATTAGCTTAGGCTATGCTTACCTTTCAGGGGATGTAATAAGTCACTTCATTCTATGTCTCTTTAATAGTTTCCTTGACTCAGCCACAAATTCAAACATACATCCTCTGTGCTGCATCAGTGGAATCAGCCTTTATCATTCAATTGTTATCCTGCTTCACAATTTGTCTCTATGCACAGAATGCTCTATCTACATTAGCCTGTTGCACTTTCATCTTATCCCTTATCAAGAACCTTCACTTACAAAGCTTGTGAAGGAATATGACATTCTCTCCCTTTATTTGTTTCTGATTGCATCCATTCATCATTTTTTTTGGTCTGAAATTTAAACTGCAGGTTACGTGGGGATGGGATGATGTTTCTTATCAATTTGCAAAGCCCCTGTCATGATGATTCTGATTTTTGTTTTAAATCTCTTGGTACCTCTGTAACCAGGATAAATATTTTTCATCATTTGAGTAGCAAATTTGTTATGAGGCAGACTGCATTTACGCTGGGATGTCACTGGGTCCCCCCTCCCCTGCCTTACTTTACTCTCTCATTTCTGTTATTGTAAGTTTTATGAAAGGCAAGAGAGAAGCTTAAAGAGTGAAACCCTTTGTCTGTGGAATCAACTAGAGCTCATGAGAGCTCATGAAAAAGTATTTCCAGGGGTAGATGGACTGTCCTGTCATCCTCATTACCATTTAATCTCTTGAGCATTCAACTGAGATGGACAAGAAAGCAAATAACACCAAAGCTCATTTTCTGCAAATAAAAGTAATTTTTCATTTTGAGAAGCAGTGTTACATAAAAGCTCATCACTGTGTATCACTACTCTGAGATTGGAACAAATCTTCCCATCCAAATTCAGCCAGCGGACAGTGTTGGACACTCTTTTCACCTTTCTAGTGTTCAATCTCTTTTCATCCGCAATTTGACTTCCAAAAAAGCCCAAACCAACCCAATCCAACAAAAAAAGAGAAACAAACCCAGATTGCACCATGAGCAATGAGCATTAGCGGTACCAGTGAGAAATGGGTAATTCAGATGTACTACTGTCTCAGCTTTTGGTGGGAATACAGAGAAAAAAAAAGAAAGTTTTTTGAAACACAAGTTTGGGGCTGAAACAACAAATAGATGATTCTTGCCAATAAAAGCTGAGGTGATGCATGCAGGGATGTTAAACTAGCAGGATTAATCTTGGCTTTGCCTGTGATTAACAGAATCACACAGGTGCTGTTCACACCTACTGAATCAGAAAATCTCAACTTCCTCTGCCACTGCAGTACTTTTTGTTTTTAAAGCAGAACTCTCTCAACTGCTGGCAGAATACCTGGGGAGGAAGAATGAGAAATTGCAATGTTACTGAAACCTGACTAATGCCAAAAAGACAGAGGACTCTTCCATCCATTGGGTGTTGACCCTTCTGTTTCCCCTCAAACAAGATAACCTCAGTTCATCATTCTAAGCTAGGTATTTGTGTCCCGTAAACCCAGAGAAATGTGTAGGTAGGTAATCGAACAGTAAAAGGAAACCCACAAAAAACAAGTGTGGGAAGCGAGTTGATGAATTGAGCTGCCTGCCCAAACTAATCTACATTTTTTTCAGTAGTGATCACAATTGCTGCATTTCGATTAACACAGCTTGATTTGACATTTCATCAAGGTTCCTGGAGACCTCAACAGTGATTTTGTCACCCCAACACACTAACTGAACTGGCTCCAGATCAATAGGGAGTCCTTTTCAATTCCAGTTTTCAAATTTGCTACAGCCTCAGGGACTGTTTTAACACATTGCAGAAACATGCTGTACTGTATTAGTCTAAATATGAGCAATTTTTTTGTAAAGCTTAAACAGGACCTAAAAAATAAAGAAAAATGCAGAAAGAATATCACACGCTATCTGCAAAGTGAATTAAATTTCCAGGTGTACTATGGGCTTGTCAGGTGCAATAGACTCAGATTGTGGTATGGCTTGAATTCCTGTGCAGTAGGTAGTTCTGAGTAGCCTGATAGATGCTGCTCTTGGTTGGGTACTGTCTGTTTAGATAAATTCATCTCTTTTAAAATGGGTTAAAGCCCAATAGCTGTTCCTGAATGGACCTCATGTAGACAAACACTGAGACAGACACATTTTAACAAAACCTAGATTAAAAAAAAAAAAAAAAAAAAAAAAAGTAATGATATGCAAGCTAAGAAACATGTATTATGGTTAATGGGGACACTTGAAAATTAAGTGATGGTGCTGTGCAAAGAGCAACATTTGTCAGTACAAAGGAGTTTTGGAAACTAAAGGGATTGTCTTGACTGGTTACTAATTTGTCATACATACAGCTGCTTTCCTTTACTCTGGGAAAGAGTTGTCATTTCGCTGGAAGCCCCGGTATTTTAGGTCAAACCTTACAAAACTTTTCTTTAAGAGATTCTGTCCTCCAAGACCCTTCTCATGTCTTGCATTAAAACCACAATCATTAGACCAACGATCTAACAGGTTGCCACTCAGTCACCTTCTGTTTTCCTCTCTGTTGAGGCACTGAACTGGTGCACCTATGTCATTCAAAGGACATCAGCCTATCTGACCAACCCTAGAAATTGTTTTATACCAACATATCATCTTCTCCTCTGCTGCCATCTAGTTTTCTGACAGCCTAAAGCATTCCCTGGAAAACTTGACATTGACACTCCCCTCATCCCCACCCTAAGGTAAGGGGAGATGCTACCTTTCATAATGTATTGGAGCTTGCCTGCCGCAGCTCTAGCTGCATATCTAGACATCAACTGTCTGTAAAACGTTCTGAACTACATGTACACACCATTCAAACACTAATTGCACAATCTTGTACTTAATTCAGAAGAAAGAAATTCCTGTAATGTAGAAGTAATGGGTTAAACATAGAGCATTTTTAAGTGGCTCAGCTATACAATAGAGAATAATTAGGTATCCATAATAAGGCAGCTTAATAGTATACTAAATGACATTCCCCCACATAGGGTGTAATTAGTTTCATGTACTTGACACATTCATGCGAGATGTCAGACTGGAAGATTATTATTGTTTTTTCACAGCCAATTTTTAGTTAGAACTAGTTTGCCTGTGCATCTTTCCTCTCATTTGAGGATTAAGAGTCCATTATTTTGGGAATGAAATTCCAGTATGACATTTCTCACACTGCTGTTAATTTTCTTTCCTGACCCCTTTTCAGAGTGGTGCATGTGGTTTTTACTATTTGATTTATTAAATTTGACATACCAAAGCACTTGCTCAGATTGGTCTGTTTGTCAATGAAGACTTTAGCAGAGATAACATTTCCAAAAGGCATGAACATCTGCAGAATGTCCTGGTCTCCAAACTCCTGGGGGAGGTGGTAAATAAAGAGGTTTGCCCCTTCTGGACCTTTAGGAAAACAAAACAAAACAAAAGTCTGAAAACAGCTATTTCAAGAGCTACGTTTAATCTATTTTCCCATAATACTTACTGAAGGTGATGGTCAGAAAGCATTTCACTTTCCAACTTTGAAGGAAGCACAGTAAGTGGATCATCAAAGGAACAGAGCTGAAATGCAGCTCTTTAGAGTATCCTATCTTGCAAAGTGTTCACTTGATACCTCTTCTACAAAAGAAGTTAAACTGCAGCCTCTTTCTTCAATTTACACAAGTGTCTTTCAGGATAATTAAGGTTAGGAAAACAGGTACACAATGTATTACTCTCTCACAACACCCCAAGATCTGCCCAAAGAGCCCCCTGCTGCCTCAAACACCTGCATAGGTTTGCTGGCTTAATTTTAGTTGCAGGAACTTAGAGAAATGCAGTGAGCTGAGCTCAGATTTGAGCATCACAGATAAAAGGGCAGGAGCTTGGTGGGGATGGGAATAAAAAGGGTAAGACAAAGCAAACTTTTTGACTTGGAAATCAGCAGAATCAGAGAGAGAAAGATACTAAGAAAAAAAAATTGTGTGGACTCATTTCAGAAAGCATACTCTTTTTAAATATGAATTCCCCAGAGAAAGCTCTATCTCCCAGAGAAACTTTGTAAAATAACTACTTTTTAAAAGTTCAAAATAAAATTTTTGGGTTGAAATTAAAGCGGCTTTACATCAATTTGAGTTTGAAAAGAAAGGTGCAAACTTGGAGCTACTTTGAATATTTTTCTTAGAGCCTAAATTTGAGATACACATTATAGTGCTATTTGCTTAAACACACCCCCCCAGCAATAATTTTTTTTTTTTTTTTTTAATCCCAGCTCAATTTTTCCCTTGCAGTAGCATACTGGAAGTAAGCCATGAATGTCTAAAAGAATATGATCTATGATGGAACCAGACGTGTGGCCTTCCCACACAGACACCAGGAGCACAATCAGTACACAAAGAGAACAAAAATTTCTGGTAAAAACACATCTCGAGTAACATGCTTGAGTATTCCCCTGTATAAAGGAACCTACGTGTATCTCAGATGTGATGTCTGTGGTTTTCTGGATTGGAGAGGAAAGCATACCAGATTTATGGACACCTTCTGCAAGAGTAACAAAGCCTCACCTCTCTTGTAACCAGCCTGGCTGCCCTCTCTCAGCCTGAAGGAAAGGGCTGCAATGTTTGCACAGCACAGGGGATAAAAGGCTTGGAAAAAAATGTTTTTCAAAGAAACATTTTTTGAGAAAAAAAAAAAAAAAGAAAAAAAATCATCACCTGGAACTTATTTCTTCTTTCTGCCAATAAACTATCCTTTCCAGAAAACAAAATTTCTTAAAATAGTAAGCAAAACTTACTTAACAATAGTTTACAGCATATGCATGAGGCAGTTCACTAAGCTTCAGCATTTAATATTGATATAGTATTTTTCTTTGGTACTTGGTTATCGTCAACCACTGCAGACTCTTCACCATGCCATCAGAAATCATGTTAAGAAACAAAAAATAGTCATCAGTATTTAAAGATAGAATTTATTCACCTTAACGTAACCTGTTACTAACAGAAACAAGACATATAAAAGGCTGTGTTTTAAAAAAGACACTGCCAATTCATAAAATAAAAAAATAAGTTTTCACTTGATATGAACTGAAAAAAAATAGTTAAAAAAAATCAAACTGAATATGCACAATGACACCAGATAAACAATTTGGTTTTGGTGTCAGTCTGTTGTCACTGACTGAGTGAGTGAGATGAAAGACAAAAGCAGAGAACACAAAAAATTTCCCCCCAAAAAAAAAAGCTGATTGAAAAAAAATCATTTCATTTAATATAATCTGAGCTTTTAGCAGTAAACGATGTAACAAATTTAGAGAAAATAAACATTTTAACTCCACAGCGTCCCTGTATAATAGCCAGCTATGGGAATGCCAAATTTGTCTTCATAGGAAACACCACATCCCATAGCAGTGCATGATACTATATTAAAAGAGGGTAAAAATCTTTCTCTTGAGGATATTACACTAGGTTTATTTCCAAAGCTTATCCCTGGCAAGAGTAGTAGTGACAACATAGATACAATCTTAGAAAGCATGCAATATTCTCCTGTCCTCCTAGAATTAGCTGGAATTTAGGATGAGAGAAGGGAAAGCAGTAAAAACAGAAATGAAACCCCAAAATGCCTGGGAAGTGTACAAGGGAATGGGAGAGGGGAAAAAGGGTAACTTCATTTTACCAAATATTTAGTAGCATTCCTTTTTTCTTAGCAGCAACTTCCCGAGGTTTGTTTTGCTCTACTGGTGCAGGGAGAGGGGCAAACCCTTTGTTGTTCCCCTACAAAACCCAGAATTGAGCAAAGAATCACTCAATGCAAAGCCAGGTCTTGTCATTGACTCAAAAACTTAAACCTAATCAAATTAACTCCATCATCATGGAAAATGGAAACCATTAAAGTGTGTGAAAGATGGTCACCCATAATGGGATGCTTTTTATTACTGGTGCTTTTTTGCACAGCGGTGCTTTTATACCACAAAGAACGGTCAGGAAGGTATGGCTGGAAGGAGAGATGGTAAAAAAAAGTGATTTACAGTAGAGGTTGAAAAAATGATAAACCACCAATCAGGAGAAAATGTAAACATCAAAGATGAGGCTACTCGATGTCCTTCGCTGAGCCTCTGTGAAGAAACACACCCAAGACACGGCTCTCGCTTGGCCAAGCGTCGCTTATCCTGAGAAGGGCGAGTGCTTACCTTCCTTCTGGCTGCCCGCGGCGCTTTGCTGCTGCAACAAGCTCTGGCTGTACAAGGTGGGCAGCGCGGCCGCAGCGTACTGCTGGATTCCTGAGTAGGCCTGGGTGAGTGCGTCCATCGTGCCGGCCGTACCGTTCGTCAAGCCTGTTGCGCCGAGTCCTCCGTTCAGGGCCGCCATACCTGAGAGCATTTGAGCAACTTTACAAAAAACCCAACAATAGAGAAAAGAAATTGCACTTGTTCATTAGTGCTTTCCGAAAGTTGTTGGTATTATATTGACACTGACAACGACGGCAGTGCATGCAGCTCGGCGCGTCACCAAATGGGACTGAAAACAAAGAAACACGACTCTGGCGTCAGGATCACTTCAGCACAACGGTTGCACAGTCAAACGGACTCGCATGCAGCCTGCTACTGGCAAGTACTACAGCTCGGTGCTCCCCAAACCCTCTCTGCCCACTGTCCTCAACACCTGTGCTTCTGCTGGGGACATCCAAGGCTGGGAGAGCAGGACGCCCCAACCTCCATCCTTGCAATCTGGCTACTTGGGAAAGAGCATTCTGTGAGAAAACCCACTCTCTCTGGCCAGGTCTTTATCAGCAGGACATGACCACATGGTATCAGAGATGTTTTGCATGTGTGGGGTCAGCAGAGAACCCCGATTAACAGCTTTTTGGAATAACACTCCATACAGTGATGGGTTTTGTCCCTTGGGTTTGCGGTAGGAAGATGAACTGTGAAGCTGTGTGCTTCCATCCTCCTCCTCCAGCTACTCCTGTGAGGACAGATGGATGAACAGCAGCACATCTGGAGTGACTGCAAGTGCTTCATCCAAACCAGGCATCTTTCATGAAGAAATAAGAGCATTTGGTTCTAGCAATGTGTTCCTTTACTCCTCACTGGAAGCAGAGTCGCTTTATTATTTTTTTTTCTTTAAAGCAATTCTACATCCTGATAAATAACAGATTAATTTGACTGGGATGACCACCAAGGAAGAAGTTTCAGACAGGCTTGCTAGCTGTGCATAAAATGGCATCCCTTACCCATGCAAATAGTGCAGTCTGCAAAAGAATTTTGACAAACTCCTGGACTACATACAGCCTCTCTCCATTACTTCTATGCATCCTTATGGCTCCTAAGTGAGCCACATATAAAAATGAACGATGTTAACTCTTTTTTTTTTTTTTTCCCAGAAATTCCAGAAAAAGTTAAATTTCCCATTACAGTTACCTTGGTAGTCATGGGGAGCAGGAATCAGAGACCTCATCGCCCACACCTCTGACTAATGTCAGAAGGAGAGTAAGTGCTCAGCAGGACAGAGAGGCCACATTTCATGCCCAACCAGATATCCTGTGCTCATATTTTTTAGGTGAACAGCTCACAAACAACTTAATTGGGCTTAATCAGCCCCCTCAAGGTACAGGAAAGCAGTCACCAGAAAAAGGGGGCATCTGGAACCACCTGCGACCATTTCTTACACATTGACTGTGCAGAGTTTCTGTTGGCAAAAGGATGGGTGAAAAAGTGACTGGTAGAGTTGTATGTGGTCCCCAAAAACTAAGAATATCGAAAAGAAAGAGATAGCTCAATTTCAGACCAATAATAAAGGGGTTACGTGGAATTGAAGAAAAGTGAGGAAATCAAGCAGAGGACACTTTATAGTGAATTAACAATGAAATCTATTAGTCTGGGAAACAGTCTTCTTCAAGGAAAGTAGCATAAACCTTATCACATGAGTAATTTAGTGGTAGAAAGGATACTGGAGGGAATTATCCTGCATTGACAGAGGAGGATAAAGATACTGACCTACTAGTTTTCTTCCATCTCTTATGTAGATTCAGAAAGTGTATTCCTGTGAGTCTCTGATAATCAGGACAATTGCTCAAGTGGCACCTTTCTGGCTGCACCAGACTCTGTGCCAATTAAGAGAATTGTACTGCATAAATTATACCTTTTGATATTACTATAATTTGTGTGACTAAACACTTGACAGAAATGTGATATTCTTAGCCTTTGCTTAATAAAACGTCTTGCACTTTGAAGATTTCTCTTTCCCCTCCACCCCACTTCAGAACTTTGCTGTATCCTGATAGGAGATACTCGCTGCCATGTCTTCGAACAAAAACCTCTGTCAGAGCAGAGCCAGCTATTTCTTGTCTAATGGTTCCAGATGTAAAACAAAACCTGCAAGCCAATATAGTTTGTGAAGCATCTTACAGCTAAAGGACAGGACATTTTGAAAATGGAAATTCAAACTGATGGTATAAAGCAGTAATTTGGTGCTGAGCGTGACCTTAACCTACTCTGATGTTTCTGTACTGAGGTTTGTGTCATCGCTTGCACGTGTACGCACAGCATTGACTGAAGTAAAGGCTCTTGATAAAACAACTTGTATCTCTCCCTTTATTATAGTGTTGAAATAACCTGATAATAGAGGAAGTATTAGGATAACACGTTATCTTTTGTGAGTCATCAGCCTATTAGATAAACATGCTTTGTGTTGCTGTGGGCAGCATCCTCCCCCTTCTTTCGCCTAGAATCAATAGCCCCTTCCCACTAAATGATTTCAGATCAGCCAACAGATAGCCTCAGCTCACCTCACTGCCTCCGGGAAGGGCACTGCTATGGCTACCACAGAGTATGTGTCTAAATATGCCTCCCTCCTGAGCAAAACAGATCTGCAGAAAGGTGTCAGCATTTCTTCTCTTCTCCTTTTTTTTTAATCTTATTTTATTTTTATGAAATATGCAAGATCCAGCTTCAGTTACACATCTTTGTATTTTTTCAACCAATGCACCTCAGTCTGATATTGAACTTTGATCTCTTACTCACTTTTGTGAAATAATTGTTTGGAGTTTCTCATCTGTGGCCTTCTGCTTTTCCGAGTTACATAATACAGAAGAGACAATGCTTGGCAAGTCCAAAGGTCTCTGAAAGTGCCTTCCATGCACCCTCAAATCTGTCATGAACAGTTTCATCTCCATTTTACAGATGTAAATATGGGGGTAGAAAGGCTAAGTGACTGCCCTGGTTTCACATACAACTACTGTGTCATAGCTGTCCAGTATCCTAATTTAATGGTTTTCCTTCTTAATTACAAAGAAACTCTTCTACTCTCTTTATTATTTTTTCCTCATTATTCATAATTCTTTTTGTAAGTTACTTCATTTAAATTTACTTGCCCCAATGGAGACAGACCAACGTTTTGTCATTTACGGTCTTAGATGCTTCAAGTACAAATAAAGGTGACTGGCTGAATCCCAGTATGTACAACTGCTGCCAAACCCTTGGAGACAGTTGACTTACCAGATTTCACTTTACAGTATAAGGTCTCCAGACATGTTTCTACAATGCTTCTCTCTACAATGAGAATGCTATTAGTTTCCAGAACCCAGTTTATTTTTCCCAGACACAGCCAGGATCCAGAAAGCAGACTAAGTCTCCTAGTGAGCTCAGCCTGCAGGACATTCTCCCTGTGAATCTCACATACTTGGACATGATTTCAACAGAATACCTCCTCCAAAACCCTTGCGTAAATCAATGCCTAAGCCCAGTGTCACCTCCTGATACATTTTGGGGTGATGCTCAGCATGGCTGGTACTTTGGATCATTCTTGTTAATTCCCCAGCTGGAAGCATGTCACTCAATTCCAGCCTTTCTGCACAATTACTCCAGGAACTTTCATGACAAAACAATGTTTGAATGCTTTTACGGGAGTGTTTGTGACCACAGCATACTGTGAAACATCAAACTCATTGAACTTGAGGTTTACCGAAGGCAGGCTCCTGGAGAGGTCTGAGTGTGAACAACTGGATCAGAAATAGTCACTAGGAAAAGCACTGGCTCATCATTAAAATAGACAGGGGAGGTTGTTTGCACTGGAACAATGATTTGCTATCATTAGCATCACAAACAACTGAAGTTGATAATCAGGGTCCTCCTTCGGAGAGGAACAGGTGCCACAATGCAGCATACGAGGAAGCAGTTTCTACTCTTTAGACCTCTCTCATATATGTACATACTTTCGCATATACATAGACATATCCACATGTATTTTTAAGTATGTGTGCTATATACATAGAGATATTCTAGGCACATACACACTCTGCACCCATAAAAACATCCATGAAGAAGATTTGGAACTGAAGCCATTGTTAGTACAAGTCCATGGAAGTAAAGGTGGCTTATAACAAGCTTGAATTTGGTACCAGGTTGTGAATACATCATTAATACTTCAAATGGCACATGCAGGTAAGTTTGTACAAACAACACCTGAAAATACTTCTTGAGGAAATGTAAACTGTGTTTGCAGCCTAGCAATAAATGTTAAAAGGAACGCAAAAGAAGGATTCCCACACAAAGTTAAGAGCTCATAGGTGATTCATTCTTGATGTTGATGAAGGGAATGTTATCTTGGAGTGCTCCAGTGTGCCTGGGTTCTTTGTACTTGTGGGAGGGAAGCAGTGGGATGCTGTATGCCGCACTTGATATTGTGACCTCTTATAAACCATGTAAAGGGTAATGACTGTTTATCAGGGGAAGGACATTTAATGTTTTCTTACTTACGGCAGTGTAGCCCTCTTACTAAGAGAGCTCATGAGAGTAGATAAGTTAGCTTTTCATGCATGCCATTTTCAGTGGCATGCTGAAATGAGTTAGAAACAGATAAGAAACATTGGCCTTTTTAGGGCCTAATGTGCTTACTTTTCTTAAATTGTTCTTAAGCCATATTTACCGTGAGGTTGTTTGCTTGTGTGAAATATGCATGTCCTTGCCAGAAGCAAGACCTGTTTTACACAAGGCCCCATGCAACCACTCATCATTGCTACATGGACAGCCATCAGCCCCCTTCCTTCCCAACTCCCAACAATGACAACCAGAGATCACAGAACAAAAAGATTGGGTGAGCAGCCAAGTAACAGTGACAAAAAGGACATCATGCAGAGCATCAGAGTGAGCAAGTGGTACTGAGGAGGACATCCATTCCTGGGGGTACATTATGATGGGTCATGGACTGGTAATGACTAAGTAGATTCCTTGCATTGCTGAAGGAAATGCAAGGAACAACAGCAGCTAAAAGAAGGGAGGGGAAAAATGCAGCTGGACCAATCTCTTCCATTTCAGGCAAAGGTGAAGTCATCATAACAGAAACAAAATAAATTCTTCTTCAGGAAAATCTTGACCAAGGCTGAGAATGAGGAAGAATGTTCCATCAGCTATTGCCATCTACTTAGGGGATGTCAGGGTTTAAGATGTATTAGGATAGATGCCCATGCTCTGGTATTACAGCTGACTGACCGCACCATTCTCTTATACTTCCAAATTAAAGGCCAAAAATTTGCCTTCATTTTAAAAGCAAGTATGCTGCTCTTAAGTCAATTTGATAATTCCTACAGACATTTTAATAGAACTATGTCTACGGCAAACATGCCTCTCTTACCATGACATTTCTGAATGAGGTTTTGTGTGTTGAGATGATATACCTGTTTTCAGACTCCCAAAATGAAAAAGGAGCCTCTCTTATAACATAGGTAACCAGACACCCTGCTGACATTTCTTTTACCTTCCATTTGCCCTGCAAGAATAGGAGTCTTTTTGCAGGGACCCAAAAGACTTCACTTTGCAGAGCAAACTATGTGAAACTTTATTAAAGACTCCAGAACTGCATATGTACCATGAATGGAACTAGATCAACTTGACCCCCTTATTTTGCATATAGATTAAAAATAATTGTATCATCATTTTACAATTGGTAGTTTTTGTGAAATGATTATTGGGAAAGGCTGTCCACCACAGCAATAAATACTCACTGTTTACGGTACCTGCTAGTGCATTAATATTATTCAGTCCAACAGTGGCTCCTGCCAGTCCTTGGAGAGTACCCAGAGAAGTCAAAGAATTCATGGCCGCACCAGCTGTGGAATTAGCAGTTGATGCAGCCACTAAAATGAAAAAAAAAAAAAAGAAGCCAAAATTAAGGCCATATTTTAGTTATTTTAGTTGATCACAAAACCACTTACAATAATTTTGAGAGCAACAACAGGGTTACTTGCAAGAAAGAAAGAAAAAAATATCAGACCAATAGACCAACCTTGCTCAAAAAAATATTACTAGTATGGAAAATTCATGGAAAGTGATGAGTCTTGCACAGAAAAGACTGGATGACAGAATTTAGCACTATGCTATTTGCAAACATAATGCAGAAACAGCAAGATTGAGAACAATCACTTTATCAAAAGTTTGTCAATCAGTCTAGCATTCCAGAGTGATCAGCTAGCTGGCTGAGATATTGCCACCTTTTAATAACCATCTTTGAAAATATAGTATTATTCATAATAGTTTTGTTGCCATACAACAACGCTTTTCGCTGTAGGCCTCTTAAGTGAAATCCGAATTATTCTGTAAGATACTACCCTCTTATTATGGCTATAGGGCACCATATGAACATTATTTAGAGGCCTGAAGTTTACAAAAAGAAGAATTTCATGCCAAATACAAAATGTAACTACTACCCAACTTATTGTAGGCTTTTAGGCTGGTCTACGTACGCAACTAGCCATGCATATGACCGCACAAATGGTATTGTATGCACTTCCAAAAGCTGTGCCAGAGGGGTACTGAAGCTCAGGTGGATGACAGGTCTTTGCTGCTATGATGCTGAGGGACTGCTGATGGTGGGTGAGATTAATCCATCTAAAACTGTACGCTTAGGAAGAGAAAGATACTTTTCTCTTGTCACAGAAAAGTAATAAGGCACCTCAGAAATGCCTAGCATTTAGGATAGGTTGGAACAAGAATTGTGTGTTTCACCCACAGAGGAGCTTTGAATAACCAGTGTGGATTAAAAATTTAACCTACAGGTTGGTAAAGTTATACCATGTGAATCATACTCATAAAAGCTGTGGAAACAGTTAGGTATTTAGCTTGTATCCAGAGCCTTACTTTAGTGTATCAATCATAAATACTTTCTTTCTTTTCCCTTTAAAAATGGCTTTATCTACTGAAAAGTTAACATTTGAAATCAGTGTTCTGTTGATCATTTACTGGAGGCACGTCATGTCTACACCATGTTTTTTTGTTCCTACCCATTATGTAGCTGTGAAATGGTTAAGACCACTTTTATCTTGATGTTCTTTTGGGCTGTTGAACACACCAGATTGCCCAGCATGCCCTCAAGAAAGTGAAGTCACTACAGTGTTCATCATCCAGTAAGGAAAGTAGAAAGCTAATTTTTAAAACTCAGTAGTTAAACCTCAAAGGTCTAATCTACAAAGCCACCCACCTTTACAACCTCAAGACCCACCAAAGACAAGTCTTTCCTCTTACTGTGCCTCAAAGTCCAAAGGACTCTCTTGGTGTGGGTGAGGAGAGATTTCCGGACTCTGAAAGATTCCTTGTCCCCACTTTCACCACATCTGCAATGTTAACTTGAGTTATTTTAAATGTTGCAGATAGAAGAAGCTTTGATTTTTCAATCTCTCTCTGCAAGGCAATAAGCCAATAATGTCTTTGGTTAAAAAAAAAAAAAAAAAAAAAAAAAAAAAAAGGTAATCCAAGAAAGAAGTAAAAAAAACACCACTTTTGTCAGATAATGTGAACACCAGCAGAGAAGAAAGAAAAAAAATCAAAGGGAATGAATGTCAGTGAATTCCCTGTGACCAACATGGCTCTGTGTTTCTGTTCAAGTTCATTAGCAGATCATTTAAATGAAGTACATAAACCTCAAATCTGAAGGATCTGATTGGTGATGACTAGGCTGAATCCCATCCATGTCTGTTTCAGAGGATTATTACCATTTTCTCTTGAGGAAACACATATATTTAAGAAATGAGAGAAATGGGGGCTAGCAAATTGTTTGCCTGAAAATTACATTAAAGCTCTTGGGGGCAAATAACTCCTGTGAATGAGAGCCATACGCTTATGGATTGTCAACACATCTGTTGGAGAAGGCAGAAAAATCTGATTAAAACCTTCCCTCTTGCTCAGCCCACAGAGCGCATCACAGAGACTCTTATCATGGTCTCATTGCTCAAACACATGCTTTGGGGATGGCCAATATCTGGGGCCAACATCTCTTCTTTTTCTTTTATTCTTTTCAAGTTTCTCTATTCCATCAGACAAACACAGAGCAGGTGCCTCAGTGATTCTCCCATTTGAAGTTGCAATGCAGATTATTTAGCTTCCCTAAATAATGACTTGGCACATAATCAATGTAAAATACTCGTTGGAGAACTGAAGAACCTCAGAAATCAGAGTTTTGTTGTTGCGGCTATTTCTTCTGCTTAGCAGCTATCTATCTCACAGATCCACTGGGACAATGTTTTTTCCTGTTTGGCTTATTATTTCTTTGAGGAAAAAGAAACTGAACAAATTGTGTGGTTTCCATGATCTTATTGAACATGGGCTGAGCAGAAATGAAAGGAGCTCTTTTCATTAGGGCACTTGTAAGCGATGGATCCAGCACCTTGCTGAATGAGGTATCCTGAGAGATTCCACACCAGTTACCTTCTCCTCTTTGACTGCATCCTGCGCATATGAAATGAAGATGAAGACAGTGATGAGCTAAAACATTATCATGAAGGGAGCCATAAGAAGACCAAGATTTAGAGAGAGATGAAAATCTGTCACAAAATGCTGCATAAAATCAATAGATGAAGCAATGGTATTCCTTGTCCCCCAGAAACTTACAGGGAGATGAAACGAAGTCTTCAGGACTTTGAAAGTCTTACAAGACACATGTGGAGACTTAAGACAGCTGAAAGTTTTTACCTCATGAACTCCCAGAATATTTTGAAATTCATCTAAAGACAAGAACTATGCTTTCTCTGTCTTTTGTTCTTTCCTAGTTTCTTTCAACTAAAAAGTTGTAATGTATATGGAAAGAAAGGGGAAAAAAAAGAAAAATCACATGCCTTGTGGTAACAGTAGATGACTGCACTACTTCGGGGGAACTTGGATATCTTTCTCATGTCAGCAAAGCTCTTGGGCTCCACAACTGCCCGGAGTAATGGCAAAGGAAGTATAACGCACTGTCTGAACAGTGTTATTCTGTATTTATGGCTTTTAGTTGACCAGATGACAAAAATACATTGGATACCTACAGCATTTATAAATTGTTTTTACCAGGGTCCCCTGCCACCATATAAATTAAAATAAAACATTTCACAACTCCCTCCATCCTCAACACCAGAACGTTACTGTTCTGAATCAAATCACTTCATAGTTGTGCTTAATAAACAGTAGACATCTATCTCCAGGTATGTCCACACAGCTTGATGTGTGGACATGTAGTGCTGCTAGGAATCACCCTCTTTGTGTTACTGGTGCACCGGCATTTGGCGGAAAACACACACAAAAGAAGTGCAAATGACTTAGGCTTTTGGAGTCACTCCGTATGGCACACCTTGAACCCACAACATTTGGTATATTATTTTTCTCTTTATGTTGGAAATTTTATACCTGTCTCCTTAAAACCTATATATGTCAGAGACTCAGTATGTTTCCAGGGCAGCATTAACTGAATTACCTGATATGGAAGCTAGGGGTAGAGATGCAGCAGAATGGACTCCAGCCTGATGAATACTGGCTGAATATACAATAGTCTGAGAAGAATAGAGCTGCTCTTTATCTGCTGCACCTATTACTCCCTCATAATTTTAAGCCCTGGATAAACATCAGAACATGATGGATAGTGTTTTGTCTGCTTGAACGAACTTTTTCCTCTCTAATATCAGTCATTGGAATAAGCCAACAGCTTTCTCAAAGTCTCTGACTGTTGCTCAATCAGATACTATTTGCCCTAATGAAGGAGTTGCGAGGCTGAATCCTTTGGCCATTGTGAGAGCTCAGGCAAGATGTTCATCATATTCCCCTGTGACCCTTAAATTCTATTAATACGTGAAAATAATATAACAGTATTGGAAAAAGAAGTCAGTTTAGACTTGTAAGAGTAAGGAGTTGTCCTGTGACCCATAGAAAAATATGCAGTTTCTTGCAGATACGCTGTGTGCTGGCCACCTGTTGTCTTCTCCAACCAGGACACATAGAGAAACTTTACAGAACACTGTAGCATCTTCAACTGTGAAAGCTGAGAAGCTTAAAAATGTATATTTAACTATTAGAGACTGAAGATCCTTCTTCACTGTTTCCTCTGTTCCCAATTTTCTGTGTCAGTCTCACAACTACTTCCCTCTTTTTTCTTCCAAAGTACTCAACTTCACTTTAATAAATAGCCAGACATCCCCAAATAATATAAATAATGTTATTAAGAAGCTGAGAAATGGAGGAGGGCATGCCGCAGCCCTTCTTCCTAACACCCCAAATCCCTCCCGATTCCAGCCATTTGATCTTCCCATGCTTCCTCCCTTTAATTGATGAAATTTTTGCTGCAAGACTCATTATGAAAAAAAAGACTTGGCCTTTGGTTAATATATTCTTTAACAGATCTCTCTTTGATATAGGAAACATATTTTGATTTGGAGTGGATGCTGTACACAGTATATATATATTTGTATTTAACTACCACTGTTGCTTTCATGGACATTTTTTAAGGCTGGAAATAGATTTTCATCTATTCTCATCAACATTTTAATTTCTGCATGTAACAGGTTACAGCACCTTCTATATCTGATTTTTTTTTCCCCTCAAGAAATCTAAATGAGCAATGAGCTGTTTCCCTTTTTATTTAAACAGCATTTCAACACAGTTCCTAAAAACTGCCAACCTAGAAAAACAACCAGTATTAGCATATAAACTTTTGGACATTCTGTTGGCTAGCTTAAATCCACAGAGTCATAATGATTTACACCATCTGGATTTACATCAGCTGGAAAACCAGGTTCAGCATCTAGGAAAGGCAATGATGTGGAAATATTTCTTTGGCTTTGCTGTGCACACTGTGGATGGGATTAATTTCTCCATCTTTGGCAGTCTCATAGTTAGTTTGACCTATTCTAGTCAAAGCTATTCTTTTGGATTGTCTTCGAGGTTAAGATAACTCTAACCTCAATGCTCTACCTTTAGATTTCTTTCTCAGGATGAGCTGAATTGCCCTCTGGAAGTGCCTCCACTGATTGAGATGGTAGACGCAGACCTGAAATGCAGGTGGACATGCATGGACATAGATCCTACAGAGAGGTAACATGATGGGGGGTGGATGCTGCCTTTCCTGTTGGCCATATGTTGTGGTACAGACCTGTGATCTGTAGGTGAGAGGTCTGCTTTTGTCCTGTGTGCAGAACTGATGCCAAACTATGCAAACACTGAAATTTCAGTGTAATCCCCTCCATCAAATCTTGAGCTCACAGAATTGCCTGATGTTGGGCAATCCTGACCTAATATGCAAAGGATGTGCACTTTTCTGCAAACCCACCTGGTCTGAAAAAGGAGCTAGACAGCAGAGACTTATGCAGTGTTACAGTACAGGTTACACAAAGTAGCATGGGCTGCATGAGAGCATGCATGCTGAGCTACTGGGTGCTGCTGATTTCTTTTCCAGTTCTGCCTCAAACTTCTTGTGCTTCCTTGGATAAAGCATTCACTATGTTTGTTGCACAACAGGATTGATTCTGCTGCTTCCCATTTGCTGGCTTCTCTTAGAAGGCTGTAACTTGCAGGCATGGGTACATTTTTATCATTCCTACTTACTCCCTATGCTTAAGACCAAGGAGTGTCCTTGACAGGGCTCCTAAATATTCTCAGCACAAAAACCAAGGACCTGTGTTCATCTGTAGTACAGACTTCATGCAGTACAGACTTGTAGTAGAGATTTGGGTAAATATCTGACCCCCTCAGCCACGTTGCTGGGGCAAATTGTAAAATCCTATTCCCCAACAGAGGAGCCCAACTGGAGGGTCCAAGAAGGCTGCCTGGGCACTTGGTGATAAGACAAAATACTACGTTAACACACCCTCTCACTGCTGCTCTGAATAAAAAGACATTTAAATCACGCGTGCGCTGCTATAATTTTGCAGCAGGATGGTTTAAAGTGTGTATTAGACCACATTCCTTCCTTAATTTATTTGGTATATACCTGAGTAACAAAGAACTCCAGTGACTTCTCAGCAAAGCCATTTTCCACAGAACAGAAGGGCTTCTTGGAAACTCCATACTATGTTCACTAACTTGGCACTACTTTCTGGGTGGTAATATCAGTAGGCTGTGCACTCCTGCCATTCCTTTTTGCCTTGTCCACTCCTCTTCTCTGCTTCCACACTTCTAGCATACTGTCTGGAGATGAAACAGTCACACTGCTGGCCCTGTACTAAGGTATTAAAAATATTAGAGAGGCATTTCAAAGATTATAAGCGAGGTTTCTTTTTGGAAGCGTTATTTTGGTTTTAGGGTAGGACTACAAGAGAGAATGGGCAAAGAAAATTAAAGGCAGCTTCCTCTCTGCCTGCTTGGAGGGTTGCTGTAGACCTTCACCTACTCCATCCATGTGAAGAGAAGAGCTTAATGCTTCTGGAGCAGAATCAGCTTTCTGGTGCTGCAGGGCTTCAGGGCAGCTCCAAGACTGGCTTAACTAAGCTGGCACTTTCCAAATAGAGATTCACTACAATAACTATGTCATCTCTGCTGACAGCTTTCCTTTAGGCAGCTCTCGGTTACACTCCACAATTGCCTGTCACTACCTAATGCACGGCACAACAGGAAGCTCAACATTTACTTTGATATCAGTTCCCTGCTTATCTGCTTTCTGGTCACATCCTGCTTAGTCAGTTGTAGAAGATGTGCATATGTTAAAAAGCAAAGCACACTGCTCAGCTGTGAAACACAACTTTGTTCTTGTTGTTTTACTTAATGGAGAGTTAAAATAATTCAGTGTTGGAAGCACTTTGCTCCAGTTAAGATGATACAGTGGTGCACTAGGGATCAATACTACCCAAAAATTTAAGGTTCAGTATCTCTATGACTCTAAGCATGAGAAGCTGCAGAGAAAACAAGCTTTCTTTTGGGAGACACTCCTGTCAAATTTGTATTGGCAGTTTTCTGAGTCCAGAATCTTCTTCCTTGCCATGAATTGCAGTGTGTTTCTGATTCTCTGCTGCCTTCCTGAGCCCACTGACTCCAAAGACGAGTTAAAATCTGACTTAATTTGATCCTGACTAAAGGGTTACAAATTGAAGAGACCAAGACAGGCAGAGTTGGCCAACCTTAATAAATTTAATACGGACAGATGCAAAGTCCTGCACCTGCAGAAGAGTAATCTCTTTCAGTGGCACAGGCTGGGGATAGATGGACTGGGGAGGAGCTCTGCTGAAAAAGATCTAAGGGTCCTGGTGCATGCCCTGGCAGCTAGGACACAACAGTGTCCTTGGTTGTATGGACGGGAGCAGAGCGAGGAGATCCAGCTGGTTTTTCCTGTTACTCAGCACTTGTTAGGTCTTATTTAAGTCCTACATCTAGTTTTGGGGCTCCTGATTGCAAGGAAAACATTGATCAAGTGAAGAGAGTTCAGTGGAAGGACACCAAAGCACTCGTCCTGGAAAGAGACATTGAGGGAGTTGGGCTTGTTCAGCCTGAAGAGATGGCTTCAGGGCATCCTAACAGCAGCCCCTCAGTACCTGTGAGGAGGTCATCAGGAAGACGGAGCTGCATTGTTCACAGCAGTGTGGTAGGAAGATGAGAGGTAAATTGAGACGAGAAAGGTTCAGTCTTGAACGAAAAACCTTTTCTCTCTGAAGTTGATCAAACATTGGAACAGATTACTCACATGGCCCAGTCTGCATCCTTGGAGTTTTTAAGACCTGACTGAATCAAGCTCTGAGAAAACTGATCTGACTTCAGACTGACCCTGATTGTCCCCAGTAAGTGACATAGAAGAGAGTAATGGTAAGAACTGGGGACAAATGGAAAAGAAATACTAATTCTAAGGAAAAAAATCTTTAATTTTATCAAGTTGGATTTATTTTATTTTGTTTTGTTTTGTTTTGTTTTGTTTTATTTTATTTTATTTTATTTTATTTTATTTTGTTTTATTTTATTATTATTTTTTTATTTACTACCCAAAATCTCTTGGGTAAACAGAATATTCTTTGTCCCTTTGTTAGTAGAAGAGGGATAATGAAGCTAATAGACAACACTGGCTTTAAAGATAATCAGATTAAGGCTATGTTTTCTACTTCCTTTCTAAGCTTTTGTTGCAAAAACCAATGATGTTTGCAATGATGTCTTGCAAACTGTACCTAAACAATACGAACACTTGCTGGCCCAAGTGAAAGACTAAGGATATTGGCAAAAGTTTGGTTGTGTTGTCTTTGCAAAGTCTGTGCAAAGCTTCCAACTTTGTTCTGATCTATAACATCTTATTTTGGTTGTGGTACGCTCTTAAACAGAGAAAAAATGGCACTTGGCTGTAAGAGTTTCTTGTGTAGCAGTGAATCTGGATCACCAGACTGGTGTAGACTGATGTTCTGCTAGATTCTGGCCTGACCTGGTCTTGTTTAAGATGTTTAAGGTCAGTCAACTAAGGTGCATTAACCGTAACAGGTTGGTTTAAGGAGATGGAGGCTATAAACTTCACTCCTAAACATGAATTAACTATTTCCTATGGAAAAGAGAAGCAATTCAAGCATAGGGATGATGGAGCTTATGAAATGAGCATCATAAACATGAGTATAGGGGAGAAGCGGGCAAGTCAATCACACCGCCCATGTGACATTGCTCTCAGGAATTTGCAGTTGCATTTCTGTCTGAAATGAGCACACTCTACAGGCTCTGACTGCATAAGGAACATTTTAAAGGGGAAGAATAATTAACTGATGACAGAGGCATCATCATTATTAGATAATCACAACCCAGGGGCATTAACAAACGTTGAGTGTCTCTAATCCCATGGGGTCTAATTATTCTGTGATAATAACCACACCTCCAAGTTTTAATTTATTCTTATGGAGAATCGGGGGGAGGGAGGTAGGGGAAAGGGGGGCATTTTAATATTTTTGCTGAAAGAAGATGCAGTTGGCCTTTCAAAAGGGCTCATCAGTATTCTAATCTAACTAGTGCCTGTGATTGGCATTAAATTGTCTGCCCTTTACGGTGATCTCTAGCCAATCTGAGCATTCACCCTCATACAAACTGATGGTCTGCCAGTTGCTAACATAGCCCCAGCACCAGTTGTGCTTCTTGGGGCTATTTTTGGCAAAGAAGAGGTGGATTTTCCTGCTCTTGGGAGGTTAATTCTCTATCAGGTTCTCTGACAAACACAATGGCCATAGTGTGGAAAGACGAGTAAAAACTTGATCATTTTCTGGTATCTGGGAAGTGCTGTCTGACATGTCAAAAAGGAAGATTCTAGTAAGTTTAAGCGCTCTGCCTGTGCTTGGAAAGAATAAAATAAGAGTGACAGATGCTCTCCAGGGAAAAAGAACCAAAAAAGCAAGAGAGCAAGAAAGAGTCGGGGGAAACGAGAATGACATTATGGAGAGACATATACTAATATCACAGCCTTCCCTGAATAAGTCAATGTCCCTCTATTTCTTCATTACTCACAGGTGAACGATCCCTATGAAAGATTACCCACGTCTTCTCAGGGTGCAGGAAAAGAGAAACACTACTGAGGAATGGAAGAAAGGAAAAGAGCAGCCTCTCAATGTCTGATTGCATCTGTGTCACGCACGTGAAATTGAGACTAAGCAAGAAAGAGGGGGGATAAGGAGAGAAAAAGAAGAATCTTTCCCCATGGTGATCCTTTTGGCTGAAGGTGGCTTTTTGAAAACTGCTTTATATTTCACAGTGTCCTGTGAGTGCACGCTCACACACAAGAAACAAACAAACAAACAAAACCAACCCTAAACATAGAGAGGTGAACCAAGTCATTCAAATTCTTTGCAAAGACAGAAGCAGCTAAGGTTTCCAAGAACTGGAGACTTAATTTAGACTCCTAAATACACACTTTTCAGGAATGCATGGGTCACTGAAGGCTAAGGAAGCTCTCTGAGTTTGGGACAAGTGAAAATCAGGGTCACTTATGTTAATCACTATGTCATTTATGTTAACACTTAGCTTCACATTTCTGATTGTCTTTAAATTACAATGTCTACACTAAGCAACTTCCACAGCTCCCCAGAGGAGGAGGAGAATGCAAAGCAAACAAAGGCACTAAAGGTATGGTAGACAAAGCTATCAGCTGGCTAATTTTGTGGTCCTCTATTTTTCTGTTCCACAAGTTTCCTACAAACTTGTCTATCCATCAGAAGCCCCTTATTTTAGGAAACAAGGGATTACTTATTGGGCATATCTGCATGAATCTTTGTCGTTGTGTTTAAGGGTATATTTTCCTTTGAATTTATGAAGATGGAAAGAGAGACTAAAAAACAAGTTAATATTTTGGGCCAATTCCACACTGAAGCTTCTGTTTTGTTGAAATGCATTATTTGGTGGAGACTATCCACCTCTTGTGTAAGCTGAAAGTCATACATCTCATTTCAGTGCTCTGCCTGAAACACATTGTGTGTTCTTGACAGCAGACCACAATGATAAATTTCTTTTGGTTTTGGTTTTGGTTGGAAAATACATTAAAGAGGCAGGAGAAAACAATAGGGCATAGTGGACTGGTTTGGGTTAAACTTCATAGCTGCCTGTTAGATACTTACAACTGTAACTGTAACTAAATGAAATCAAACCAAACTGAAATCTCACAATACGAAGAAAATGAAGACTAATTACTGTACATTTACGACTTTGTTTTACTCAGTGGGGCCAAGGGCCATGGCCTGTTTTCACTGAAGTACCACTGACTTTACATCAAAACCAGAGCATTTGCATTTCTGTGGGGAACTTGCAGTTGTGCTCTCATGCTTGTTCCTGCTATCTCACACTTTTTGGGGTAAGCTACTGTTCAGGTGCTCACACCCCAGAGCTGCAGTGATCTCCGTGCAGAGCCACTTCAGCCTACAACCACTTCTCAATCACCTTCCAAAGAATTTCTGACGTGGAATTAACGAAGCTTCACCTCAGGCCAGGGTCTTCTGCCTGCAGTACAGGTTCTGTCACACCACCCCCAACAGGTCTGTGACATCTTTGACATACTTTCACCAATATGTAATAAAAACAACCAGTAGCATCTCTCCATAAAAAAAAGAGTTAGTGTCAGGAGAGCCCAGGCCTATAGTTTGACGTAAGCCATGTTTTTGTTGTAAGAATAATCAAATCACTCACAAAGGCAAGTTTCCATCCTGGTATGTGGGAGATGTTGGCCTGATTCATCTTCATTTTCATCTCTCTAATACATCTGTCTAAAGATCAGGTAAACTGTCCTTTGGAGATGTTTGTCTTTCCAATGCTATAGGATGTGTCTAAAAGATTTGTTTAGTTCAGATAGAAGTTCTATCCATGCGATCTTAGAATAGAGATGAGATAAACTGGTATATTGGTATTTTGAAAAGTTCAGAATACACAGACATAGGAGTTACAAGTCCAGAAAATTTATGGATAATAATTTCCATGGAAGAAGGGATTTTTAGCAGGGCGTGCAAGCACAACCTCAGTGTAATACGATGACCCAATGGGTAGTCATTCACCTTGGTAAACAATGGAACTTGAGGACTACCTGGTCTCATACAAAATTACTATCCCAGCTCCTTTGCAGACCATTCCTAAAGTCATATGCAGTTTGATGTGGCACTGGTTATTTTAATTTGTATTGCATGTTTTTGCTCTGCAACAGCAAAGGTCATCATTAAGGCAGTCAAGGGTTTCATTAATTTGGTTTTAAACTCATATAGTTGTTGGAGATACTTGTGTTTGGCCAGTGCATAAAATAAATCAATGGCTCCATATTCAGTGAACTAGATCTTTTCAGACAATGCTGCAACAACATTCACAAACTCTAATTCCCACTATATTCCATAATCTATCCTGCCTCAGGAAAGCAGACTATGAGTATCTATGGACACAAGCACAATTCTCCAGGGCTGCAGGAGCAGTGCTGGCAGTAGTAAATGTTAAATAGTTGAAAGCTCCTTCAAGTGCTTGAGTTTTTCTACGATTTGGATTGTTTTCTGAATATTATGAACTCTAGCATTTTCTTGGCTTGGACTTGTTGTAAGATATATAGCATATAAACACACATATCTACCTGCGTAGCCAAGCTGACAGTATCATGTTTCTTTAGTAGAAAACAACTGTGAATGAGCTTGAAATACTACTTCCAACAAAAACAGAAAAACAGCCTTCTTACAAATTGGGATTCTTGTGGACTGAAACAGAGATTAAGAGTCGGGTAGAGACACACTTTCAAAATATAATGTGTTACAAAGTGTTATTTGTACACTGCAAGCAAAGTAAATCCTGAAATATGCTAAGGCAATGGATTTAATACTTTAGGACGATGATAATGTACTAATGTTTAAAAAACAAACATGTCTCCTGTTGAATTAGATCCTACTAATCCACGGTTTAGTACTATACACTGTTTCCTAAAACAACAACAACAACAAAAACACCCCAAAGAATTAACCAGCACAATGCTTCACTGAAAAATATGCACACATTTCTGTCCTTCAACCATGGTGATTATGCAATTCTAAGGAAACAGAAAGGTATTTCTCTGTGCCAAAAATTCATAAGATGTTAATGTTTATTCCAAAGAAGAGGCTAGGAGCTTTTCAAAAATGTGTCTTCCTGCAGTTGTCGGGTAGCCTCACACTTCTTCACTGACAGGTTCTGCCCACTCTAAACCCAACCTTCCCTAAGATCTTTTAGGCTGAATTAATACACCCCTGCTCAGAAACCTCCTTGCTAGGAGAATATGCAACGACCTGTTACATTTTATGGGACAAATGTGCAAATGGGTAATTCTGGTGGTTAATCAGTAGGCAGCCTACTGCCACCTGCATCCTTCAGGTTCGTTTTTCCACCTGATCAGCGAGAGACACTGCTGTTCCAGGAATGCTCCACGAGAATTCATCACCCCTCTCCTCTCCTTCCACTGCACTGGGACTCCGGGAGATTTTTAGCCACAATTTCTCTTTAGGCATTTTAGACATTTTGAAACATTATTAAAAATACAAATATAGGTCAAATTCATGCCCAGTCCCCCTAGTTTTGGCTCCAATAAGTATGCTTGGATGCTTACTTAAGGGTGACCTAATTAAAGATGAGCTTAGCACCAATGTATTTCTCCAAGAAGCAGCATCATCTCTGGGCACTAAGAGCAGTCACAATCAATTCATTTATTTAGAAGCCTAACCACAGACTCAGAAACTTAACGCAAAGTGAGTGCGTTACTTACTCCTTCCATCACAGACAGCAGTCTCCCTGAACTATGAATTTAAGTGTCAGGCACTGGGTGGTGGGTGTGCTAAGGCAAGATTTTCCTCCATGGCTTCCTTGCAAACACCTAGTTTGAAAAAATTGGTGCTGAGATCAGGGTTAAGACATTGATTGCTCTGTGCTCACAGAGCAATGATGCTAATATATCTAAGGGTAAAATTGAAAATCATACACTTGGGTTGTTTAAGCATCCATCTGTCTGAGGCAGCTATTTAGTATGTACACTGTATATGTAAACCTTTATTTAAGATATGTGTTATATTTATCAACTTTTTTATCCTAAAAATAACTAACATTATGCTAGGGAAATTTCCTATGTACTGCAAAACAAATTGAGCTTATTTAAAATGATTTTATAATTACGGAACTTGCATTAATTCCACATGAAATGGTACAAAAATAATCAATTTGTACTACAGTATAAAAAGTGCCATTCTGCATTTTAAACTGATCTTTTCCAACATGAAACATCTAGTCCAATTCATTCTTTAGCAAACTGTCAGACCTTCCTACACACCTACTGGTAGGGTTATTTTTGGATCATCCTGGAAGCAAATCACATCTATCTCAGTGGGTGTACTGGCCTCTAACAAAATGTCACGGTGGCAGACTTGCACTGCTGATTGGAGAAAAACGTATTGTACTGAAGTGAACAAAAAGAGAATCTTCTAAGAACGATTATTTGAACATTCTCCACTGCTTCTCAGCTGAACCATGTTGTATATTCTATAAAATCTCTAACATTTCAACAATTGTGTTCACAACATGAATACCTTCAACTAACAAAGACAAGTTTTATGATATATTAGGGGGTAGACAAAATAATGAACCACAGAAGCTAACTGTAAGTTATAATTCTCTACTTTTAGCAGGGTTCAGAAAGGATGAATTAATTCTTTCAGGACAGACAATAATGCTAATTCTTTCTCTCTTTCTCTCTTTCTCTCTTTCGTTCTCTCTTTCTTTCTTTCTTTCTTTCTTTCTCTCTCTCTCTCTCTTTCTTTCTTTTTTTCTTTCTTCCTCAGTTTATTCTATACTTCAGAGAGTTCCTTTTTTTTTTTTTTTTTTTTTTTTTTTTAGGGTGGCTGTTATACTAAAATGTCAGCATCTGCCTGAAAATGAGTAGTTTTAGAGTTTTGTGCTTAGGAGGACTTTTTTCAACATACGAGCTAATGGGTAAATTCTGATATAATATGGCCAAAACTGGGCTTGATTTTAAGAAAGTCTTACTTTCTACACTGTACTTTTTTTTTGCACAAAGATTTCCTGTTAGGTTCACACAGCAGATAAACCTGAAAAGCTTTGTTACTGAAGCATGAATAGCTAGTTCAGCTGTGTGAATAAATAATAGTTTACAGAATCAAATAATCATGAAAATGTCATAGAAAATCAAGGCTCCTAAGTCTGAAACTGAATTAGCTTCTGGTTTAGCAATTCTATCCCCCCACAGCTCAGAATTTATATTGAGTATGTTTATGCAGATAAATTTGGATGTATAATTAGATGTTTTGTCTCTTCATTTGCACATAGAAGAGCTTTCCTACTGGTTATTGAAAAAACATTTATGCATGAATTTTAAGAAATAAAATTGAAACAAGCCCACAGAAGCAGTGGAATCTCCATTCTTGGAGATGTTCAATCCTTGACTGAATGTAGAGTTCACCAACTTGCTCTAAGTGTTTCTGCCTTGAGCAGGAGCCCAGAGTAGAGACCTTGGGAAAAGACTCTTCCAGCCTGCATGATTTTGTGACTGTCATGTTATGGCATTAAACAAGAAAAAAACTATGCAGTGGTGGAAAAGGACAAGATGACAAAGTAAGTTGGTATTTAAAACCCGACTTCCATATTCTTCTTCCTTTTTAGAGTGCAAAAAGTTTTTCTGCTGTTGCTTAATATCAGTTTACAAAAAGATTGGGAGCTTCATAGCTCTTGATATCAGGAAAGTATCAAGGCTGTACTACCTATGAAGACCAGAAAAAAACACTGTCTGTGGGAAAATTAGGGTAATGGGTCAAATGAGGCAAAGGAAATGTCAGACTGTTAGAGACAGATACCCTCATCCTGGGCTCATATATCCTCCCTTCATGTCTACCTCTGGAGTAGCAGGCTCTCTGTGGGCTCTGTGCTATTCCATATGTTTGCAGGAGGTGGAAAGGATGTTCTCTGATGGAGAGGTCAAGATTCTCAACATTCAGCTGAGATTTGTCCTGCCTAAATTATGAAATTTACAGTGCTAATATCTACGTCTGAGGTAGTTCTTCCAAACTCCCTTTTGAGTTACTGGGAAATGCAAACTTCTGAGACCCAACCAAGGTGGAGTTGAGACAAACTGGCTCAGACAACGTACGTGGAGTTGGGTAAAAACTACCCCAAGGCCAAACCCCTACATTATGGAGTACTACAGCTACATGCCTTTAAAACAGGAAAGTATTGTAAGTTAAGTGAAACGAAAAGAAATTGAAGAATTAATTAACTAAATAGAGGTGATTAAAGTAAATAAAGGAAACAATTATCATATCAAAATAAAAGACAAGGAAGATGATTAAATGAGTCTTCAAAAGACCCGTGAGAAACTCATGAAAGACATAATATGCATTTTACCTGGTTTTTATTCTTTCATGATTTCATTTTCATTTTTATTCACTACCATCTGATAATTGCAAGAAACAGTTACTTTAACCATGGGCAATTTAAACCATTTTAATTTTTTTTCCAGGGCCAAGAGACAAAAGAACCTATTTATTGCCTGAGGGGATTTTTACTAAAATGAAAGCTTAATCTTTCATGTTTTTTTAAGCAAAGGCTTTTAAAAAATCATTTCTAACAATGCTGTAGGGAGAGACTTCCATGGGTATGCAAAATTGAAATTATAAATTTACAATTATAAAAAAATTAATAGTTTGGGGGATTGCATTGTCTCTGTTCTTTCTGAATGAATAGCATTTCAAGCTTAAGAGAAAGTATTTAGCACATGGAGGAGAATGAGTGTCCTTAGACTCTCTGGCGGTCAAAGCTCTTTAGTAAGTGTACGGAACATATGAGAGAAAGATCATTGGCATTTAATTTGTTTGGAGATATGTGACTGTATGAACCTTGAAGGAGTTTCATACAAATTGAACAGTTACTATTAGTACTGAATATTTTTCTTTTCCTTGTGAATATATTGCCATTAGAAGCCAGCAGCAAAACTTGACATTCTCAAATATCAGATACCATGTTGGTTTCTCACCTCCTGGCCTGTTTTTCTGTGTTGCCAATGCACCAAAGTTGGTCTCACCTCCATCCTCACCTTAGTAGTTTGATGTATTTAAGGTTGCTAATCTTACCTACATAAAATTAAGCTGCCAGATGATTTTGAACTGACATAGTCACAAGCTGGGGCTCTTATGACAGATGTCTACAAAGGACAAACGAAGAGCTCTTGGTCAAAGACAGATACAGGAGAGATGTTCAGGAGGGGTATGGTTATATATGAGTAAACACATGGACACAATTTATGTGATGTGGCTGCCATAGCTTAAGGCATATCAGAAATACATGCTCATGCCTATCCCTTTTCAGTGCAGCATTTTGGCTTTAACAGAATCAAGAAAATGATTAAATTTAAGCATGTACCTTTGCACTTTCCTAAATTTGGGCAGCTTTCTGAACTGAGAAATATTAATTTAATACATTATCTGGAGAGACACAAACATTTCTTCCTGGGCTTAGTGAAGGCTTTGAAATCAGACAAAATAATTTACACTTATGAAACACAACAAACTGAAGTGTTCTATTAAAAGAAAACTAGACCAAAAAAATACCCTCAAGGCTTCCAAACATCCACAGACTGAAAGGCAGATTTAAATGTTTTCTGCCAACATATTTCAAGTTCTAATGGAAATACTTTAAGCTACTATTGAAAGCTTTACTGAACTAAATTCAGTTTACAAAGAACAGAGAAGAACCATTGAAGATATTATTCAGGTTTACAAAATATTTAATAGGGTGGAGAATGTGGAACAAGATAAGAAAGGTTAAACTGAAGGACATTTTAACAGGGATTGGTTTTAGGCTGGCTGTGCAACACAAACAGGTTAATGAACCTATTAGATACAGACTTTCTCTTGGGTTTGCCAATCTATCTAATATTAAAAAACTTTGTGTACAGCTACTAACTCTGTATCAGACTTTCAAAAGCAATTGTCATTCTTAATACACTATTTCAGAGGCTAACCAGCCATGATTTTTTGGAAAATACCGCATCTTCAATGTGTCAACCAGAATCATTAATCTCTTTGGAAAAACCTTGCTATCTGTTCCAAGATGGCACCTTGAGCACTGCTACACTGTTGTTATCTCAAACAAGTATCTGCCCAGCCCAGCCAAAGCACCTTCTTAAGCATGTGCTTCTGCAGACTTGGACATTGCCTGATACCACTCATCCTTACAGGCACTCAGGAGACTGGAGACCAACTCAGACAGGCTGGAGAAGGAGATTGTGTTGGAGGGAGAGGGAAAAAAATGTGGACCTTAACTGTGAATTCAAGTTCTGTGCTAACACGGCATAGCAAAGAGCACTGCAGAAACATGCTGCTGCCTGAGAATCTCATGCCCCTTTGCTGCAGATTATTGGAAAGTTCACTTCCAGACCCTCCTTGCTGAAGTGCAGTACAGTTAGTTGTCCTGAGAAGTCTTGTCAGTGTAGCTCAAGAGAAGCTGCGTATGCCTTGGGAGGACAGGCTACTCAGACATTTAACAGCTAAACTGCAGAGATATTACACAGCACGCATGAAATGCAACATTTCCGCTTCTCTAAACGTGTGACATTTAGACAGGAGCAGCGCAGAAGCACTGACACTCAGACTACCCTTTTGCAATGTGTTAAGACCCAGCTCCAGGATGGAGAGAAGAGTTTGCTGAGTGTTTTTTTTTTTTTTTTTTTTTTTAAATAAATCATCCATACAAAATCATTTTGACCCAACCTGCTTCTCAGAGCTGTTGTGGCTGATTATTTTTAGGTCGATACGAAGCTCACACCAGAAACAGGAAAATGCTGCACAAACTTACTATTTAGTCAAGCTGCCTTCCATTTAACCTCTCCCCCAAACGAACAATAAAACTGTAATATAGCAGGAAGCATTGGCCAGCTTTAACACCCAGCAACACACTCAGTCCCAGTTCTATTGTGTAGTGAAGACTGTTTTCCTTACTGATGAGCTCAAACCGTCTGCCATGAATTACTTTTTCATGGGAAATAAATACACACTTAAACAAGATTAAACACAAATGTTCTTTAGTGGTGTCTAAAATAATACAAATGTTTTTTAGAACAGCAATAAACAGACTTCATGATGCAAATAATTACACCCTGCAGCCTTTATGTAAAGATAAGTGGCCAGATTCTTGACTCAGCTTCTTCACTGTAAATCCAGAGTAACTGCACTGAATTAACACCTCTCTACATGGATTCTGGAGATACTGAAGTGGTACTGAACTCCGAATCTGCCCTGTCTTAGTGGGAAGGGTTTTGCACACATGGGAAGTGCATGGCTGAATACCTATACGGTCGTAATGGAGGCACCACCATCTCTTAACCTGTCCCTTATTCCCCCATACAGTTTAGGGTAATGAAGTCAGATTCTGGCTGTGGACTTCTTGAACATCTGATATCACTTCAGGACCAGAAGAACGCTCAACAGAAAGCTCTACAGCTATGGCAAAGAAAAGAGAAGGAGAAAAAGAGAGGACTGCACAAAAATTCATGAAGGGTGAAGGCAGTATTTGCGTGATGGGCTGGGAATCAAAGATCAGTCTCTCAGAGATTAAGAAGTGCCACCTCGTTTGATATTTCTGTAGGATGGAAAGGATTAGCACATGTTCAGAATTCTTTCTGAAAAGTTAAGATTAGCTTAAGTTTCCCATGCAATTGCAATTTTCATGTAGAGTTTTGCGTGATGGGTCTGTTAGGCTTTAATAACCCCTGAAATGAATCTGGAACAGAGAACATGGCCATATTGGAAAGCTTGAAAAATAAGGTATTTCCTTAAAAATAACATCAAAAATAATGTATTCAGTTATTAAAAGGGTCTCCAGAATTTATATGAGAACAGAACTTAGTCACAGCGTGGAATCAGAATTGTAACTATTTTCTTCCCATTTACTCTCGTTTTTATATTTTGAAAGCAAGCACTCTGCTCTTACCAGGACTTGTGAGGGCTCCCAGAGCACCAGTCGTTGTGGAGAGAGGATTTGCATTGGTGGTGGTAGCTGAGGTTTGGGCGGCGGCTGCTGCAGCTGCTAAAGTTGCCAAATTCTGTAATTGTAAAGCGTTCATGCCTGTATGGAGAAACAATAGGGTTAATTAAAAGGTGCCATTAAAAAACAAAACAAAACAAAACAACACGTTGTTTTCAGTGGATATGGAGCTTTGGGTGTAGCTTGCTAAGAGATTTTTTTTTTTTTTTTTAAACAAAAGGAATTTATAATCTGGTAACCACCTTTTAAAGTCCCCAAATAGCATCTCTCACCTTTCTGCCTTCGGAGTGGGAGAATATGGCAACGGCACCAGCCTACAGTTCAGGGAAATTAAATCTGGTTTGTGTCTCTTCTATAAGGCGAGTGTGGAATTAAAAGTCATTTAAACTCTGTGTGAAGCCCAGGGGCAATACTATTCCCTAGCACAACAGGGGGTATGAAGAAGACAACTAACATTTAAAACACCTTCAAGATTGGGCCATATAATTGGGATGAATATAATTTGTTTCCTGTGTCTCCTCTGAAAGTATCTACGAAGACTACACTGTGCAGTAGCCAACAGTTGCGCTGATTTTTCTTTTGATGGTTCATTTCTAAAATCATATAGGAACTAAGAGCATTGAATTAATATCAGACTGATGACAGAACCATCACTGAAGCGGGGACATTTAGGCCATAAGCTCTGCCTTATGGTAACAAGTCCACTCAGTCATCTCTTACTTCATTACTTTAGAAGATGTGGGGGAGGTACACCTGCATTTCAGTAAGGACCTTCGAGAAAAGCTTTCATTTAAAAAGAAAAACATATAATTTAAATGGTAAGTAAAAAAAGACAAACAATAAATACAATTTATGTGAAATAGAAAAAAAAAAAGATGAATAAGGAACAGCAAATGGCTTTCATTTGACTTATTTCAGAGAGACGGAAGTCCCTTCAAAAGTATCTACCTTTTACCTTGGACTACACAAAGTACTTAGGCCCTTATTCTATGGAGGACTGCTTCAGTATGAGATTAAAATGCAGAGACAAGTTAGGGGCTAATGTTAACCAGACTGGATCCTGCTCAGGATCCTCTGAATAAGATGCAACTGTCCAAAGGGGGCTTGGATGGCAGCGAGAGTTCATAATGTTAGTTTGGACCTGAGAGAGATCTCCACATGTTCTCTGAGCTCTCAGTAGAATTAAATAAGTAAACAAAACTGTAAAACACTACAACAGTTTCCTAATGTTCTTGTAGTCTAGATAATATAAGTATATACAAAAGGTTAGTTGGTAGGAAGAGTAATACCTTTTTTTAGACCAAGTGACAGAGCTGGGATGACTGCATGAGTTTTGGGGAACACTCAAAGAAGAGCTTGAGTACCTGAAAGCTTGTCCAATTTTTTTTTTTTTTTTTTTTGAACATTAGCTTGTCTAACAAGAGATATTATTTCTTCCTACATACTTTGTTTTTCATACCAGGGGAACCTAATAACAACTTGGAGAAGGAAAAAAAAAAAAGAGGTCAAACATAATATCTTGTAAGCACGTTTGAGAAGAAAAAAAAGATGAAATTGAGAGGTATTTTCTAGGAAATGAGAACTTCTGCAATAACATAGACTGACAACACTTTCAAATGCATACATCTGAGACTCAGGTTGTGTACAACAAATGAGCTCCCCATAGAGCTAAACATACAGGTATTCTGTCCCGGCATTAGGAACTCTGAGGTGAACCTTGATTTAAACATCTATTTGTAAATAAAAGTCTGTATTTAAATACAGCTTGTTTCAACAGAAAGGTCAGGTCCAAGATGAGCATGCAGCATTGCTCTGGTTCTAACTTCTGTTCCTCAGTCAGCTGCCTGGCATCAGCTCAGATATTTGTACTTTAGAAAACATGGCATGACAACAACATTAGGAGTAAGGTTTCAGTTCATTCAAGACTTGCCACTTTGCAATCTACATAACACACTTTGAGGAATTATGTGAAAAAAATGCTTTTTCTGGTTTATTTTAAAAGCTAATGACCATAATAAATAAATATATATATGTATATAATATATATATATATATTTTTTTTTTTTTGGCCAACATTACCCACCCAAATTATTTTGCAAGGCACAATAATGCTACCCTAATCACAAGTCACTAATAATCTAGACAATTAGGTGTAACTGTTAAATAATATGATCACAGGAAATCACTGCATGTGATCATTCTTCTAACCCACCTCTTACAAACTGTAAATGCTTAAAATACGAAAATAAGCCTGAAATAGCAAAACTGTATGCTAATTACATGGACATTTGATAAATAACGAAGAATTAGGCATTTAATACCCAAATGAATAGAATAAAACTGCTTAAAACGTCTCAAATCTTGAACAAAGTCATCTTCAAAATCATAAAACATTGACTTTTTTAACCTTTGATTTTTACTGAGAGTCTAAACTCTGTGATTTTTACTGAGTCTGACTAAATATAGGAGGTATATTTGGAACAAGGTATTAACAAACATATTTGTTAATATATCCCTGAAAACAAAGATGGTGAGGAACTTGGTTTTCAATTTACATTTCAGTGAAAATGTACAATTCAGATATTTTGCATGCATTTAAAAAAAAAAAAAACAAACTTAGCTGACTCACTCACTTTTTGATTATACAAGAAGCCTGGTGTGTAAAATTCTCCTTTTTCATATAAAAAAAAAAAAAAAAAAAAATCTCTTTCTTTGGTAGTAAGATTCTGCAGGTTATTTTGAACAGGAATGAAGATGACTTAAAAGTTGTCTAGCTCTTTGCAAATAAGCCCAAAAATAACAATAACAAAACAAAACAAAACAAGACAAAGTGGTCTTCAAAATGAGATATGGCATCCATTTTCATGCTGGATTGATATTTGGTCCTCATGGATCTTTTACCTTCCTTTTTTATAAGAAGTATAAGTAACTCAGCAAACAATGTCCAGCAGACATTGCTGGTCTTGATAGAGGCCCTATTTGATGCCATTCTGTAATGGACATTTGATAAAGTAGTGGGTTGTTCTTCACCATGGCAGCATGGTTTTCTATCACCCACTGATAAGTGGTTCATCAGGAGGATCAGTCATAATCAGCCTATATTTATTCTGTGGTGACAATTCTACTTTGAACATTTAAACAGCATGCATGGCAAGATTAAATAATACTGAACAAAACATATAGAATAGTACAGGAGGAGAGACTGTACAAGAGCTTCAGTGAAATGGAATTCCACATCCTTCTGGAAAATGCATAGACATTTCTCCAAATCTCACTTCAGAAGCAAATGGATTTTGAAGCAGTTTAATACTGCTTTTTCTACTGCATTTCATATGCATGGATTTGTGCACGCATGCAAACCTGCGTTAGTCTGTAGCAGCAGAGAGGCTATGAGCATACAGGGATGTGGAGCTGGAAGGCAGCCCACGCACACCGTACGGTGCTCAGCACAAGTACAGCAGGCAAGACAAGGTCAGCAGGCAGTGGAACAAACAACCACTCTCATTGGGCTTCTGAGCTGCTATCACGCCTATATAGATGCAAAACTACCACCACCATGGTCTCATCCCACAAAAACACTTTTTCATAGAGGGACGTTTCCTCTGGAAGCAAAAGAGGAATCTAACAACTTCAGGAAGGAGCTTCCATGCCAAAAAAAGATTAACAAACAAGAGCTAGGCAGTGACGAAGTCATCTCCCCACCCAGTCTGTTTGACTGTAGAGGTGACTAAAAGACACTGGCCCCAAACCAGCTCTGCAGATGTTATGGTGTGTCCACTACAGAGCCTTTAGGAAAAACAAAAACAAGAACAGCTTGCTGTTGTCAAACACGTGTCAGAGAAGGACACCAAAGAACCTTGCTGCACCCAAAAGTGGCCATTAGCCTGGGCTCAGAGCACATGCCTGTCATCCAGCGTGCTCTAGAGCCAATTGTGTTAGCCACTTTATCCTTAATGTGCATCCTCTCCAGGATCTTCTGTTTGCTGAAACTTATAAAAAATAAGTTCTGCCATCAGTGCTTCACATTCACTAGCTATTTTTTCATCTCTGCTTCCTCTTCGTTGGCTTTTCCCAGCAACTTGTCAAGTGCATCAACATCCCGCTTGCTAGGACAACCTTGGAGGAGAGAAACCAAAAACTCTCAAGTCCCAGACCCAAAAAGCACTCTGCTTCAAATGGGGATTTTGGATCAATTGCACTTCAGCCAAGGCATAGTTCTGTGGGACTAATCTGCTCTCTCATTCTCCTCTCTTTCACACACTGTCTTCACACATTTCCCATCCTACAGTTTTTTCAAAACAGTCCCAAATCCCGCAACAGAGATGGACCGAAAATGAGTAGATCGTTTTTATTTGAAAGTGCTGCTCACTCAGCACATACACCTCTCTCTGAAGAAATGCAAATTGCTTAATGCTGAAGAACAGCCTCATAGGCAGAGCTGCACATGAAAAATGAAAATCCCCCTGTAGGGAAAAAAAAACTTCTGGGTAAGGAATAACTCTTGATCTTCATGATAGAGACGATGTTGGGAATTAAAGTGGAATGATTAAAAAAAACACAGAATCACAATACAGTTTGATTCCATTTTTAATAACATGTATTTACCAATGTGCAATCAGCTTGGCAAATATTCAAGATTGCAAGGAAATTCAACTTTCATTTTGTTATTTGGCAGATTAGAAAAAACAATTAAATTATGTACAAAACAGATGCACAGTATGCCTTGCTTGAAACTTAAGATTTTTTAAAAAAATTATTTATAAGGATAGGGGCATGAAAATTTAATTTAATGTTCACCTTAGGTAATTTTGTGTCTTATTGTTCACAGCAATTACCATAAATCTACATATCAATAAGCAAGAACAGATGTCAGTTGTTACAAGTGCTTGCCAATCAGGCCTGTTAAAAAGTGACAGATGGATGGTGATAGAACATTCTCATAAGGCCTATTAGCACATTCGCAGGAAATTTTTGTAGTGCTGCACAGTCACAGATGCAGTTCTGTGAAAACACGGGGAAATTTGAGAGCACAAGATTTACATTTTACAACTTCTTGTACTGCCTCCGACGCAAACTTTCATACAATGAAGCAATTTGCCTCATTTCAGTCACCGCGGTTTTTCTCCTGTGATAACCGTAAATTTGGAATTACTGGGTATTTGTAGAAGAGCCGACAGAATCACAAACCAGTCCCGAAGACTTCTTTGGTCTCATCAGATCTGGGTTTCCAAAATCACAGAAAAATTGTGTAAGGAAATAGTCAAATTTGCTCGCTGAAAAAATGCCTAATATGGGAAGACACTGACCACATTTTAAAGACAAGATATGCACTGAGAATTTCAAAATCAGTGGTGATTATCAGAGACAAATATGAATAGCTCAGAAGCAGTCTTCAATGTCTTGAAGTCTGTGGTTGCCTAGCTTTTTTTTTGGAAAATTTATCTGTCCCACTTGTTAGGATTCTGAATTAAATTCTGACTGCAGCTTAAAAAAATTCTCATAAAAAGTAAAATTCGTCATCTCTGGGCCAAAAAGCAACCAGTTGCTAACACTGATATAAGCCATTCTGGATGCTTAATGGGGGTAAATTCTTCTTGGACTGTGTCTGAAAGTGGGATGTTACCTCAGCAATATTCAGAGAATTAAAATGGACAGGAGACTGTTACCTCCAATAAATGCTCCAATAAAATATGCTCTGCCCGTACCTTTAGAAAAGCTGCTTATATCAACAGTGCTTAAGGTATCCTGACCATGTAGTGTGTGATTTAGGAAAGCCCTTAAAATAACTTTTAAGTCCACATTTGATCTGCCTTGATAATCATATTATTTAAGAGTACATGCTTAAATCCGACTGGAAGAACTACTAGTTGATTCACATAGGATTTCAGCCCATTTCCAAGTTATACAATCTCTTAACTCATTCCTGGCAAGCAATGTGCTTTTCTCAATTGAAACTTTCCCACTCCTAGTGGGAGAGATTCATTTGAACTAACTTTGTGAGAATTAAAGTTACTTGCCCAGGCTCTTGCGATAGTCAGGAAGGATAGAATGGATGATTCATTCAACCTTAAAATAGGTAAGATTAACCCCAGGACTTGGAAGGGTGACTTGCCACCTAGGAACGACTTCTCTTCATTGCCCCCTAGGGAGACGGTGCCTGATTTCCAAGCTGCTAAAGTTCAGTGAGATGACTTTCACCTGCAGAGGGGCCAAGGGAATAAAAAGCATCTCTTTCTCCTTTCACTGTTTGTGGAAAGCCCAGCCACAGCTACAGATCTTGAGCCCAGACCTGGCCAAACTCCATGTTATGTACTTTTACCATCTGAATAAGCATGTCTTGTAAGCTGCCGAGCCTTGGTTTTCCTCTCAAGGTGCCTCTCCTTCTCCTGTGAGCAGGAGCTACGTGTGGATTGAGAATAGACTCACTTAAAATTCTGCCTGTCCAAAAAATGTTGAATGGAATTGTTTAATTTATTATCTTAAAAAAAAAAATGCAAATTGTACGGGTTAAATTAAGTAAGACTTTCAATGGAATTAGTGTTACAAAAGCTCAATGCTTTCAGTCCCTGAAGTCAACATTTTCAAAACTGGTAGTTATCTTTAAGAACCAGCTATTTCCCTTGAGCCGGAAAGAGTTTCTCACTGACCTTTACTTTTAATACGATATCCCTAAAGAGGTCATAGCAGGAGAAGCCCTCCTTCAGTATGGCTCTGCTGGAATGAAGCCACCACCGAGTCAGAGGATATAAAAGATCCTTGGGCCAATGCAGAAGTATAGAGCTTTTGTGCAGATGGCCCTGGCTTCCAACTGGTCCCTCCAGATCCACTGAGCCAATCCAACAATTAGAGGAAAATATTCAGAAAGCAGAACCTTGCAGAGTTTCTCTCACCCATCTGCTCCCACAGACTCTGCAACAGGAGGAAATCTGGCTTGGGTAGCAGAAGAAGGGTGAAATGAATTGAAAAGGGCTCTGAATGGGCCAGAAGTTCAACTCAAAACACAACAAAACTGTGAGAGAGTTTGGAATGGACTGGAACAAAAAAATACATTGGAAAAATATAAAAAGCCCCAGCTGTAGAGGGTTCAGGGGTCTGAAATCCAAAGCAAGAAAAGCCAAAAGCATGGATTCTTCTCCTGCATGACTTCAGGAAGTAAAATACAGTGTCTGTCCACTGAAAAGAAAAGAGTCCTTTTGTGTCTTTTATGAGTACTGTACATGTTTACGTGTCTTGACTGGTCACATATATAGACATATTCCTGTATAAGCAAATATTTATTCCTGCCCAAACATTTCACATTAATAGGCAATAGAAAATCTTCATAGATTATATACTTTTGGGCATTTGACTTTTTTTTTTTTTTACAGCCACCCAGCAGAGTATAAAACCTCCCTAAACCTCCCTGTTTTTACTGTTGGTATAGTACTCTCCAGGTGCTTCTTAAACAGGCAGGTTGGTTTATATATCTTCTTTTTTTTTTGGATCTGAGTCAAATTTAATGTAAATATTCAAATGACATCGGTCACCTTTGAACTAAGCCTTGCATGCATTTTGTAAATTTGAGGAAGCAATCTTTTTATTTATTTTTTTATTTTTGCTTGAAAGGTTGCTAGTGCTGAGTGTAGCTTGCATTGTCTTTTTTAAATAAGACAATCAAATCACATAATGTAATTCGTCCACATTATTAGCCTTCCCCAAAGACAAAGCACGGGCTAGACACCAAAGCTTGAGAGACATGTGACAGAAAACATTGCCTTTAAATTAGCATTAGCAGATATTGGAGGCAGGAAGGAAAAACTATATAATATATGCTCAGTGATGGTATGTGCTTGCATGTTCTACAAAGAACAATAAATCAGTGTTTGGCAAGGTAGGGTTAGCTCCTGTAGTCAAGACAAGGGGATTATTATAATAACAAAGCAGACCTGCAAACTCTGCCAACTTATTTTTACCAGTCTTGACATATTAAATTGTTGTTTTTTTTTTTTCAGCTTGACTCCTGAAATAAAATGATTTTATGAAAATCTCATTTTTCAATAAAAATGAGAAAATCTAAGCTGAGGAACTGAGTGTAGAACCCTAAGGCTTGGAAAGCTAAATGGCAAGCTACTACTTTTTGTCTCTCAAATCTAAATATCACAAATTGTAGTTAAGCCAGGTTCATGATTTACTTGGACTTCACACATGATTTATGAAAATAGGGCAAAGGCAACACTGAACATACAGTAGTGCCAGTGGGCTGTTACACCAAAAACAACATTCACTTCTGGAGCTCATGCTTTGTGTGTTTAATGTCTCTGTGTTAGCCAGTTCTTGAGACTAATCCCCATGTTTCTTTGGATTGGATCCCGATCTTCCAAACAAACTCTAGTTCTCTCCAATTGAAAATGCCTAAACGCTCCTTTCAATAAAAATAAAGAATCCCTGGTTTTGCCACATGAAATTTAACTAGTCTGAGGCATGATATTAACACAAAGGGAATTAAAAACTTCCCACTGAAGACCAGTGTTTTTGCTCTGCTTGCAAAGAAAATTGTTTTGATCTAAGAAATAGTATCACAGAGGACTGCATGTTAAATTTTTTTTTTTACATGTACAGCAGGCTGTGTGCTGTGTCCCTTCTGTTCTGTTCAGGGACACCATGAACTCTAGTAGTACAAATAAATACTTACAGATCTGGAGGTCCCCAATTTTGGACAAGCAGGTGGCTATATGAAACATCCTAATTTAGCAAACTGTGACTTCATTGGGACTTACTCACTCAAGAGGTTCTACAGCCCTGACATGGGCTAGGGCCCTGACATGTAAGTAAGAATGAAATCTCAATGGCTTCTGTGGCTTCTGATCAAACTTAGTGTCTGAATTCGGTGGTAAGCATACCCGCTGACTTCGAAGACGGAAGTTTGACCCCTCAAACACAGTGCACATGTTTGAATAAATTCTTGCATGCAGAGTCAACCAAGCATGCAGATGCTGTCATTGCTTATGTTGAGGAATGCCTAACCCTCCCCAGTAAATTCAGCACAAGTGCAAATATTTGTCTGTAAACATATTTTTTCAGCTCAAAGAATGTGCAAGCTGTAATAATGGATCTTCTTTAGCATCTTACTCAATTTTGTCTAGACTTTAGTCTTCATCTTGACACGTTCTATTAATACGCAAGCCACACACAATATGAAAAATACATATTGGATTCATTTTTGTAAAATGAATGCATACAGCTTAAGTTAAAAAACCCTGGGCTTTTATGCTACTTTCTGGACTGTAAGGACAAATATTCAAGGATGGCTTCTTCAGGTAATGCGAGACCTTCCTGCAGACTCAGGATCATTTTCTACTCCTTTTGTAAAATGTGACATACAAATCTTTAATACAAGGTGCACAGCATAACAGTACTGCAGATAAAGTCTGGGGTAATTTATGATTTCTGAGGAGAGGGCATGAACTCTTGGTCCTAATGATGAAATAGTGCTTAGTCTTTTGTGCTTTCATGTACAGCTTTAGCTTGGAAAGAAATTTAGTATCACTGATTTGACCTTCAACTCTAAGGTTTAAGAGTGGCATGTTTCGGGGAAAGAAAGGAGTAAATTTAGAGCAGTTTTGATAACATGACTATAAGGTAAAAAAATATTTATTTTCTGGGAGAGGCAGTCAGTCAATAAATTATCCCATATATGAGTTCATTAGGAATCTAATACTTTGTCAAGAAGTTATATCTCTTAAGTAAAAGTGATGCACTGCTACGATTTCTTAAGATGATTTATTACTCTCAAGACCATATGATTTTCTGAGAATAAATCCGAACCTGGATTGAGAGCCCCTCCTCAAATTACTTGACTAAAACTCTTAGTTTCAACACAGTTTGAGACAAAGCTGAGTCTACACTAACAGTGAGAAACAGGCAACAGAAAACTTCTAAGGTGCATATAATGCAATATATATCACATTATTTTTCCTGAGTGTCTCAATTCTTTCATTTTGCAGACCTAACCAAATATGGAAACATTAAACACAATCTCTGAGCTCAAAGCTACTTCCAAAACTGCCAAGTATAAAACTGTTACTGTACCGCTCTGTTCTGTTTATCATATTAAGATACATTTTTTTGATGAAAAAATGCTAGATTGCAAGTGTAACATAATAGAACCAGCAAGCACTGCCAGCAGGTCTGAGGAAGAGAGAATAATTCAGAGATATTGTCATCTGTAGGCCAATTTATATTGTCAGACAGCAGGTTCACATTAGTCTCTGATGTCACTGCAATAATGGCATAATATAACGATTGAGCAAAGAATACCTGTGGGGTATAGCTATACTGTGCGGTATATCTATACTTGTTAAAGTATTTCAGGATTCATTCAAAGCCAAACCAGAGAAGCAAAAGATCAGGATTAGAAGATAAGTGAGAAAATGCTGTTCATAAAGACTTCAGAATATTTTAGTCTTTGTTTTGTGATGATGAAGCAAGCACAATGTTGTATGCCATTGATTCTGTGGGTTCCTGATTAAAATAAACTAATGTAGCAATTTGGGGGTTTTGTGTTTCCTTTTTTTTCCCTTCTCTAACAAGAAAAAAGGCTTTTTAACAGTTTCTCGCGGCAGGCATAATGTGCATCTGTGCTCTGATTTACTGCACATGCTGCCTTCTCTAGCATCATGTTAAGTTAGGGTATCAGCATGGTAGGTCACACAGTGGGAGTGACCTTTTGCTAATCACTACACATCAGTTACTACTGGCACACAGCTCATTACTAAGAAACCCTCCAACTAGCTGGCTTTCAAATATGCTCACGCTTTGATTTTTTTTTCTTTCTTTTTTTTTTCTTTCTTCCTTTCTTTTTCCCCCAGACTAAAGATTATACCTTTACATAAAAGCTTCTGTTGTGCAATTTTGTCAACTAGGGTTCCAAAGTCAAAAAGGCACAGTTAATTTTCCATGATTATAAAAGGAGCCTGAAAATTCATACTAAAGGTAGGCCTGTAATCTTGGGTTTCATTAAAAAGGTCAGAACATTTTTACTCACCACCTATTATTAAAATGTTTGAGGGCTGCCATTAATTTGATTTTTCCGGACACAGAAATCTCACTGGAAATTAGAATGTAATCCTGCTGTTGCTTTACTGACACTTTTCATAGGGAAGGATACAGCTGCAGGGACTAAGAGCTCTCCTGCAATTTACAATTGGTTACTTTGGACAAATGGCAGGTGACTAATGCAAGACAAACTGTTTGCACAACCTGGGAGCACTGGGTTTAATTTCAGTTTCTGAAAGAGGGGAGAAAGTGTTTCTATTGACGTTGAACCGCGAGCTGTCCCCTGCCAATACATCTGCCACATTTAATACACAACAACCCCCCAACCGACAATGTGATTATTAGAGGTACAGAATTCAATAGCTTAAGAATACAAAACATAGCTGGAGCAAAATGAAATGCTTTTTAACTTACCGGCCATTTGCTGAATGCCGCTGAAGGCACCCAAGTTACTGGAGGAAGTTGCTTGCTGCAGAAGCTGCAAATTAACAACACAAAACAGCAATCTATCTGACATTAATGTAACAAATGAAGATAAAACTAAAATGAGCTATCATTTCACATTTGGAGTATTTATGCTTTCCTTTACATTTATGTAGTCTCTTGCTTCCGTCTATTGTTGGAATGAACATCCCTAGAGTCAACGCTGTAAATCCATATTAATGTCTAATCTCTATTAAGAAACACACAGACACAAGGGAAACTCAATAACATTGCTGCTTTAAAACAATTAATCAATTTATTCTTTTTAACAACCAGGTGTTAAATCTATTTAAACCAACATAGCGTGACTAATTACAACCCTCTGTAGTCTAGTAGTTACTATAACTCATCTCTGTCAATCACAGTCCATTCTCCCCCACCCTCTTGAATTAATTTTTTTCTTTATTATCTATATGAATCAAGCACACTGATACTCATTAGACTGGTATTTGTATACAGCAATTTAGCCTACCTCAGTATTAATTAGCCTACCTCAATACTAATATATATTTTTAATTGCCAGGTAAATTGCTGTTTATCATTATATCACTGTACCAAAGCATTGTACGCATACAAATTATGTACTTATGCATATACAGTACATATATGGATGCATCTATTCATCTAGCTCATAATCACCAGGAACCCCCCAAATTATCGAAAAGCTTCTCAACCAGTGCATGCAACTCCAGAGCCTCCCAAAACAGGCTCCCTCTCAGCTGTGCTGCAAAGGGAGATTTGGCAATCCATGACCTAAGACACACGGCCGTGCATTTCAGATTTCTCCAACAGGGGCAGCAGCTAGTGCTTGTTTTTCATCTTACATACGGATCAAAGAAAATATCATTTTAAATTTATGAGAGACAAATTGCTTTCCTCTGCCATCTTCGCTTTCTGTAAAAGATAGTATGAATCACGCATGTTTAGCATTGATGGGACCATGCATTAAAGTAAAAGTAATTTCCAGATGAAAATATGTAAAATTAGAGGACTGAACCAGAACATCCGAAGCTGCACCATATAAATACAGATTGTACAGTGTTCAGATGCCTATCTGTCCTTCCCTAAGGAATAACTTAAATTTTATCCCCGCTATAAAAAACAGAATCTAATGTTCAAAAGAACAATGAAACTAATGGAATCAAATTTTATTTTGCAGCGTGAGTAAACTTTAAGTGCTTGCCTTGGACAGCAGTGACACATTGAAATATTTATTCAAATTCTATTCCTTATTATTTATTGTTAGACCATGCAATAAACATGCAGAGTTTTTTTAGAAGACACACTATATGTCCTGGAGGATGTAGCATCTTACTGAAGGGAGTTTACTATAGCTAATTTTCATGGTTCTAAAATAAACACAGCATTACATAGCCACCGCCTCTGAAATGAACTTACAGCTAGATATTGTGGTGTGAGTCCTCCAAGACCTGTGAGGTTTCCCCAAGTGGCAGTATTGAGCTGTTGCATCTGCTGTGCCAACTGCTGCTGCAAACGCCGCTGCTCCTTGTCCTTTTGGGTGTCAGCAAACTTCACCACGATTGGCGAAGAGCAGCCCTGTGGTTAGACAGATCGGGAAACGGAGGCGTTAAATCACACCGAGTCAACCCTGCATCGTGAGCTCAGCCATGTCCCCTAGGGCCACCAGCGATGGCATGACCTGACTGTTCGCCCTCTCTTTATGATTGGCATATATAGGACTGCAAGGACTAAGATTTTCAGCTTTGTAGGAAAAGAGGCCACGGAGAATTATTGATTCCCTAGTTCTTTTTATAAAGCACCTTTCCTCAGGCTCTATTTTCCTTCCAGCTATCAAAACTGCTGCCAGAGACAGTGAGTGTACCAGTCCTCTTTAATTAAGCTTCACAGCTGATGAGATGGACATGATGCTTTGTCTGCAGTCTGTTTTCAAGGCATCGCCAACAGGAGAGGTGTCCAACCTCCCTGCTGCCAGGGACCACACAGCCAACGCTGCCCTGCCACCATGGGCTGACTGTGCGGTCGTGCTCGGTGCAGCTGGCTCATGTACCCTAAGTAAATAGGTCCAGATTTAATGCAGAGCCCATTATCAACGGGTCACTGGTCCTTTTCATATCAAGAACCTCGTGTGAGCACAAAGGGCGATGCTGCTTGGACAATTCACCCTCCTGCGGTCTGCTCCCTGGCACGCTTTGTATCAAACACCCTTAAGATGTGAACAAAGGGCAGGATGCAGACCAAAAGCGACTAGTTCTGGTGATAGCAGCCTATTCCTGATTGACACCATTATTTTATTTTTTATCTGATTATCCTAGTGCTTCTATGAGCCTCTTGTTACATGATATGGGAGGGCTGCAAGATACCTCAGGAAATAGGGAGGCTTTAAGAAAGAACCAGAGATCTGGTCTGCAGTCTACTCCTCACCCATGTCTGAGGTACTCTTGAGAAGTAGAAGGTTGTGGACTGTTGAGGGAAGCTAAATGGCTAAATGTCCAACCACGGACTCCAGGTTGGGTAGTCCTGGGCAAAGTTGCTATGAGAATGAGACATGTGAATGATGTCTCCGCTACTTTTTTTCCCTGCTATCAAATGTTTTCATATTTTAACCTTTCAAGTCTTTTTATTTTATTCTTTTTTTTTTTTTTTTTTTTTTTTTTTCTCAAATCAAGGGAGCAAACTGCAATGATTCAGTTCTTCAAATTAACTCAAGCATTTGGTGAGTCACAGAACCTGCCAATCCATTCCACACTGTTTTCGAGCTACACAGGAGCCAATGAATAACTTCCCTCCACCACCTTGCTTTGTTATACTAATTTCTTGTCTAACTTCAATCTGAACACAATGGTAGGAGTGAAAGATGACTCAAGTCCAAAAAACACAGCAGCATGTTAGCCAAAGTGTGCAGTGTAGGATGGGGCGCGGGGTTTTACTTAACTTAACTCTGTCTGCTCTCACAACACTGCGAACATCTTGAGAAAAGTTCCTGTCCTCTATTATCTACAAAGAGCAGCTGAGTACCTTTTCTTTGAAGAACCTCACCCCAGGACAAATGATAAGAATATTCAAAATCAACAGATGAAATGATGAAATAAACCACAATAATATCTCTTTTATGAAGATCTCCCATCAACACTGTTCCTTTAGAATTATCTTAGAAAATCATCACTTGTGATTTATTATTCCACCTCCAACTCCTTCCCTGCGTGTTTCATTGTAAAATTGTCTTTCAATGTTTCAGGGAGGAAGAAAGGAGATACATACCACTCCAGCAATCAAATAAAGATTATGAAGCAGTCATCTTGTTACACAATTACCTCTCTTCAGTGATTTTTATACTAATATTAAAAACAAGGCCCTTAAAAAAATAATAAAAAAAAAGGAGCTGAGGGTTGAAGGGTGAGAGAGAAAATTTTCTGGTTTAACTAATAAAATCAAGCTGTATTTAATATGAACTTTGGTAGCATTGGGCTAAAAACAACTAGAACTTACTGACTGCTACCTAGATGTACAGGAGAATTAAATCTATTTCCAAAGAAATAGAAATGACTTTTAAAGGAAGAAATATTTTATGGCTATTTCAGTTCTCAGTTCAGCAGCTCAGCAATCAACACTACAGCTGACATCATATTTATGAATGCTTAAATGTCAGTAAATTGTATAAAAACAATATCTCTGCAATTTATGAATCTATAATTCATTTTTTCACTGTCTGCTCTATATTTCATCACTTCATCATTTTTGAGAGAGCAAACATTTTGAAGACTGAAATTATATGTAGCAAGTGGCTCTATATGAGAAAAGGGTTATTGTTGCATCAAATTTACTCCATGATAACAAATTAGTGTCTTCCACTGGTGCTGCATTTGAATGCCTTAAACAAACAAACAAACCCACAGAAATGAGATAGAAGAGCACAAACTCAGAGCAGCAATTATGTTTTTAAAATCAGTTGATTTAACCAGGTCACAAAGTCAGATGCAAGAAGTAGTAGAACTATTCATTATTTTAGGAGATGTGTTCGTCTGGACATTAACATCCCCGTTGTTCTTTCTTAGCCCACTTTGAAAATACATCTTGGTCAATGATGCGTGCCAAGAAACAGAAAATAATGAAGTCAGAAAAAAAAAACACTGCAGTAATTGAGTTGAGATGTGATTGTGTAATACACATTCTCCCCCCAGCCCACTTTTTTTTTTTTGCATTAAATGTGAAATAAATGTGTCCAGGGAGCACTGTTTCAGGCTGAGAGTCAAGATTTAACACTAGGTAACCTATGTTTTTACCAGGAGAGTATTGGCAAAAGAAAGCAAAATTGTTTTGCTTAAAGAATGACTTCTGCTTTATGCTTTTCCATTTTCTATCTTGAGAGGAAGGTCCCAGTACATACACAACGTGCACCTCCCCTCCTCATTCAGTGGCTTGGCATCTGCACCTCACTTCGTTCTATTTTCTTCTCAACAGTTCGTGTTGCCTTCTTATTTTTCTTTGTGTTAGCAAGACAGTATGTACAGACTCTGTTCAGTCCATCACCCATGGAGGTGGAGGGTGTACTGCTTCTCTCCAAGAAGGGACTCTCAGCCTGAGCTCAACTGGCACAAAAACCCAGAGGTTCAAAGTGCAAAATGTTTTGCCTTGCCAATTTGGGGACCTAACTGATGATGATTCTAAAGATTTTGAGATTCAAGAGTAACTATTCTACAGAACTAAAGTCAACTGGAATATCATATCAAAATGCAGCCTCACTTGGAGTACGACATTTAACAGAAGAATGGGAGAATTTGTCTGGGATGTATTATCTCTTTAATATTAACATCTTCTGAGGCAGAGCTGTGTAAAATTCATTTTGCTAGACAGAAAAATACATTAAAACACATAGAAAAATAGAGGTAAAACACAATGTTACCAAAAAAACATTTTATTTTTACCTGGAATCAAACCCAGCAAAATATATAGATCTGAATTAATGGAGCAGTGCATGGCAGACAAATTACTATGAGTATTATTTCAAAAACTCAAAGTGGCAGTTTTCTCACAATATAATGTCAGACTGCATATATTGTATAGCATCAGCTTTCTAGTAAAGATAATTTCAATTATTCTCATCTCATTGGCAGATTCTCATCTAAAACTGTTTACTTAGAGTCTAAAAATGCATTGCACTGAAAAGAAAACACATTGATTATAAAATAAGCTCAACCAAATTCAAACGTGATGTTTGGAAAGACAATAGCTTTGCAATGCCAGTATCATTACTTGTAGAATACAGGAAACAGTTAGTGACATTTTCATGCACTGCCTTCTTTTTCTTTTTTTGTTTCTTCTCTTCTCTCCACCCTCCCACCCCTGCTCTCCCCCCTTGGCTCGTTACACAAAGCAGCTCAACGACATGACGCAATAATGATTGTTTAGCACCCAGCATGCTGTGGGAGACTAGAGCATTGCAAAGAAAAGTCACTGAGAAAAATCGAAAGGTCCTGGTGGAAAAAATAAATAAAAAGAAACAAGTGCACATAACATCAATGCCACCGCTGAGAAAAATCATCACTACACGAAGATACAGTATACATAATACAGTATAACATGCACTCTCCAATGATAAGCTAGAAGATCCAGAGTAAGTAAAGACTTAATACTTGTGCGGTTTTTTGTGCAAAATTCTGAAAGACCATGACAAAAATCACAGACTGACAAAAGTTTGAGATTGCCAGACAAGCTGTGGCATTCGATCACCACTCCAATGACCGGATCATTAGCCTGCAGATATATTCACATTAAGTGAACAGGTTTAAAGTTTCGTGTTGCTCATCATTATGAAATACGAGGCCGTAGAGGCAGTGTGGGAGGAGATAGAGCCTCTTGCTTGTAAGGGGCCAGCCACGATGGTGCTCTGCAGGAAGCTTCAGTATGCTCTGTCATCATTAGCATTTTTATTGGCTATATGAAGGAGAAATTATATTAACTTAAAAAGAGATTCTATTTGCAGAAAAACACATGCACTAGTAACTCAGCGTGGCCACATTAAATCTCCTGAGCTTTTTCTCAGAGCAGCGCAAACCAGAACACTTAAAAATCTATTTAAAGGAAACTAAGAATTTTTGGGGGGAGGAGGTGAGGGGGTGTTAATATTAAAGGTAATTTACTCATTAGATATACTCTGAACATGAGTGAGGAGTGGTATTCATGGCATTTTTATTTTCTGCTGAATGCCACTGAAAACAGGATAAAGAGCCGTGGTTGGATGCCACACGGCAACCTTATTGTGCATTTCCAGGTCATTAAGGAAAACAAGCTTGACAAGGAGAGGCAGAGTGAGTTGGTAAAAAGTTTAAATCTGTGATTGTCATGTGTCTGATCTGGTCCAGGAGAGCATGGCTTTACCATTCGCAATCATTTGCACAAAGAAAACAAAGAAAGGGCAAATGATACAGTACTGTACCTCCATGGTCTGAGACTGGTGCATGGCTTTGATTGCATTCTGTGCCATTGCCCTTGTAGAAAATGTGACAAACGCACAGCCTGTGGGAACAAGGGGACAGGGAGCAGGAAAGACAAAAAACAACAAGACAAAAGGGTTGGACGCTTGTTAAACCAACACAGTCTACGAGAACGGCCACAAGACGACACTGTTCTCAGTAGTACATAAAAATAAACAACTTCTCTAGTTTATTTATCGACAGTGCTGACTTGCTAATCTGACCATAGATGAAAGAAAAAAAAATTAGGTGGGGATGGGTGAGGAGAAAGGGTTTCTTTCTTTATTTTTTTTTCTTTGTTATTTATTTTTGTTTTGTTTTGTTTTCGTTTTGTTCTTTAGCCACAGGGTTTGAAATAAGTAAGGCTTTTATGCAGAGTTTGGATTGCATAGTTTAGTCTCTTCAGGCCATGCATTAATAGTTGCTTGCTATGTCTTTTGTGCAGGCAAATTTTGGATAGTGAATAAAGGACTGGCATCATCGGCAGCTGAACTGAGAATTTAAAGGAGTCCATAATGTCACTTACAGATTTCTGTGATGTGCCCAGAACAACCATACAAATAGGGATGAGAAAAACTCCACTGTGCACCCTGCAACTAAGTGTGGAAAGACTCAGACAAAATTCGGTAATGTAGGTGGAATCTCAACATTTAAGAAAATGACATATTTAAAATAAAAATCTCTATTTTTTTTTTTGTTTCTCAGAGTCCTAGGTACATGTATAATTCTTTGATCTATGAAAGCTACCACCAACTCGAACAATTCTGAAGCTATGTGCATGAATAACTAAAAAATCACTTTTCTCGCTTTATAGCCTTTTAAATCATAATGAAAAGCCAGTAGGCGAATGTCTGGGCTATTTTTCCACCCTTTTACTGTTGTCAGTCATACCTATACTAGGCATGGTACAGGTCAACTCTCTTAGTGCATGACTCACTGCCCTTTTGACTAATAAAAACACTGCCTTCTGAGATTTACATTTTATTCTTCATGCACCCTTGGGCATCTTAAAGAAAAAGACTGTGAAATTAATGCAGATTCAGGCTGATTTTGTAATAATACCATGGCACACTAAAAGCTTAGCTAAAGCAACACAGACTTATTTCACTTGTGATCTCTAATGACTTTAAAAGTGCATTGATTTTCAGCTCCCTTAGCCTTGCACAGTTTGAACTTAGGTTTCAGAGAATAATTTAGTGTTCCACTCAATTTCCTCAAAACATTATTATTATTACTACTTAAAAGATTTCCAAATGAAGCAAATCTAAGCACTGAGAGGCTAAAGCATATTGTCATTTTAGAGCTAATGCATGAAAGCTACATTCTGGCATCAAAAATATAATATTGTTGCCCCTGTGGCCAATGGGCAAAATAAACCATTTTGCAATCCAACAAGCAACAGATTGTTCAGTTTATGCAAATCAATTAGAGGCATAAAATACCTTTTCTTTTTGCTCCGTGTGCACCTGGTGAGATTATCAAGTCAAGACTGTATTCACATTTTAATCAAACAACAGTAAGAGAAAGCAATGCCTGATCATTACCCAAAAGCACTACATCTAGTCATGAAAATAAAGTCAATGCATTTTTGCATCATGCGGTAGTTTTTCCTCTTTAATGTAAAGGCCCTTGGTACAAGAAAACCTAAGCTGGCTTATGAACCTCTGGCTGATGGGTCAGCATTATAAAATCAGAATTCAGGATCCTTTTATGCAAACTTCACGGCAGTGTCATGACTTGTTACGTATTTCTCAGGTAACATAAGAACTGATGATGTCTTACTGCTGTTTAGGCACACTACATGTTGCTATACTACTGCTATTCAGCATCAACGTCCTGTCAAAGAAAATGATGTAACAAACAGCTTTCTGTACAGCATTCTAGACCAAATGTGCAGTAGAAGGGTAAATAAACTACAGTACCTCTGCTAGCTTCCATGTTGCTGCTGTGCACTAAAATTAAAGAGGCCCAAATTTACCATCAAAGTAATCTCTCTTAAAAAAAACAAAACAAAACAAAACAACAAAAAACACATTTCTGTTATTATCATTAACAGAAGAAATAACACCAAGGATTTTCATTTCTTGTCTTGATAATTCATAGGGGGATGAGCACAAATAGAGATATACTGGAGGGCAGGCGAGAAACCCCAGAGAGCCTTGAATAATATTGTTCGTAATGGTCAAGAAACTGCTTCATTCACTTCTTTCGCTCTCATTATCCAGGAGTGTGTACCATAGTGACAATTACTGAATGGAGGTTTAGAATGCATAAGAAGCATGTAAAATGTCAACAAAAATCAATAAGACACAGTTTATGCATTTATCACAATTTCTACCCAGCAGTACTGCTGTAAGTAACTTACTGAGAGATGTTGCAATTAGTAGGTCTCAAAAGAAATGTGAATCAGGAGAGAAATAAAGCTGTACTCCTCTCAAGATAAAGCAGGCTCACTCTTCCCTCCCTTAAGCTTTTTCTCTTTCTAACCACAAAGCTCAGTTGTTGGGGACTTTGCTACAGCAAAACCTCCCTCCTCATTGCCCAGCCCAAATTCATTTGCCTCGATCCTGTTTTCCTTTGTTGTGGAGTGAAAAGACTTTCGTAGCAGATCTCTGCAAAGTGCTGTAGAGCAAGCTACCTATTTAAAAGAAACTTGTTCTCTGGGCAAGGGGAATGCTTGATGAATGAGGTTATGTGGCTTGAATATGAGAGTTTGGAAACAGCATTCCATGGAGAAGACAGGACTGCATTTTAATTGAGGTTTGCCAGCCAGAGGCTACAAGGTTAGGTCCCCTTGTTATCTCTGGTCAGCAAGCCATTTCCCACCGATGGACTGCCCATTTGCACAGCAAATACCCAATTTGCCTAAATAATCATGGTAAAAATTCACTAGACAACTTCATTTCTAAATTATCTGATAACCTAGACGTTCGGTTGTTACCATCAACACCCCAATTAGATGCTAGATAATTAAACCACCTTTCCAGGCTAAAAGCTACATGCATTCACATTTAAAGGCAATTTTTTCAACTATCAAATCTGGACACTCATGCTCAGTATTTGTATATGTTATTTATGCACGTGTATTTTATTATGTGTGAAACATGGGATCCTATATATTTTATTATGTGTAAAACTTGGGATCCTTTCCTTTTATGTAATCAGACCATCACACTGGAGAGAAGGTAAACCTAGATAACAGGATTCAGTCCACTTCATCGCCAGACTTGCACAAAGAAGTTGGGTATTGAGAAAAGTTGTTTTTCTGAGATGTTTGTATTCTCTGCCTCAGGTGATAGCAGTACCTTTAATTTTCTATATGGGGAACATATACACTTTAGGAGGATGTTTTCCTTGGGCATGTAGAATTTCATCAAAAGTCGGTATCTGAGCATACTGGATTTCACTTGTTAAAGCTAGATGAGTTCTGGCAGCCCTGAACCATCCTGTACTCGTCCTGGTTTCTGACACGCTGGGAGAAAGCTCCCTTTTCAGTATACTCCACTCTATATCTCATGGATATAGGTGGTCTTTTGGGAACATGCCAGTAGCTTTAGGATTGTAAATCACAATTATAACAGGACAAGACTAATCAGATTTCATGCCTCATGGTGCAAGGAAACAAGAAAGATTTCCACGGCCTCTCACCTCATCATATGAAACTCTGCATTAATTGTAGTGCCATGGGCCAAGCTCTTCTGCACCAACAGCTACAAGCAAACTGTTTCGATTTTACCATACCGAGTCCTGATACTTCAATTACTGCCCCATTACTGGAGCTATGGAGCTCAGATTGGGAGCAAAAACCCAGAGAAGGCATATTTCTATAGCTAATGCATTGAAATTACTTCCTTTTATATATAAAAAAATAAAAACAAAAATCTTTTATAAATATGACTAACCTAAAAGTCACCTTGCAATTTATCACCTCTGGTTTCAAAATGTCAGGGATTACTAACAGAAGCAAAAGGGGATGGAGAAAGGAAGGCTGAGAGTTTTGGTTGTTTCTCTAAAGCTGCCTTCTCACCCCCTACAGGAAATAGGCTGACTAGGGAAAGGTTTCACCAAATAATTTCCTGCTACAGGTAGAATTGAAGGAGGGCACCCAGCCCCATCACAGAGATTTTGGAACGTGTTATTGCATCTACCACTTCAGCTAATGTAACTACCAAACTCACAGGTTGGTCTTCTTTTCCCCCCAGAACTGAAAGAGAATTTTGACGAGGCTGCAAAGTTAGAAAAGCTTCCTCCTTGAACCACGCCACCCCATAACTAGGGCTCGCTGCTCGAATTATTTGAAATATTTAAAGATGCTCAGCACTGCCCCATTTCAGTTCCTGCTTCACTCAGTTCTTCTCATCTCAGGCTTTCATGGACTGTTTTGAAATGTTCAGTTGGCAGTTCATGCACAGAGTAACATAACATCAATACCAGCGAGCTGCCAGTGAAGTAGAACATTTTTAACCATAGAAGCCTCAAGGTAAGGGGTCTGATTTCATAACTACACAAGAAACCTCCCAGATAAAACCACCATTGTCTACCAGAGGTTTAAAACCCACGGACCTTCACTGAAGACAAAAGATGCAAAACCCCTAGACATTTTGGAATCAGGCTTAGAGTTAAAAATGGGAGTTTAAAAAACATGCCTTTAAAGTTCTGGAGATGAAAGAAGTGCAGATGTAATCAATTAAAAAACAAAAACAAAAACACAACAACCATACAGCGACCCTTCCGACACAGAAGGCGGCTCAGGAGATTTTCCAAGGCATCCAAGCAATCAGTACTAGGCATGGAGGTTGCGATGCTGGTGGTGTAATGGTTGTGCTACAGCTTCCCAGTTCAACGTAATTGAGATTTTTCTTCACTTTTTGTGAAGAAACAATAGTGAAAAGCTGCCAAAATACTCCTGCAAGAACCATTTGGGATCCTCTGAGATGAAAGTCTCTATTTAAGGAAAAGATAAGGCTCAAGTAAAAAGCTATGGAAATTAAGTGTGATAAAAATAAGTCCTAGCTGTGCTAAAATATTTCTAGCTGAGATTGCAAAGTAGACTTTCCTTTTTATACACTGTGATACCATAGCATAGTCTGCAGGGAAGACCAGCCTGGGAGACAGCTTTCTAGTAAAAAAAGATTGCACAAAAATATGTCTTAGTGGGTCACACACATTTCAGCTCAAAATGAAGACATCCAGTAGTTTACTGTACAGACATTGGGTCATTAACTAGTGCTGATACACAATGGCAGGTCTGGGAACAAGGGCAACAACTAATCTCAAAGTAAAGTCTGATGAAGAAGTCACAGTAAAGCTCTTTAGTTTATGCATGTCAGGTACATAAAGCCAACAGACACATTGTGAACATGCCTTATCCCTTTGGCTTTACTGACTTTTTTTGACTGTTGACCAGATGACAAATTCTAGATAAATTCATGGTTTCCTTGCAGTGTTTCTAATTGGGTAGTCCGTTAACCACCCTGCAAAGTACAGACTTCAGTAACTGGAATTTATGCAACCAAACGGGTTCCAAAGACCACATTCTCTAACAGTGCCTCAATGACCCTCCTGCTGGCATAAGAACTCGTGTATATTATTTCATTTCAGGCCTCCCTCTGAGCAGGGATTGCTGACAAGGTGCAGAAATGGAAACTGAGATATAGAGTTGCTGGGCTGGCCAGAGGCCAGCTGAGACACTGGTCACTTGATGTGTTCGCTCCTTCACACCTCAGGAAACATTTCACCAGGGGAAGAAGAAAATTAAATGTGCCACAATGACTGGAAAAATTAAAAAGTTACCATGTTACAGCAAAAGAAATAAGGCATGAAGGTGCTTCTGAATAGCAAGAAAAAACACTGAACTTCCCCTGTGCTTGTTCCTCATCACTTATTGATGCAGAGGTCAAAAGGTGGCCCCTAATCCAGGCTGCTCCCATGGTGGCACTTCACCTTACTTGAGCTCAGAAAGGAACAGTAAATACCCATAAGGAAAAAAGAAACGGGTATAAAGGCATAAAACATTGTCACCTACTCTACACTGCAGCTAATTATGATGCAAATGCTAATTGTATATTATTCATTCATCAAGAAACCCCCCAAATCTGAAAGTTATGAATGGATTTTCATGAAATTAAATTGCCTGACCGTGATATAACTCTCCATGCCATTTCTAACCTGCTTTTAAAGCAAATAAAAAAATATTCCTCTAATCAATGTGTTTAGAAATGTGCACTTGTCCCATGTGTCTGGTGATATTTTGTTTAAAAAAAAAAGCACACAATTAGGAGCCTGGAAGGTGTAGGAATATATATTTGGAGCTTTTCCACAATTTTCGTGGTACATCCAATTGTCTGCATGTGTTATTAGCAGGTTTTCTTCAGAGCGCGTTATTAACCAAGTTGAGTTGTTTCTGGTATCTATTATATAAATCTGCACTTAGCAATACAGCCAAATAATTTGTTGTGTGGTGTTCCTGTGATAAGGATAAGAGGATTTTTTTTATCGTCGTTATGGATGGTAATAATTCCTAGAGTGATACAGAGATATTGATCCACTGGTCTAAAAAAAAGCATCTTATAAAGCTAGAGAAGCATTGCTATCCTTATTTTAAGGAAGAGGATAATAGATGATGAAAAAATAAACTCACCTACAGCCATAGAACACGTTAGTAGCCCAGAAACAAATCAAACTTGGTTATTTCTGGCTATTTTTGCATTGTCCAGCTATCACTGCATGGCTGTCTGCATTGGCATCTGTGGTCATGTAGACATGTGCTGGAAGTCAGGAGGTCTGAAAGTTTCCTTAAGCCGTTCACAATAAGTGATTTAAAATCTTAATCATCTGAGGCAGTTCACTTCTGCTTTTTCATGATAATGAAGCTTAGCACATGATATCACAATCATGAATTTTTGTAAAGCATACTTAGCTCTTCAGAAAAAGTGCTGGATTAAACAACCCTGCAGGCTGAATCCTTCTCTTTGAATAATGAATATAGTACAGGCAGCTGCAAGCTTCTTTAGATAGTCCCATGAACCCTGCTAAAGCGAAGGCCAGCCTCCATGTCTGTTCAGTCCCTGGCTTCTTTATCTCTACAGCCAACAGGGTATTTTTATTTTTTTAATACTCTTCGCAGCTAGGAATTACTCTCTGCCAGCCAACTAATTTCACAGGGACTATCCCAGAGCCTTTGGAAGGCAGAGTGTTTTGGTTGCTGCCTATTTCTTGTAGCTGGTAGAATAAAACAAGTTATAAACTTGAGTTAAGGAGAAAATCTCACTTTCTTTAAAGTACACCGCTCCACCACTGGAGCTTTGTATCATCATTTTAGTCTCGTATTACAGATGAGTTTCAAACAGCTGACAATAGGAATTTGGAGTGGAAATGCTGATGGTACATTATCAGTAGTGACAGCAAGGGGTGCGACTTTAATACAAAGTTCTGTCAGCTCCTGGCTAGAAACTACAATAGGAACAACCAGTTCAACCTCTCTCTTTATCTTAACACTTATACTGCACCCATCACAAGTGTTACATTTTCCCTTGCTGCTGCAGAAAGGGATTTCGTCTTGCTGCTGGAAGCATGTGGTACCCTACAACCTTACAGTAAAACCCTATGGCTTACTGTTACCATGCTAGCACTATGGTTGCTGTTGTAGTGTAGACGTGACAGAAAAGTCAGCTGAAAGCTTTTTACTCTTCATTATAAGAAAAAGAACAACAACAACAACAAAAAGTAGCAGCACAAACTAAAATTATTCTACTGAGCAGTGTAACCTGGAGCTATTCCTTGCAACTATCTGCTGGTAATAAAGATTATTTGCCTGAATCCTTCAACGAAGCTCGAAAGTTGGCATAAATATCAATGAATATATTTTCCAAGCTCTTTTCTTCCATGATACTATGATGCACACTCGTTATGCAATTGGAAAGAGATGCCAAACAGAGTTTATTGGACCATATTTCCATCTCACTGCTGTGAGCACTGTGAGTTCCCGAAGGCTCTGGCATCATGAGGACAGTGTTTTCTTAAGACAGTGACTATTTTTCATTCGCCCCTCTGTGTCTGGGAGGGAAGCACATCTGAACTGGTGCTGGGAAAACAAATATTGTTTGTGGCAAAGGGAACTATCATCTTGAGAAACGGTAACATGAATTAAAACTCATTAAGTATCAGAACTCATTACTAAGATTTAACTCTGTAAATTCTCCTTCTTGCTTTAGCGAAGCAGCTTTTCACACTGGGCTTTTTCAACCAAGCTCCCTTGGTTTCAAATCTCCCTTAGCACATTTCATTTCAGCTCTGCAAAACCAACCATTTTTCCAACGCTTTGCCTTCTCTCATGGCGTGGTGATTTTGTGAAGCTGATAAACATCTGCCTGAAAACCTGGTTGGCACAGCTGAACTCATTTTCAAGTGTGAACATGGGTGTGTAGAAAGCAATTCAAGTTTAACAAGCCATGATGCATGAGGGCATGACAGAATATCAGTCATGATGGTGACCGAAATAAACCCGAGTAGCAGGGAGGATACAGCTATGCTAAGACTGCTGGTGTGTGACCTACCTGGACTAAGATCTTCACCCTCCAACAGGAGAGAGCAGCACATTAACTCCATGGGTCTGCTGGCTGGCAAACAACACTGCTCTCCCTGATACATTAGTGACATGGCTTCAAAATCTCAGTTGCTGATTGTAATATTGCTATTTATGGAGGAATAAAACTACCCCACCACCCTTACTTACTCTATTTGAATTTATAATTAGCTTTTCTATGCTTATAGTATACCCAATGACTATTGAATAAAAGTAATAATGCAGTGGGGTTTCCACAGATCTCAGGGGAGGTCTGTTTCTTTGCCGGATGATGCTGGAGTCAATAAATTCTTTTTGGGCTCAAAATATCTGATGCCCAGATCTTGTTATCATTTCAGCAGCTAGTTAGCTCTTTTCCCACTTGTGTCTTCCATCACCCCTTCTCTGTGCTGCTTACAAAGCGAAATCACTAAAAATCAGAAATATTTGTTTTCCCTCAGTGTGGGGTCTAGCAGATAATAACAGTGCTCGACTCATCAGTTAACAGTCATTACTGAGCTGCAGGAACCAACCTCAGACCTTTCCCCTGGTCCTCCCCAAGGCAAAAGCCATGATCCTGATGCTCTACTTGCCTGAAGGGACTGTTGTATGCCAGCCCCCAAAGTTTTGGAATTGCAATCTAAGCATTCATAAATGTAAGAGCATAATCTTCGTTGGGCTCCCTATTTATTGTCAGAATAACTTCTTAACAAGCCCTTGTTATTCAGAAGTCGTGGAGTATATGTTTCAAGCAGTGCTGTGAAATATATAGCAATACATGCAACTTCCCCTGCTGAAATGCATAGTATTTTTAAACGAGCTGGGCTGCACACAAAACAAAAACGTCTGCTTCCCAACCCCAGGCACAAATTGTTGCACAAAACACTGAGGATCCTACAGCCTACAGGAAACAAATAGATCCGGAAGTAATAAAAAAATAAATAGAGCTATATCTATATGTAAGATGGATACAATTATATTTTCTGTGCCTTTTGAAAATGTAATAAAATGCATAAACTGTGCTTTCTGTTTTTTTTTTTTTTTTTAATTTATTTCTATTGAAATAGAAGTGGTGTTCTTCACAGCTCCACACTTAAAATTACTTTGCTCCCCATGCCATTACATGACAGCAGCTAGTACCCCAAAAGCTTTCCCCACTGAAAGATGGGGCTGTCACGATGCCCTGTGCTACTCAGTGCCACACAACGCTGAGTTTGTGGGAAGGTTCATAGTCTGAGAATAATTTCAGGTCCATGTACCATGGAGTTAATATGCAGTCTGTGTCATCAATATACACTTATTTTTCTTTTCAATATGTTTTCAGAGAGCCTTTCCTGAAAAGGCACTTCTGCATTCAGAAAGGGTCACCAGCTATTGAAGTCTGTGCTGCACTTCATTTCCAAAGTTCAGGACAGCCGCTTGACCGCTCCTGGTGGTGCCGCTTAACACCTCTCCCCTGGTTTTTGTTTTGTGATAGAGGCACAAGCTCAAGAAGCTTTTTACAAAGTTTGGTCCAGGTAAAGCTTTCAGGTTCGAGCTAACCTCTTTGTTTCTGAGTTAGAGCAGACCTATATTTTGCGTATGGTTATAAAAAACACAGGAATTCAGGAGATAGTGGGCCAGTTCCCATGACCCTGTACTTCTTCAAACAGTCATTTACAGTCCTTTTTTTTTTTTTGGCCTTGTGGTACAAAACAGAAATGGGGTCAGGGAAGGATCTTTGATTTTGTGAGAGCAGAAAACTGAGGGTGTTTTCTCAGGGTGCAAAGGAACCTTTCCAGCTGACAAACAGTGCGATAACACAAGTTAATATGTTGGCACCAAGACCTTTCTGACACTGGAAATAAAAGGTGATAATTTCAGTCACTGTGAAAAGTTCATGCGGATACCTTCATCACGTGGGACGTATTACGGCGTAACCTCTAGCTGCAGACAGCGGCTATTCCTACCCTGACTGTGACATATAGCTCCCAATTAGTGCTTAAGGAAGGAGACTTTACAGACTGCACACTCACCTCTGCTCAGCCCATCAGGTCCCCGAAGGATTCGGCATTCTTCTATCTGGCCGAACGGAGAAAACATCACCCTGATATCATTCTCATTACACTTCTTCGAAACCATTCCTATGAACAATTTTCTGTCTTCCACAGCTAGAAGATAAAAATAATGAATGAGCAAAGGCCATTTCATCTTTTTCCTGTGATCAATGCTTCATTACCACATCAAACCAAGCTCCAGTCATGTGAGTCTGGCTCTGTAACTGAAGACAAGTCCTAAGGCAAACACTTTATACTTACAACCTCCCTTCCCCCCCCCTCCCACCCCCACCCCAAATCTCTCAGTTTTCTTTATCTCTCTGCCTTTTTTTAGTGGTGGTTGCTGTTTATATAACATATTAATTGGCTGCCTTAGTCATTCTACATATGTCTCCCCCATCACAGCTTCTAAGAGAAAAGCATCCTCTGTTAGACAGAGTAAAGATATCTTTGCATAGATTTTAATTCAGATAAATTCCCTCACCTCCCTTATGTATGAAAGAAATCATGACAGGGGTGAGGGTGAAGAGGGGATTGTGCACGTAATGATATGAGCTAATGAAAAATATTCCTGAGAAATGTTTTGAGAGAGAGGCTCCTATTTTAGCTTTCAATTTCAACCAACTTAATGCATGGCACTCGAAAGGCAGACGTGTAACCCACAGCTCTGGAAAAAGAAGACATTAAATTTTCCTGCTTTTTTTTTGGAGTGATCCAGTCCTCTCCCCTCCAAGGGGGCACAAGGCATATTCTAGGGCAGCACTTTAACAAGGGGGCTGCATAATGCTTTCCAAGAGCCAAACCCTTTGATTTTCAATGATGCTGAATTTGCAAAAAAAACACCCAACAACTCACAACCAAAACATGAAAAAGATAATTTACCTGACTTATTGATAGAATATTTTCTGCCTGTATTGTCACCAAATTCAGCAAAAGCTACACTGCAGCAACAGGACTCAGGCAGTCCTGTTAATCAAACTCAAATTTACAGGTCTAAAACTGCGGACTCGTGTCAAAAATGAAACAGGTTCAAACTTAATGCTCTCTGGAAAGACTTAAAAACGTTAACACACCATCCCATCTATATTAAACCCCAAATCTAAGCACTTATTATACAGTATATACACCAGTGCTTTCTTCTTCTCTTGAAATGGCATGTAAATCCAATTCACTGTTAATGAGCAGACTGTCAGTGTTTGCAGGGATGCAAAGAGAGAAGGAAAGCTTTACTCCAGAGAGGCTGCAGTGCACTTGCTTATTTCTATTATTGTGCAAATTATTTTTGTAACGAAGTATTTCCATTTCTGGGCCTACAAAAAAAAAAATATTCTGTTGCTCTCCAACCCTCTCTCTTTGTATTAGTACAAGTTTGTCAAATGGGAAAAAATGCAGCTGAGGAATAAGAAACTGCATCTATTTTCATAAGATTTTATTTGTGTTATACTTCAACACTTTAAGTGCATTTCATAATTTCACCAATAAAAAGAAGAGGTTCATGTTTATTGATCACAAGAGAGGTATTTGAAGTAATTTTTTCCTTTGAATTGTAGAGTTTAAGAAGTATTTGTAGCTTTTATACAGGCAAACACCGAGACCAGGCATTTTTCAGAACCCAAACCAGAGACCAGCCCCTACAATCTCAGCTTCTTGCTCAAGAAGCTGGCAAGAAAATTGGTGTGAATTTAACACCCAGGAGAAGTTTTTCTCGGCAGATTCCTCAAGTCTCAACATTTTCATTCACACTTTATATTGGGGTTCTACTGGCAGGTTAACCCTTCAGGAAAGGTTAACAAACAATGAATGCATGGGATGAGCCAGGTATACAGAGATCAGCAGCTGAACAGTGGGATTGCAGATGAGACTCATAAATTGGGATTTATATTCAAATAAATGCATTTCAATGAAGCTTTATACCTGATTCACAATACACAATTGTTTTTGGTGCTGCAAATAATTATTTTAAGGATGGTGAAACTGAATTGGCTTGCTCACAGCCATGAGGAGAGTCTGGGTACTCACCTTTGCTGGTGAGAGGATACCTGTAAATTGGCTGCTTAAAAATCCTCTGTTGCCTTAACTAATCTCTTCAAGGAAGGTTTCTAGCCTGCCTTCTCCCTCAGCAACAGCCAAGCACTAAAGCCAGGGCACAGGAAAGGGTATGAGCAAGTGACTCCGCTGGGCTGCCAGGCATTTGTAAAAATTTCTCATGCTGCAAACTGAGGTCAGGCTGTGGGAAGCCCAGGTGCCACCTCTTAGCTTCTGCCTATGTGTCAGCTAGTACCCAGGCAGTTAAAAAGTGAGTTGATTTTAGGCTATCCAAAGAGTGACCAGATCCAGCTCTTTCTTAAAAATAGCTGCTGGCCTTGTCAGAGAAGTGCCTACCATGCAGTTCCAGAGTAAGGAGCTGAAGGTCTTGCTTAGGTGCGAGGACAATGACTCAAACCAAAGAAATTCACTCTGAGAATCAAAAAAAAGGAGAGATCTTTCACTGATGCAGGGATCCTCACCCTGCCCCACAAAGCAAACAGAAGCCGTCAGGGTGCAGGGAGCCCCCACCGCTTCTCTACCCCTCCAAAGCAAATGGGAAGGCTTTGTTTTAATTTTCCAAAGAGTAACAGATGACAAACTCCCCACCGGCCTCCTTCAGTTTCGCTAGTAAACCTATAAATATGCAATTGAACTAAGATGATTTGCAGGTTTTCAGCTTGAGGGTGATTTTATAGTAAATTAAACATCCAGCTCCCGTGTACTGTACATCTTAAAAATGCAGATTTCACAAAGAATGCTCAGAGTACAGAAAACATATTGATATGATGACGTGCCCTGCATTCAGTGCTATTAGTCAGTGCTGATCAGTGTTGAAGCTTAAGAAAATTGCTATTCTGTTTTGGCCAGGGGCCCAGCATAAAAAACATTTAAAGGGACAATTGTCAGGCTCAGAATGACATGTTTTCACTCCATCTGATGGAACATCTGATATTATTAGGCTGAAATAGTTTTAAACTATGTATTCTCACGCAGAGAAAGGAATGCTTTTTTACTTGCTTAAGGCTTGCTGACAGGATTTGTTTCTGCATTTTTGGTCAGCCACTTTCTTTCTACAAGGAATACTTCCCTGCCTTGCAGATGTGATGTGAGAATTGAATAGAAATGGACTGCAAGAAGTATGGCTCAAGTGTATTTAGAGGTTAGCAAACTCCCCGTTCGACCAGCCAGGCCTTCTGCCTCATCTGTGCATGTTGAGTTGCTTCCACAGACTAAAAAGAAGAGCTCAACATTAAGTCCATGCAACCCAACAAAGCATGGAGATTGGAAAGGTGCTACCCACTGTTGGCTTCAGGAAGAACAGCAGTTTCTGAAGCTATATCCCCCAACTATACTCATTTAAAAGTGAAGTTACCGGTCCTAGTCCCAGCTAAAATGTTATCTATTGGCTGTTACCAATGCCAAGAGGTCAGCTCCTCCAAAAAAATCACCTCTCCTGGCAAGACAGGACAGCTTGTTTCATGGGAGCCTCCCCCTTGCTCTTGATAATAATAGATGGGGCTGTACACTTCCAGCTAGCTCCCAACCCTAACATGTAGATGTCCTCAGCTCCAGCCTCAGGGATGAAAGGAATAAGTGAGCTCTGAGGGAGTGGAGAAAGCCTGGAAGCTGTGAGTGCTTTGGGCAATAAGATCAGGGGAAGGAGAAAGCTGGGGGAAGGACAGCAGGGCACAGGGGACAGTATTTGTGTGCACATATTTCAAAAACGTTTCACTGCTGCTTGGTAATTCTCTCTCCCACACTAGGGTTAGGTTTCAATAATTCAGAATCCTGAAACTAAATGCAAAATTTTTGGCAAGCCTTTGGTATCATTGCTTTCTGACTCTGCTTATAGGCCTGTTTGTAACTTCTGGCTGTTTTGCACCACTCTGGTGACCCTGAAGGAGATACCACTGGCTGCAAATAACAAGCATGATGAGATGGCTGAGTGCTCCGCACTGATGGAGCAGAAGCAGGCAGAAGGTCACACTGAACAAGGCCTGAATTTCTAGCTATGTGAAGGAAGGTGTGAAACTGCACAGCATCCTGAGCAAATAATTGTGATATTCACCTCTAATCCATCCAAACATGTAATGAATGCAGGTCAGCTCTGCTGTCCAGGCAGTTAGTGTGACACATCCAGTGCTGAACCTACTGGATTTGAGGTGGGATTCTTCTGCCTGACTGCAGAAGCTTTATGTGACGAGCATCAGACATCTGTTTTATAGTAAAATGAGTTTTCTTAAGTCCATCAAGACTAGCTCTGATGACTAGCAAGGGTGCCTCGGTATCATGCTCGAAGACAGCTATGTCAGCCATCAGAAGCTGGCAGAGGTGAAGTCTTCTGCTGGTGGGGGCTTCTTTCAAACCAGGGCTACCTGCCTTCTGACAGCACTACACAAAACTTGCAGAATAACATCCTGAAGGCTCCAAATATTTCACCTTTACTCATTTTGCTTCATTAATGAGCATTTTGCATGAGCATACTCCCATTTCTCAGTTTGAAATCTGTATTAGATCAGTAGTGCTAACCCAGGAGAATAAAGGAGCAGGGATTATTTCCTGCATGCTAGAAAAGAGGTAAACCTTGTAACAATAACAGGAAATCTGCCCTAAGACTCAACAAACTTTCATTTTCTCTAACCCTAAATCCCCAAAATTATGTCCTGAAAAATCAGTTATTTCTCTATTTTTATAGATTTTGAGGGCTCCAGTCAGTTAAAGAGTGTACTTTCCATTCAGAAGTTGCCTTCTCTTTTGAGCAAATCAAGAAATAGTTAATTATGTACAAATGGTAAGATATTATTTTTTTTTTTTCATCCAGAAGGGAAGGGGGGAAAACAGACTTTTTATCCCTATTTGTAAGGCTGTGAAAAACCCTTGCATACAATCTGTCAAAGTCACACCTGGATCCGGAGCTGCTTGCATTAATTATCAACTTTTCTATGTGTTAGTGCTAACATATGGCATTTAATTACTCCCTCCAAATTGGCAAAGTCGTGCCACATAGAATTTCAGAATTATTTCTTCAAGTTTTCACTAATCAAATAAATAAAAATAAATGATAGGATCACACAAATAACCCCTTGCATCACCCCTCCCCCCCCCCCGCTTTTTTTTTTTTTTTTTTTAATGGAGAATATTGTAATTTTCCCTGAAGTGTTGAAGCTTTGATCCATTTAAGAGTATACTGTCCTCAGGATATGTGCCTGAAAGTATTGACAGTATTCAAATCCTGGTCCAAGAAACATTTAAGTATTTGCTAACCGCATCATGTTAATGGCCACTGACATCTTAGAGCCAAAGGTGTTTGTGTTTTTCTGCATTAGAGTGCAGGTACTCCTTATTTTTGGAAAAAAAGCAGCCAAGTATTGTGAGTGATTAACAGTTAAGATGAATCGAGCAATGGAGGAGTCTTTGAAGTCTTGAAGCCATGCTTTTCTGGCAGGTAATCCTTAACTGAAACTTTGTAGATAGGTTAAAATAGCTACGAAGCAACATAAAGGTGGTCAGAGTAGCCCTAATGGATGACTAGAACAGGGCACACTACAAAATTAATCTTCTGAAAATTTTTCAGGGTGGTACATTTCTCAACAATAAAAGCCTTTTTCAGAATCCTCCAGGGTAGACAAATTAATTAGACCTAAAGGCAAGTCTTTCTCCATCAACTCTAGCTGCTAAAAGCTCAGTGAAACTGATTAAGCTTTGCTTCATCTGCACGAGCAAAGAGTTGGCTTGGACACATGAGCTATTGTTCTCCACCCTCAGTCCCATACACAGGGATGAAATGGAGATGATTACATAGATCTATCAGCCACCCAGTTCCTACCCAGATAAAAACAGACCTTCAGGTTTCTAATGAAGTCCTAGCACCACAAAAGTGCCCAGGCACTTAGTCAAACATGCCTAGGAGCTGGCTCTTTCATAACTTTCTCCCAGTTTCCATGAGGTGAGCCTGGCCTTTTGTGCTAAGGCATAAGTTTGTAAAGTGATGCATAAAGACAGGAACACTGATGAGGAATGGGGAGCATTCCACCCTAGCACTGCTGGGCTTGGATGGTCATTCAGATCTTTTAGCAAGGGACTCAGGATGGAGAGGAGGCATATTATCACACAGAAAATACTGTTCTTTGAAAACCTCTGTAAGATGAAAGAGACAACGTCCCCTTCATTCAGAGGGTGGTGAGGCACTGGAACAGGTTGCCCAGAGAGGTTGTGGATGCCCCATCCCTGGAGGTGTTCAAGGCCAGGTTGGATGATGTCCTGAGCAACCTGATCTAGTGAGTGGTGTCCTTGTCTATAGGATCTTTAAGGTCCCTTCCAACACAAGCCATTCTATGATTCTATGATTCCTACCACTGAAAGTTGAACAGGTCTCTCCAACCTTTCACAAAGGTGTGCAAGCTCAGAAGAACTGCAGTGAGTGTTCAACCTCTCCCACATATCTTTCTACAAGCTACTTGGAAATCCTGAACAAGAGAATTTCTTTAACCTCTTTGAAACTTGAGAAACACCACTTTACCTATAAAATGCAGTTGGATCCTCTCATTACTCAGAAATCAAAGGGTTTCAAGCATTCCCAAAAAGCTCAAACACCATGGATCATGAAAAACAAGATTCCTTGGCACGCCTTCTTTCTTTTCCCCTTTGAACTTACCAATCTGGTTGAAGGGGTACAGTTTACACTTTGCTATTGGCACAGATAATATACCTCCTCAGATGGATAGCCTGAAGCATACGGGAAACACATGCCAAACAGGCCTCCACCTCCCCCATGCTGCTGTTTTTTTCTCTTTTGGCTCTCCAGGCTGCTTGCAAACTCTCGCCTCCTCCATGCATCCTACTCCTACGCCCCGTCCTTCCGAGGTGCTGTGCTATTGTTCCCATCATCATGGTGTCAGTTTGCCTTCTGTTTCCCCAGTCATTAGAAACGAAGGGTTCACCACCCTCTGAACATGCCTACCAGAAGCATATACGCTCTCCAGGACTCTAAATTTAAAAAGGTTTTTAATTTGACAATGATGATTGCCTTTGATTTGTTGACGTGTTTTTCTCAAAATACAAAGAAGTCAAGAAAAAAAAAAAAAAAGAAGAAAAAAAACAATCCCTCATGATTTTCATGCTAGGCATAGGTGCAAGAGAATACTCTGAAGATTAATAAGAGTATTCCCACAGTGCAGACAGGAGTATCATGTAGATAACCCCAGTCTAACATCAGCAGCAAGGAGCTAATTTAGTCTGCTTTGTAAGCACTGCAGAGCAGGACAGGGTTTGCACAATTCCCCATAGTGCTTTGCCAATATGTTCAATCTTCTTTAGGAAGAAAAATGAGGAATGACTAAGTAATTCCTTGGGAGTTTACTTCAGCCCCTTGGCTCTTACGTTTCTAATTTGCCAATGAACTTGAGGTGAAATTTATTCTTGAAAAAAGAACGTGTACAGGCTAAGTAGTTCAGAGGGTCCAGGCCGGTCTTCCTGTATCTAAGGGAAAACTTTGCCCACTGCAAGCACAATACATACTAGGTAGTGAAATTTTGATTCCAGCAGCAGCTCTCACATGCTACAGTGGGGACTTAAAAGTTTGGTCCTCCTGCTCATTCCTTGGCCTCTCTTCTGAACATTCAAAGAGAGTAACAAATTGCTGCTAAAACTCTGTGGACATCCCAAGAGAGAAAACACCACTCCCTTACAAATGGGTGATGGCCTAAATCTTCAATGCTTGTGGCCAGTTTTGTTTTGAAAGTTGTCATAATAGGAAACCTAGCATAATGTGAAGTTTTAATTTCCTTCCAAACTTTTTAATCCTTGGAGAAGCCTGAAAATGGGATGCACTACAATTAGCACAAAAGAAGCCTTAAAAAAGCCTTGCGGAGAGATTTAGAGCCCAATCATAATTTACATTTGCAGGTATGTAGATCTCTAAGTGCACGGCTTCTGCCCTGATTACTAATTAATGAGGTGCAAAGATGCCTGTTGGAGGAACCAGCTCTGATTATGTGGGCCTTATGGGAAAAAGAAGCTCTTGCAATCTAAGAAGGCAGATGATATCTTTAACATATATTTTAGAAAATTACAGGAACAAATCAAGGGGCAAAATATACACATGTATATATTTTTAAAGAATCACACACAGCCAGGCTGCGTTACCATCCGATTATCTTATTTCCTTGAATATACAAACCTGGCATGTTTAATAGATTGAGAATGCTGTCTATTTTGCATGTCATATACATCCACTTAGGCAGTAACCTAGTATTCTGAACGGATATTACTGTCATTATAGCATTCATTTTACAATCGTTGAGAGGAATAAGTATACAGAGAGATGCAAGGTGGGTTTCCCAGTTCAGAACTAAGCATATCATTAAAACCTAAATTTAGTTCAGATTCAGAACAGCATCATTCTATAAAACGGAGGTTTAGGCAAATATTTAAGGCCCATCAGCTGCTTACACTGTTTGATAACATTGGAATGTTTTTTGTTTCTTTTTTTTTCTTTTTCCTTTTCACCATTAAAATTTAATCTCCATCTTATCAATATTGGGTGCTCTTGGATCATCTCACTGCTAGGAGTGAACACAAGTGAACAGACATTTGTAGCAAGGTAGGCCATGACATACAGCAGGTACAAGGGAAGATCATTTTTCTGAACATATCCTTCCTTCTTTAAAGCTGAGGATAAATGGGAGTTCAGAGCAGGTCAACATCTTTCCTGACCTGTCAGGTACAGCAAAACTGCCTCATATAATTTTCACCACACAAGGAGTAAAGCAAAAACTCTCACAATGTTTTGTTTGCTTTAGTGAAGAGAGTCACAATTAGGTAAAAATAAATTAAACACATACCATTGGACTTTTCACTATCTGCGGGTTTCATCTGAATAGGATGATGCATCTAAAAACAAAAATGAAAAAGAGTAAGGCAGGTTGGATAGTCATAAAAATCAAGAATCAGGTTTTTAATGAGGGACTAAAAGGATACATGATCAATATTAAACATGTTGAAATGATATAACTTCAAAATAACACCATATTATAGGCTTTTAAGAAGTATAAAATGGTAAAGGAGCATTTTATAACCAGGAAGATTAAAAAAAATAGATCATTGGGCCCACAGGACTCATATAAAACTTTAATTTGCCATATCTAGTTTCAGAAGACCTCTAAAGTTACAGCCCTCATTAGTTTATGGCATGCTTGGTTTCTGTTTTACCAACTTTTTTTCTTGAGCTCCACCACTGCCAAGACTGAGATGGAATTTTCAAGTAATTTAAGAGCTCGAAAGCATTTCAAACATACTCAAAGGAGTTTAGTTTGACAAATGAACTTTGCTTGTAATTAAAAAAACATGTGCTGATTCTTTCAGGACTGAAGAGGAAGACTTGTGCTTCCTATAATAGCTTCCTATAACTCTTTAGTATCTTTTTTTTTTTTTCCTCTCAATACATTATACATTCATTCATAAAGCTTTCATCACAACACTGTACAATTCTGGCTTCCACAAAAGCCATAAAAGCTCCTAACACTTTTTCCTATTCAACCTCTTCCTTCATTTGTCTCCTTATTGCAACAGAAAACGTGTGTAGTGAGCTATGCTGTACATCTCATGGCATCTTACCCTCCCACACCTAAAATGGTGTTTCCTTGGCTTTCATTGCTAAATGAGGCTCCCTCCACCTTCAGTTGTTGAAAATTCCAACAAAGTTTTCACCAACCGCTTTCTGTTATTTCAGGACTAGAAACACCACAACAGCTGAGTCCTCTTTGGTTAGAGAGTACATGCTGCTTCTAGTGGACATTGGTTATAGTCAGCCCTGTGATGGATTCAGGGGAATTTTATTATAGCTTCTCAAAATCCCTCAGAAAGGACCCTGCATTGTTTTTCAGTGGGGGAGATGCTTAAGTTTAAAAAAAAAAAAACAAAACAAAAAAAAGCCAAAAAACCACTACTCTTTATTTTTTACCATTGGGCTCTGCAGAACTGCTGGGATTTTTCTGCACAAACCTTAAGGCAGCAGCAGGGCCTCTGCCTTTACTCTCTTCGGCAATTCTTCTCCATTTCACGTGAACATGTAAAAATCTGAGCTCTTTCTGCTTTTGTAACATCTATCAGTGCAGCAAAGCTGCATATTGGCTGAAAATGTCAGCAGCAATTTCATGTTTTTTTATAAAAGACTATTATGACAAACATGATGTTGGAAAACAAAAACAGCTGAGCAGGAGAGAATATCCATGCATTCATATCAAATGCACTTTCAAAGCAGCACAGAAAACCAAATCTGCATTGTTTTTGGTGGAGTCACTTAACCTCCAGGGACGTAGCTGCTAGATTCTTTACTGAATATACAATATTGCCGTGAATATTTCCGTTAGATTTACTTAAAGTCCAGAATGCACTCTGGCCCTACAAATCAATGTATTCCTTGCGCTGCTTGTAAAATTCCCTACTGTGCCCTAAGGAAAAGGCAAAGCCACAAGGTTGATGAAGTCACCAGGATGCATAAATTTGCTTCAATTTTAACAGTTCTGTTCTCTTTGAATCATTTGTTTCCAAGACAGACTTAAAGAGCCCTGCACTTGTCTGCCACCACTCTTATTCGATCTAATTTATATAAAAAAGAGACCTTATATTGTACTCTATCTTCTTTAACCAGTGCTTAACATTTATCCTGGCATCAACAATACGCTGGGCACTGCAGGAGATTTCGAGTTCATGGGAATGGGATGCAGCATGTCCACTCAGGAAACAAAAGCTGAATCAGGAAAAAAGGTGCAACTTGCTTCAATGAGCCTGCTGCAGGTACTGGCATCTCTGCAGAGCCACAGGAAGGTGAAGAAATAAAACAAAATTGAGTTGTTTGGATGCATTGTAAGAGGGTGCAAATAAAGAAAAACTGAGGTAGTCAGACATATCTCCTAATACTAGAGGCCGAGGAGGATGTAGGATAATTTATGATGACTACTAGAAACATCACTTCTCAGTTCACTGTAACATTGAGAATATGCAAGTTACAGAAAACCAACCCAAATCCAGGCCTTATATAGACAGTGAATCTATCACTCTGCCTAGCTCCATTTTATGTCCCTGAGTGGATATACTTTGAATAAATGCAATTTTAACAATTCTAAAAACCTTTCACTTTACAAACCTCTTGAACTAGAGACCTTTGGACCAAACTCATGTAAAGAAGTTATTTTTGCAGTACCACAAAAGATCAGGGTTACCTGGTAAACACAGTTAGCACATCAGAAATTATCCTCTTCTGTTTTGCATAATTACCTCAAGTTCATTAAGTCAGTAATCTGTTATGCTTGCAAAGAGGTATGATTTAGCAAGACATTCCAACTAGGTGTTGACTTGATTTCAAAGGTTCCTGCTGAAAACCCAGGGCCCAGATTCTCTTCTCACCAGCAAGTCTACATCAGGAGGAATGCCACCGTGCTTAACAGAATTATATCAGTGCAAAACTAATAAAAGATTCAGATCAGGCCTGAAGGGTTTAAACCGCAGAATAGCCATGGCAAAATGGATGCGATACACAAACATGGCTTCGGCAAAGAGGATGGTGGAAAAATATGTTACTGACAGTTCCCTAACATGAGAGGGCTCGTGTTGAAGCTTGTTTAACCCTGACCATCACCAATTGATACGTTAACAACCTTTAACACTAGATTCAATAAAACATGCCATTTATAACCTGAAATGGGTTTTACAGAGTCACTGGTTCGCATCTCATTATTAAACTCATTGCTGACCTCTAGAGACAACTGCCGTGACAATACATATTATAAGCTCTCTACCCATAAAATATTTAGAAGTAGGTGGGAAAGGAAAGGAAAGGAAAGGAAAGGAAAGGAAAGGAAAGGAAAGGAAAGGAAAGGAAAGGAAAGGAAAGGAAAGGAAAGGAAAGGAAAGGAAAGGAAAGGAAAGGAAAGGAAAGGAAAGGAAAGGAAAGGAAAGGAAAGGAAAGGAAAGGAAAGGAAAGGAAAGGAAAGGGGAAAGAAAAAAGGAAAAAAAGATGAACTATAAGGCGTGAAGTAAGCAAGAAAATTAAAGGAGCAGAGACAAAGGCTAAATAGGTACTATCCTTTCACTCCACAACCAGCAAAAGAGAAAATAATCTGTGCGTTTTATATCTTGCTTGTATAACTGTAGGCTATAAAATAATAAAATAGCTGTGCTTTCTGAGACCCTCCAAAAGATTATAGATGATATAAACCTGTTTCAAATTAGATGCCACCCACTAGAATCATGTCATCTGCTGAAATGAAGGATTTCATGTCTTATCAGAAAGCTGTTATTGTAGCTATACATCACAAAGCCGTACACTTATGGATCTCAAGGTAAGTGATTTCTTAGTATGTCATATTCTCACAGAAAAACAGGAAACGCTTTTTTTTTTCTGTGCTTGAAGAAAGCTCTGCCTATAAAAATACAGTATTTATGACTGTACATTTGCAATTAATAAATAGGAAAAAGTGAGAAAAGTAACTGCAGCAAATAATTTACAGACATTATCATCCTGCACTTGGATCTATAATACAAGAGAAGAGCACAGATCTCAGACAAGTTGTTTCTGAGGGTGGGCAGCCTCTCTAGAAAGCAATGTGCATGGGACTATCACAACCAAACTGGAGAACGGGCTGTGAGGAACAATCCCTCCTTGGCAAGATTTTAGAGAGCTCCACTGGATGCAGTTGTACAGCCCTTAACAGCCCGACTGAGCTTTCATCACCCTTGTTTCACAATGGAGAGCAGGCAGATGCCTGTTGCCCAAGGCTGGCAGTGCCTTGCGGCAGTGCTGTCAGCCACAGAGGCTCCACACGAGGCCTGTGCAGTAATGGAGGCCACAGAAAACCTGAGGCCCAGTACATCACTGCTGCTTTTTGGGCTCACCCCAAACAGAGGTGTTGATGTGGTCCACAGGGTAATGAAAATCTCAGTGGGAAAGAAACGGTTGTAAAACACGAAATCCCAAATCTCCCTGAAATCAAAGGGAATCCATCTACTGGCTATGTCCAGGGTAGCAGCAGGACCAAGATGTGGCCTGTAACTACAATTGACTAGTTATACCTTTTTTTTCCCCCCTCTTTTTCAAGAGTACACACCACTATATGCAAATATAACTTCATCAGGGAAAAAAAGCACAATGGAGCTAACCAAAAACCTCTCAAAGGCACGGATCCCCTCCAGCTTTAGAGCCTCACAGTCATCTTTTGAACAATAATAATGCTACCTATTTACATTCTTGTCAAAACCATGTGACATCTGCACGGGAGAAAACAAGCCGGCTAAGAGTCTATTTCTGGCAAAAATATTGCAAGGAAATTAGATTAACCTGGGTGGAATTCTGTCTGGGAATTTGGAGTCTGTCGTGGTGATTAAGTCATCATTTCTGTCAGATTACTCTAATCGGCTGTCAAATACGATTCCACAACCCCATCTGTAACTTGGCATCCTCGTTATTCAGCCAATGTTACCTTCTGTATACAAAACAAACACCAAACAAGGAGGTGTGTGCAGCCTAGCATTTAGCAGAGTCATTAGCTGTGATTACTATTGTGTGCTTTCACGTTGAGCAACAACATCAGCTTACAGCTTCTTTTATTTATTCAGGAGATGTTCAAAATCAGGTGCAATCTTAAGCAGCGAGTGCTAGGGGTGAGCTGGGAAGAGTTCTGCCCAGGCATGGCTGCTCTCAGGACCAGCATGGGCTGAGTCACCTTGGCCTTATCAAAGATTGCCTATATCTCACTTCCCAGTTGTCAGCACACTTGGTGGAAGGATGGGCACCTGCTTTCCACTCATTTTCTAAGGGGAAATGGGCACTCAGATATTCTAGGTAGGCTAAAGACTACCTGCGAGCAGAAATTTCTGTGTGGGAGGCAAGGTTTGTAGGCTGAAGCAGTCAGCACTTTAAATGAACTGTATCAGTTGCTGCAAGAGGAGATATTTTGTTATATATATGAATGTGGTTGTCTTACAGAGCACTGTGGTGATTAAAAGGCAGGAAATGCCTTTCAGTGAAAGTAAAGGAGCTGATGGGCCCAATTTGCTGCAGCTGTGTTGAGTCTGAAATTTGGGTGCCCCCAGCCCCTCGGAAACTCTGGCCATGTAATTAGACTACGAAAAATCATTATTTTACAATCCATTACAACAACACCTTCATACATGATTACTACATCTGTTAGCAGCTTTGATTCCCCATTCCTGCTATTGCAGACTGCACAGGACACAGCACACTCACATCGCTCCTCGTACCTCAAGGGAAGAAAACCCTTGGTCAAGAAAAGACTCTGAATGTATATAAACCTGCTCATGCCTTCACCCAGCTTAGCATGTCAGTCAGAAACCATTGCTTAAAAGTCCTCTGAACACCAAGGGAGCTTAAGGAATGTGTGGGGAGGATGTCATCCATGACTTCTCACAGGGGTTGTCTTACAATTCCTCTCATCATCTTTCTACAAGCTTTTAAAGCAGCCTGCAGATTCCTAGAGCTCTTAGGCCTCTTGTTTCCTTCTTCTCTGTCATATGCTGTGGCTATATGTGTCTAGCTGTGCCCCAGCTCATTTTGTCCTTTACCCGTCACCCTCACAGACCACATCACAGGGTAACACAATGCAAGCTCAACTTTCTCCCAAGCAAAGGGTAAATTTGAAGAAGTTGGGCTCCTTGGGTAACATCCAAACCAAACAAACTGCAAAAGCATTAAATGATGACAGCTTGCATGCATCTTGTCATTTTTAGCACTTTGGGACTTGCTTTTTGCTAGCATCAATCATTGTTGAAGCTAAAGGGGACTTCACATTTTAAACATCTCAGAGTTAAAGAGTGGTAGGAGAGATTATGGGAGAGAGGAGAAGGTCCTTAACAGGACCCTAATATTCTTCTTACTATAAATCTGTGGAGTTTTGGGAACCAACAGCAAAAGGAAAGCTGAAGAAAATATTAAGGAACAGCAGGAGCAGGCTAAGAGCCCAGAGAAAGAAAAGTGCCTAAAGAGGCACCGACACTGAGAGAGTGGGGAACATTTATGTGCTTTGCCTAACCATAGTCTGAGAATGAAATTAAAGTTTTCTCCATGCTACTTATCCAATTAGTGAATGCAGCTGAATTAGACCAACAGTGAAAGGAACTGAGAAGCCAAACCTCTGCCTGCCAGATTCCTGAGCACCTTCACTGAGTCTGGAAGTCAAGAAGGAAAGTATTGACCACCCAAACAACTGTAGGAAGAAGGGGAAATGGTTCACGAGAACCAGAGAATTAAACAATTGTCAGTGTCTTCAGAGATCACCATTTTTCTGTATTATGTGCAGACACCTCTGCCTCCCAGCCCCCCATTTCAGCTCTTGGCTCCCAAGTTTTTCAGTAGGGTCCTTTTGGAGGAGCTCTTGAGCATATTTCTCACATCACTTCAACTGCAACTTGTTTTGTTTTTTTAAAGCCTTGTGACTCACAAGTAATGCAAGTTTCCCAGAAGTGAAAGAGGTGTATTTTCCTATCACGAAGAACTGTTTAGAATGACTTCTCTGGGGTCAGACTACTGTGAATTACAGTCAATATCTGGCTACAGCTTCAGGGGCTTCTCTGGGAACCAGGGACAGTCTCTTAGGCCAAATAAATACTACTGAATAGAAGAGGCAAGGGATTGATCTCTGACTTAAGAGAAGTTGTGTGGCACAGCTCGCTTTTGCACAGCTATACCTCTTCTTCCTCTCAAAGTAGGATGTCTTTGTCCACACTGCTTAGTGGGAACAGTGCCCATTCCACCTTATTCCCCCAAACATGACCACACATTGGCTGGGAAAGTATTAACTGTCACTGAGACCAATGCCATGGTATGCTTGCTTTACTAGCACAGACAGAGCTTTAGATTCCCAGTACTTGTTTAAGTCATTTGCCTTAGTTTATTCATGGGTAAAAGGAGATTAAATGTGGATCCGTCATGTAGTCTAACAAATAAATGCAAAGCAGTAGCTGTAACTGCCTGAGCGATGGTGTAGACAGAAGATTGTTTGCTGTCATTCTTTCATAAATCCCAATTTAGGGGATTTAAACCATGTTAGGTATTTATATGATTTTAGTAGTAGAAGAATGTGGTCTGTTACTTGGCCTCCTAGATTACTGTCAGACATATATATATATGTGTATTTTGGAGAGAGAGGAAGAGAGGGAGAGAGAGAAGCAGGAGAAAATGAATATTGCTGGTGAGTGCCAAATATAGTTCATGCGGTAATGCATAACATCATTATTTTCTATTTAGAGCACAGAAAGAAGCATATAGCTTGCTTAAAACAAGTTGTTTCTTTTACAGGAGAACAGTGAAACTGCTGAAATTCAATGACTTTTGGAAGTTTTCCAAGCCAGTCATTTGCAATCCACCACATTCCATTTCTTAAATACAAGTTAAATCGGACACGAACTTGAGTGACTAAAACCAATGGTACACTTTAAAATAAGTAAAATATTCTAACAATTCCTTCCATAGTCACCCCCACATCCTCCTGCTCCTTCCGTCCATTTACTAATTTGCCTGTAACACTGTCTTCTTTAAAAGCTGTACCCTCTTACAGAAATGAAAAAGTTGGCAATCTTAGAAGTGACAACTTCACTTCGTAATGTACAAATAACTACTCTTGCTCTGTTAGCAGTTCTACTCCATTTATTTAATTCCTTCAGTTCTTACCACCCACACAAAAATGGCAACGATTCCAGGACACATGCGAGCCAAGCAGAGTAGAGATAAGGAAGGGGAGGTACAACAAAATTTCTCCCTTCAAAAATCACATGGAAACCAAAGTGATTAACTATCTTTTCTTCAAACAAATGAGCCTTTACAGAACCTATTCAATCCTAAAAATAGACATTAAGTGGGATTCTATATCTTCTTGGGAATAATGCCTTGGGGATATTTTGTATCATCCATGCTTAAAAAGCAAACCCATTAGACATCTGAGCAAAACACCAGATATTATTTTAACAGCAAGAGTTATCCATCTCATCTGCAGCAGCAATAACTTTTGTTGACATTTTGCCAATTGAAGTTTGCATGCCAGCATGTTTTTTTTTTTTTTTTTTTTTTCTGCCTTGCGTTAAACCGATAAGACATAGAAAGTTAACAAAGTGTCTCCATGACATTAATTGACTGAGTTTTAACACCCATTGAAGGTAGCTGTGAGAAGCCAAATTACTGTCCACGTTTCTGAGCAGAAAATGAAGCGCGGTGAAGAGGTGATCCGCCCGGAGTCACTCAGCGCGACACCGTGTGGACCAGAACGAAGGGAGGCAGCAGTGCTGGCCTCACCGCAGCAGAGCCCGAGCTCCTCACGCTCTAATTGATTTCTCCTCCTAACACAACGGCGAGGTGCTTGCTGCTGCTATCTCTTTCTAGCAGAAAGGAAGATGATGGGAGAAAAAAAAACAAAAACAAAAACACACCACAGAGGCTATATGTGATTCATCTACAGTTATTCTGCAACTGAAGCTAAATCTCTCAAGCCAAAATCTTGCAGTTTTATCACCAGGTATAGGTTAGGCAGTAATGAGGGGGTGTGCTCAATCAAGCTTTTTTATTTTTACAGTACTCCCTAGATATCCTACCCAAAAAGTAACATAAGAACCTGAAGCAGTGATCCAGGATAGCTGGGGGAACCAAATACCAGCCAGGCTTTTGTGGTTTGGGGATCAGAGCTAGTAACTAACGCTGCCTCACAGTGCATTGTGTGGATTTGCCCAGCATGACTTAAGATGCCAGGACTCAGTTCCCAGAATGACACAAGCCTTAAAGTCAATGTCTCACTGGACATGACTCAAGTGTTCTGAAGTCGTACTTTCTTCCATCTCCCTACTCAGGCTTTGGAATGCTTTCCAGAAGTCAACAGAGGATTGAGACTTAAAAAGGAGTACTTTTCCTTAAAACCTAAGAGCAACACACCGCCACCCCTAATATTAATATTTGGAAAACAGAAACAGTGCAAAGCCCAGACTTGGTACCTATTAGCTCACCGTCTATGAAAGGTCTTCCCACCTCCCAGCCTCTGAATGGGAATGAAGCAGAGGCCCCTAAATTGTCCCAGGTGGGGAGGCAGCACAGCAGAAGCTGTACTTACTTGAGTGGTCTGGAGAGACACATTTCACTTTTCTTCTCCTAGCACAAGTCAAATCCTCTGCTTAGGATGCATTGGCTCTCGTTGCTCAGGGACTTTTGCCCTTCTCAGTTATGACTCCAGTACCTTTGAAGACTCAAGATGATGTTGCTGCAGGCTTTCAATTTTGACTTTCTAAATTTCAATCTTAAAAAACCCCTCCTGCTGCCGCATGGAAACCTTCAAGTAGCTCAGGCTGTGGACACTATTTTAGGGTGCTAATGCTTGAGTTTGGTCCATATGAAAACCCTCCCTTTCCACGTAAATCCCACTGATTCCACATAAACATTGAGGGTGACATTTAGAAACTTACCCAGAAAAGAAAGCAATTCTCCACCCCCCTTCTCCTCCCCTCCAGAAAACAATCCCAAACAAAATCAAAATGAAATAAATTATCTTTTAGGCTACTGATGACCATGAGGAAATTTAGTTTAAATGAAAGGTTTTTAAAAACATGCAATGTCTTTTGTAATGCAAAACAAACTCAGCTGTGACTGAGGGCATGGCTGCCAGGATATGAAATGCTTGTTTTGCAGAAGTTTTATTTTAAGATTTATGCTGTTCTGTGCTTGCATGTACTGTCTCCTCTGTGAACTATGCTCTGGGAAAACACCATGTGATTATGCTCAGCAATATCCTCTACCTTTGCCAAGATGAAATTCAGGAAATAACCCTTTAAAGGGAATGACCAGGGATAGAAGAGTCGCAGAAAGAAAGCGAAGTCAGGGGCTCCTCCATTTCTTTTACAACACTATCTCATTCCCAGTTATCTTCTCCATTCTTGGCTTTCATTCAATAGGAGAGAAACCAGCCTCAACCACTCCCTCAGTTTCACTTCACAGATTTTTCTGTTCGTTTACCAAGTGTATCTTCTGCCTGGCTCTTTCTGCAGAATATAAGGTCACCTTGATCCAGCACTGTGCTTGGTCTCCTCTTCTGACAGAAACTAGAGTCTATTATTTGGTACAAAACGCAAATTCTAGGCTATGGGATTTTTTTTTTTAATGCAAAGCTTTTTTAAAGTTCTTGCTGGAAAGCTTTCATATTTGCATTACAATGTAACAGCAAGAACATCTCATAGTTAAAAAGTATGATTGAGGTAAGTCTAAAATAAGCCCCAAAAGCATCCAAATTATAACTTCTATTGAAATCCTACCTTTTAAATTAGAGCAAAGGGTACAATTTATAGAGGGAGTTGGCACCGATGATGTGGGGCTGCTGCAGTTTTCACTTAGAAAAGGCATAGAATAGTTCTGAGTCCAGAATACAGTTTATTCACAATTTCCACCTCTCCCGCAGTCAGTCAATTTCTCCCTGTTACCAAATACAAACTAATCCAGAATTCTTCAAAGATCATATATGAGCCCCAAACTACTTGATAACATGCACACCTGTTTAAATATTGCAGAGAATAGCCAAAGCATTCAGGTAGAAAAGTGATTTTGAATGAAGATGTCAAAAATCCTACTTTCCTGACTGAGATCAGCTGGGGTAAATAGTACAGTTTTATTGTTAAACCAGTGGAGCCATAATATTTTACGCCAAATGAGGACATGGCTCATAAATTCTATTTAAGCTGTCCATGAGCTGAAGTTACAGGAATTTTCCACAACTATCCAGTATCAGCATCCAAATAAAAGCTCTCAATGTTATGCCAATACTCTGCAGTGGTGAAATAATCTGGCTGTGGAGATAGACTGAAAGAGATAGCTTGATATTTGATCCACCTCTGAAAACAACATTGCTGCAGTCTCCAGCAGCAAGCACGCACACACACTGTCCATGTGAAAATATGAATATCCAGTTGTGTATATATACACAATTACAAACTGCAGTAAGAATACCCTGTTCAGTAACCACGTGATTTTGAACCACCCTTTGTATGAACTCATTCTCTTTTTCAGCATCTATACAGCTAAGGTACTTTGCCAGTGCTTTCTTTGGGGTAAAGAAAACATTTTTTACTCATATTAAGCATGCAGTATACTTTAATAATGCTAATCTTAAGGAATTATAATGTATTTAAATATTTCTCTCAATAGGTACTTGGGAAGTTAAATAAACAAAAAATTAAATGGGCAACATTAGCAGCAACATATATTTTTGAAGAATGAGTCAGTTCCAGCTGGCTGTGGTATTTGGACAGAGCTGTGATTACGCTTTCATTAGTAAAAGGGACAGTATCAGGAACAATAAGGCCAAAATCAACCTGCCTCCACCCATTTGCAAAGCTCTGTATTAGCATCTGACCCTGTATATGAACCTTAATGCATTTTCTAGAAACTGGGCCCCTGATTCCCCTGAAAAAAAAAAAAACAGACAACAAAAAGCACCAAAGTGCTTCATCTAGTTACTATAAATGCCAGTAGGTGAAAAGCTGTCTTCTCTTACTTATTCTTTATACTGCCTTTCTACTCAATTAAAGACTTTCTCTGCATTATGCCCCAGGAGTAACATCTTCATGCACAACTTGCCTAAAGGTCAAAGAAATCTCTTTGCGGAGATGGCTTCAGGTGGAACAGCTGGAGGCCAAGGACAGCTATCAGGAAGGTCCTCTGGTAGAACCAAACAAGCTAAACATCATGGGTCCTACCTCCTCCAAACGTAGCATTTTCAGCTACTGGAAAGTCTTGAACTCCCGGTTTCTGGGTGTATGCTATTTTTTTTCTGAATTGGGTTAATTCATCCTGAGGGCTGTTTTGACTCAGTGAGGCTAGCAGAGGGTAATGAAAGCACAGGGGAGGACAGCATGGATGCAGAAAAAAAAAACATTTACCAAGTCACACCCTCTATTTCTGGCTCTCATGTCAACAAGGAAGAAGACGAGTGCCAGATATGAGAGCTGTTAGTTATCATGCCCCTTTTAAACTGGGATAAATCCATGTCTTATTTGCAAAATGGATGGGGTCACTAGAGGCAAGGGGCACGCTTGCTTGAGCAACCTTCAGAGTCCTCCAGACATGAGCATATAAGCACAGCATTTAGACTGACTGTAGTTATTACTTACCAGTAGCTTTCTTTTTGGTTAATCATACATTTTTGTACAAACAGGGGGATTCTGTGTTGAGACAAGCATAGCAATTTCTTTCACTTCTTAGCAAATGTAGAAATGAGAGATGAAGAAAATTCAGTAATTCATCTGGAATGACTTAATGCCAGTAAAGGATTATTGCCTATCATATATTTTCTAATTCTTTCCTACCCCAAATGCCTCTAAGGACTAGGATTTAACTTTGTTTCATTTAGAAGATTATTCTAATTGGAGAGATACTGCTTTTCCCGATACTTGATCTAAGTTTTATTTCACCTCTTATGACTGTAAATCCTCAATTCTGTATACAATCAACAATAATTCCCATTTGTCATTGGCATTTGGGCAGTACAAACACTTGGCCCTGAAGGAAATAAATGCACCAGCTCCATCCATGCTGCCGGGGATGCTTGGCAAGGTACTCCCGCAACAGCATTTATCCTCTGTGTTTTTCTTGCAATATTTGAAATGAACATACTGTATAATAACACTGCACATTTTCCTCTAAGGTATTGTCATGAATCTGCCACAAAATAATATTAGTCGCTGTCTGGTGGATACTTGCTCAAGTGATGGTCTACAACACAAACTATGTTCAATCATTTGAGCCATTCACAGCTGAATGGAAATACAAAGGTATCACGTACCTCCAGTCTCTACAGGAGGCTGTAATCCTACGGAGAGATGCTGGCAGCAGTAAAGAACACTAGAGTGTTTTGTTTATTTTCATGGTGGAATTACAAGCTTCTCTTATGGAGGTACCTGCTTTTTAGTTCTTAGTTAAAAACTAATCTTACTCTCTGATTAGTGTCTTATTTTCCCCAATCTTATTTTCTACAACTCACTAGGTTCTCTATCTTGAAATCAATGATAAGGCTCTACTTATACTTTTTAAAAGATCGTTACAGACTTCCAATTATCCCTTTCAAACATGAGCTCCTTTCTTTTCTTTCTTCCTTTTTTTTTTCCCCCTGTGTTTCTCCTTCAGAAGAGAAAATTTCCACTCATTGCAACAGATTCTTGTAAGTGGAACTGGGTGAGCATTCCTAGCATGAATGACAGAGGCAATGTATTCATAAGATTCCCTGATACATTGCAAATTCTATTTGCAAAGAAGCAAAGTTGCTTATTCTAACCCTCGCTTGTGTATCCTGCCCCCGTTCTGCGACGGGAGATAGCCCATCTCTGAGTTACAATAGGGCGAGAGCGAGGATTGACTGCAGACTGCTTTAATGCCACTCTTAATGACAACTTGTGAAGATTAGGAAGTTGTCAGAATCAGATATCAGCAAAAGCTCCGGCTTGCTTTGTGAAGTCAGTCTGAATTAATTAATGGGTAGCTTTCCTTTGATATCACTTTGATATTTAGCTGCAGCTGGATAAAAATCAACCACAAAGGAAACTACATTTTGTTTACCACTGCTTAAGACTCTGTTTAGTCCAACGTTTTTTTTCTTTTGCAGCTTTTGCCTTTTTAACTTTGCTGGCACAATGCAACAGAGACGGGCTTTTGTTAATAACTGGAGTTATGGTGGCATGTTTTTCAATGACTGCTTCTCCCTGCTTCTGAAGGTATTTGGGCTATGTTCTAAAAGCAAAGCCATTACTGATTTCAGCAAAGCTGCAGGTAAAAGGACGTACTATTCCAAAAGTAAGCCCAACATTAGCCTTGCCCAGTCTTGTACTGCTTTTGCATTGGAAAGGTATATAACACTAATGATATTTGCTCTCTGTTTCAGAGGGTGCTGATGATTTGCTCCATGCACTGACAGCCTGAAACACAGGCTCTGCAGTTGGGGTTGCAGTTTCCCTCTGAACTTTTCTGGGTATGAATTCACAGCATCTTTTAGTGTATCTGAAGGTTTTGGATGTCTACCATGACTATCAGCTGAGCATGTCTGCATAATGAAGAGGTGCCTGCACCCAAATGAATCCCTGTGTGCTTTCTAGACTGGAAAAAGGAGGAAGAATTGCTCTGCACACCACAGGGTAACAGCAGACAAAGCAGTGGCTCTTCCAGCTAAGAAGATGAAGATAATAATTTCTTCAGGAGAATGAGCAAAAAATCAGTTATCTTTCTGAGTCTGCAAAGAGTATTTTTAATTAGGCAGAATTTAATTGCCCAAAGTATGCTATGAGTGGGAGGCTCACTCAAGCATCTCAGTTTCACTTGATTTTCCAGGAAGTATTATAGGGTTCCTATGACCACAAAGAAGACAGAACCTGTATTTTTCCCTCTTGTTCCATGCTTGGCACATACAACAGCATGGTGCATCTAAACTGCGTGGTTCATTACCCAACTAAGATGGGAGAAAACTAGTCAAGGAAGCTCCTGGCACCTACATGGGATTACAGCACTAAATGCGAAAACATTTCAACCCAATGCATGGAGCCACAGACCTCGTAGCACAGGTCTTTGAAAGAAGCAGCACAGCTCACGGGGTTGGATCCAGCAGCAGAAAGGATGCTGAACAAACAATCTCGCTGTTATAAACACACCATAAAGCTCTGTCTCTTTAGTCATAACATAATTCAGATCCGTGGGCACCAAACATTGCTATCGAGGCAGGTAAATGGCATCCAAGGGCATCTCTAATGATGTTACTTCCTGACGCCTGCAACATTGTTTATGATTTGCCTTTCTAATTTCATTCTTGTAGGAGTAGTCAGACAGCTAGGAAGGCTCCCTGAACTATTTTTTCATTACAAAGACAATTTTAATAGCTTGTGTCATGGTGCTAATGAGGCTGACTGAAGCACCTGTACTTTCTGTTCTGGATAACAGAAAACAGCTAGCAGTAGCAGTAGGGTAAATAACTAAGAGAGGGCCTGGGCTATTATCCTCAGCCAAGCATCCCACCTAAACCCTGGTGAGCTTTGCCATACTCTGGAGTATGCCACTGATGGCCTCTCAGTTTCATTCAGTTTTCCATTCCCTAGTGCACAGCAAAAGGTTCTCCAGTCACTGGTGTTTGGGTACCCAGCTTGAAACTGATATCCTGTGAATAGATACTCCAGCCTCACTGAAAAGCAGGCTAAGATGTTCTAAGCTGGCCATTAAAATCCAGAGGTATTGCGAAGTGTTGACCTCAGCTGTCCAGAGTTATGGAAATTAGAGGTAAAGCAGTGCCACATGTCAGAGCAGCTTGGCCTTTTGGGGATGGGCTTCACATCAGGAAAACTCACTGAGGTTAAGCCAGCATTATGAGTTACTTCGTTTCCATCCCAACAGTGTTATACTGCAAAGCTGCACACACACACACACACAAAAATCCCGAACTACTCCAAAACAGCTATCTAAAAAAGCTAGCTTGCATCTAACTGCATTTGCAGCTGGGCTTATGTGCTCTTGCTTCCCAGCAGATCTGCTACACCAGGAAAAAGCAACCCTCTGATTTGAATGTCCAGGATCTGAAGTAGCTCACTGTGCAGCTCTGCATCCTTCTGCCATACCCCAAGAGCTACGTTGGGGTACCACCCCACAACTTAGATGCCTTCCCCCTGAACTTCAGGTTGATGGATATTCCTGCCGAATTATTATTTGACACACTTCCCTATTCAGGGCAAGTGTCTTCCAAACCTTGGAAGCTTTTCCAGATAATAAAAATCCTTATTAGAGCATGAACTCATATCCAGACATCGCAATTCTTGAGTCACTGCTCTCAGTACTAGGCAACCAAGTGCTTTTACTTGCTTCCTCTCAGTCCCATGGGATTTTAATACTTTCATGCACAGTGGAACAGCTTCAACAGGAGAGATGGTGACCTCCAATTTCAGCTGAGTCCAGTGGTGATGGCTCTGTTAGGTCATTTAAAGTTAAATCCTTATAACAAGTAAGCCAGAGTGGATGTGCACTGCATTCTCCTGCATGCCAGAAAAGTATCCTAATGATCAGGCTGTGAGAGAAGGTGAATCTGGCCCCCATCCTTCATCGAGAACAAGGGACTATAATTATGAATGAAATGTTTTGCTCAATTTAGAGAAGCTGTTTTCACTTAGTCAACACGCACCTCTCCCTGTGCCTGCACAACACCTATCATTTGGCCATTCAGCTGCAAGGTCAGCTACTTACAGGGATTTCATTATGCTCCAGTCAATTTGTCAGTTTTTACCATTTTAGGGAAAATTGAATTCAGGGCTGGTGCTATGTCCTGTTTCACAACAATGGTAGGCGCAAACCCAATATTTCCACTGTGGTGTTTGAATGTAGTGTAAATAGTGATTTTTCATTTAAATGGCAAAGTCGGTGCAACTTATCTTTGGGGGACAGAGGTGGCAGTGATGTATTTGCATAATAAAAATAGCTACTGAGCTGAACAAAAATTAAGCATAGTTTGTGTAGTATTTTAAAGGAAGAAACAGGCCAGATTCACTTTCTCAACATCATTCAGTGGTGTCTTATAGCCCAGTTCCTTGAAATAGACTCTCCCTGGGAATTCCCCACTTTCCCATCTGCTTATTTTTATCATTTAAACGCTTCTACACTTTTCAGATCCTTCATTAAACAGCATTTGGCCATGCTATATGGGTACTGAATTAGTTTAATTTGTCATCATAAATCAATCACTCCAAACCCTTAACTAACTTAATTACTCTCTGAATTCCCTTTCTGTTTGTCAAAATCTCTCAAAGTCACTGATATCTCATATTCAGGCTATTATTCAAGTCGTATTGGATGATTACCTTTTTATTACAGGTAATTTTTACATAATGTTCATACAGTACTGACAACTCATAAGGCCTAAAGCAGAGAAGCAGACTGGTTATTAAAACGCTATTCCAGAAAGGAGTGTGCAATGATATTCATTAGAAATGAGCAGAACTCATGAAGGAAAATGAAAATCAGAAATATACTTTTTTTTTTCTTTTTTTTTTTTCTTTTTTTTTTTCTTTCTCCTTGTGAGACAATCCACTTGTTTTATCAGCAAGTGCTTGTGGATCCAAACAAAACCGCTATGGATGGCTGCATTTTGGAATGAATTATTCTGATTATGCTGGAGGTTAAATAACCTGATAACCCGACACGGAGATTCCTCTTCCATTTTACAACCCCTTATGCCAAATGGACATGGAGGGGCCGTGGTGTTGCCTTTGCCCATCTACAGGATACCGACAGCGGGGCAAACAAGAAGACAGCCTGAGCTTTGCATCCAACGAGAAACGTGAGCTGCCCTGCAGAGGTGAGGGAAAGCCCCACAGACTCTGGCATCGTGCCGATTGACAGGCAGCCTGCTGCAGGGCAGGGGGAAGCCTCTTGGGAAAGGGCACCTGCACTGGCCAATGGCCTAAATTCCTCTTTAAAATATAGTTTCACTTATTTCGCATCCCTAAATGGACCCCGAGGTTTCCATCAGCTAGCACACAATGCTTAGGGAAAAGTTCCCTCTAAGGCAGTCCTGTTTCCCTAGCACGTGAAGGGCATTTTATAAAGCCAGTAGTGATTCTTATAATGTAAAAAATGAAAGTCTTTTCCTTGACAACATCTGGCAAAAAGGAGGCCATTAATATTTTACAAGACAGTTAGATCCTACAAACTCCACCTTGCTGTTAAAATTTAAAGAGCTTTCTCAAAACTGTATTTCTCCGTTGTTACACCTTTAATTAAATTGATTCATACAGCTAATGTTCCTATTTCATTCCAGAACTTCAGTGCAAAGGGCTTGCTGCTATTTGGAATATGTATATCCCACTTGAAATAAGAACCACGTAAACTATTAGTCTGTTAAATGCACAAGAGTGCTGACACCTAAACCAGTGCAGGCTGTTAATTATTTTTGTGATAACCTCTTTTATGAGGATATAGGCAACAACATAGAGGCAACAAATGATCTTTGTCATGTCAGGTGAAACTAACTGCAAATACAAAACAGACTCCAAAGAGACTGTATCGAACAGCTTCTGCTCAAGGTCCATTTATTCAGCTGCTGGGCTTCAAGAACCTGACCAACATCTAGTCCTCTTCTTACGTATTGGCATTTAGCTCTTTCTAAGAAATCTTACCCAATGCACTAGTTAGCCAAATAGAGAGGATTCTGTTTTTGATCTAGTATATACATTAAAACCAAACCAAAAAATGTCAGTATCACAAACACCTCTGAGAGCAGCCCCAGCATACAGCTCATCAAGGTTTACCCTCTCCATAAAAGCCAATTTTCACTAAGCAGCATATTAGAGCATGGGGGGACTAAAATTATTACATCTAACTGAAGACAGAATAAATTTAGATGGGAAGAATTTATTGGATTATTATGTTCAGGGAATAGAAGCTACACACCTCTAGCAAAGCCATGAGATTCTTAATGAAGATGAGACTAGTTAAGTCTTGGTTCTACACCTCATCCCAATTATTATAATCAAATTGATTTTTTCCCCTTTCTCCCCTCTGCCTTTTAAAACAAAATCCATGCCAACTTTCATACTGTAAGAAGGCAACTGTAACTTGAATAACACAAACCACATCCCTACGAGCTAGGGTATGAGCTATGTGCTTGCATGCTATATTTGAAAAGACACATCTGAAAATTCATGTTGTTCATTTCCGAGGCATAAAAGCCACTTGTGATGCCAGTACCAAGTAAACAGAAGAGAACTGTCCCTATTTCACTGATATGTATCATATATATCAATATGCATGCATTTCTCAAACACTGCCTATCTTTTTCTCTGCCTAGTAGCAATGCTACTGTAACAAGTGATATCTAAATACACTTTTGGGGAAAGATAAAAGTTCCATTATATGACAAGGAATATTATGTCTAACAGAGAGATTATAATAATCATAAGTGAAAAGAAGATGTTTGATCCTGCTTATGCTGAAAGTTTTTAAAATTTATAAAAAAAAAAAATCTTTTAAATGAATTTTATCCTCAGGAAAATGATTAAAACAAGAAAAGCCTTGAGATGTCAGCTGGTGACATGTTTTTCTTCTTTATCTTTCTTTTTTGTTGTTGTTGCTGTGAAAAAAATCTGAGAGAATACAGCAAAGTGCATCATTAACTTCTTATTAATTTCATAATACAAAGGCAATTCAGTTAAAATAGTGGTGCTGCAACTTTAAATTACAGAACTAGCTTGGTATTTAATGAGAGATTTAGCACAGCAGGGTTTCTGTTAAATTAAGTTGTGCCTTCACATCACAGTGGGAAAACAGGTGTATATTGGTTTAGAATTATGGAAATGTTGACTAATTCCAAGGCTTGTAATCAAACAGCAAGGCACCCTGCAATATTTTCTTCCAAGATTCTGCATTAATCATTTATGTCTGGTCTTATTTTCTTCATGTCCACTAAAAGGGTGCAGCTCAAAGAAGCACATAAAGCGTTCGTGTTTTCATGTCTCTGTTACGGATGAGGTCCACACAGAAAGCAGATACAGAAACAGAGCACTGCAGGCTTTGCTCAAATACCCACCTAAATTAAGCTGAACATGCAGAAGGGGGATAGGTTTCACTCTACAAAAGCACTTTTTTGGCTTCGTGAGTATCGATCCCCAACCTGCTTACTGAGCAACACGGAGCAATCTGCATTTAAGAAATGGAGAGGCAGAGACTGGAGATAACCTGGCTGCAATCATTTAATGCACACAGTGCAGGGCCAGACGTATCCCTCTCCCCAGGCCTGCAGCAGGATGGGTGATACCTACATGCAGGCAAGGTGCAGCTGCTGTGGCATCCCTGCTCTTGTATCTGCCCTAATTCTGTAGCTCAAACCAGTAAAGCACTTGCTTGTGCCCCTGATTTTTTTTTTTTTTCCTGGGCTATTCAGGGATGCTTCTTATCTGACGTATGGTTGTATATCAGGAAAAGCTGAAGGCACATCTTCTGTTTCCAAATACACCTTCTTATTGTACCTCCCACATAGCACATCTTGTTTACTGGAAGCAAGCTGATGCCTGAATAAACCTGATCCAAATTCATTCCTTGTAACCCCAACAGACAATTGCTTCCATTTGTTCTGAAAGAGACTGTTTCGCACACGGGCTATCCACTACCAATCCCTGCTAGCTCAGGGAAAGCTGCTTAGTGGGCCAGATCTAACAGCATGGAAATTGCTAAAATTCATAGGAGGAGAATCCTGCACAAGTGAAGTGCTTTCTGCATGTGTGCCACAACTTTAAAACACACATAAATGAAGATATTTTGGGAATATCCTGATGCAGCATTAACAGTATCACAATATATGCTGAATGTCAGCCTACAACATGTGCAAAATACAGAATCTGTTATATAATACATGTACATGTCGAATTGTTCCTGAAGTAATGAATCTGTATTTGAGTTGGTTCTCTTTATTAGAGATGTGTCTTTAAGAAGAAGGTATAAAAATTTATCTCCAAGTAAAATCTTAACATCCCTGGCAGTATCAGGAGAAATTTTAAAGCCCAGGCCCCAGTGTCATGGGAATGCAATTTTCACATTTCCTTAAAAGAAAAGTTTGCAGCCTCGTGTTCAGGATGGAAAAACAGAGCTTGAAAAGAAACATTTTAAATGACACAGAGCTAGAGGCAGCATTGGAAAAAAAAGGTTATATTTTTGAGCTTTATTTAAAAAAAAATAAAAAAGGTGCAGTAACCTCTTTAACTGCTGCATGCTCCTCAGCTATAAAGAACCAGAGGAGAAAATGATGCCCTGCTCAAGTCAGATGCTATGCAGAGCTGAGCCAGCTTTGCCACCCATACATGGGTATCTCAAGGAAAGGAGGCTGCCCCTCTGAGTCACCCGTGGATTTATCCAAGACCTCTAAAAACAGAGCTGCCAGCTTGTGGGGCTCAGGGAAGAAAAGAGGAGCACCAGCAGCTCAGGACCACCTCCGTTGGAGTGTCCATCCCACCCAGCCAGTCTGCACGGCCACTCGACTGAAAGCCTATTGGAGATGACTTGTGTTTGGAGAGCAGTTATACAATGAGCTGGGTTAACTTCAACGTTAGCTGAATTGAGTTTGGGAGTGTTCAGCTAAGGGCTTGGCATTTTCTAGCAGTGGGGATGGGAACCAACAAGTGGAGCTGCAGAGCCAGAGGATGCTGTGATTCAACCCGAGCTCCAAGGGGGTCTCAAAGGCACTTTCCCTGAGGGGTCCCTCAGTACCTTCTTTTCTCTGTGAGGACAGCACATCATCCCAAACATCCTTAAAAGCTGAACCTGCCACTTCGACTATTGACATTTACCCTTGCAATGGCCAGATGCTGGAAAAATTTACTCGAATCTGAAGTTGCACAATTGTTCTTTGATTTTCCTCTAAGCTGGCTGGTCTCTGCAGATTTCCTCCCACCCCGTCCAGCATTTCCACTTGCAAATGACAGAGAAATCCCATTCTACCTCTGCGAATGAGCAGGGCTCATGGGGAACTATCCAACATACTTCTCCTCATTGGTCATTTCCATGACAGATGAGGTGACTTTCCTAATAGCAGTTACATAAAGTGGGCCAGACAGACGTGACTTTTTTTCAAACAGGTAGTGTCCAATATCACACACAGCATGCAGGAGCTAAAGAAGATATTGGCCATATATCTGTCAGTCCAACCATTATTCTATTTATTTATAACAATGATGTATATTTATTTTTTTTGTGTGTAACCATACAAGCCATACATATACTGGAACATTTGCCCTACATCAAGAGGGAATATATCCCTATCCCTTATATTTTTCCATTTCAATCCCCAAAGTATTTGGCTACAACCAGCAGAACAAATGAAAACATTAGAACAAGAAGACTTCAGAGTTAAGTCATGCAATTACCAGCGATATCCTTCGCTCCTGACCCGTAACTCAAGTCTGAACCACCACAGGATAACAAGCTACAGTTTGTAGGATTAGCCCAGTAACACAAGCGCAACTGTTTTAAGCACCGGTGGGATGTATCAGTGGGAGCAGGGTGCTGAGCAGTGGCGGTGGCAGGGAGCAGGATGGCTCTGTGCAGGCAGCGATGTGGTGCTGTGCTCTGTGGTCCCCTGATGTGCAGCCATCACGATAATGCAGGCAGTTGTTTAGAAACCATGTCTACAAAGGCTGCATTTAATGAAGTTGGCTGTATTTTGTCTTTTCCTCTTCTCTCCCTTTTGAAACTAGAGTCCCCAGTGGTGCAGTGTTTTTCTGCCATATGTTTCCCCCCCCGCTTCTGTAAAAAAAATAAAATTGGATCTACCTTGCACTTCAGTAACTGCCTCTAGTCAGCAGGAATCAGCACTATTTCCAGCCAAGGGACTTTCTACAGAAGAGCAACTGCCTTTGGAGATAATGCCATTGCTACAGGACTGGCACTGTTACAGGACAGGCCATCCGGCTTGTCACCCTCCCAAGAGACCAAGGTCATTTAGGGCACTAAGCAGCATCTCAAGCAAAAGGGCTATTTTCTGGCAATGAAATAATTAGGATCAAAAAGTAAATGTACTCACCCCAGGTAAAGTTTTAATATTGTGCAGTGCATTCTGTGCCTCAAGAGCAGCTTTTCTTGTATAAAATGTTACGAAACAACAACCTATAGAGAGAAATGAAAAGCTTTCAGAAATTAGTGAGTATGATTTGTGAGAGTACAATAGGGAGGCAGAAAAAACTGGTTGAACAACACGTTATGAAAGCTGAAAATGTGAATTACCATGAGGCTGCCTGAATGACATGAATAAAAGAAAGCTTGTATGGTTTAAAATAAAAAGTCACCCCCTGTGCATTGCATCTATAGCACACCTACATTGTTAGTGAACTGTAATCACTTAGAAATTAAGTTAACTAAAATCCAATTGGCTTTGTACGGTGTAAATAAGGTTATATTTTTCTGAAGGCTCCCCATTACACTTTGAATATAAGCACCATTGCAAGCTCAAACCAGCAGGAATTCATTCTTGAATCCCAGGCAGAAAATCAGGACCTCATTTAAAGGGCCTTATATGTAAGGTTTGCTTTGCCTATATGCAAAGAGCTAAGGTTTGCTCCCCCCTTTCTGAAACCTGCTAAGACTGGAGGTAGGATGCCCATCTCAGCTGCAAGAGGGAAAACAAGCTGCAGGAGAATTTGCCACAGGTGGGATAGTGGAGGCGGCTGGTGGCTGGCTGCACCATGTGAGGCTGTGCTCACCCTGCACCTGCCTAACCACCTTTAGTTTCGGTACAGCAGCTTCAGTTGCCATAATCCCTCATTTTCCCATTGGCAGCATGGTGCAACTGAGCATATGTGGGATCAGACACAGGTTGCTGCTTCCCATTGCAAACACAGCCAGTCCTGCAGCACACGCAGCCCAGGCAGCTCAACACCCACCCAGGGTGAGGCCAGGACTCAGGGACAGCTATAACATCTCGGTGCGGGACAAAGGAAAAAAAAAAAAGAAAAAGGGACCAGGAGCTGAGCTGCTTCAGTCTGTAATGACTCTCAGGCTATGTCCCACTGCATGTTTTCCAGCAATGAAGTCTGTGAGGTTGCTGCTTCTAGGCATGCACGGGGCATGGAGAGAGCTTTCTGCAGGAGGACCTCATATCCCCATTCCAGGTGGGGTCCTCTACATGATAACCCAGTTTGTAACTTCAGCCTGACTTCCAGCCAGAGAGAAAACACTTTGAGAGCATCACTGCAGCACTGGGTGCATAACGCAAGGAAAATTACCCCTCAAACAGCTCCCACCCAGCACAGTGTCAGTGTTATAGGCACGCTCACAAAGCCTAACCTGCTGCTGCTCTGTCCATATGGGAAAGGGGTTGGGGCTGAATGCAGCCCTAGTGCTGTGGACGTGGGCAGCCCCTGCTTTGGAGCTATGTCACCCTAAGAAGTGGCACCCAAACTGCTCTGGAGCTCTGTGGTCAGGGGGTTTGGTGACTCAACCAGTACGGGGACAGTCTGCTGGGAGGCCAAAGTGAATGCTGAGGTAAAAACCTACTTCACAGCAAACAAAACAACGGCGATTTTACTGCCGAATCAGCAAACAATTCTATTGTCTTAATCCTTGACAGAGATTTGTTGCAGCTCCAGGGAAATGCCAAAACCAAACAGTTAGTAGAAGAAACCTCAGCTCCCGAGCCTCAGCGCTGGCCTTCCTGCTCCCTTGGAGCGTGACACAGGCCAGACACTCTGTCCTTTGCTTGCAGTGGCTCCCTAGTGCTTCCCAAGGTGAAACACCACGTCACCCCTGGCGTGCCAGCTTTTATTCAGCCTCTCAGCCTTGTCGTAGCAGTAAAGGGGACCGAGGACAAAGCATGCACAGGAGGACACAAGCAAGGAAGCGTCTTTAGTGGCCGCATGGAGCGGGTTCACACCACACGGTGGAAGGGCTCCATCCAGAATCCCCCCTCTGCTGCCTCCTGCTTGGCTCCAGCTGTGCACTGCTCCGTGAACGCTCCCTCTGGCTTTGCAGCAGGGCCGGTGACAACCATTACCTTTACAACAAGCAAAGGTAATCATGTATTCCCAGCTGGAATACGGCGAGTTTATCCCTTAACGGAAAAGCACTTGCAGGCAGCATAATACACAGGCACGAAGGTAATGCTGACTTAACACAGCTGGGAGAAACACTTCTCGTAGTGCCAACAGATTCCTTAAAATTTCACAGTTCACGAAAGAGAAGGTTTGATAATTATTTCAGTGAGCTGAACATTGTTAGATAGGGATGGCTATTACAGACAGCCACAGCCTGTTAGGGTTTGTGCTTCCTGTGAGTGCTTCTAAATCTTCTATTCCACTGGTAAACTCTGCAAATTTTAATTATTCGAATCCAGAGTTAAAATTGGAAACGAATGAGAGTTTGTGACATTAAGTAGCTCAACTTTGAGAAAACAGCATGGCATATTTCTGTCCTGCCAGCTGGTTCCAAAGTCTATCATCTCCTACTACTGCCTCTGTATTTGTTTCATTAGCTGTTTAGTATACAGCTTTTTAACCAGGAGAGAGGATTCTGAGGAAAAAATACCAAGTAATAGTCATGACCTTTCAATTGTGATGTCCTTACCATGGGTCTGAAGAGTTTCGTTTTGGATTTGGACTCTGTGGGCTTATTCTCATAAGATGTTTGGAAGCTTTGGGTTCATCATTCTTGGCACCACTTGAAAGAACTGCCGCTGAAAGATGAATACCCCATGAAATACCCTTTAACTAGTCGTTTTTGGGGAGCAATTGTGTAAGAGAGAAAAATGTCTCTGGGAATGAAGACTGGGAGAAAACACAGCAGGAAACACATGTTTCCAGCAGGTTAGCAGCCTGAGATGGTGCCTTTTAACCCCACAGATTGACACATCTGAAAATATACACAGATAAAATCATTATCTGTACTAATTTTGCTTGCATCTTATTAAAGAAATACAACAAAATGATGGTTTGCCTTGCTTTGGGGAGAGCATGGACACAATCTGTGGACTCTTGATTCTGAAGCTCTCTGACAAAGAGGTTGGGGCTGGACTGAAGAAAAAAGAAAATATGAAAATCCAGACCAGGAGCGGCGAACATGCACACAGTCCCAGAGGAAATGCTAGAGCTTAGCCTATGGAGGTGCTCACTGCCAAGGTACACACACCGCTGCAGCTCCAAAAACCCAGCTTTGAAGATGCCTTAAGTGTAAAATCCCTTTGGCTCAGGACCACGTGCCACAGGAGAAAATACGGAGTTCAGTTGTTTCTGCAGAAATACTGGAAGGGAAGAGTGCTGTGTAAAAAGACAGGGCTCGTGTGCTGTTGGGCTGGTAGCTGGGCCCTGCTCAAGAACAGCTAGGAAGCAACTTTTCTGTTCCACTTTCCCTAAGAAAATGCAATATTACCATAGCCAAATCAGTGACACCACTGGACAATAAAAAGTATATTTCCTAAGAGAAAAGAAAAAAAACAACACACCTTCTTCTCTTCAGCCCCCTGCACATATAATCATGGTTTCATCATCAGCAGACACGACAGCAGCTTGAACCCCAGCTAAACCTTTCTGACATCCAAATACCCAAAAGCCTGACAGTGATAACCTTCTCCCCTCCTATTCAGGACTACTTATAAGGCAGATTGACTTGTGGACATGGTTCTGCCTATTCTCAGTCAGCCCAGTTTAGCTCTGATTTAACTTTGTGTGGACTAGCTTCTTCTTGACTGAAGGAATGGGAGCTCATGCCTCCAAAACAGCAAATCCCCTTTGTTTTTGTACACTGGTTGTGGTCTAGCTGGATTTACTCGAGCACATTTTACTCTCTATTTACTCCAGCATACGACATCTCTGCTCTGTACCTAGAAAAAATACTGAATGAATCATACGGATCCCTACAGTCCCTTAAGGACATCGGCAACAACTTTGTGGCTATTCTGCCAGATGCTTGAACAGACTGAATGAAAGCTGCCACCCTGCACTGTACAGCATCTGGTAGCAGCAAACAGGGGACCTGAGAAACAACGCAGTGAGCAGCCCTACTTCTCAGTGCTTCTGGTGATCAAATGCTGCAGTGTAGACACTACAATGCTCAACGTCAACACCTCATTAAAAAAAAAAAAAAGGAAAAAGATCTCTTATCTCAGCTTGTTTTGTCTTATTTTTTTTTTTTTTCCAAAGGAAATTTAGTGCCAGAAAAAGACCTTGAGGTCCCAGCCATTGGGAGAGAGTTGACACATTCAATTCTCCATGACACATCCAATTCACAAGCCCCTGCTCAGGCTGCCAAAGGCACCAATTAGCACCACTGGTGGTGAATTTCTTTCTTTTTTTCTTTTTTTTTTTTTTTTTTTCAACAGCAACCTGTTTAGCAAGACACCAATGGGGGCAAACAACCTCACGTATGGCTGTAAACAGCTTTACTTGAGTCACTGTCAAAGATGGCACCAACGGATTGCATGGGGATTGTGCAGCCCCGGCTTCACTAAAACAACTGTTTAGAAGTTAGGGATGGAAATAAGAAAGCAAACAGCAAGGACACTCACAATACCACATTCACCTTTGATTTTCTGCTGACAGCGAAATTGGGCTTCTGAAGGATGTTTGTGCACATTGTGGAATTAAGATAAAAAACAAAGCTTTCACCAGGAAACTTCAGAAAATGCCAGTCCTCCTGTGAGCTATTTTCAGGGAGCTGTTGGTGACCTCCTGCAAGAGGACTTCTCCTTCTGTGTGACTTTTTCATTGAACTAGGCATTGGTGAAACACTTGTCCCCATCCACCCAGCAGTGTGGACACACAGAGCTGTGCCAGTGCCTTCATGGGATACCAGAATGGGTTGGGTTGAACAGGACTTCAAAGCCCATCCAGTTCCATTCAGAATTGGATTATGTACGTTGTGGCAGGGAACATAAATGCATACAAATCAGGTTTATAGTATCAAGACTATTTCATGTCATTACCAGCTAATGTGTCCCTAAAGAAACCAGCCCTGCATGCTGGGATGTGAGTTGAGCTCTAATGGTCTGGGCTTGCAAGTAGATGAATCCCAGAATGGTTTGGGTTGGAAGGGATCTCAGAGCCCACTCAGTGCCACCCCCTGCCATGGGCAGGGACATCTCCCACCAGCCCAGGCTGCCCAAAGCCCCATCCAGCCTGGCCATGGGCACTGCCAGGGATGGGGCAGCCACAGTTCCTTTGGGCAGCCTGTCCCAGTGCCTCAGCACCCTCAGAGTAAAGAATTCCTCCCTAATGTCTAATCTAAATCTCTCCTCTTTCACTTTAAAGCCATTCCCTTGTCCTATCACTGCACTCCCTGATAAACAGCCTCTCCTCTTCGTTAGGTTGCAAGCTCCAGCGCAGACACCGCTAGGAGCTCATCCACGTCAGTATTTTTATCGCTTTCTCCCAATTCAAGCACAGACTAATTACTCCACGAGAACTGTTTACATCCCTAATTTTGAGCAGCAAACAAAAGGAAGCTCTCCTCTGCTCGGAGATGTGGTGGGCGCGCTCCTTGCTGGCTTTTAACAGCACTGGAATCTGTGTAAGAGGCTTAATCTCTCAGCCAGGATTTCATGCTTGAATGAATACGGCAACCTCCATCTTGCTTCGGGTGTGAAAACGCTCCTTACAGCTCCCAACACTGAATATACGGTTCCTAGTTTAAAGTTACCAGCAATTATACGCATGCATCCGTATGAGAAAACCCTCAGCCACGGATGGGGATTAAGAGCTGCTGTTGTACGTGGTGCTCTGCGCTTCTGATTTGCTTGAAGAAAAACCTGCTGCAATTTCTTGAAAATTTAACTTTGGGGAGTTGAAAGAGAAAAGATACAGGTGAAAAAAAAAAAAAAAGAAAAAAAAAGAAACAAAAAAACAACAACTCATATTCTTTGGTCTGATTTATGAGTTTTTATAGTTTTCAACTGTCAAAATTTGTCAGTTTGGATCTCTGCTGCATTGTGCATATTATCACCTGCCGCCAGTATCTGAACCCTAACCATAGGGTATAGAAATACAAGAGCTTATCAGTGCGTCTGCAAAGCCTGCGACAACTTAAAAGTATGAAATTTGCTTTACCTTCCAGACTAATAAAATAAACACTTCAAAACAGCTATAATGATTATCTGATGATTGAACTCTGTATTCTTTTAGCACGTAATGGAATCCTGGCAGACAAATTCAATTCAAAATACATTCACATTCAGGACATCAACAAAGTCATCATGTTGTGAATTGAAAATTCCTTTAAAGGCTGCGTTTGAATTCTAAGGGGCTGACAGATCAAGGGACTGAAGGCCCTGGAAGGCTAAATGAGTGAAGTCCCGCTATGTTTCTTTCTTTCTGTGAATGAAGCTCACTTTTGTGTGTGCATTTGCAAGCAGAACAGGTGCTGGCTTCATACAAGCTTGGAATCTCAATTGGGACAGTAGCTTCTTGTCAATCCCGCACAGTTCAAGCTAGTTTAAGTGAAGGAGGATTTCTTTTTCTTTTTTTCCACCCCCTCCAAATGTTCCTCTCCCGATTTTCACATTGCTCTTCCACGACCAGAATTTAAGCATTACACCACGATTTAACAGGGCTGCATTTCTAAAGGGTCTCTTGCATTCCAGATGTTCATCCCAATGCTGAAAGACGTGCTCGGTAAATCACAAGCAGCTGCCTGAGCAGCATGATTTGCAGCCAAACACACCATGACCCACACTGTCATTTTCCAAAAGGCAACAGAGACATCAAAAATCCTCGCCCATCAAAGCCACTGAAAAGACCTATTGCTGCAGGAGCTCAGGTGCAGTTGGGCAACAAGCGTCTTTACATTCATTAATTTTGGTCAGCTCAATGGAAGCCTTGTCCGGTATTTATTCTGTATTATGGGTTTTAGCACAATTAGCTAACCAGAGTGAAAGACACCATTCTACTATTAGGAGAAGTGTTTCAAGCCTTAGAGATTCTGGTTTGGTGACTCCATACAAAAACTGAGAAAAAGATGAGCTGGCTGAATAGCAAATACAGACATTCCTGACAAAGGAAAGCAAAGCCTTTCCAGAAATAAAACTCTAACTGTTTCTGCAATTCCACTGAACAGAAAAAGAAGGTGGCTAAGGCAGAGGGAGGCATTTTTGATTCCTACCTGCACCATCCTCTTGCTCTATTGTACAGGGAGTCACTGAAGAGCACGATGGCAATGCTTCACTCCTGAAGCAATCCCAGATAGAATTGCCATACGCTGCAGAAATCAACCTTTAACGATGCCGCCTCCCAATTAGCTCAGGTTTGCTAATAGTTTGATATAATTGGCACCCTGATGGAAACTGTATTACCAATCCTGTCACCAGCCAGGAACCCGAAACGCCACTCTAATGACAGCACATATTAGAGCAATGCCACTTCTAATATTAATACGTTAGCCACAGGTAGGCTGGGGCTCATGCACCAGAAGGATTCACAAACAGGACATGCCAAATTCCACCCCGGGCTCTATTTTTTCATCTGGTTATAACATCCAGGGTGGCAATAGACCAGCCCCAGCGTGCCCCGAACCGCCCCTGTCGCATTATAGCACAACTGCTGCAGGCCTGGAGGAGCCCTGTAAATGGCCAATGAAAAATGATCCCACAGAGCTCAATTTTTTCAGCCCGTGCCTCGCAAGTTATGACGGCCTTTCTGTTAATTGGCCACAAGTCCTAGTTTGCTGTCAGCCTTCAGCTGCACCGGGGAGCTCTTTTGGAGGAGTCGTACTCTGTCATTCCCGTACCCTTGTGAATACAAATGCTCTCTATAAATGTCCTCCGCCTACAAAATGGAAGTATTTTTTTTTTCTATTCTTTTTTTTTTTTTTTTTGACCTAGATTAAATTTGCTGAATTTTCAAGCCTTTTGGGAAAGCAGCGAAGAACTAATATGCACCGGTTCGTGTGCCACACCACTTCCCTGCCCATTATCATGTAAATTTTGACTAAAGTGCGACACAGATAGAAGAGATATCACGGGCAAAATTGCCAGAATCTGCTTTTCTTGCTCTCTGAAATAAGCCACTTATATTAAACAGTTTTAAGTGTCTAATAGCTGTAAAAGTATTGGAAGAATTTCAATGTCCATTTTTCATATAGGACAACGACAGCTGTTAGCAAATTCCTGAGCTCTCTCGCTGCCTGCGTAATGACTAGGAAGCGAGCGGCCAGCACGCCGACACGGCACGTTGGGGCTCTCTGGTTTCCTTCTGAAGGACAGGGCCAACTTCCACATCTGCAGCTTGGGAATGCTCATTCCAACTCTGTAGTAGATAGTGATAAAGGAGGGGGAGGAAGCGGATTCAGGATTGGATTATATATGTTGTGGCGGGGTAAATAAACGCATACAAATCAGGTTTATAGAATCAAGACTATTTCATGTCATTACCAGCTAATGTGTCCCTAAAGAAACCAGCCCTGCATGCTGGGATGTGAGTTGAGCTCTAATGGTCTGGGCTTGCAAGTAGATGAATCCCAGAATGGTTTGGGTTGGAAGGGACCTCAAAGCCCACTCAGTGCCACCCCGTGCCATGGGCTTCCCAAGCATTCATCCCACCAGCCCAGGCTGCCCAAAGCCCCATCCAGCCTGGCCTTGGGCACTGCCAGGGATGGGGCAGCCACAGCTCATTTGGGCAGCCTGGACCAGGGCCTCATCACCCTCTGAATGAATAATTTCTTCCTAATGCCTACTCTAAATCTCCCCTCTTTTAGTTTAAAACCACTCCCACTTGTCCTGTCATTACACTCCCTGACAAAGAATCCCTCCCCAGCTTTCCTGTGGGACATCTTTGAGTACTATGAGGTCTTCCTGAAGCCTCCACTTCTCTAAGCTAAATAACCCCAACTCCTTCAGTCTGTCTTCGTAGCAGAGGTCTTCCAGCCCTCTGACCATCTTTGCAGTCCTCCTCTGGGCCCGCTCTAACAGATCTGAGATTTCCAAACATAAACTCGGGAAATGCTGTGGAGATTGGTGAGTGGTTGGTGGCATTGTACCCACACATCAGCATGGCATCAACACCCGATCTGCTCTGTGAAATATCCGGGTGCTGGAAGCACCACCAGCCTGGCCTGGACTCTTCCTCCTCTACCACCCTTGCAAGCACCCAGCAAGTGTGCAACCCTTGGAGAGACATTTCTTGTTCAGTCCCATGAGGAAGAAGGCTGTCTGCCAACGCCACAGAAAATCAGAGCCATTGCTCAGTGCCTTTTCTTCAGTTCACATTTGGTCCATTTACGCTTCTAAATCTTGAAGATCGAACATAATTGGGATCACATACATCTGTACATACTGTTTACAAAAAAAAAAAAAAAAAAGTCTGCTTATAATAAAAACTTCTTGTCAGAGCTTTTGGAAAATAAAAATCTAAGTAAGTAGGACAGCAGGGGAGAGGCCAAGGAGACAACGGTCCAGTCTCCAGTTCTGTGATGGGTCTGCCTTGGGAATCTGTACTCCCAACTGGTAAAGTACAGAAAACAATATATATAGGATAAACAAGAAATATTTTTGTTTTAATTGGAAATTGTTCTAAGTAAGGCCTGTCAATATCTGTGTATAAGGTATTACAAAGAAATTTGGTGGGGATATTTACATGAAGCTACAACACAAACAATCACTTATTTCTCATGCTGCTTTATTTTTTTTCCCCTCTATCTCGTCTTTTCTCCTTTTCCTTCATATTCTCACACTAACTCTCCTTAATGTTAAATTCACATTCTCCTCCTCTCATATAAACCCTTACTTGTTTCCTTCCAGCAGCTGGTCACTGTTTCCTTTTTCTCCTTCCCCAGGTAACAACTATTGATTTAAAATTACTGGCTTTGAAATGCATTAACATCTTCAGCCACGGTGCAAGTGAACTCCTAAGTTTGTCTATATGCTAAAAGTGTCTTTGGACATAGTACAAAAAGAGGATTCAGAGTGCAGATGCTAAAAAACATGGAAATTAAAAATTAAGATGTCCTCCCTTTATTAATACATTCTTACAGCAGATATCTAGAGTGACACTGTATTTCAATTCAAAAAGACTCTGCAAAGATCATGTTTATAGAAATCAATGTAGACAGGAACACATCTTTCTCAAATGACATTTCAAAAGCCCTACACTCTCTGGCCCTGATATTCACTGGTAGGAAATCAAACTTCATAGTCCATACCCACTGTTGCTGGATTTCCATGTATTTCTTTAATTAGAATGCTCAAGAAAGATCACTAAAGAGTGGTTTTCCCAATAAGACTTCCAGATCAATGCTGTGATTTAACCTCTAATTTTACTGTGACTCATAGGAAGCCATCCATCTACTAGTTCGGCTGTGATGCAAGTCTAGTGAAAATATTGAGAATAGCATAGCTTTATCAAACAATCCCTTTAAAATCTTCAAACCTTTGAGTATCTAGAGAGTTAATTGCAATTTATAAGACTACATTGTCATTACAAAAACCTATACTGTGCATTTGAAATTATTTTCACTGGTTAAGTGCCAATGACATCCTGGGCTGCATTAGGCAGAGCATTGCCAGCAGGTTGAGGGAGGTGATCCTTGTCATCTGCTTGGCAGTGCTGAGACACAGCTGGGGTGCTGGGCTCCCTGGTACAAGAGAGACATGGACATACTGGAGAGAGGCCATCGAGATGATGGAGTAGAGCACCACTCCTATGAGGATAGGCTGAGAAAGTTGGGACTGTCCGGCTGGGAAAGAGAGGAAGGATCTTATCAATGTGTATACACAGATGAAGCGGCGAGTAAAGAAGATGGTGCCGGGATCTTCTTAGTGGTGCCCAGTGAAATTCGAGAAAATGCAAGAAATTTTGAAGAAATTCCATTTAAGCATAAGGATAAACTTTTTTAATGTTTAGTTTAATCAAAAAACTGGCATAGGTTGCGCAGAGAGGTTGTGAGTCTACATTCTTGGAGATATTCAAAACCTGCCTGGATATGGCCCTGAGCAACCTGCTGTAGGCAACCCTGCTTTGAGCAAGGGGGTTGGATGAGGTGAAGCCCAGAGGTCCCTTCTGACCTCTGCCTGTCTGTGATTCCGTGAAATGACAATGAAGGAATTTAAGTGGCTTTTTCACAATACCCTACTAACACAATACAACTCCTTCAGAAATATATTGCAAGCTTATTTAACTTCAGCAAACAACATCAGTAAAATTGCTGTTTTATTGTTGTACTCATCAGTTGGGAACTAGCTCTCATTCACTAGCAAATTTTACACACAAGACAAGTTTTTTCATGGCAATAACACAGGGACTACTCTCTTCTTTACAAACATTCAAATCTCAGCATGGTCCTTGTTGCCACAGACACACAAGACTGTAAGAACATCTAGTATCACATCTTGTTTTCAGTAATATAACAAGAAATTTATGAGTTCAGAAGCATTAACATGCATTTTTAAGTTACAGTTCATCCAGTCCTGTTGTATCTGTTACATCTTGAAGTTTTGTTTAAATTCAGTGCACACCTCCAGTATTATGAGACCACCTAACCCACAGCACAGACAGCTCTGAAACCCTGCACTTGTGTCTTCTAAAGATGATTTAGGTAAGGCCAAATCTAGCAATACAAAGAGAAATGGTCCAGAGAGAAAGAGTTAGAAAAGAAGACACAGAGTAGAAAGATTATTGGTGACACTTAATGCAAAAACATTTAAAATGAAACAACACAAATAATCAATCTTATTCTTTACCCAGAAACTTGTTAAGAAGACGGTGGATGGGTTGGTTTCAACACTTGTTTGGATTTGGAAGTTTTCTTTACCATTTTTGCAACAGAATCTAAACCTGACCTTGGATAATTCATTTCTAGGAATAGAGTGTTGAAGTTCTTCTGAAAATAACGTTCAATGCCCATCTGAATCTTCAGATGCTTAAATGCTTTTGAACAATCTGGCCTTTAATCTCCCTGTGCCCCAGCTTCTCCTTGTAAAATGGAAAGAATAAAATGTCCTGAGCTCAAAGAAATGCTGTGAAGAAACCATAAAAAAAGAGAGAGAGAGAAAAAAAAAGAGGTGAAAAGATACTGCAATAATAATGATGAGAACACTGCTTGCAAGTGCAGCTTCTAACTAACCATCTACAGTCTGGCATGTTTCCTCCAAAAGTTTGCTTATAGGAAATGGAAGAAATCAATAGAAGACAGTCAAGTTGGTGTTAGGGGAACTTCAGCAGTTTGGAAAGAAATTCTAGCTTAAATATTGCCCTACAGTGAGTTTCATTCAACAGAGACCTATTTTCCCCCAACACCATCTAACCCTGTATCTTACTGCATTCGCATAAACCACTTAATAGGGGCTCCAATCTCTGCTGGTCAAAGACCTTCCAAAACCTCCACTTGGAGCTATGACTTGTTACAATATACACACTATTTTCAGGGAGCTAATTTTCATCCTTTTGAAAACCTGTTTTCTTAAAAACGTGTAACTCTTCCCATCTTTATAACTCAGTTAAGTTATAATCCATTGTCTAAGTCATACTTCCTGTGCTGTTTGCCCAAGATGCTTGCAATTCTTTCTTGACTTCAACTTTATAAACACTTATGTATCTCATATTGATTCACAGACTTTCACAGTTTGACTCTTACAGGGTCAGAGCACATGTCAAATCTTTCCCACATTGTGTACACCTTCAAGCAGCGTTTCATCTAAGGAGCTTCACTTTCACTGAACTTGTTAGCAGTGACACATTTATTCCCCAATTAAGATTTTTTTTTTATATAACAGCAAGAAAAGAAAAGAAACAGAAGAAATTTCTGGCAACTCTTCTATCTTTCTAGTTGGTTGAAACAATTTTATGCAGATGAAGATGCAACTCTACAGAGCCTTTGAACTTTAAGCAGCATCTTTACTTGGCTTTGAACTCTCAACAGGGCCCATGATCTTTCAAAGCAATATATTCTGCCTGTGGAAGCTTCAAACAAGGGGAAAAAGGCATGGTTAGAAAAAAATGCAAATTTTTTTTTTCCTTTTTTTTTTTTTTTTTAAATACTTGATGCTTCTGGAAATAAATAAATAAAAAAAACACAACTGAGTGGTATCTGAAGAAGTGTATGCGGCACTCAAGTGTTTCCCTAATTAATTGTTTAGATGAGTGCTAAAATAAATGCAGCAGCAGCAAAGATAAACAAACCACTTTAGTAATAAAGCCATATATTTGTGCAGACACACAAAAATAAATGACAGCTCTTAATGAGCACAAGCAATGAGAACGAAGAACACACTTCATGTGGGGTATCGATGCTTGGAAAGCTCAAGCTCAAAGACATTTGAGAGGTATCTGGCAACAGCCTCCTGGCCCGACTCATGTTTGTTCCTTGTACAGCACGGAGGCTGATGCGGCACCTAGATTTGCACAGACTAATGGTGTAAGAATAAAAAGCGTGCTGTAGAAGAATAACAGCTCCTGCTTCATCTTGCCTAGGCAGCCTCATAGGAACAAGAAAAGCACTTGTGGTGAGAGGGGTTGTTATCCCGGTTTATAGTTGTTATTATTTATTTTTGTCTGATGATTAACTAACATGAAATCAATGAAGGGAGATGCAGAGTACGTGTATAATGCATATGCTTCCAAAATGAGAAAGAAAAGCTATGATGATTCATACAGTCTTTTCTTGTGACTGGAAATGAACTAATGAAGGGGAAAAGTGTTATCTTACAGATCTAGGAAAGCACGTCTCAGAGAGGACAGCATTAGACTTCCAAATGTAATTATTCCAAAGTTTCCTCTGGTCCTACCTGTACACTTCCAAGAATCAGGATTCCCATAATTCTCCCAGAAGACTATTTGACAAGCTCACAAGTGCTCATTCTAAAGGCACTATTCATGGTAAGCACTCTCACCCTTGCTTAGTTTCACCTTGCTGTTTACTTCTTGAATCTTCCTAAACAACATGACTACTTTGCAATCTTTGTATAAATGACTCAGTAACCAAGCAAAACAGTTAAAACCCATGTGTTGTAAAATAAATATGATATCCCCCTAGAAACCATACTACCAGCTATGTATGATTTGGAAAACTGGTTAAAAATCTATTCGCTGATATTTAATACCTATCAAGGGAAGGGAATATTGAGTGTGGTGGATGACCCATGGGTCACATCTTGAGTCCTCTAATTAACACCACATCAGAGAAGTCCAAACAAGATGGTACCAAGATACACAGACTCTATGGCTCTCCAAAGACCTATATCTCAGATGTGGCATTTAATCAGATCAAGATTTAAAATAAATCTCTAGCAGCCTGTTTCCAAGTTATGACAAGAGAAGTACTTGGCTAGAAAGGTAAAGGCTGTATAAAATGATTGGCAACTGCTCAAGACAAGAAGAGAAAGGAGCAGAATGATTGGCAACTTAATCAGAAGGAGAAAGAAAAGTAGAGAAAAGGAACAAAAGGAGTTCCTAAACAGCTATGTGTTGGCTCCTGCGGCTGTCAAAGGTGGCCTTGAGCAGGCAGTGGCAGGAGGGCTTACACTGAAGCTTGTCTGCAAAGTAGATGAAACTATTCAGCGTTCCTTGGCATCAATAGCGTGTGGAGCCTGAATGTACCTAATCGTGTTTGGGGTAGCACAATTCTGTACAGTGTTCTCCACAGGTCACCGCAGCAGCCACAGGAACACGTCCAAGGAAATATCACGGATGTGCAGCTTAGGGTGCTTTGCAACCAAAAATTCATAGAACTTTAGAGCAAAGTCCCCAGTCTTATCTGAAAGCCTCTGCTCCTTCTCTGACAAGAGGCTCTTTCTTTTAATCAGTGTTCATTTTGCATGAAGACCAACCTAAAGCATCAAAACATTTTGGTAGCAGTAACCTTTGTTTAATGTTACAGTGTGCCCTTGTCTTTTATTCAACATGTTATTATCTCTTAAAGTATCTATGTTAAGAAAACCAATGCAAACTTCTCCTGAAGGAGAACTGAGGAAGGGTGTGGTAGAAGTTATCTTGTCAAATGAGCTTTGCAACTACCAGTTTTTACCAGGAACAAACATTGCTTGCTCTTTTCAAAGAAAATACACCCTAGCCCATGGCTGGCTTACATTTATCCCCAGAGTGCAGTAGGTCAACAGAGAAACTGCAAAATTATGTCCTAGAAATGTGAAGTTTCTTTCCCCGAATGAGACGGGGCATGGGGGAATAAGGAGATTCTTGGAGGGAAGTCCTGGTAAGACTGGGATCCGTGTCTTGTGTAATGTGTAAGCATTATTAAGGCAAATCTAAAGATACTGCCAAGCAATTCAAAATCCTCGATCAGACTGCAGCATTAATCACTCTTGCATTTTGTATGCAAGAAGAATAAACCTTAATGTGTAGCAAAATTATGTCTGAACCTGCATATTGCAAGTTTTCGCTATAATGCATATCATAAGCTTTGACACAGAGATAACTAAGCGATTACTTGTCAACCTCCTCTCATTCCATCAGTCTTAAAAGATAGGATAAAAAAAGCTTTTCATGTGCAACAGCAGGCTTCAGATTAGTCCTGCGGAGTTATCAAAAATGTGGAACTAAATATCAGACAAGCCCAATTTAAAATGATGAAACACTTTTGAATTCTAAAACAATTAGGCTGATTTACAACACACAGCCTGATATGCTGTAGGTTTCAATACTTTCTTTTGCTTTTTAAAAGGGGGAACGTATTTTTCATGCTACCCTTAAATTAGTGTATCAAGATTTTTTTTCTCCTGAATAATATTCAAGAGCAACTCTTATACCTCCTTATACCTCCGTTTGTGGAAAGTTCACATTTCAAAAGGCAAGACACACAGAGAAGTGAGTTACAGACCCAGCAAAGGCAACCCCCCCTGGCTACAGACAGCTAAAGAACAGTATCATTTCTTTTTTTTTAACATGGCTTTTCATTCATACCGTGGTACCAATTTACTAAGTTTTCATTCTTAGGTCCCTCATTTCTTTTGGTAAATAATGGATTCTGGGGTGCTATGAAGATTACTCAGGTGAGGCTTGCAATTTTCTCCTTTATTCTTCATGATGCTTATTCCTAGAAAACACATGCATCTTGACTACTCCTGATCCTACTGGTGCTGAGATTTAAACAAACACTGACACTGACAATGCAGCTCTGGTTGATCATGTTACTAAAAAGTCACCCGCATTTCAATATCCATTTGATTATAACCTGTGTTTTAAGAGACACAGAAGACTGAAGAAACTCTGCTTTCAGTTACAAGACAATGCTTGTGATGGCAAAAATTGCTTAAAGCCTACTCTGTAGGATGTTTGGGCTCCTTTATCACAGAATACTGGAATTTAGAGGATAAAAGACAAAACAAAAGGTTCAGGGCATTCACAACACTTTTAAGGCTTTCACTTTTGCAACACACATGGACAATGGACTTTAAATGTAAGTTCTGTTTCTCTATACTTAAGGGTATTAATATTTTAGTATGACTGCATCTGTGAATGAAGACATTCAAAAAGCCATTATGTTTTCAACTTAAGTTAATAATAAGGCTATTTTTCCACCCACTCTCTGGCACAGCCGTAATGTTCTTGGCCTCAAGTGGGAGGCAATGTGGAACAAGGATTAGCAAGATGGATGATATACAACATACAGTGCCAGTTCACATAAAATATTACTAGATTGGAAATGACTGTTTACTGTCTCAGTGATTACATGACCACTTTTTTTCCTTCCAAGGAACATACAGTATGTGGAGCTCCTCTACGCCAATAAAGCTTAGTGTGTAGCACCTGGGTAATGACAAATTAATTTTTGAGCTAAGCCTGATGATGGGGTCAGCCAAAATCTTAGGCTGAGTTTATCCCCAGTACTATTTTACATGGCAGAAAACGCATCCCTCATACTCATCAGTATTAGCACGAAACCGGGATTATAAAACAACCAACAGAAAATAAATAAAGAGGGGAGACCAAAATACCCCAAAAATGCAAGGACTGTGTGTGTTTACAGTACAATAATAAAACATGATTTTATTGGCGGGGGGAAGGGATGGGAATAGTATCCCATGGTCCACTTCCAAACAAAATTGGACAAAACATTTAGGAATGCAGTAAACGGAACAATTATGGATTTGGCAGACAACAGACTGGATGAGCTAGAAGGTCTTTTTTTCAATTCAGATAGCTTTCCAAACCTGGGACCTTTGCATCCTGGAAGAGAAGATCTTTTGCCTCATCTAGAAAGCCAACTCTCTTGATCAAGACTGTAGCAGCCCAGCCGCAAGCAGATGGGGCTGGGGGGCAGAGGGCTAAGCCCTGTTTCAGGAAGGCTTAAGGCTTCAGCAGGTAACATCATATCTCCAACCATTGAGACATGGTTACCTCGACACAGTGATCCTCTTACTGAAATACACTTTGTAACCATGCCCATTTCACTGAGGCCTCGTAAAACCGGTATTTCCAAGTTCTATGTCCTGTCCAGGCATAAAATTTCTTTTACCATGAAGTCAACGCAAGTAGTTTGAATTATGAGTGCTCAATAGTTCCCATCACTTAGATTTCTGGCCACAGCCATAGCCAAAATATCAGCAATACTTCAGAGTTGAAAAATGTTTTCTTTAATAATTTTAGTGAGAGAGCACTTTCACTTGAAAGAGAAACAGAAGTGTTTCAAAAGGGCAAAACTGTCTCATCCCTAAGCAGAGCTCCTCTGAAAGGGCTGTTTGTAGAATCCAGACACTGCTGTTTTCATGTAATAGTTTTATTGATTTAATAAAACGTATAAACAGGCTGATATGCTTATCATGCCAGCTGTAGATGATCTATATTCACTGAGATACCTATTCCTACAAAAACAGTCTCACTGAAATTAATCTTCATGTGCACTCCTCCTTCTCCCATAAGCAAAGATCTAGGCGCTTCAAAAGGCACATTAGCTACTTCAATAAATAAGATGAACAATTCTTGGTTTTCTTAACCACCCAGGGCCTAAGTGGATGATCTCTTTACATGCCCTGGATGACAAAAAAGACATTAAGTATTGGAATTTTTCCTGTTGAGTAGCCCAGTGAAGGAGAGCCAAGTTTTCAGTCTTGCTTTAGTTGTCATTTCCAGAGCATCAGAGTTTCCATGATCAGCGCATCCCACATTCAGGTCATCAAAGCCTCAGCATTGCACGCCCCAGACTTTTTTTCAGGGAGTCGTTCCAATGCTGTGATCAACTACCCGAAGTTTGAAAGTCTGCTCCTCTGACATGCTCAATTTGGCAGCTGTAGGAGAAGGGCTGTTAGATGAGAAAAAAACGGCACAAGTAGGCACATTCCCTTCTCCTACTCATTCTCTAATGATCTTTGTGCTATTTTCTTTGAAATCTTATTTAAAATTTCAGCCTTTAACAGTAAGATCAGCAAGAACAGATCCTTGCTTCAATAAGGATGCACAAAGCCCTTTTTGTTGAGGAGAAGGGTCCCAAACTCTGGCGTCTGCGCTCTGCAGCTTTCGCAGCAGGCATGCTTTCAATCCATCTTGTTCGTTTGTGCCGTCAGTGTTTCAGGACAAAGATCATTTTAACAATCTGTTTGCAGAGCATATTGTACAATCTGTTAAGTGCATCTGCAATATGTACAGGAAATGGTACTAAGAGCACGTGGACAAGGCTGGAGCCCCCAATTTTGGGTCTCAGCATGGACCCTGACACACAGTGGAGGAGGCTGAGCTTCTGACTTGCTGCATGCATACAATGCCTCACAGGCACCCTCATCAAAGTCCAAACCCTGTCAAAATTCCCAATAAAATAGTAAAATTTTGTCAAAATGGTCAAATAGTGAAAATTCCCTAAAACAACAACAACAACAACAACAACAAAAACAAAACAAAACAAAACAAAACAAAACAACAACAACAAAAAAAACACCACCATAATGCATTCTATTTCAAGGGAGGTATTGGAAAGTTAAAACCATGACCACACCAATGGCACTACGGTGCCAAATTACCTTTTGCACTATCCTCCTTAGATGCAAACTGAAGCTATGAAACTTAGGGGGAAAGAGGAATAGTTCATGCCAGATGCTACCTAATGAACACCCAATCATAAATGCTACAAACAAACGTATGAAAATTCCCTACGCTCTTTTCTAAACAGATTGTTCCCAAAAATCACGTCTGACCACAACAGTAATAATGTTTCTCATCCGTACTAAATATTTATCATGCTTTTGTTTTTAAGCCAGTGAGCACTTCTGACATTTGATGCACCACACATTGCACTCGCACTCCTTGCAGCACAGATTGTTATTCTCCTGCTTTACATGCTGATTTCTCTTTTGTGAACTGAGACATTGAATATTTTCATGGGGGAAAAAACAGATCAATGATTTTTTAAGAGAGCTAAACAATTCCGTTTAATGAACATCAGTTGACATGGGCAATTACACTTTTTTCACACACACACAAAAAAAAACAAAACCACAAAAACAAAGAGGAGATTGTAACTCCTTTGAATGGCATGTGCCCTACTGATTGTAGCAGAATGTCAACTGCATGCATAAACAGGGGTGGGTGAAGTTCAGGAGTGAAATGCGCATCAGTAGAATGTAAGACGCGTAGGTTAATAAAAACTTTTGCCATTTGATTCGGCCAACAAGAAATAAAGTAGCTTTAGAAACTGTTCCACCGCTTCCCAATTTGCATAGAAGAGTGGTTCAAAACTATTTTTATTCGTTTTGCTGAATGAGCAGAGGATAAAAGATTTTTTTTTCCTGAGATTTCACGTATTCACTTTTTAAAGAGTGCATATGAAAGGAAAATTAAATAACTTCAAACATAGAGGAGATGCATACCTCAATATTTGCGCCATTAGAAAATATTTGGCAAAAATACCCAGTATATCATGTTTTCTCCTTAATGGTTAAAACATAAGAGCAGCATAGGAAAACTGTGAATGTCTTTATCACTGCCTCGAAGCACCTCTCTGGGTATGTCACTCTGTGTTTCCATGCATCTGAGCTTCCCATTTATATAATGTGAATATGTTAACATGGCTTATTTGCATTTCTGCTTTTATGTAGGAAGTCACATAAAATACCCTCCCGAATGTCACCGTGGCATCTTTGTATAATGCAGGAGTGAAAATCCTGTGTTAACGGCAGCATTAAAAACACCAGCAGCATTACTGAACAAAACCCCTCTGCCATCCAGATCCATTCCTGCTCACATTAGCCAGGGACCACGCCGACCACCCCAACCCACTCCTGATGTACATATCCTGTGGGCTTCTTTTGTACATATACATGTGGGCTTCTTTTCAGGTACATATACGCTGGGTTTCTTTTTGTTGTCGCTCCTGCAGCCGTCATCCACGCCAGCTACGCTTGAACTGGCAAGGCCACTTGCTCATGCCAAAAATCACACCTCATTAAGACACTTGGAAAACCATCTGTAAGAGGAATCTCCATAAACAGCCCTCTTAAAAGGCTGGGTGATTACATGTCCTATACATGCACTGCTATTTGTTCTTACCTTCAAGCCTATTCCTATTCAGCAAAGCAGTGCAGAATATTCTTCAACTTTAATCACTTGCTGAAGTCGTCAGGGCTGTGTGCTTAGTTGAACAGGGGTCTTTATGAACCAAATATTATTCTTAGTAATAAGGAGACCTGGCAATACACTAGATGGAGCATTTGATAGTAAGTAACATTAATTCAATTAAATCCTCTTACAGCATATGCTCTCCAGCTAATGTAGTTTACAGTGAAATTTTCTCCTGCACTCATTTAAATATAATTGCTGCACTTATCTTGTCATGAGGAAATTTCTGAAGGTTACTTGTACTGTGCATGTGTAAACCTATAAGCTGTGCTGACCTTTAGTTGTGAGATTTTTTTGAACTACTTAGACTGCAGCATCTAAAATAATAATGATAATGATAATAATAATAATTCCCCACTTTCACACGGCACCTTTTAACTCAATAAATACCCGCGTGAGAACTAGCAACTAACAGAGCACAGAAAGGCATGCCAGCAGCTCAGGGCTGGAAAGGAAAGGTAACACCTGGAAATGTGGAGAATGTAAGGGCTGGGGGATAACAAACACTAAAAGCAGAATATTGGTACAGCATTTTGTTCAATTCTGAAAAAGCTGAAGGGGTATGTTATTGAGATAATTTCATATTTACCTCTCACACAAGAACTGGTATTACTAAAAACAATGGGGCATGCCTGCATCGTGCTGCAAACAAGTACCTCGTCCTTTCTGAACCAGAGAAGAAGCTACCTAGTTCCGACGTGAGCCCAGCTATTGCCAAAACAACAGTCAGGGGTTAGTGGCACTTCCATGTGTTTTCCTGCAGGTCTGCCCCTCATATTCACATGTGTTTTTCTGCAGAACTCCCCTTCATATACTGGAGAACAGTCAAGATGATTCACAAAACTGGAAGGTGGTATCAGTCCAAAAAAAAAAACCCACAAAAAAACACCACCATAAAACAACCAAACAACCCACAAAAAGCAAAAAAAAAAAAACGCACCTCAACTCTGAAGCAAAGCAAGACTTGAGTGTGCACAAATATCCATAACTATACTGTCTTGAGAGCTTAATGAAATATTCAAAGGACAGACACAGAGATAGGAAGAGAAGACTGCTGAGTGTGATAGAAGCAAGCATATTGGAAAGCCCCACATATACACAGTGAAAATTTCAGGCCCTTTTCTATGACAAACCTTCCTCTTAAGTGCTCTGTGCCCAAGTTCTGGTACTGCAAAAGGAAACCTTGCTTAGTTTTTACACCTCTGTAAATGTAGCCACATGGATGTATGTAAGGATAAAAGACATTTGATATAACCATGCCTATCTGATCATCAAGGCTCATCAAAACTTGCTTTATGCAGTATTACATAAAAAGAGGGATTGAATTATCTCACTCTCCCCATTTCCATTTTCTTGCTCCAACCCAACACCTACTGCATGAAGAACCATCAAGGGATTTTGTATAGTTCTTATGGCACGTACCAGCTGATGTCAAGGGAGAACACAGGACAGCTAAGTATTTGAAAACACGTAAATCAAGCACAGATAGAAGAGGCTCTCAGTTAGGAGCAACATTTTCCTTTCCACAGATAGTTCCCCCCACCATGCTGGTGAAGTGAATTAAAATTGACACCCAGAAAAATCTAATTGAGCCAGAGACAACACACCACTTTGCACTATAGAAGCTGAAGCCCCAGCGGAATTACTCAGGTTAATACAGTCCATTTTTAATCTACAATGATTTTATATCCCATGATCTGCAAACAAAAAAAGGAAGCCTATTGTTTTAATTGAGGGGGACGTGGGAAGAGCGGGAGCCAGAGCCTATGTGTGTGCTACACGCTCATTTTCTGACAGCAGTCCTCACCAGAGCTGCTTAATACGTGACCAAACCAATGCAGAGCTCACCTGGGCACTGCTAACATAACAAAATCTTTGTGTCGAAAGAGCTCAGGGATTCGAGCACTGAAAATGAAGGCAGCAGATTTGATTCAGGCACAGGCAGAATGTTGTTGTCTGCCTGCTCCAAGTCACTCAACAATTTGGGGAAAAGTCCCCACAGCCCTCTGTATCTTATTTTTTTGCCAGCTGGTATAAACAGAGTGATGATATTTGTCTCCCTTTGCAAAACACTCGAGAAGTGCAGCTGAAGCAGTGGTGCGTTGCTGCTCCTTACGGTGCTCATCCTCACAGCCATGAAGTTGCAGGCAGTACCTTATATTAATCTACTCCCTATTGCAGTACAGCTCCCTAAAATTGCAATTGAAAGCATGACATCTTGAGCTACTAGGATGGTTTAATTGTCGCTTGAAACATAAATTTGCCCAGTTCAGTTAGGCAAATAAGAGACACGGTTTATTATAAAAAAATCTCCTACCTCTTTACAGCTCATCTTATTCTTCTGAAAGAATGCATGACTTGGACACAGTCATTATTTTAAATGAAAACCACGAGGTAGTAGACGCTGAAGTTTTTTTCCTCCAAAAATAATAACGAATTTATGCACCACAGAGTTTAATCTGCAGTGTGGAAGTCTAACGTCCCACTTAAAACTGCATACTCATGGGCTTAGATTAGACAGTAATTAGGTTCAGTGAAAACCTGAAAAGATCCACTGGAAACATTCAAATTTAATTTATTCACTAGCTTTTCTCAGAGTGTTTTTATAAGTAATTAGAAAGACACAGATTCCTGAAAATGCCTTTTTTCACTGAGGTAGACAGAGCAGGAGATTTATATGGCATATTCAGCCTTCCACCCATAGCTGACTGGCTTGAGTTAAGCTCAAACCTGGTTTACAAGTCACTAACAGGCTTGATCCTTAGGGATTTATTTGTTAGTCTTTTGAAATAATATGCTGATGCTTACAGTGCACTATGGAATGGGCAGATGTCTGAAAAACCCAGTAATACTACAGCTGGCACTGCCCAGCCTTTCCTGGCATCCCTGCCACAGAAGTCTGGCACGAAGCAGGTCATGGGTCCTACCAGCCCTGAAGCAAACTCAGCATTGTCCTTTCTCCATCCTGCCCCAGCCCAAAGTGCAGGGTGGCAAGGTCCAGTGCAGTCAGTTTGGGAGTAATAAACCAGAATTTAATTGACACTGCAAATTCTACACATACATTCATTTTGTAATACATTTCAAAATAATAAAGAATAACAGACATCTTACAAGGCTCTCCCTGTGCTTTAAAATTCATGTAAAGAATGAGGAAAATTGATGACATGTTTATACTAAAACATTTTACATGGTCTCCAGCTTTTTACTGTGACCCATCATTGTAATATTTAAGTGGCTCTCACACCATCTCAACAGTGCCAGAGGAATTCCTCCTGTTCTGGAGCCTGCCATTCCATCTTTTCAGGAGCAAAACTTCTCACATTGTGGGTTTACATTTTAGGTTTTTATTTATTTGTGCATACGTGTGGATGTGCACTTGTGTGTGGTTTTAGGGGGGTGACAGGAGCAGAATAAGAAAGCAATGAGATGGAAATGAGAGACTTGGAAGCTGCAGTGCAGCTGAAAGGCATGTTCGTAAGGCTACTCCACAATCACACTTCATTTTTAACACTGCTCAGTTGTCAAATGCTTTCTTCCTTTGAGCTCCATGCCAAAGCATGTGAAGATTTCAGACTCATCCTCAAATCCTTTGCAAAAACCTCCTACTATGTCATGAGCAAATGGTGCAAACATTAGAATTGAATAGAATTAGAAACTATATAAAACAAGGGAAGGGTTTTTTGGAAACCATTGTTCTTTAACAAAACACACATCACGTTTCATGTGGTAAGCAGATAAATATTGCATGTTTATTCATTTAATAGAAAATTGGAACGGGAAAGAATTTCAGTGCCACAACAATGTCATAAAAGGATTGAAACTCATTGATGTGAGCTTTAATATGCAACTGAAGAAACTGGATACCATAAATCTCAAACTGACATTGTCTTGCATTATTGCAGAGGTACATATTTTAAATGTAGGCACCAATCTGGAAAATATTTAAACACGTATGTGATTTTATGTCTGGGTATTATATCCATTGATTAATTCCTGTGTGCAAGTGCGTGCATGACTTGACTTAGATTTTTTCCATGCACTACAATTTTTGCCTTTGAGATTATGTATTTGTGAGAGAGAGGTTTGGCATATTATTCAGATTCAACAATGAAATTTGATTAGCTGTTTTTTTCAATTTTATTGAAAGTTCAGGCTGTTTTACTGCCTCCCTATGTGTTCTTTCTGATGTAATGACGGCATTACTAAAAACAGATTACCCATTTATATTTTAAAAACATTTGGGATTTTTTGTGAAGTTCTAAAATATTCTGTATGTAAATTCTGTATGGTGTGCTGAAGAAGTTAACGTTATAACAAAGATTTGCCTGCCTTTTCTAGCTACTGTACAATATATTATTTTCCAGCTTTGTGTTAACAACAGACACTATTGTTTAAGCTCCCCAGTTCTCAATCATTAGCCTTCAATTGTTAGTAAAAATAATTAAAAAACAACTAGACACAACCTTCCTTTTTTTTTTTTTTTTTGTTTATCCAAAGAATCAGAAAAATTGAACACATATTTTCAGCTGTGTTCCTGGCATTTTCAAAGGTATCTGGAAAGTGCTCAGATTTATTTCATGCTTGAATTGAAACTCAAGCATCCTTTTACTTAGTGTGCCTTTTCCCCGAGTGTTTATCAGATAGGAACATTAGAGATCTATTAAGAAAACCACAATTGATTATGAAGTCCTTCTCTTCTAAGGGCTCATCTGTGTATGGGTTTTCTATCAATTTAACTAAACTGATTCATGTAGTTTACTCAAGTTTATGCACTTTTTTCAGCATAGATTTAATTAGCGGTGTGCTTATGCAGTTTTAACTTAATTTTGAAAATTCATATACAGTTGTAAATCATAGTTAAGCTGCAACTGTACAAAACTGTACAACCGACGAGTCCCAAAGCAATCTACTTTAATCCCTTAGAGATGTGTTATTTTTATTAATTTCTTACACCAACACCTAGAGTCCTCACTTCTGGACCAAGCTCCTGCTGTGATAAATACTGCAAAAACAGGAAGATAAATGATGTCTAAAAATAAAGTTTAATTCTGTAGGGCTTCAGTCATTCACATGCTGTATATAGGAACTTGACAAACAAGGGTAAGGAAGGTTTTATGTTCTGTCTCCCTCTTTAAATATCACAACCAAAACCACATGCTCTACCCAATCCCCCCAACTTCCTCTACTTTTCCTGTTTTGCAAGCACAAGGCCCCCAGTCCTATTACAGTATGTGCACAAAAACGCTCCAGTACTTCTGCACAGGCTGACTAGATGGGCTTTGCTTTGCTGGGATACTTTTTGGTACTAAAAGTGGCTGACTTTCTTGCCGTAGTCAATGATGGGAACATACAGTGAGAATGATTTATGTGGACAACAGGTTTGCAGTCAGGCATGCGATGGGATTTTATCCTCATCTGCTCCCTCTATTCAAAGCCATCCAAAAATATCAGGGGTCACCAGAAATCGCAGACCCTCTTGAAGCTGGGTGTAGATAAACCACTGTCAAACAGCCCAGGCAGCCTGTCCTGCTTATGGGGTGAAACTGTGCTGGGATGTGGGGGGCAGTCATGTCCCATACAGCTCCAGGCACACTTTTGAAATACTAAATGGAAGCAAGAAGGGGAAAAGTTTCTTTAGGAACTTTTCTTACTGCTGCTTCTGGAAGACCATTCTCTACTCTGCATGTGGAAGAAGAAAGCTTGACTTAAGAATTTTTTTTTTTTTTCCTTTTGGCCTGCTGTTTCTCAATCTTAAGTCTATGCTGTGCAGTCCTGGGGTTCAATATTAATTGAAAGAGCTGATCTATTCCTGCCTTCGGAATGCACTTCAACACACTGCAGAAACTTCAATCATATCCCCTTATAACTTTTTCTTTCCAAACCAAGGTACAGTCCTGTATTCTTCCACAGCTTTTCTCCTTTTAGCTTTCTTGTAAGTCAATGCTTGAAGCCCTTTACAAGTTAACCTTCTTAGACCTTTCACCGTAGCTTAACCCTTTCTGACTTCATATAAAATCATGCTGCTCTTCTCTGGACCTCTGCCCTTTTCTATAGAATGGTGCTAAATATTGGTAACTGTAGTTTAAAACATGATCAAAAAAATCCTTCTTTAAGTGGTATGGTATTTCCTTGAAAGCTGTATTCAATGGTCCCATTTATATAGCTTCGCATTTTCAGTGCCTTTTTGACCACACGGATACAAAACACCATGTTAGTCCTTTTATGATATGTGCACTCTTCAAATCCTCTCCTGCTCTTGAATCTTTGAAAAATACACTCATTCAACACCCGTGTTCACTCAAAACTCAAATTTACTCTTCTTGCTCATGGTTCGTTTTACCTGGCTGAGTCCCTTTGTATTGGATTGTTTGCTCCAGGTTATCAGGTGGCTTCTCCCCCATCCAGCCCCATCTGCATGATCCAAAAAGTTGGATAACAACTTAGTGGTTCTCTCTGTCAAAGCTATTTACATAGAGAGTGAAAAAGTATCGATCTCCAATACCAGTCCCTGTGGTTCTCCAATCATCAGCCCCTTTTTTTCCCCTGGCCCGTAACCTTTCCCCATTCTAATCTGCCCTCGATCATCTAACCAGCTCCTTTCTCCGTTTGAAAATGGGCCCTTCTCTGCTTCACCAGCAGCCGTATGTATTAGTCTCCCATGTGACGCTGTGTGAAATGCCCCTGGGAAATCCAGCTTGATTATATACACAATTTCACACCTGTCCACTTTCAGAAAAAAACCTCTTGAAAACTCCAGTAGATTTGTCGAATAAAAATTACTTTTTATAAAAATCAGCTCACATCTACAACATATTTTATAACGCTACTTATGACCCATATAAAATTCTAGAATTAAGTCTCTTTAAGGTTTAAATTTCAGCACCCCGAGGTAAGAAACTGAACAGTTGAAAACTCCACTTTATCACTTGCTCTCCCCTCCCTATTGTACTTGCACCTAACAGCAGTGTCTGGCTTTTGCCAGTCTTTGTTGTGCAATACTTTATACTGTGTACATGTCACCTGCTAAAAAAAAAAAAAAGCACTTTTCAATCTAGCGCATGAAAGACTTCAAGCCCAACTTTATAACAGAAGATCACTCAGCTGTGATCACTAAAATTTAGTCTAAAACATGCATGCATAAAGGCTGCGGGCCCCAGTCCTGCAGTTTTGACAGCATATGTGCTTGGGACAAAATCATCAGATTGCAAGAGCTAGACAACAATCATGGGGACCTGTGAGAGCATTCAAAACTCAAAATAAGTCAGTGGAAAATGTGTGAAGAAACCCTGACTCCTGCAGCGCTGGCTGAAGGAAGCTTTTAAAATAGTTTTGCAAAACACAGTGCATTGAAATTGCTTCTCGGAGCAAAAACACAAAGTGCAATCCGCTGAGCAGTGACGCAAGGGCAGGCAAGGAGCAGTCAGTTAACGCCTTTGCTGCTGTTTGGGATGGTCAGGGTGGGTTTGTGTGCCAAGCTGAGTCTCACTGCTCTGGTCCCATGCAGGACTGCCTGAGTTCCCCCTTCTCCTCCTGTCCTGCAGAGAATGGGGCACTGAGCAGGGATGAGGGGTCTGCTGGAGCTGGGGAGCTGCTTCTCCTGCCTGCAGGAGCAGGAGGATTTCTGAAGGGCTAACCTGTAGCCAAACTGGTACCCAGTAGAGCCAGATGACTTCTGCCTCCGATGTGCTTTGCCCATCCTGTCTTGCCTGGATGTAGCAGATGAACGCCTCATTATCAGATTCCTCTACTTGCTTCCCGGTAGACTTAAATTACCAAGTTAAATAGGATAATAATAAACACTGGCCTTTAACTACAGCACATCCTTGTTCACTCAGCATCCTCCCTCTAATCTGATAAAGGGTCTGTGAAAGGCTACTAGGAAAGCGAGAGGCAGTTGTTTCTTGGTGCCTTTCCCCTGCTTTCTGGCATGAGATTGCTGCACAAGCAGGCTCGGCCTCATGCGGCTAGTTCGGGGGGTTCTCGATCCCTGCAAGAATTAACAGGTGTGGAAACAGAGGCAAGGCACAAAAACGACATCGCAGCTCTGACCCGAGACACTTCTGTTGCATCTCAATGGGGGAAAGTAGCCCTGTGCCATCTGCCTGTTTCAGCACTGCAACTCTAAAACAAAAGCAGTAAGGGAAATCTTTCCAGCTTATAAGAGCAGCAGGGAAGGGGAGAAACCTTGGTGGCACTGGATTCTGCCTTCACATCGAGCTTGCTGCATTTGAGGTCTTACAGAAGCTCTTTTTAATAACTACCCTGAAAAAGTCATCTATCCACCCAGAATAAATTATACAAAGGGAGCAAGCTGGACTGGGAACAGAGACAGCTGATCTGCCGAGACTTTGAATCCCCTTAGCCCTCAGAAGCTGGAAGTGCCATTTATTTCAGTGCTGCAGGATTTCCTGCCAATTTTTTTTTTGTGTGTATTTAGTTTACCTAATCCCCCGGATTTCTCTTGCTGTAGAAAGAGGAAAAAGTCTTACAAAACAACAGGGGATAAACACATAAAGTCAAATTACTTTGCTGAGCTCTTTCACACATTCAAAAAGAACCAGAGAACTGCAGGCTCTGAAAAGCAAGATGAGGTTCTTACTTAAGGAGGATATTTGACCATCACCCATTGAAATGCAGCCATTCCTGTGGCATAAGATCCAATTAACAAAGCTGCACAGCAGTGGTATTTCTGTGGAAGTAATGTGGCTTTCCTCTATTTTTTCCAAAATGAGTAAAACTTGGCTTTCTACCTCTCTTCCTCCTCTTCCTCCAGCTTCAGCTTTGCGGAGCTGGCAAGTAGTACAAGTAGGAAAGAAATGAAGTAGGCCGTCTGTCGTTGGAGGGTATGAAAGGCAGCCTTAATAACAGCGGGAGAGAGAGAAGCAGCCGATGGTTATTTTTGACAGAATCGGGAGAGACTCAGATTGCAGCTTCATAAACAGCTCATCAGAGAAAAAGCCTGCGCAAATTGGAGAAGCCCCCTTGGCCAAGCTAACAGAAATACACAGCCCTCGTCTGGTACAAGAGAAATCTTTCGAAAATCAAAATGCCTTTCTTCAAAGGAAAGGACCAGCCCCACGTGGCATAGTAACACTAACTTGCATTTTCATCATTGTAATTCATGGCTTGAAGAATATTCAGAAAAAAATAAATCTGAGTGATATATTCACAGGCATACGGCCTGTGAATGTCTGGCATGACACAAAGCCATGGCCACGCAATGAAATAGAAGAAAGACTTTTTCCACTGCCACCCTGCCCCAGCATCCCTTTGACGCACTGCTCCATGAAGCTGGAGGTGATGCAGAGACAGTGGGCAGGAAGCTGCCTTGGATTACCCCAATCCATCTGGCTCAAGTGAAATAGAAAAGGTTGTTTCGTGTGGCTGTTTGCACAGAAGGAGGACATGGAATTCACCCACATCCCCTAAAAAAGCCCAAACTCAGCTTCATTAAAGAAAAAACATTTACATGGCATAGGCGATGCATTTCTCATGCACTGTGATGACAAGAAGACTATCAGACATTTTTCAGGGCTTTTTTTTTGGTTTATAACAGAACCTTAATCTCTCACACAGAATCCTTTGTGCTACTGGATTAAGAAAATACAAATCGTTCCTAGTCAAGAGATACCCACACGAAACTCAAGCGGTTTCTATATCTGGCAACCTTGCTGGCAGCCTCAGCCAGGAGGAAGGACAGAGCCAGCATGGAGATTCACTGCTCCAGAGCTTCCACGGGAAAGGCTGACCACTGGGGGAGCTCGCTGCTGTGTCAGGGAAATATAAGTCTGAAGGTTATTCTGTCTTTCTTGAGGATTAATTTCATTTGCTTATTAAAACATATAATGTCTGAAGTGACATAAAAGCATCATGTCGCAGTGGCTGAAAAGAGTCTAAGCAAAAAAATACCCAAACAACAACAAAACAACCCAAAACCACCTTTCAAAATGAATATTGAACATGGGGACTACAAGCCTTCATAATTAGTCTACAATGATTTGCATGACCTGTGCTTAATCCTCATGCCTCCCAGCTGCCTAACAGACAGGTACGATGTAACGGGAAACACCACGGAAACGGTAATCAATGACTTTCTTCTGTCTAACCACAATATCATTCCCACTTCATTTACTGCTTAGTGGGAAGGCATTTCTGTGGCCCAGGAATCAGTTCTTTCTAAATGGTCGAGTCTCAAAGTTCAGCATTTTAGTGGTTTAAACTAAGTAGGAGTTTGCTCATCCATAGCAGCCTGGACTGCTGCAAATCCAGTTGCCTAACCTCTTAATACCATCTTCTATCCAGCATTACAAGAAAAAGACACTTGGCAAGGGTGCTGTGCTAACGTAGCAGGGGTCTGCATGCTCAGTTGCATCAGTTCTAGGGAATGGAGGGAGCTGGAAGCAGAACTGTATTGAAACACTGCAACAAAAAATACCTTCTGCTTCTGTGGTACTGGTGGGAGAGAGCAGTCTGGTATGGGACTTGGTAAGCAGCAAGGTACGGTGACATGAAGCCCTTCCCTGATGCTGGTGTGAAACCAAGATAAAAAAGCCATCCCTTTAACTAGAAGTGCCACATGTAGGCAAACCAAAATGAACTAATATCACTCAAAGCACAGGGACCTTTAAATTGGGGCAGCAAAGAGGAGACCACCAAGAAGATCCTCAGCCACATACTGGGGCAAGGAGGAAATGCTGAGTCTGGGCAGCACTTTGCACAAAAGTGCAGGAGCACCCAAGCTGTGCTGTGTGCTGCATGCGACAGCAATAGCCTCTCGCTGAACTGGAAATCTCAGGAGTGCTGCCTTGCACCGGTAGTGAGCTGCTAGCCCACAAAATCGTTTTATGATATTCTCCATAAAGGTTTTTAGAAGCAGTGGTAGGAGAGGACTAAGAATGAATAACTATTGAGTAATCTCACAACGCACGCACAGCTGGCTGTACCTCTGAGCTGTGCTAATTATTTGCAATGCTAGCAATAATTTAATACACGAAACTGGAAAATCTCAAAGTGTAAATGGAAGTATAGTATGTAGAGAGAAAAAGCATTGTGTGAAACAAAATATTCACTGTAAGTCTACATGCAAGCCTATGCTATACTTACATAACTATAGTACACAGAATTGTCACATGCCTAAATATGCATAGACATACAGTTAAAGAAAGCAAAGGACAAATACTTTATACGTGAGTGAAAAAATGCAGAAAGAAAGAAAAAAAAAACACAAAGCCTTTTCTTTTAGAAAAACACTAGTACCAAAAATCAATCCTTTAACATGACTGCAAAAAAAAATCAAATTTTTGAAAAAGGGCAGGGCGACTGTTTTTTAATTTTTATTGCCTCTGGAGCAATGATGTAGCAAGAGCCCACTGCTACCCTTTCTCCCCTTCTGTATCCTGAAAATTATTCCCACCTGGGGTGCAAAGAGAGGAAATGAAAGGAAGTAGAAAATTATATTTTTCATGAGCTAATCCTGGGAAAGTGACCGTTCAGGTTTCCATGTCTCTTGGCAATAATAATTTAAACACGGACGGCAATCTTTTGTTATTTTTTGCACAGTTGGAATGCTTGCTTCCAGATAACAGATATTTAAACCGCAATTTAAGAAGAAGAGGAAGACAGTAATCGATAGGTATTCAGGAGTTCTCTCCTCTTAGGACTGCTGCACAGCTCGACACAGTATGCTTCAAAACAGCCCTGATACAAACCTCTCTGTAAATCCTAAAACAAAGTGAGACCATTGGAAAAAAAAAAAAAAAAAAAGCCTGAAAGCAAACAGAGTACAACTACTGTACCTTTACTTTGGGGAGGGTTCTGACTTCTGTCTCGGAGAACATTAATCTGGTAGACAGCTCCGTAAGGCTCAAAAAGTTCTTTTAACTCTTTTTCCGACCATGAACGGGGAATCTGTCCAACAAACATCTTAATGGCATCTGGGTCTGGTTGGTCTGAATGATCCAAAGCTCCATTCATCTTGTTAGCTGTGCCGTTACTAGAAAGTGGAAAAGGAGATGAAAAAGAAAAGGCAAGTTAGGAGACTACGCAGTTTTCATATGCACTAGATGCAGAAGATGATGTCAATTGGCACACAACAGAAAAAAAAATTGCTATTTAATTAATAGCATAAGTATTACGAACAAAAAACAACGCGATTACATTTTTCATTGAGTCTGGTTTTCTCTGCAGGCTGCTGCTTAATGTCATTATATAAGAAGAGAGCTGCACAACGCAGAGCGGTACTTTTGCATTTTAAAGTGGAGGAGAGTTGCAAGGAAGTGCAGATTTCTCTCCATGGCTGTTGTAAACAGAACTGCAGTGAATTCTCACTAAACTGGCTACTGGCAGAAATAAGACAGTGCTGGTGTGTGTGTGCGTGTTTTGTAATAAAGTCACATGAAAGGAATATGAAACACTTGGCAATCTGTCAGATGACTAATGCAAGATGCCAGCGATGAATTTGCAGATTGTGTGAAGCATCCATGTGTGCATCAAATTAGTATGATATTGCCTAGAATGGAAAACACTCCAGCTATGCGGCTGGATGCTGCCGATTAGTTGCCTACGCTCTTTAAAAAAGAAAAGCAGTCTGCAGAGTGCCAGTCCAAAGCACATTGTTTATTGCACCCTGGCACACAAAAAATGCACAATTCAAACGGAGAAAGCAGTGGCAAGATTGCCTACTTTGCTCAGGAAACTAAAATGATGCTTCAAAAAGTTTTTCTCCATGAAAAGGACATTAAGTGTTTGAAATTTTTCACACCCCGTAAATTTTTACCCTATCTGATCTCCAGATGTCCATCTAAGTTCAAAACAACTCGACACTTTTGCTGGGGAAAAGCACTTAACCAAAAAAACCCCACTCTGTGAGACATATGACATGTTATGATTTAGGAAGAGTTGTACTCTTAGAAGGAAAACAAAACATTTTAAATACTGAACAGGAACACTGAATTAAAAAATAAATTTAAAAAAAACAAACACCTTGTGCCACTATTGATAATTAAGGGCAACCATTTCAATTAATTCTTTGGCTAGCGATTCTGTAATGATGATAGTTTTTTGATGCTTAAATTTCAAGAAAGAACGCTAATGAGATGTGACTTTCAGAGTGCTCCTCCCATCTTCCCACCGGGGAAAGGGGGAAGAAGGCGTGCGTGCAGCAATGCTGAACGCTGATCATCCCAAACTTCAGGCATCTCCGAGCCACCTGCCACTAAGAAAAAAAACTTGGCTTTAATTACAAGTTATCCATTTGACAATTGGTAAGGGCAAATGCCTAGAGGAGAGCTTTAAGAGCCCCAGACCTATATAACTGGACCCAAATGATATCATATGTGTGAAAAAATGAAAGAATGGCAAGAAAAAAAAAAATATCTTTGTGTCATCACAGCTGTAATGTGCAAAGACAAATTATTTAGTCTTCCATGCTTCATCTCCTTGAAAGAACACCGCACCTGAACATATTAAATGCCCATATTAACTTTTACACTTTCCCTACTCACTGCAGGAAGGAGAAAATTATATTAAAGGCAGATTTTAAACCAACAACAAGAAGCAGGATTGTCACTTGTGAAGTGTCTTTAACACTGATCAACAGACAACGGGATTTATCACACTCATTTATTAGACAAAATTCCTATTGATCCTACTGGGAGCCTTGCATGAATAAGAGGCTGAAGGATTTGGCCCAGCCTTTTCTATTGTGTTTCATGCACAAATGCCCTCTCTTGCTTTACACATGCTCTTTGTCTGAAGATGCTCTACAGGTCCCAAGCACACCGATGCAGCCATCATGATTTCTCCAGGCATTAGAAGCTGTATTTTCCACACATACTTAATACTTGACAGACAAAAAAAATAAAATAAAAAAATAACCGGCACCCCAAACTCTAAGAGACAAAAAACCACCTTAACTCACTTGAGTGATGCCCAATGGGAACAACACACAAGACTTTTAGGGGGTATTAGGCACCTATGTGTCATTTAGACCTCTGGAAAAACCACTCTATTTCCTATTTGTTTATGTAAAACCCAGTGCGTTAAACAACCTTCCCTACAAGAATAAAAAGTAAATTGCAGCCCTATAGCTTAAAATAGCCAAGGAAAATGCTCACACACTCTTTTGGACCTGCAAAGATAAGGCTGAGCTGTGCAGCCACCGGCTTTGTCCTGTACTCAGGCAAGTATTTTCCTTCAGAAATCAGCTTCACTTTTCGCTTCATTTATTCTCTGCTTTGTTTACATTAAAAAATGAATTGAGTTCCTTTTTAAATTATGCCCTTCATCTAGTCTCTCTGTTGGATCTCTTCCTTAAGAAATCCACACATAATTACTATGTTAGCCCTAAATTACAGCAGAGGTCATATTTAATAAAGAACAAGTTTATTCCTTTGCTTATTCCCTTACCCACAGCACCTTTACCACCGAGAGCACTACAATTTCCATCACTAACAAGACAATTTGGAGGAAACCACAAAACCTTACACTTCTAACTGTTTACTCAGGTTAATTGCCCCATTACCATCAAGTTCCTGCTTTGAGCTTGAGGTTCAGGCATGGGTTAGATCTCTTCTAATTCAACACAACGCTTACGCACTTTCTTTACTTCGGTGGGGCTGAAGTGGAATTACATCGATCATATTCCTGAAATGTTTTATTGGGTAAAGATGGTTAAACGCCCTGACTGCAGGTGTAGGTTACTGTGTGCTGTGACACAACGCTCCGGGGGACAGGCTGTGTCACTCACTGCCTGAATTAACTTAGGCAAGTCATTAAAACTTCTCCAGCTTTAATTCCACCATCCTCTGACAGCTCTGCCAATCCGCTAACTCCTGCAGATTTAGGAAAAAGCAAGCATAACTTAAGACTTTTCTATATAATTCTTTCCTACTGCAGGGGGCTGGGGTTTTACTGAGCTGCCTACATTTTGGGGAGAAGGATAAACAAGTTGAACCCGTGGAGAGGGCACAGCCGGCTCCTTGTTAAGTTACTTTTCCTTTGACTTCAGTGCAAATGAAGGCTACCAAGCATCTTGGAGGAATGGTTACCCCCTTTGTTGGGGTTTTAAGGAGTACATCAGCGATGTCACACCAATGGCACTCGCAGGAGCATCCTCATCCAGTGCCAGCAGTAGGACTACAGCCCACTTGGACAAACCAAATAAGTGCATAAAACAATAAGGAGATGACAATGAAAAAAATCTAATTATTTTATATATTTTACAGATCTGCAGAATACTCAAGGAACAGCAAGCATAAAGCACACCCACTTGATGGTTCAGCTATCACTGAGCTTCTCCAGGTCAGTGCAAAATACAACCAAATATTTTTGATGCCCTCCCAGCCAATCTCTGCTAGAGAGGAGTTCCCTTCTCCTCCCCCAGCCTTCATCTTCACCCGCTGGCAGTTGCTGCCCAGCATTACAACCTCTTAGTCACCAGCAGCTGTAGGGGTTTTGTTACTTCTCCCTGCCACCGCAATGCTCTCGGAGAAAGTGACTCCTTCCTTCCCCATCTTCCCCTCTCACTTTACCCAGGAAATAACAACACAGGAGAGAAACGATGGATGAAACTTTCCGAGAGGAGCCAAGGCAAGCCTTGCAACAGCTCAGGACTACTTCTTGAAAGCACGAGCGCAGAGCTAGCTGCGGCTAGGGGACACTAATGAGAAGAGAATCCCTTGACAATTACTGTCAGTACCCAAATGATGACATACATAAAAAAAAAAAAAAAGAAAAAAAAAAAAAAGAAGAATTAGATTATGTGGCTTGCTGTCTCTACACCGCAGCAACCCTTCCCTCTGTGGCCAATTTAGCCCATTGGACTCCAGGGTGACCCAGCACATCATCTTTGCTGACAAGGTGTCATCTGTATTGGAGAGAGCAGCCCGAGGGCAGAGATTAAGCCACTGAGTCGCTGGCTGCTTGTGGTCACTGCCAGAGCATCCTCTCTCTCAATTTGTGCCAATTTTCCTTCTAATAACCTAACTACCATTCCATCATTTCAGCAAGTTGACAGGGACACTCCTTGAGGAGCCAGAGATTGTTTTAATATCACTGCTGCTTAAACAGGGGCCCCGGCAAAACCCACTGGATGTCTTCTCTGCCTCTCCCATTCATGTCTGTAATTACAGCCAGGCTGCTAAAGTGACCTGATCGCTACGGAGAGAGAGAGGCAGGCTTCGGAAACAAAGTCTGGATCAAAAGGGACCCTCTTAAATTCATCACTGGTAAGATCTTTGGCATTAATCCTCGCTCATTCCCATTCACAAACTAGGTGTCAAGCCAGGTGTTGAAAACCCATTTTTATTGGGACTGAATGGGTTTGCATGACACCGTGTTTTCAATTCCTTTGTAATCCTGGCCATAACACCTCCCGTTCTTCTGTTTTGGTCAATTCCTCTCGCAGTCCTCACCCTACTTCAGCGGCTTTGCTGTTTTGTTGGCGATTTGCCTTTTTCATGTCCGATGGTACGCGACCAAACTGCACATCCCTGGAAGAACACTTCATTCCTGAGCACCAAAACGACAACGAGAGCATGCTAAGGAGCAGGCTGCAAGTGTAAAGCTGACTAAATCCAACCTAGCATGGAAGCATCAAGGTTTTACAGCAACAGATATTTCCATCTGAGCTGCCAGGGTACTGCACAAGTTGACTGAAGGGACACCACCACTCCGAAGGACTCCAACCACTGGCAGAAGAGACGACAACCATCACCTCACCGTGCTTGAAAACTGTAACTGCTGGCTTATGAGCAAATTTTATCTGGAAGGACCCAAAAGGGTTTTATAAACTCATTGTTTAGAGAGGAATGGCTTCATCGTAAGGTGACAGACGGCAGCTGTTTAATGACATGGAGCATTATCGCACAACAATTTCAGCCAGGAAGGGTAGAACAATACCATACCCCATTGGAAACTGCAGGGGGTTGGGATTTAGAGACACAGAATGTAATTACCTAAATTGGATTTCGGCCAGCAAAATGAGGGCCAGAACCTCTGACAAAACAAAATGAGACAAAACAAAAAGAAGCTGTTCTATATTTTTAAGCCGTAAATGACCAGGTCTCTGTATTTTGGGGGAAAAAAAGTAATATCCAGAAGCTTTCTGGCCCATCAGTGTTTTCACAGGGCAGTAGCTCAACAGCAGCTCAGAGGAAAGATGAAGTTTCATAAATCGTTAGCTGCTCCTGTGTCTTGTACAGGTTTTGGCACAACTATAAACCACTAGTAAGAATAACAATAATAATAATTATTATTAAGTTACAGATATCCATACCGGCAGCTGCTGAATGACTCTGACATTGCACCCGATTAATGCCACAGCACACAGTGGGACAAGCAGCGCATATGCAGCAATGCCTACAAAGTAATATTCTCCAGGTTTCCCTGCACCCAGAGGCAGGGTGACAACTTCTGGTGGCTGCATGACTTGCTCAGCTGTGTTTCTGCTACCCTGAAAGGCCAACTGCAATTTCAGGAGGGGTACAGAAGCTCTGAGTTCAGACAACATTCTCTCTTCGTCTTTAAGACCCATAAAGCCTGAACAAAGAGCCGAGTAATTCTTCATCCATCCAGCAGAGAGCAACAGCACTTGCACGCACAGACCACATGAACCACACGAACAATTCTCATGGCTTTTAATACCTGGCATCCAATGCGGAGATTTTATTCTTGTCAATAGCTAATAATACTCAAGTGCTCATGTAAGCACTGAATGGTAAATGCAAAGATGTTTTTTCTCCCATTGCTTCCATGTCTGCAGAAATTATCCGTAAAAGCATAATGTTGTTTAAGACAATGGAATCTTTTTTTTCTGCCCTGACAAGCAATCTAAATTTCACAGTCATTTTTTTCTGGTGGAGTCAGTGTTTAGCTGTAGCTCAGGTTTGCTAACTCACTCTGTATTTTGCCTCATACGAACCATGATAAAACGTTGGTCTTGAAGGGACTGCTTGCTTCCTGATCAGTTCCAAATTTAGTACATGCAATCCCTTTCATGCCTTAAATGCAAATTTTCCGTAGGGTGAGGAAGTAGCATCCTGTCACTGAGGAGGACTGATGTGAAAATCTAGGGAAAAAAAATCCTTTTCCTGTATTGAAATTTTTCTTGATGGGAAACATTCCGGCTGGGAGAAGGAGAAGCAGAAGGAAGGCATCTTTCAAACAACTGGGTCAGAATTCATGATGCTAAAAGTGACATGGGAAAAGTACTAAACCACACACATACAGCATCAGGAGAGAGCTGAATACACCTGAGATACAACACATTATTCTTCAGAGATTCCTCATTAGTATTACAGGAAGGAATCAAGGATACGTATGGAAATCATAATAATAGCTATGTTAAAATGCAATTACCCTGTGCACTTGTGGCGCAGATTAGAGCACAGACACTCCTTTGTGCCAAGGCTTGTTGACTTCCTAAAATTAGCCCTGAGTTGTGCTCACCAAAGCTAACGAGGTCGTGTCTGTCCTGACCTGGCTACAACCTCCCCCAGGCTCACTCCTAACTATTTACCTCTAGAGGCCAATGGCTGCTCTGGTGCTCGGCCTCTTGGTTGCTGCACCACCTCCATTCCAAAACACTTTGATTTGAGCCTGGGGTTGCAAACCGAATTGTGAACATCCTTTGCATATGTGTTTAAAACCAACAGTACTGCTTCCTAGAACCATAGAGTCAAGAAGCAGTAACTCTGCAAAAGCTTTGAACATTTGCTATATCACACCTTCAGAAAAACAAACAAACAAACAAACAAAAAAAAAAAAAACACAAAAAAACACCTCATAATCACAAATATCTTAAAAATATATATTCAGTGTAGTGACTTCAAGCTGTCTCAACTCTTACTGCTAGTGTATGGACCTCTTTTATCGGAAAATTATTTTTTGGAACACGCAGTAGTGCTTAGTGATATGCATGTGCTCTACATGGACAAAGCTTACACAAATTAAAATATATATTTTAAATTTAGATTATATGCACATATATAGAGAGAAACAAGGGAAAGAATGAGTGCAGAAGGGAAGATAAACAGAGAGAGAAAGAGCTGTTTTTTCAAGTCCTCTATTTTGGAAACCAATTAAAATATCATTACTAGTTCATCCAATAGTGGCAGCAAACAATTAAACGCGCCATCTGTACAGGTCAGGACTGGGTGGTATCTTTCTGTTTATGCTGATAAAACTTATAATGGTCTACTTTCAGCATATTTAAGTATTTGCCTACACTAGCCTGTTGATTTTACTAAACTCAAACTAGTAGAAGCTCAGTGTTTGGTAAAGGACGGCTGCCCTTTAACAGCTGAAGAAAGCCAAACCCATCCTAACCCTTACTTTCTTGGCTTTGACCCCTGTCTTGTTCAGGTGGAGGGTTGAGGATCACTCATTTCTACGGACACATGATAAGAATGACTAAAAGTGCTTGGAGATCTGCACCGAGAGGCCGTGTATTAGGCCCAGCCTTTCTCTTCCAGGCTTTCCTGCAGGATTTGGGAGCTAATTAATTCAAGGCTGGATGAGGTCCTCCAGGCAACACCATTCTGGTAGACAGAGTGCAGCTTTGGTAACCACCCAAGAAGTCAGTTTTGCTTCCTGAGCAGAATTTGCTACATTAAACCTGCAAACAAGGTTAGGTCTGTTGCTGTCAGGTGTAAGGTTGGTGCATTTCTAACTCCGTGCAGCAGGAAAAAGATAACATGAGTTTGGACATTACCAATAAATACCAAAAGTGTGATGTTTGAGTATCTGTTTTCTGTTGGCCAACTAACAGGTGGATGTCTGCACATATGGTTTTGGCCTGGATAGGTTAGCATTAACAAAGGCTTCTCATTTATCATTTTTCCATCTCTACATTAATCTCTGTTATGGCAAGAAGAGAACCTTGGCTGCTCATCCCAACTATGATGCTCATGAGCAGCGACTGTGACTTTCTGTTCCACTTTTACTGTACCCCACACTGATGTTTCTCATTGTAATCTCCTTGGAGCAGAGGTTGAGCTTTTGTGCAAAATTTATGTTATGTTTAAATTGGACTCAAATTGCAAAGGGGCCCTCTCCACATTACTGTAAGTCGGACAGGGCCACAGAGAGCACTGATGCACTTGCACAATGACATTACAGTTTTGGGGCACTGATTGACACCATTTTTCCTATGAAGTAGAGTTTCAAGTGGCTGACTGCTCAATATTAACGGTGTGGATTATCAATGCTTTGCTTTACACATATCTGCAGTGAAGACTACTTCTTTCTGTATGGCAAGAAACATTTATTGATGCTACTTAAAAAAAAAAAAAAAAAAAGGATTTGAAGATTTGATTACAAACAAATGCTTATATATTTGTGACATGCCAACAACCACATTAGAATAGTACCAGGCTTTTAAAATTCAGGACACGTAAGACCATCTGTTTTCTTGTCAACAACATCAGTCTCTCTCTCCACACCTACTAATCAAAATGTACTAAGTTGCTACTCAACTTCCTCCTTCTTCTGCCCCCAGAAACATCAAAAGCAATAACGAAGGCTTAAAAATATATATTTTTATGTAGTAATTAATGACGTGACAATTTCAGCAGGCTTTATGTGCAGGCTGGCAGTTACCTGCAAGTTCTTCTGAGGTTTGCAAGGTCTTGCCTATTTCATGGCAACCTGTGTCCTGGAGCTGGGGAGGGATAGAGAAAATGGGAAGGAATCCTCCAAGCATTTGTTCGGAAACACAGCAGTGGTTTCAGTGCACTAAAACCGAATGATTATTGCAGGAAGTACTTTACAGCATGACATATTTTCAGCCTGGCACCCACGTGTGTAAGCACTTGTACCCACTCGCTGCTGAGCTTCACAGAGCACAGAGCTGGTTCCATAGGGCCCAAAAGCATAAGTCAAAAGAGAGGGAGGCCAACAGCTCACGGCTGACAAGGCTGCTTTACCTAAATAGCTCCCTTAAAAAGGGAATGGAAGATCACAGCACTGCTCTTGTTAAGGGTCCTGCCAATTTCAGTTAGCTGGGCTTATATATGGGAGATCTGAAACAGACAATTAAAGCAAGCTGTGACATTCAATTTTCTTACTTAAAACAAAATATCCTATCAGGCTTGTTCTTAGTCCCCCCTTCTACAAATCAGAATATATGAAAAGATTATTGTCCAAAGTATGATGCAATTGTAATTTTAACAAGTTGAGCATCATTATAGCAAAATCCCCCTCAGCTGATTTTTTTTAAACCGTTTCTTCATTTTTTTTTGACACCACATCTGGCATATAGAATACAGATGATCATTTGTTTATATATCTGTCTAAATGCCTTTTCCAAACACAGCCAGATGGAGCCTTTCAAAATCAAATTAATTTCAGATTAATTCACTCTGGACCCACTCCAGTTTCATGACTCTATGCTTTGAGGCACCATCTAAATTGATTTAGAGTCATGAACTTAGAGAGCACAAGTCCTTAGGTATAGAAAAAAAATATCTTTCTTGAATACTGAAAGAGTCAGCAAATCAAGAGTCCGCAATCGTAAGTTTTTGCTGCTTCAAACAAACTCCCAAATCAATCTCAGAACGCATCAGTCTACATAGTGCCAAAATCATCTATAAACACCTCCATATTTCGCCCCCCAAAACCACACCAGAATTTATATCTTCAATGCTCTAACATTCCTTGATGAGCCCAATACAATTTATTGCTCTAATTAAAAAGCAAAATAAAAAAATGTTGCTCTAGACCTTGCAATAAGCAGCATAGAAAGACAGGAGACAGGTAATAAAAACCTCCACTGCAATAGATTTATCTAAGGAACTATAAACAAATGTAGCCTGCAAACACTGTGGGCTTGCATACTGTCAATCCTCTATGGATGCCTTTATTATCTCACTTGTTTCAATTGCAATTTGGGTTTCCATGGAGATGTAACAGTCAACTCTGGAAAATTATAAGATAAATGTCAGGCAGTGATAACGGTGTTAATGAAGCTTCATTGACAAGCAGAACTATGCTTCAAATAATAGGCATATTTCTATTAGCATATGTATAACCTGTCCAGAAAAAGAAAAAAATAAATCCCAACAACCAGGAAAGACAATATTAAAAAATCAAAATGAAACTGTATATATATAAAACATGCAACACACAATGAAACATTGCATCTATGTGAAACGACGAATTCCTAACAAACAGAAGAGATGTCGGTTCGAAATTTAATTGCCTGATTCCTTTTGAAATTTCTGCACTCTGCCATCACGCTGAAAAAAGCGCTCAGCTGACATGCGCAGAGGCACTTCTGCATGGTGTGACACTTGTTTCCCTACAATGCAAGGCTGGAAGGATTTGCTTCACAAGGCACTTTGGAGCACACAATCTTCCAATTCCCAAATACAGCTGCAGTGAGCTGTTAGAAAAGACGCAGACCTCAGTGGAAACACAACCCGCGTCTACACAAACACAGCTCTTGGGTGCTGGGCATGCTCAGGGTAGGGTGGTCAGCCCCCCACATCTGGCTACATACTGGGCTTAATGGGATGCTGCTGGGGTGACTTGGTGGGCTTGCCTCCTGCCTCTGTACCAACCAAGCCCAGAGAAGTCATATGGAGAAGCTGTCAATTGTCTTTGAAGGACAGTATCCAACTTTTTGCTTTCTACACATGGAAAGGTTTTGCTGAGCTGGAGGTCAAAGAGGTGATAAAGTTGTTTTCTACAGCACACAGAGGAACACAGAGCATTGAGCTTCGCTTCAATGAATCAAGGTTTGATTAGGGCAGGTTGGGAACTTCCACAACCAGCTGGGGAAGGATCCTGACTACTGCAGTACTTAAGGTTTCATTTTGGCATTCACCAAAGTCAGGAGGAGCAGAGCAGAAGTATAGCAATCCTGTCTTGGAGGTCTCTAGGACAATTTTTGCAGATGGATGAGATGTGCTAAGATAGGCTATTCCCTGCCTATCCACTAAGTGGTATTTCTGCTGGCTGGAGAGCCAAGAAGTGCTAGAGGTTGTTCCCATCTCTTCTCATCCCACTACCTGGGCTTTTTAACTCTTCAAGGTGGAGCCAATTGTGTTGTAAGAGTGAAGAGTCTTGGAATACTGGGTTCTGGTACTAGCTGAGTGTTAGAGAGGTTACAGACAAAACGATGACATTGAAAATCAGAATCAAGCTTGGTTTAGTGGCAGAGAAGGGTGAAATCTTAAACCTACATGCAAACAAAGAAGAAAATACTTACCCCTCCCAAGGCTTGAGAATAAAGTATGTGGGCAGGCCAAACTTTGTGTATTATGGGAAAGCTTTCAAATATTATACTTATATTATATTATATTATATAATTATATTATATATATTACATATATTATATTATATATATAATATATATATATTATATAATATTATATATTATATATATTATATTTCAAATATATATTGGGATGAATAAACTTATGAAAATATAGCTCGACTGAACATCTACATGCAGTGCAGGAGTCAGGATGACTTTTCCATTTACATGGAAAATAAAGCAGTGGTGTGGGGTCGGGGGGGAGATGGCTTTGCTTTTTTTCCTTTCCTCTCCACTGAACTCCTGTTCCTCCCACCTCTTCTAAATTCTGCCTGTTTAGTAAAGGACACCAGGAGTGCTGTCTGGGAAATGCTTCCCCATTCTTCAGAGTGGCGTATGATAATCTTTGGTTACGTATGGCGTGCAGAAAAGGAAGTAGGAAAATTACCCAGCCTTTCTGTAGAGCAGAGCTCAGCTCTGATCAGATTGCTGGACAACCACGAAGTCAACAGGGATACATATTTCTTTGAAGTCATATTGCAGGGAAGTTTAAAAAACCCCAAACTTCCCCGTTTCTGAATCTTTTATAATCACTCCTCTATACTACATACTAGAAAAACCTAAGTACCTCATTAGATTTCTACTGAAATGTCAATAGTTAGAAAGTCATTTTCCCCAATGATTTCCAACGTACTTATAACTCTCTCTAGTGCTTTTTTTGGAGAAAAAAAAAAAAAAAAAGCCTTTCCTATGACTGGTTGTTGATTTTGTGTTACACCATGAGTACTCATGCCAACTTGATGGAAGAGTGCCCTTCCAACTTGATGGAAGAGTGACAACTCTTCAACTGCAGCCGGGAAAATCTTATATACTACTGCTAGTGTTGAATGGTGTTAAAACCAGGTTGCACCAGATGTACCACTACCAACACATGCAATGGTGATATGTGGATTACAGAAGAGAAACTGGCTCCGAACCCAGAATAAGAAGCAATTTTTAATGAAAAAAAAAAAAAAACACAACGTGTGTGCTGGGTGGAAAGCATTGCCTTGTACACATGGCAAAATGGGCCACGCTGTCTCCATTTCGCCCCTGTTGAAATTTCTACATCCCACTGCAATATGTACGCTACACTCTTCAAAACAGGATTCTTTTTCCTTTGTATTTTGGGCTGCCAACATTTGTACTTCAACATCTACAGAGAGAGTGGTTATGTAAATGCACTGACGCACAATTAGTCAACAGAGAATGTGAGCTCTAAGGTAAATCTTAGTTAAAGTACAAAATATTATTTAGTTTCTTTTATTTACTCAAATATTACAAATAATTTATTTTGCTCCCCTGCATTACATGGTTGCAATATTTTTTTAAGACTTACAAGAAAATAAACAATGACATATAGTTAGGAAAGGAACAACTCCCCTTTTAAGAACATCATTCAAAGAAATGAAAAACCTCAGAAAAACTGGTTTAAATTTTCCTAATAAACATACCATGAAAAATCCCAGCATCACCACACCCTAACACACACACTTCCGAAATCATGTGGGAGTCATTTATGGGGACACTGCTGACTTCAAAGGCAGACCTTCATCTCCGAACAAGCTGAACAGTGGAAAACCATCCGAGCTCTCTGAAGCCTCTTGCCAAACCGACAGGCAAACACATCGTGAAACGTTGTTGAAAACTGTGTTTTTTAAGGTCATAGCAAATACTTGCTGCAGGAGAAATTTGAAAGGATGAGATAACTCCTTAATTGGATGTTTTGGACAGAAGCTTGTTCTAGTAGGTTATTTCTTCCCATGGAGGTTTTACTCACAAATGAAAAATGAATCCAGGTTTTGGGGGCTGGCTGGCACCCTTCCAGAAGAAACAGGAAAGGAGGAGATGGGAAAAATGGGAATAACATTCCCATCCTGTTGGCTATCCTGTGATGTACAAAGCTTCTTAACTTCAAAAGCCCTGTGCACCAGCAAAGGTAAGGCTTGTAGATGTATTTTTAAGCTCCCTGTAACGTACTCGACCTGCAGAAACTTGGCCATCTCAGGTCTGGCTGGCAGTTAGCACCAGTGGGAAACGTGGTGTGATTTATAGAAATCTCTGTCATCACACCACCGGGTTAATTTCTTTCCTTCTTTTTTCTTTTTCCCTCCTCCCCTGAAAGTGGAAAACTCTTATTTGTGATGACAAGTCTTTGGAAAGCCAGAGGATTACTAACACCATGTGGTTCCCCAAGATCTCCAGTCCTTTTCCAACTGTTTTCCCATACAACCCCTCTCCGTACGGACATCGTCACCTTCACTCAGCAGATGGAAAAAGGAAGAAACCTGCCCTGGGGCATGTGGAGGCACCTGGACACTGCTGATGGGAGAACACAGACCTGAAGCTCACAGGTGTCATTCGCTTGATAGGGGAAACACAGGGGAATCCAAGGGGCAGAGACGGCATTTTAATATAGGCCCATTTGTTTTAATGATCTGAGGTCTGAACCTTCTGGGTTTCTAAGTGAGAAAAATAGAGGAAAAAAAAAGAAGATTGAGTTTTCTTGCTTTGGTGTAAAGAGGGCAGGAATGTCTGTGCCTTGTGCCCATGGGGGCTGTCAGCTGTGGACACCAAACGTGGAGTTTAGTGTCCACAGAGCAACTTCAGATTCATCAAGAAGGGTATTACTGACTGCTTACTATAAGGCACATCCCTTCTCATGCTATAACCATCCTTCAGAGAAGACAAACGCCTACAGAGAACCAAACTGGGATGTGTTGCTAATAGGAAAATGCAGAAGACAATGCAACAAAGAAACTGGTTTCTCAGCCACACTCTTGTAAGTCTCATCCCTTTGCTGTGCCTATTTCCTTCACCTTAGAAGGGGAGCATTATGTTCCCATCCCAGTGAAGTACCCTGAAACAGTCAGAAGAAAGCACTACATGAATGTTGAACTGTTATATTATTAAAGACAAAAAAACAAACCCGAAACCTTTCATGATATGCCTTTTTTTTTTTAACTTCATGCAATTCTGATTCGTCTCTTAAAAGCAGTATTTGAAAATTATGCAACACAGCAGAAGTGAAGTACTTTTCAAAGCCTACTATTATTATTTGCGTTGCATGAGCATCTCTGAGGCCCCAAACAATGCTGGCTGCTTTTTAAGTAGCAGACCTAATTTTATTAGTAAGCCCAGATGTTTTCCCACTATTTTCATATGTTAGGAAACATGATGCACTCCCAGAGGACTTTAATAGGTGGTTAAGAAAAAAAAAAGAGGAGAAGGAGACACAGCACGTCTACATTTACTTATCCTACCAAGCCAGGAATATTTAATCTGTTGTTTCCTACCAAGTATCTTCATTAAGCAGCCGAACATCTTGAATGCTTCTTTACTTTTCTGTGTTTCCTTCTCTCTGTGACTGGACTGAATGCCAATACAGTTGACTGAAGTAGTTTATGTTTTATTAAAAATTGTCAGACAATCTGGGGGTTACCATCGAGAGTTTTCTGTCACAATGGGTATATGTTCCATGAAGTTTCAAGATGGATGGAATGCAAATCTGACGTGCCAATTCACATCTGACATCACTCCACATTTGTCAGTCACTTATCCAGTACATCTTCTGTTGCCCTTTGCTGTTCCACTTCCCCAGGGAAGTGGTCATGGCACCAAGCCTGCCGGAGTTCAAGAAGCATTTGGACAATGCTCTCAGACGCATGGCCTGATTTTTATTTATTTATTTATTTAGATGGTCCTTTGGGGACCCAGGAGTTGGACTCGATGATCCTTGTGCGTCCCTTCCAAATCAGATATTCAAAGATTCTATTTATTTTGAAGATGCATTCTGGAGCAGAGTTGCATTAGGCTGAGATGCTAATTAAAACTACCTTGAAATATTAGCACCTATACAACATTTGATTGGTGTAAGAAGAATAGTTTGGATATGAAAATTGCTATTAGCTTTTACATAAAATAAATTATTTAATAAATTCTAATTGCCCGAGGGATTTTTACAAACAACAGGGATTAACAAATATAATGTATACAATGCATTTCTATGTTTAATAAACAGAAAAATCAACCTTGACAGCATACTTTTGCATATTTCAGAACAGATACACAGCCCATATGGAAAAGGAAAGCGATTACAAGCTTTCCCTTATCCACATGGAGCTGTAAGAAGCTCAGAGTCAGCAAAGGCAGCACACTTACGACAGCAGTGGACGTGCCACTGACAGCTACATCAAAACTATGCATCCTTGAGGAGTCATTAAGTCTAAATCACAGCTTGTGATTCCTAATCTTACACGGTCAATGGGTCTGTGTTTCTTAAAGACAGGAATATTGGTGCAAGTAAGATTTTGACTTTAGGAGATCCGCTTTACTAGCTCATTCTACGAGTGCTGCAGAAATGTACACAAAGCTTTACAAATGACCTCATTTCTACCAGGAAAGGACAGCTCAGCTATGTTCTATATTTTCCTGAACTGAAAGGAAGGCCCCACAGCCAAACTGTCATGTCTAATCATTGTGTTGCTTGAGCATGTTTAAAACAAACAAGTTTTTTTTTTTTTTTTTTTTTTCCCTTTAAAAAACAAAAGCCATGGAGCAATTGTAGTGTTTGAGAGAGCAGGAGCTGCGTTTTCTAGCACATAACCATGATACCAGAAGAGCAGTTTTGCCCAGTTTGATGAATGAGCCTTATAGGGATACGTTTTCACCTCATTAATGATTTGAGCTGATTATTCCCTCCCCCCACTTTTCCTTTTAGGTCATGGATCAAATGTGACCCACTTTCCTTGAATGCTTTCCCACCATCTCTTTTTCCCATTAGAGTAGAAAGCCAGTTGCTAAGGACACATTACAAAGCCCCCACGCAACCACTAAATATCTCCCCACCCCAAACACACACACTTTTCTTCTCTTCTGCCTTTCTGATATCCTCCCCCCACCGCCGCCTCAGCATCCACTCTGAACAAGATCCTGCTTTACATTCAGGAAAGCCAACAACTGCTTATAAGGACAAGCTTAGCACGAGAATAGGATTTTCTAATGACTACAGAGACTCCTGGGGCCCTTCATATTTAAAAAAATATAAAGGCAGCAGCCTTGGTTTTTAATTACTCCTAATTCTAAATCTCATGGCCTTAAACACAATAGCTCTTTCAACTCGGAAAAAAAATGACACTAATCAGTAACAGAGTCCCCTGCGCAACCTGCTAGCCCTCTGATGGCATTGCAGTGTTTGCACTGTTCTGATTTTTCAAGGTTGACCAATGAGTCAGCAAAGCCACGATGACTTAAAAGCATTAAATCATGCAAGTAAAATGGCTTTTTTTTGCATACAGTGCTGGATGGGTTGCAATTAGCAAGGGGAATCAGTACAAGGCAAATATTGTAAGAGCAGGGAGAGACAAATAGGGAATTAAGGGAGATGGTGTTCATTTCGGAGCAAATGAGCCCCAGATGTTAAGGTATTTGGGGCTTAATACAGCCCCTCTCACTAGCCAGGTAACGAATGCAATTAACAAACCTTAAGGTTCAATTGCTGAGGCTCAACAAAAAGTAAATGAAGATTTCATCCATCTGCCCTACTTCCTGCAGAGTAGCCAACTAGTATTCCTGCTCAGTGCAAACTTCTGAGAAACAGAAGATTGTTCCACAATACTTTCTAAGAAAATCCTTGGCCTGGGCATTTGTAAAAGAAGTCATTCCAAGTGTCTCATTTAAAATTTAAAGATGAGGACATGACATTGCAGCTACTTGGACTTCCCTGAAGATTTCAGTTTTATGTGTCATTTGTTACACTGCCGAGTATGGCACAACACTGGCATTGATTTCAATAGCCAATACCTCTGATTCTCCAGCAAGTAAATGAACACGCTATGATAAACGTTTCCATTATATAGATTCACATTTAATTTACAGCTACAGAATGGACAAAGCTGAAGATTTGGTCACAACCTGCATCTATACCTCATCCCACCTGTTTATTTTTTTTTCCATAGCACATCCAGAACAAGCTTTCTCCTAACTCCTGTCCAGATGACAGAAATCATACCTGCGATGGGATTATCCAGCCAGTGGGATGGTGAACCCATAGTGTCAGAGCTGAATTGTACCACTGATACTACAAGATTAGAGTCACCAGCATCCAAGCAAAATGAACCCTAAATACAGTTACTGCTGAGCTATAAATGAGCAAACTAAGGATGGGTTTCCAGCAGTAGTGGTCTAAGGAAAAGCTTCGTGAAAAAACTTTAATCCTGTTGATTGCCTGAATTCCTGAACTCAGACCAAAATCTCCAATTTCGGATTAAAGGAACAACACCCTTAGCTTTCACCGAAGAACAGATTTTTACTCTCGATATTGACTGAGCTGCCTACCAGAAAGAAGACCCTGACATATGGCTGAAGCTGCCAAGCATCCTGAAGAGAGTCCCAAGTGCTCCTTACATGTACATGGAAAGCACGGATGGGATCCCTAAGTGGAATTCAAGGGAAAAGACATCGTTTGTCCATCTGGAACAGGCAACCAAAGCCGTGCTTTCTGGACATTCAAATAACTTTCTACAACTTAGACCAAATCTCCTTCATTGTATACCCTATTCCTCTACTGCCCTTTGTACTCAGTCTTTTTTCGACCACTCCTCTTTTCCTTTGTCCTTAACACACATTTTCTTTATGCTTAGTTTATTTGCTCTTGACTAAACTAATTATTCCACCAAAAATATATAAAACATATACAAACAAGGAAAGCTGCCAAGGTAACTGGCCCTCATTACTGCTTTTTTCCTGGACAGTATTCTGAAAAACAGAGTAAGCAATGGCAACTTCAAAGTGTTTGAACACAAGACTTAGCTTCATCTTCTATCATTTTCCAACAGTTCAGATTCCCAACAGTTCTCTTCCAGCCCACAAAAATAAATGTGTTGTACACCGCTGACTTCTTTTTCTCTTTACTGTTTTTGTCAAAGTGCTTTCAAGCACCTGTGATATTTTCCAGCTACCGCTTGTTCCTCATGTGCTTAACTTCATAAAGAACACACAAGTCAAGTGCAGGAAAAACTCATCCTTAGCCCTTCCAGTAGGCAAGGCAGAGCTGTCCTGTGGGGTGCACTGGTTATCTGCTCACTGGATGATTTCTGAAAGACACTCCGCTGCCATTTCCTCCCATCCCCAACAGTGGCTGAGCTCCCAGCAGAGCTCCTGTGCAAATCAAACACCGCGCAGATAGGCATCAATTTTCTCCCTCTGCTACATTCTGGAAAAGAGATGTCACGCAGCAGCATTCAGCTGCTCCATTTTGGTGTTTAGTGTGCTTTGCATCATCATTTCAGTGGTATATGCAAGCAGCGACTGTTTTCCAAAGGCAGACACGGGGAGCCAGGTTACAATGCAGCGAAGAATACCCATTACTGTAAATTAAAATCCTTAAACAAATCACCAGCAGTGAAACAATCTCTGCTTCAATTACGTGGTTAGCTGGCACATCAAGTCTTTTCTTGCTTTGGCCAGAAATGCTGAAGCCATGATTGATCTAATCTGTAATCATGTTGTTTATTTCAAATTAGAGATAATATAAAAAGCACAACATCGTGCATGTATTCACAGCACCATTGCAGACATCCAAAAGGAAGTCTCTTTTATCTTCACTGCTTTGCATTTTAATCTAATTTCTTCCCTTTTGCAGTCTATGGTAAATACAATATTTGCTTTTAGAGTTCTGACTCTCCAGGGGTTAGAAAGGAAAAGTACTTAACACAGAGATTATCTTTCTGGCATTGCACTGTACGAATGAAAATTGTTACATTAATGGGAGTATGCGGTCATATTCAAACACCATTAAGTACCTCTCCAGAAATCGGAGGGAAAAAGAATGATGAACAGCATAGTTCTGCTTGGGCTTGCAAGTACATTTGTGTTTCTCCCCCTTCCCCAAGCACAGGATTCCCCGGGAAGGATTTTCCAGCCTTTCTTCTTCTTGCTTTAACTCCTTCTAGCCTGTGCTATGAGCAAGAAGGAATATTAATACTAAGCAGGCTCGGAAGCACAGCCACATACAACAACTGATTCCCTGAATTGTAAGGTCAACAACTGGTACAAATCCTGCAGTAAAATTTTGCCAAATTCAAATTGTAAGTTGAATATGGAGTTACATCATTGGGACCCAATTTCACACCTACAAACCTAGGTTCTGGGCATGTCTGCATGCACAAATTGCTTTGAAAGAGACCAGGGCTTGCTACTTCATTCTGTTACACATTCCTCTTCCTTCCTGGGTTTAGGACTTACTTTAGGTGGTTTAAATCAGCACAGGTCAGATGTATATCTGCTAATGAGTATTGGTAATTAAGGTTTCAAACCACACAGCAGCAGTCCAACACTTTCATGTTGCTGATCTCTCTCTAAGTTTGTGTATGTGTTCAGAGCAATTTCTGAGTGTCCTGTTTGATTTAATTCCATTACGATCTTCAAGGCTAAATTTACTGGCAAGAGTTCAAAATATCACTAAACATAGATTTTTCATGTCAGATTTTTGTCTTTTATTCTTTGAAAACCTTTGCAACAGTTTTGTATAATAGATTTTCATTTATCACAAAAATAAAATAAAATAAAAAAAGAATGAATATACTGAGACCTTTGAGCTTTTGTATGTTGACACACATTAAAAAATGGGAAACATAACAGCTCTTAAATACTTATTTCATTGTTTACAAATACTACAGCAAGCAGCACACTGACCTGTGTTGAAGAGGTGGCTTAATTAGAAAGCTTCACAAAACTTCCTGGAAAAACTCTAATTGTATCTTGGTTAACTTTTGGGAAGCAGTTTGGGCAAAATCAGCTATTTTACTGTTCCCTCCTATAAATTTGAGATACCTGTTTTTCTCTTTCAAGTGCTTTAAAATAGCATGTGAGAAGATTGTGAGTGGTGCAGGTACAGAAGCTGTGCAGGAATGCAGCAAGAAATGCAGTCCTTTCCCTGAGATTTCAATTTAAGTAGTCCATAGGAATCAGACAGTCCTCTCTGAGTAGGTCTGTTCAAATATAATTTCATTTCATTTGTATGTGTCTACTTCCCCCCACACAGTGTAGAAAATAAAGAAAAGAAAGCCTCAGCATGATCCTGAAATTAATTTTCATGATACGAGCAATTGAGTCCATCTACTAAGGTACTTATAATTACATTACACTGTTACTTGGGAGAAAAACGGCCAGCTATATTCTAAGAAAATATTAACCCCATCAGCCCAATCACAAATCACTACATTTAATGTATTCTTCCTTTTATTAACACTCACAAGGTGCCCATTAGAGGCACCTTCACTGCTATCCTAAATCACTTCTAATTAGGAGACTAGCAAAAACATGACGGAAATGTTATTTCACATCTTCGAGCAAAAGGCTCTTTGCTGTCCAAAAGACATATCAGCACTGGATGATTTAGTCCATGATTTTGTTTACTGCCTTCAGCTTTCATTAGTGTTAAAAGTGCTAAGATTGTTTCACTGACTGCTGAGATTTCCTAGGAGAGAACAACAACAACAAAAAAAAACACACAACAAAACACGCTGATACTGAACTCTGTTCTACCTGCAACTGGCCAGAAAGGCAAAAAGGTCTGTGGGTGGCAGGCAGGGTGCAATCACCCATGCCTTTGCTTTTCGGTTTGCATTATCACAGCCCTTGCTATCTAGGAGAGGGAAGGTGAAAGGCACAGAAGCTGTGGCTGGTCCCCAGGCAGAGCCTGCAAGGACGGACATGTCTTGCTCCTGCCCTGCCATTGCACCCATCTCCTGAGCCAGGATTGGCTCTGACTCAAGGCTTTCCATTCATCCCAGATGCCTTCCATCCCGCAGCAAAATAAGCAGCAAATTTAAACACATCAAGTGCCTGAACTGGTTATTTGGCTTCTGGTAAGGTACCTCACTGAGGCTTTGGTGTTCTAAAAAATGACTGGAATCAACGCTTGATAAATTTTTAGTAAAACTTACATCGCTCCCTGATTTTAGCTCTAAGCTTTTGACTGAGCTTTCAAAAAATACTAGGAGCATTTCACATGAGTCAAACCTTCTAGCCGAAGAAAACAATGATTATTTCCTAAAACACTCGTCACTGCAAGGCTTTTACGAGTTTAATCCCATTCAGACACATATTAATACCCTCTCAAACTGAAATGAAAAAGTGAAATACGACAGAAGTATTTTACTAAGAAGGAGGACTTAAAACAATTATGCTGGTGTTTCACTCTTAGAGTTCCGTGTGCAAGGGCATGACAAGCCCCGGAGCAACCTGATCTAATTGGACCTGCTTCAGGTGAGGGGTTGGAGCAGATGACCCCAGAGGTCCAAACTTACCATAGTGCTCCTCTATTGCTCTGGACATCAGCACCAAGAAGAAAATTTGCTGGACCTGGAGAAAATGCTATAGCAAATATATTACATCTCCTTGGAGAAGTTTGAAATATCAAGTTAAGAGTCATCACCCATACTTTTTCAATAGGACTTGATTCCAATCTTTCTTTGTAACATCACTTATTCCCTTAGAGGTGGTGTTATTCATAAGGCCTGGCTCCTCAATCCACAAAAGGTAGGAATAAGAAAGTTCTCTCCATTCCATTGCTAAGGTTTCAGACCCAAACTATCTATCCATATCCACAGATGTAACATACAACTTCTGTTCAGAAGCTCTGCACTTGTATTTTTAATTTGATACAGATCACTTAAAGACTATGTGGATTTATTATACAGCAACTGTACTGTGGTATTATGTTTTACTAGTGAAAATGCAAACATTATTCTGTTAAAAATATCTCTGTGCCATTCCACAATATTGTTATTAACATACACACACAACAATAAAAACTTATGGGCATTCACAAGCAGTTGTTATATCATTTATGAGACAATGATGAAGCTGTACACTATAATCGTAATTTGTCAAAATGGAAAAAAGAGTACAAATTAAGCCAAAATAAATTATTTAAACTATAATGAGCTACCAAAAGAGAAGTAGTTTTCCACCAAAATTATGCAACTGAGTAGATGCACATGGAAATCCTGAAATCAAAAAGCCAAACACCAGTCAAGACCATCAATCTCCTAAACATAGGCATCTCTTCAGACCACGTTGGAATGAATGATTTTAAAAGTTGCATTTGAGCTAACATATTAGACACCCAAGTATACGTCAGAATATTGTAGTGCTAGCCCTCTCTGCCCTGAAATGAGTGGGTCAGATAAAAAGAAAATCCAGATCCCCAAAGCCTCTCATCATGATTGCAAACTAAAAACTTGACTTTCTCAACCTCCCTTTAGCTTTTGGTTACTTGTCAATACTTCACAAGAAATGATGAATGATTTCTAGAGTGAAAAGATTCCTCAAAGCCAGCAAGTAATGACCTATGCAATTTATTAACTCTCTTTCACCTCTTTTTCTCTAGGGTTGGCCTTGAGCAGGAAAAACAACAAGCTGCCAGAGAATCTACACTTCTGCAGCCTGTGGAGTACAAGCAATTTGTGGGCCAGCCCATGCTTCAGTCCAGAAACTGCACCATAAGGGAATACATTCCCTGGCCTGATCTTTTATTTGAGCAGCTTGAGAGCCAGGAAAACCATTGTACTGGCTGCATTCCTTCTGCACACAAGCAAAATGGACACCTCTTATGGATATACAAACAAACAACAAAAAAAAATCACAAAAAAGTGTTTTCCAAATATTAGTTCATAATCTGGTTCCACTTAGAATATAAAGCACACTCCAAGAGGGGAAGGATATATCTTAGTTTTCAAAAATGAACAGTGCTGGTAACATACTTGCATTTAATCTGTTGCATAAATTTTAGAAAACTTGTTAGGACGATATCCAAATAAATATTTATTACTGTAGTAATCCTCCCTTTGTTGTTGGTTAGCACGCAAACCCAAACAATAACTTACAAAGACCTAAATTGTAAACGAGCATCTTAGCAGTTCACTATGCAGTGAAACAAGTCAAGCAAAAAGCAATACAAATATCTCCCATCTGAACAAAAGGCTGGTGCAATTCACTTTAAAGATGCATCTCTCTTGGCTTCTGGAACACTGCTTTGCTCTTCTCTTCTTGGTCCCTAGCTGCCTCTTTGCCAAATGTAACACATATTTATAAGAGTTTAAAATAAGAAACAAAACACTACCAACAACCAACCAAACAAGCCACACTGTGTAAGGGGGAGGACAAATAGTGGAGTTGGATGTAGCAGCTTGCTTTTACTGTCTCTTCGCTCTCGGGAAAATGCAATAGCGGCTTCTGAATATTAATTGAATAAGGAGCCATGCAAATTCCAGCTGTTGCCCATGCGACTGGGTTTGGAAGAAGTGTTTTTTCTCTGCCCTTCGTTTCATTTCCGGACTTCCAGGGACTCTGCACATATGTAGCCCTGTAAGTGCACAATTTAATTCTGTAATCCATCTGTGAAACTCCAACTTTTCTGACTCCAGTGGCACATCAACATTATGGAAACTATAACTAGGATGAGAAACATTTAACGAGGCTCTCCTCCACATGTTGTGGTTGCGTAGGGCAATAAAGGGACCAGGCTGCCAAGAGAAGAACATATGATTCAAACCCCATTTTTCTGGGACACGTTTATCCAAGTTTAGAGGCTGTGAGGCAAGTTTACTGGACGACTGCTTCCACTGATTTTCATGGGTTTTGCTACCGGGTTGTGTACTTAAACACATGCTACACACTTCAGCAAAGGTCATCACTGTAGATGGCAGCCCTGTGCTACCCATTCCCTGGAGCACTGACGTCCAACAAAAGGGTTCATCTGGAAGGATGGGGAAGGTCATCACAGCTGGGGACCACTTACACCCAAACTCTTACACTAGTAGTAAATGACAACCTGCAACTCATCTTCAGAGGTCAAACATGAGCAAGCATGAATTTGGAAGAGGTGCCACCACCTGTTCTATGAAAAAAAAAAAAAAAAAAAAGGTCTTTTCAGTTGTTCCATGCTGAGTCCTCACATCACTGACCAGTTTTGACCTTACAGGACACATGGAAGTATCAATAAGTGCAATCAGGGAGGTCTTTAAAAAGATTTTTTAAATGACTAGGGTCTTTATCCTGTCACATTTTCTGGGCACTAGTACAATTTAATTTGATTTTAAACTGTACTGTTTGATGAAATGTCCTGTTCTTTAGTTCAGTGAAGTCAAGACACAATAAATGGATTTTTAATGGACGAAAGTTCAATTTCTCTGGCAGCAGAGGCACATGAGGAAAAGAGACACAATGTACAAATGATGCACTCCGTGCTGACTTTCGACCTCAACCATTTCATGACAGGTATAAAAATGAAGTACTGGGGTTGGGGGGAGGAGAGAAGGAAAGGGAGAGAGCCTTGAATGGCAGCAATGCTAATAGCCAAGCAACATACAAGTCATGTAGAAACAAAGGTTGGTTTCAGGGCTATTACAACAGCGCAGCCAAAAGCGAGCTAAAAACCTTTTTCTTTTCTTATCCTTCGTTTTTAGCTACTATTCTTTTTTAGCTACTATTCTTTTTTAGCTACTATTCTTTATTAGCTACTATTTCTTTATTAGCTACTATTTCTGTTCAATGTTGGACTTTCTACTGTAGTCTGTGTAGCTCAGTAAAATCAAGTCAGGTGTTGTAGGGGGATAAATATAGTAAAATTATTAGTCTCTGTATCATGTGAAGGAATCCTTAGAATACATGCAAATGATGTTTTTCTGCAGTGTATTTGTTCAGCAGGAAATGAGTTCACCATTAAAGGCTCAGTTCAAGGCAGTGTTTCCTCAGTCCTGCTTGAGAAATGAATCAGGAAATAAAAATAACTCTGATGGTGCCCATATTTATCAGGACTTGATTGAGCCAAATTAATTAAATAATGATTCTTTAATTGCAAATATGATGCGCTGTATCTAAAGCTCTGAAAGACCATTACAAATTATTTGGAAGCTCCAAAAATCCTTCAGAATCAATTAAATGATATTAAAATTGAATACAAATTAAAGACCAAAGCACCCATTCACGTATATTTACTTCCGTTTGCTCACTGATATCCAACTTAAAATCTTGAGTTGTCTGTCCAATACAGATTATGCCTTTTAACATATAATATCAATAGATTGCTACTGCTTACTTCTGCTCAGTGGCTCTGGGCTAGAAAATGGTATTTTCAGTGCTTTCCCAGAGAGGAGGAAAGCATCAGCATTTAAATATATCCCCAACAATATTTATATTTGAAGTACTCTTGCTGGATCTGCCAACAGAGGCTTTCACATAGACTTATCGTGGGGCAATATTTATCTCCCAGCTTCACCTAGCAGGAGACACAGGGCTGCTTCTGTCTTTGAACTGCACTCGTCAGGTTAATTAATTGATTTCTTCTCACCCATTGCTCTGGTCTGTTGCTATTCCTAACACTCCTTTTGATTTCATCTCCTATGGGTGGTGCTTCTGGAAGGTTTTTGGGTTCACCGGTCAGCTCGGCAGCTCTGAATGCAACCAGCGACATTTCTGTCCTTCAAACAAGGCTAATTTGTTCTCAACAAACAAGACAAAGGGTGTATGCAGCCTCTGGGAAGACAACCCCAGGGGTCTGGTTTTGGCCTGTTGTTGGTTAGGCCACAAGGGATGTTGACATGTCCAGTGGGTGCTGATGGATTTTGAGGCTCCTTTTCATCAGAATTTCTTGATGGGAGAACAAATTTGCTGCCATATGAGAGTGCTGCAGATATCAGATCTGGCATGAACTGTGACTTTCTACAATAAACATTTATAGTACAAAGATAATTTGGGGTGTCTTATCATTGCCTTAGTATCCCTGACTATCCAAGATCCTGCAGCTTCAAATGTCCCTACAGTAGCACCCCAATGTTCCCATAATTTGTGTTTGTTTAGGGGCCTGTTTTCACTAGTTGATCAAAAAGTTTTGGGGTTTTCAAGCAGAAGACTCATATTTAGCCTTATACCTTCACTTCTCTACTAACAGGTACTTCAAATACTTACTGTACCCAACTGTGTTATAGCCACAAATATAATGTTCCCTTTTCAGATGCACTCATTTGCATCTGGTGTTAAATGGCTTATAATGGAGCCATGTCATTCAAATGTTAACTGAAAATTATCATTCTTAATTATCTCTTACCTTTATAAATTTTTCAGGTCACCTCTCTTCTACTATGAAATGTAATCTGGATGCCTTGATTTTATTTATAACCAACAAGGTGCAGAAGATATGCACAAGCTCAGCCAATATTTTTATGAGGCTTGTTGCCTTCCCCTGGAGAAATTACTGAAGCTCTTTTAATGTTTACAACTGACTTCTTCACAGAAACAGTAATGTCTTTTCCCCTGAAGTCACAGCCAACAGCAACCTTTAAATTGCTGAGGGAAAGACATTTTGAGGCTGGAGAAACATTCTGCAGAAGGCACAAATCGCTGTCGTCTTCAGAATAACTTAGTGTATCCCAGACACAGAATGTTCAGTCCTGCATTACTACGAAAATATTATTTTAGGGGCTTCCTCTGAACCTCTAGTCTAAAAATAAGTATTGATCCTGTAATGTGCACTGAAAAGTTCACAAAATAGGGATGATATGAGAGTTTGGAGCAATGGTAACACTAAGAGACGCTCTTGCAGTGTTTCAGTAGCTCTGCTTCCAGGCAGAAAGAGAGGGCTACACAAAACAAAATAAAAAAGAATCATTAGCTTAAATTACACAGCAGGTCCTAAGGCACTTATAGCCAGTGTCATGCATGACCAGTGGTATTTCATACAAGTAACAAGTCTGAATGGATCCAATGAAACCCCACTTTTCAGCAAATGTTAAAATAATCGTGTGACCAGAGACCACTCAAGTGAACTGTTAAATTAATGAGAGAGGAAAGCTCTTGTTTTTGCTTCACTACAGCAGTACTAAGAGCTTTGTTCTTGGGCAGCCTTATTATCAGGGGCTACCAGCAGATAGAGGAAAGTCAAGAATATCAGAGGAGGCCACAGATTCTCGGAGGACCACCAGTCTTTGCTGTCATCCTTGATGAAAGGATCAGCTGGAAGAAACACAGAGTAGCTCCCCCAAATCTGTACATATTTACACTTGATTTAGAAAAAGATTGCAGTGGAGTCTTGCTTCATTACTACTTGTTGTGTTATTTCAGTTGAAAGATGATGGGTTTCTATAGCACTTAATTTAGAAAGGAAAAAAGTGTAACACTGTACTGAATATTTCATCACCTTTAAAAATAACTATGTGAAAGAAAACCTGCTCATCATCACTTTAGGCTTCAATGAGAAACAATTCCTGAAGAGCTTTAAACATCGTTTGTAATGCTATTATATTTTGCTTTATTTCTTATACTTTTCAGCTCTGAGAGAAGTGTGGGAATTGCATATCCAGGAAAAAGTAAAAGGAACAATGTACATAAGTTCCACAATTTAGTACTTCCCCTTTCTTTTAAGTGAGGAAGTGTTTCTCTAAACATTAGCACAAACATCAAATTCTACAGAAATTCTGCCAATGAGTACATTCCCCACTTCAAAAATGAAATATTGATGAAGATAAAGTGCATTTTTCTCCTAGTTGTAGGCTGCAAGTGCTCAGATCTTTAACATCTGCATTTCCCAAAAGAAGCAATTTTCTCTGGAATGTCAGATTTTGGTTACATGTTGTGCCATCTGAAACATTCAAAAGCACAGCACTGGATATATTCCACCACGGGGTTCTCCACGCAGGCACATGTAGTTCAGACTTACATTCTCCCAGTTCTAAATGAATAACTTAAGCAAACAGCACTGATGTGGCTAACTGCTGGAAACAACCCGAGATCCCAACCCAAGTAGTCTTCCAAGTAAACAGGGAATAAGCTAAACTCGCATCCTTGTCATGGACCGGACAGTGATAAGAATTAATCTTAGGATTTCTGTCCACATTCATTCTAAATCTTGCTAGATATAGCTGTCTATTGAAATACCCATCCAAGAAAGGAAATTAAACAGAGAGATCTGCTTCTAAGCTGAAGCTCAGTGCCTATCCTAAATCAAATCTATATCTAAACTTTGCCCAGTTGTCTTACTCCTGTCTTACACTTAATCCCCAAAGGTAGCTGAGTTAGTCTCCCCCCTGCTCAGGTATTACATCTCAGAACAAAAGTTGACAGCCTTCCATGCATGAAAAATATTAAATGTTTTAGCTCAGGAGATGATGTATAGAGCTTCTTAGAGGTAGTGAAAACTGGCTTTGGAGCTGCTGCCAAATGATGGAAAAGCACGTACAATTGGGAACCTTGATAAAGTGATACAGACCAAACCCATCAAATCTGGGATGCCATGAATGCCAGATTTCTCCTCTTTCTTCTGCAATGCAGGGTAGGATTGAGTAGTTCAGATTCAACACCTAACACACGATCAGCCTGCATGCAAAACCACAAGCTTTAAAAAGCCAAGTGTCTACAGGTAAGTGCCTTCTGGAATTACAATAGTGAAGACTGTGATTGATCACATATTCTCCCAGCACAACTTCTGCCAACAACTTACCAAGATTAGAAAGTTGGAAAGAAATGTATGGAGGAATTGCTTTCTGGAGTCATCTTGAATTAATAAATAATAGGCACCTTTCTGAGATAGCTGTTTTAGGGCAGCATACAGCTGGATGAAAACTAGCTCCATGGTTCAATTTATTTACCACTAGTTTCCTTCTCTTTCTCTCTTTCTCTTTTTAAACTCTAACACACAATTTCAGACTACTGTGAAAGCCTCCTTAATTTTCCTCTGTATTGTGTAAAGCAGATGTCCTGCCTTCACAAACTGATTAGTAAGTGGTTTATATTATTGCAGTGGTTGTCAACATTATTGCAGAAATGTTGAGCAAGGCTGCTGTAAGCTGCTTTTGAAAATGTCTAGAATGACAGACCGTCTGTTTCAGAAGTGATACAGGTGTGCAAAATACACTTTCTGGAGAAAACAGACTAAATAATATTCCATGATACAGCACATTGTGCTTCAGGTAGAAGGATATCCTCAGAATCATGGCAGATAGAGTATAAAAAATAATGCACACACTGGACTGAGACTCAGAAGACCTGAGTCTTATTCCAGGCCTTGGCACAATACCAGAAATTTGGTCTTTGACAAGTCCTTTTGTTGGAGTTGTTTGTCTGACGTGGTATCTCAGTAGAACCTAAAGCATCTGAGGCAATCTTCTGCAGGACACATTCTTTACCCATAGGCTACAAAAGGACCATGGTGGATGAACGCCTGAGAGAGAGCTGCAATTAAGTGAGGTGGATCTTGTCGTGAGACACACAGGCAGCATAAAATTTAAGTTAATTGTTTTTGTTCAAGAAGGTGAAACGAAGTCTGCCTCTCTTATATGTTTCTTCACCTAGCAACTGACCTTCATTGAGCTCTCTGAATACTACTGCAACAGAAATTAATGCTAATTATAGCTTTAAAAGATTAGATATGTTAAATCTGCTCCTAGATGTCCTGACAGTCATCAAAAGCAGAAAAAGAGGTGGACGTTTCATTGATTCTGAAGTCATACTTCACCCCTGGCTCATCCTGTGCCTTACAGGATCCAAGCAGTACCTCCTTGTCTATATTCAACAACTCTCCAACAAAATCCAAGTGCAATGGAGGTGACTGCAAATGCTTATTTGCTGCAAGAACTCTGAACTACTACTGCAATCCTTGCAAAAACATAGTCATGCAGTTCCTGCATCTACAGAAAGTAACGAAATATTCTAGCTTGCCGCATTCTGCTCACAAGTTGTGTAAAACTGAACAACTGATAAGTAAGGGCTTTTTTCTTTTCTTTTTCTTTTTTTTTTTTTTTGCCTACTTTAAACTTCAGATGAATGGTTCTTAAAGCAGGAGGAACTGACCTTTTCCCTTTTGTCAGCATGAAAATTTCATGACTGCAATGTTAAAGAGTGAGCCAGTGTCAGCACAGCTTCACAGAGTAATTTTGGTTGGAAGGGACATCTTGAGGTCACCTGGTCAAGCCACCCTCAGAACAGGGCCAACTAGATCAGGGCATTCAGGGCTGTGCTGATTTTTCAGTATCTCCAAGGATGGAGACTTCACAGTCCCTCTGGGTGCCTAATACAGTGTTTGACCATCATCACGATGAAAATCTTTTTCTTTATATCTGATCGATATTTGCATTTCCCTCCTTACAACTTATGTCCATTGCCTCCTATGTCCTCTGTGCATCTCGGAACAAGTCTTGTCTTGATGTCTTTGTAACTTCTCAATAAGTAGCTGAGAACAGCTTTAAGATTTCCCCTTTACCTTCTCTTCCAGGACACCAAACCCAGCTCTTTGAACCTCTCCTTGTACACCACGTGCATCAGTCTCCAATCATATTGGTGGCCCCCCACTGAACACCCTCTAGTATGCCAGTGTCTTTTACTGGGGAATCCAAAACTGAACAGTGTCTACATGTGGACTCACATGTACCAAACAGAAGAATAATCATTTCACTTGGCCAGTTGCCTACCCTTTTGATAGCACACCAGTATGTGGTTGCCCTTCTTTGCTGCAGGGGAACATTGTTGACTCCTCAGCAACTTTTTGCCCAGCAAGATCCTCCCCTGGGCCTTCTTCTACAAAGCAAATGGTACTCAAGTCCCATGGATGCACATGCATCCACAAAAGGTTTGACCAACTGCAATCACTGCTAGCATTAATGCAAAGCAACAAGACCAGCAGCTAAACAGGTTCCATAGGTCGTTAAAAAACAAACAACAACAAAATTTACAACATTTTTTGCACCAAATACCCAACCCTCACACAGAACAGACACAATCCAATTATCTTGCCTTCAACTCTAATTTGACTCAGAAATACATAAACTCTATTTTTTTTTCTTTCACTTGAGGACAATAGCATCAGAGCAAATTATTCTTTTTTTTTTTAAGACAAAGCAAAAGACACTCTTCATCTCTTACACAAAAGTGAATCAAAGGCCCAGATTCTGACACGCTCTCCATCTTTGCAGATTTTCAAAGGACAAACACAGATCCAAGCTCAGCTTTTGCAATGACTCACACATATCCAGCAAACCATTAGCAGAGTTTTTATCTTAAAGTCTTTCAAAACTATTTAGAAAAAGAGACAAAGTTTTATTTTTCTTTTCTTCCTAAAATAGTTCAACAGAATTTTTATCTTGGGAGTCCAAGAAAGCTTTACAATGTAGAATCCTGATTTTTCTGCTACTACAGACAAATTGCTTCCCCATTTTAAAGAGAAATTTTCCAGGTACAGACAAAAACAAGGGTAGCCCTAGCTGCTATTCTGATCAGAAGAAAAATGGTCAAAATGCGTCAAAGCAAGCCAAATGAATGGAATCCTGCCAGCAAGCACCAGAAGACTTCAAGAGCACGGTTGTTTACATCAGATTACAAATTGTCTTTAGGAAGTCAAGCTATCAGTGAGAGCACAAAAACTATCCATATACTAATGAATCCAATAAGCATAAATACTTTGAAATATTCCTTGCTTATTCGATTTTTTTTTTTTGTACTTTGATTCAAGTCACAAAATCAAATCCATGAACCATCGCTGCTTTTCACTTCTGTTGTTAGCAGCTACCTGAGCTAAGTATAAGGACTGAAAACAACAGAAAGCCACTCCTAATACTTTTCCTAATGTAATTTGATTCAAGAGCAGCCTGTCCACAGCTACACATATGCATGTGTGTACTCATAGTATAAAACATACAAAATATACACAAACAGACATTTCCACAAAGAGCATATGCATTCTTGGCAGCAAAAATTCTTACCCTTTTCACTTAGGACCAGCAGAAAGCAGCCTTTTTCTAGACTTCCTTCCACCTTTAAACATCATACCTTTAATAAAAAAAAAACCTGAAATTTGAAGACTACTATAAAAAATTTTCAACATTTTCATTACCCTTTTGTTCCAAAAAGCACAAGCACTGAGACTAGACATTTCAGGGCAGCCATTAAAGCAGAATGCCTTTTGAGGCAGAATTCTATGAATGCACTCTGGCTTATAAAAAATGTATTAGATGATAGCTCTGAAAAAGGCTCTGAGGCGTAACATGGTCTATCATGTTGTGCATGCATGAGTTAGCTTTTACAAGATCAGAACCAGAAGCGAAGATGAATGCTATTCATTGTAAGCCCAAAGCTTTGGAAGTTCAGTATCGCAGTGCTTGGGGGTCAGTACTAAAGCTATTCAAAAAAAGTACATTCTTTAGAGAATTGTCCATTTTTTTTAAAGTGTTCGGCACAAATGCCCACCCTTGGTTCTGGATGGCATGAAGCTGGGGCTGCCACAGAAGAGGTGCGCATGCCTGGCTACCACCTGGCTCTGCAGCCCCGCTCACCTTGGGTTGAATTTGTTACAAGGTCAGCGGCGATCTTGTTAGTGGGTTTTAAAAAGTCAAATATCACTTAATGAAAAAAAAGCAATGACTTGACAATGGGTGTAAAGAGGAACAATTCTGGCAAGGACTCATCCACTTACTGTCAAAGAAAATTACATACAATTTACTATTTTGACATTCTGGAGTGTGTTCGATGCATTATTAGGATTTGGAGGTCTTAAAGAGAAGCAATTCAAATGAACATTAAACTAAATGGATTTTCTTTGATGAAATAATGATAAATAATAACACAGATGACTTTGGTTGTTTGCAAAATAGCCTATTCATAGGCAGTTGCCCATATTATTTTGAAAATATCCCAAAGCTCAGGACAAACCTTTTTCAAATGTTAGCTCTACCCAGCTAACAAACAGTTGTTGTTATTATTACTCAATCTATTACATATGTTATGTGAAAGCATGCCTGAGCAACATTGCACTGAATCCCGAGAAAATGTAAATTTCAAAAATTATCTCATCTTTTGCTGCTGACGTCAAGCAACACAGGGACCAACAGAACACAACAGGGCAATGTCCCGACAGATGCGCTCTCCTTGGACATCTCTTCTGTGTTTTGCCTTCTAAGCCAATTGCTCTTCTTTGCCACCAACCCGAAATGTCAGCTGTGACTTTCTGAGCAGCTCTGAGTAATGGGATCAGCTAATGTTCGGCACATGAAGAAATTCTGTATCCTTCTCCTCTCTAAAAATACCGTGGGCTGCCGCTGGAGCCACTCAGCAGTGACGAATAGCAGAGGGGACAAGCAAGTCTGTAAATTTACTTCGTATCTGACAGCACTTCAGCAGATATGGGTAATGGATCCTACTTACTCCAAACTACTGTATACTGCGAGGCACTTTCCCACCGTGTGAATATATACGCTCAGTATGGGCTTCTTAATGATTGTGATTTTTTTCTTCCCCATTAAGTCAAGCTGATTACACATTAAAAAGCTGTTAGTAAATTTTGAAACATGTTACTAATTCCAGCAAAAAAGGCATGTTTGGTCTTCAAATGCACCTCCAAGCCTCTATCAGCGAAGGTCTCAATTGACTTCTAGGGATTTGCCTCGAGTGTTGAAAGTGTGCGCATCTTATAAATGCACACAGCTAATTATCTTCAATGGCTTCAGCTGATTCGAGCACTTAATACACAGGTCTGTCTTTGCTGGGTATGCAGCATTACAGTTTTATTTCCTGAAGGTCACTTGATGACTTTTTTGCAATTCTTTTTGAATGTGTGCGTTTTTAATACAGTCCCATTTCTGAATCTAGGAAAAGAGCATTTGACGAGACAAAGGGTATTTACTGCATATCTGGGGATCTCCAGATTGGCAATTATATCATAATTGTTTTTAAATTCTAAAAAAGGGGGTGGAGTGGGGAGGTAAGAGATAATTAAGTCACATGAACAGGACCCAAATTGCATTTGCTCTCAGTTTTGTTGTGCACAATATCAGTTTAATTGAATCATCTGTAATTCTTCTCACTTCTTTTTCCAGCCTGCAGGAACGCATACAAGACATTATGAATGAGAGGCTGGCTGGCAAATTTCTTGAGAACAGAGATTCCAAGTATCCATAGGATCTGCCAGAAAACAGCAGATATTATATATGTACATGTGTGTGTGAGCACCCAAATGTGCCAGGGAGGGTGGAGAAGAGGGAAGGCCCTTGGCAAATTGATGTGTGTCAGCTAGCGAACCTTGATTTCACTATTAATATGTCACGGTTCACCGCACAGAAGCTTTCAGCAAGCATCAGCTGTGCTCTGCACACACGCGGGCACACACACACACAGGCTGACTTGAGTCAAACCAGTCTGTCATCTTCAATGAATCACCGAAACAATGGAATGGGCAGAGTCTGTCCTAACTCAATTAGCAAGGCATTTTTTTCGGTAATAATTGATTTGAGTAACATTTGTTTCTGTTTTTTTTTTTTTTTAAAGAAAAATCTTCACAATTTAACTGGCTTTGGCTAATGGGAAAGAACCTCGGCTGATGCAAAACCAAAACGTGTTTGCAGTTAACAGTGGAATTACAGAAGAAAGATAGGGAAATAAGAGCAGCCCCTTATCCATGCTCCTCTGAGTGCAAGCTGAAGGATTCCAGCATTTCTGGGGGCTTCCCCACTTGAAATGCTATCCCTAAAAAACCCATCACTTGTTTGCCCTACATTTTCTTCTCCATTCCTTCTTTTTCCTTTGGTGTGTACATCCCCCAAACGTGTGTGCACACCCATACTAAATGGTCTTCATTAGCACAGCACTGGGGTGACTCATAAGCTCGATTCATTTATCTTGATGTTCCCCTTAGCAAGCGTAATTCTCCTTTTACAGATGGAGTGACCTGACCAAGGTAATAAAGTAGGTCCGTGGCAGAGTAGGGGAATTAATCTGTGTCTGCCGAGACTCTTAATAGCCCCGTAACCACTGAACACTCTGACCCCATATCTTTCTATTACAGCTCATCTACAGTGCATATATTCAGCTTTGGACTGTGGCTTTCTCCATTCCCCAAAGAGTAAGCAGTAGCCCAATGAAGTCTTTAAAATGAAAAGTGCACTTTCTTTCTCTTAAGAACCGTAAGGACCTTCTACATCTAAAATATTTTTGTTAATATTTTTTTATTTTTTTTTAATTAATATATTTTCTATTTGGTGATAAAGCCGTGAGGCCAGATTTTGGTTTCCTTTATACCCAGATGAATTCATAACAACCCCACAGGTTTCAGAAAATTTGACCCAGATTCAGCAACGCACAAAGGAAGAAGAGGTAACAGCTACCAGCTCTGCCAGCCTCACTGCCACAGGTAGATTAACATTGCTTCTGGCAATCCTAGAAAACTGCGCAGAGCCAAAGTCCACACCGCAAATAGCTTCTGGGACAAAGGCTTATTGTAAGTGACACCTTTAATGATCTGGCTATTTATAGGCTTCAGACCCAGGACAAATGATAGATTCCTTGCCAGCTACTTATACTTAGCTTTGCTTAGCATATGAAGAGGGAGGAGGAGAAGGTCTCGGCATATTTTCACCTTTAGCCTCTGCTATCAGTTCCTGAGCGAGGACTACCCGCTGAGCAGGCTGATGGTGAACAGGATGACGTGCAAAGCCTAGAAGCCTGCCAGGCATGCTGACAGGAGCACCAATAAGCTGCATTTGCAAAATAGGGATCCAGGAATGGGGTTTCAGTGGTGATAAACACACCCAGCCCGAGCTAGATCCAGAGTGCTCAGCTCCCAGTTATCTGAAAGATGCAATCAGGTTATCAGAAGCATTCACCCGCAAACAATCTCAACAAGATCAATCGAGTCTGTAGTTCGAAGTTGCTTATTTAGATGCCTAAATGCAAACTATCAAATGACAGGCTCTTTTGAAGTTGAAGCCTTTGAGTCTCGCTCCTTAACCCACAGAGAAATGATTTGACATTTCTTTAGTTGTGACAAGGGAGCTCGAGATGCAAAGACCAAACTTATGAATGCTTCCGCACTCTAAGCACCTTGAGGGCTGATTTGCACAGATAATCCAATCTATCAAACCCCTATGTAAAACTGCTGCTGTTCTCTTAAGTTCATGTGCAGAAAATATTCCTCAGCTAACAAAATATTGGCGAATATCCAGTTGTTTCATTAGGTGTGCCACAGGCTAGCAAAACCTCCAAAGATGTTACTGAACATTCTTGAACAAACCCATGGCATGGACAAAATTGTTCTTTGCAAGAAAAAACTATTGGAGTGAGCGGTAGTTAGAGAACAGCTGCAAAACAGGGCATTAAGTCAGTTCCATTGCAGTCAAAATGAACAAAGGCTTTTTGCTACACTCTAATACACACACATAATCTGACTCCCTGCATTAGAGTCTTTTGAAATCACAACCCTTCCAATACGAGGCAACATTGCTCAGTAAGCAACAAAGATGAGTCCAATATTAAAAAGGTACACTCCTCTGTCTTTAAACAACAGCAAATAATTTATCATTTTACTTAGCTTAATGATTTTTACAGTGCCTAGGAGAATGGAAATGATGGGTTTTGAACTCAAGGATATATCTACAGATCCATGTAAAAAGGGAGACATGAAGTACTCTGTATATTTATATGTATGTACATTCATATATGCATATATATACAAACATGTATATTACACATGTATGCATATATATTCACATCAGGACCCATGTTCTCTAAAATGACAGTCATCAAAATCTATCAGAAAGATCTTAAGAAAAAAAAAGGATAAAAAGTCATTAGAGCTGGCTACAGCGCTAGATGGACCTACTTTAGAAACTCAAAATAACCCTTAAATCCTCCAAAAGTTAAATAGCATTATCCTTTCTGGAGCAACATGTAACAAAAACTGAAGTTTAAATGGAATTAGTACAATGATGGTGATGAGGCAAACAATTGTAGTAGGTAGGATACACAGAACGCCAAAATAAAGCCAAACAGGAAAAGAACTCAGCCTGTAACAAGCTATGTTAATATTTGCTTTTGGCTCTTTTTCAGCAGGCTGATGGAAATGCTGATACAGATCATTAATGCTCTTAAATTGTCATCATGTTAATGTCAGTAGTAGTGTATGAGCTTGTTTGATCATATCATCGTAAACCGCTACCGAAGCGTGCTGTACCTTTATTCTTTTTGGATGCCTGGTTTCATTCACCCATGACCACCTTTGTTCTTTTTGTAAATCATGACAAAGACAGATTGAGGGAGAATGAAACGAAGTCCAAAGACACACCTGCTGCATCGGAGCCTGGAAAAGTGTCAAAGAGAAACTAGGCAAAGGGCCCTTACTGCAGAAATGATGCCAACCAAAGCCGCAATAAATACCTCCTTGCTCCACTTTCTTGTCTCTGAAAACAGGGAAATGGGGTTCCCCAATATTTACAGGCTTTACAGGGTGCTGCAAAGACTCAAAATCTCACCCATGAAGAAAGAAAAAGTCACGTCCAAGGGTGATCACTGGCCACCAAGTCCCGGGAGGTTGTGGTGCAGCTGGAGCAGGACCCCTGATGTATTTGAGGAGCCAAAGAGGCCAATTCCCAGCAGTGGTTCATGCCTGCACCAGGCTACACCACTGCGCTCTGCTTCTGTGCTCCTGCAAACAGGGAGACAGAGCTCCCTGGGAGAGAAGGAGCATGTCTGGGAGAGATGCTCTTGGCCATAGTGACAAGAGCATGACAGACATTGCAAGGGAGAAGAAGACTAGCAGAGGACTGTTGGGAAGAGCAGGCTGCAGAAATGCTGGAAATGTTAATTTTCCAGCAACCCAGAAAGCTACAACCTGTTGACTGAAAAAAGCCAATCTGCAAGACTCATGGTGTAGAGTGGAGCTTGATTTATAGCCTCATTTGGTTTTGAGTCCATCTTGTTTGCTTATACCATTAAAAAAAAAAAACAAAAAAAAAAAAAAACACATATATATATATTTAAATATAAAATTCAAAGTTTTCGGAATGCTTGCTCTGAACAGATAACCAGCAGATCCTGATTGACGTGGGCTCACATCAGAGAGGCATTAACTCAGCACTGAACTCACTACGTGTCTATTGGCTGCCACCGACAGATGTATTTCACAGGTGTTTGGTTTTGCTCACCCATATCTAAGCAATTTCATGATTTAAAATCAAAGCTGATTGACTGAAACAAAAAGTTTGAAAAGGTCTCATTTCTAAAGCCTATTGCAGAAAAATACCTTGCCTTTTAGGAAGCAACTGGTAATATGCATAAATGATTTCCTCATTTCAGGAAGCGGTGAAATTTCAAAATGCTAAGAATTGCTTTTGATGGTCCAGAAGACACCCCTCCTAACCCCATACTCATTTATAACTGTAAAAGCCTTAATGAGTAAAGCACCACAGTTCCCCGTTTTAACCTTCTTATCAACATTCCTGAGTTGGGAATGCAAAAAGAACATCAGCTGGTTTCCTCCAAAGCCTAGGAAAGCTTCATCTCTGCAATATGTTGCATCACATTTCATAACCACGTTCATTCACCATCTTCAAGCTCAAAGGTTAGCTATCTTCATTAGTCCTGGGAACATCCATATTCACTTAAATGCCATCACACTCCACCCTGAGAAGCCCAGTAATACTGCACAGCTGTATCTTAACTGTGGTTCCTCACTCTACTTAGACAAAATGATCCTTTTTCTTTTTTCCTTTTTTTTTTTTTTCCTTTTTCCTTTTTTTTTTTTTTTTTTTTTTAATGATTGCTATGCTTTTAGTATTTTCAGCATCTCTAGGATTGAAGTATACAGTATAACTCCAGAGTTTCAAAGCAGGAGAAGCACTGCCATAACTTCAAAGATCCCATCAGAGAAACATCCAGCCCTAACTCAAAAACCAGGCAGTCTTTGCATGCTGCTCAGAAACCCTCATCACAAAATTCACCACCAGTGATGACACTATCTGGTATTCAGCACAAAATTGGATGGGATGTAGAAGACAAAATCTGAAGGAAAGACAAGTAGAAAAGACATCAAATTTCTATTTTTCACATTACAGGTTCTTTCTAACTGGCTGTGGAGAAGGAAGTGAAGCTGGCTGGCTGGCAGCTAGTGGGATAAGCACTGCTTCATGACCGGTATTGGAGGCAGCAGAGGTGGATTTAGTGATTTGCCAGTATTATCTACTTCTGCTGCAGAATTTTGCATGCAAATTGCTTGCTCTCATTGTTATGTTCCTAGATTATTGTTATGATAACCGATCATTCTCCTTAAAACCTGAAGCAGTTTCCCAGTTTGCTCCTGATAGCACTCCCATGACTCCAGCCTCGAAATCTATTACTTGTCCTTGTCATGTTTCTTCTACTGGCTAGGACTATCCTGGAGAGTTATTTGGCTACACGAGAGAAACTGAACGTGAATGAGATGTCATCTGACGTAAGCTGTCTTGGGTAAATGACAAACTTCTATTTTATCTAAGTATTTCTCCAGAAATAAGTGTTCATTGCATAGACAGAGCCACCTCATCCACCCCAATCTGCCTTGGAGCACGGCACACCATACTCTCACTGCAGTCAGGGAACCTCTTGTTCGGGTCCTACTCTTGTTCCTTGCCTCTGCCTGAAGTTTAAGCTTTGCTAAGCTAAACTAAAATATATATATATTGGGTCTGCTAGCTACGATAACTACAGGGAATCCTGTAGGTATGACCAACCTTGAGAATAGTAAACGAGAAAATACAACTCTGTGGATGATGCTGTAAGAAAGACAGAAAAAAAAATGGTGTAATTTGGATCGAGCTACTCTTCTCTAGACAGTTTGTTCCACCTTTTTTTTTGAAGCAACTAACAACTAACTCATAATGTGCAAATGCTCCTGACTGAAGTGGAACAAGAGCTTCACCCTTGGCCTGGTCAAAGTGGCTGAAGCAAAGCTGTGAGCCACCATGCTTGGCAAGTAAGCCCCCCGTTCTCTCAGCCTTTTGGACTCAAGGCCAAACTATTAATTTTACAAGAACAGCAGTAAAGATTATGTTCACATAATACTGGAACTAGCAGAAAAAAGATAAAGGAAAATAAAGTGTGCAAGGCTTTTGATGCATGTCTCTGAGCAAACATGTTTTGTGGTAACATCACTATTATTTCCAAAAAGCTGTGAATTTAACTCCTCCAGCTCCACTGAAATTGGCAGAAGAAATAATGGCATTCCTCTTAAAGATTTATTCCTTACCAAGTTTATTTGATACCTTGTGTACTCTCCAGAACAGCATTCCCACTGCTGATGGTCAGAGAATGAGTGTGCTATATAATTGTTGTTTACTGTACACCGCTGCTCTGTAGAGGAATGGGAAATCTTGGGATTTAAAGAGGCTGGGCAGATTATAGCGTGTTATCTGTTTTCTGACTGACTGGCAATAGGTTATAATGGATTGCAGCAATATCAAAGATGCAATCAAATAAATGAGGGCAGATGCTAAAATTAACCCCTTATACACCTTGAGATTTTCACCATCATTCATAAAAAAAAACGAACACAACATTATCTGAACATAAATATAGCCTCAGTATACTTTGTTGGCAGTGACAGGCGAGATCAATATTGGAGACCAAATGCCAACAGTAAAAGGGTATGTCAGTCAGTATTTCACTGACTAACTGCCCTTATCTGAAGCTCTCATGCTTCACTGGGTGAAAATACAGCCATTGATCTTAGTGTCACAACTCAAATTCTTCATATATCAACTAGTTTTTTTCCTCTTTTTCAGCTGAATTTCTGGGCCACTATTTATTTTTATGATCAATATTTCTATCACTCTCCCAGGAACTACATTTTTATTATATTAACCTTTAAGCACAATTTTTAACATATCTGTTTGGTGTAATGTCACGTTTTTTAACTCAACATCTCTTTTACAACAGTGTCAGAAGTACATCTGAACTTCAGGCTTCTTCAAGCATTTGCGGCCAAACTGCTGTGATTTCAGGATAAAGCTGCCCAAAGCAGCACTCCAGAGGAGTTCTTCTGGGCTGTGGAGCTGTACTTCCAGGGACTGTTTTCCTTTCCAGGAATTCACAGCTGAGCTGTACTTTTTTTCTAAGAAAACAAGTTTTCCTAGTAATTGATCGGACTGCTTTATCTTGAAAAATTTAAGTGTTAGAAACTAGCTGGGAAAAAAAAATCCATCCATGCAAATAGTCCTACATTTGTATGTAATAGAGATAGGTTGTTCTACTGAACAAAACTGAGTACTCAAAGGGGCTTTAATGTATATAATGCATGTGTATCAGGTTCCTGGCTTGTTTTATGGTCTTGGCTGATGCAGTTGAACTCTTTGAATTCCCCTTTTCCTACTTGCAAAGCAGTGCTATGAAGGACAAACTACTTTCATTAGGTCCTTTGGATCTACAAATATATTCCAGAGTGTGATTGACTGACCTACATTTAGTGTTTTGTGAGACTAACCATTAATAAAGGAACTGAAGTCAAATGTTTTGAGATCTTTAAATAAAAGGCAGCAAATGGACAATAAAAAACATACATAGACATTAGAAAGCGTTAATATCTTAGGGAATAAGCCTTAAAGTAAGAATTTGGGGGAAATTAATAAAAAACAAAAACAAAAACAAAAAAACAACAACAACAAGCTTTCTCCCTCTCTGTTAGAGTAACGTAAAAGTCTCTCACTAAGCTCATTTATTTGGCTTAGTGAAAAATCCCAGAAAACTATTAGTTGTGTTATTAATGTCCATCTTGGAAGCAATATAAACAAGGTAATTCCTTGATTGTTTGATAAGGTGGAAGAAAATTCTGTAGCTATGTGTTTTTTTTCTGATCCAGAGCAATTTTCAATCTTCCTTTAAGTACTATCAGAAACTAAAATCAGCAAGAGACACTAAGTAATGCAGTCAAAGACTCTTTCATTTTATTTTTTTAATTATTATTATTTAAAGTTTCAGTGTATTACATTAGGGCTATAATTTTAACACAAAAGTTGATGTCTCCCGAAGGAAATTGTTTTACCCCAAAGTGTTTCATCAGTTATTGTGTTGCTCCGTCATTATCCAAATTGTCAAAGCAATTTCATTATAAATCCCACATAAAGTAGCACTAAGGGGTAATGGCAAAGTGGCTTTGGTCCCTGTAGGACCATCTCAAGAAAAATAATTTCAGGCAAAGAGGAAATGATGCTTAATTTCAGGCAAAGAGGAAACGATGCTTTGTTCTTGTTCTGCAGGAGGGAGGTTCATCTTTTTGGCTATGGCTCCAAGACAGAAAAAAAAAAACACACAAATGGGGACTGTTTAAGGCTGGGAAAACAGCACGCTATACACAAGTTAGTTCACTTAGGCATCCCACAACAAGAGCTTAATGATAACAGGACTGACTGGAGCTAGATATGGTAATGAGGCTTAATTTCTCAGCTACAGAGAGCTCTTCAAGGGAAGAATGCAGTGGGAGGATGGGAGGGTAAAGAAGCGCGTGCCCACGCGCCTGCAGGCACAGACGAGAAGAGAGGGGTGTGCTTGTACATAAATAACCTCTCAACTACAGCCAGACTTTTTCTCTAGCTGTCAAAAATAGTGTATATAGCATACAGACTTCAGATAATTATCTGTTGAGTCCACTTTTTCCAAGGGAAGATAAAAGGTGCAGTTTACAGGACAGTCTTCGTTGCAAGAAGTCATGAAAATACTTATTTTTAAATTAATTCTGCAAAATTAAAATACTAATTCCACATCATCCTTGTACATAGGTGAAGAAGAAAAAACATATGGACATTATTTATGTTTAGAAACTTTTCTGGGGGAGATAAGGGGCAGAAAAGAGAACAATGTAGAAAGGAAAAGGAAAGAAGAACTCTACAGATCAAGAAATACTCATAACTGTACTATGCACCAGAAAATTAAATCCTTAGAGAGCAAGCAGTTCAGAAGAATCTTAAAACATTTAGAATATACAAAGGCAATACACAATCATATTTTAGTTGACGAACAGAGAGTCAGTAAAGTGGTTGGTGGCTGGAGAATCCTGATCCTATTTCTGGCTCTAAGGAATGGAAAATTACTTCATTTCCCTGTGCCACAACAAAACAACATGAAAAATGACTACAGAACCACATAAGGGAATTTTTGAGGGTTAGTTAATATTTAATGAAAGGGTTGACATTCTTGTATGAACAACATCACAATAGCAACTCGTATTATTAAAACTAATTAAAGAATGATTTTGTATAGCTAAACTATGTACTTCACGCAACTGTAGTTGCTATAGTTTACTCAAAAGATATTCATTGTTAAGTTTACAAATTACTCTAGTGAGCTCTTTTAAAATGCAAGGTTTTATTAAAATGTACTAAATCAGTTTGTCAGATTTCAGGCCATTATTACCAGTTATACACTGCTCCTAAAAATTCATTTTCTGGCAATGTTCCATGCTGCAGAAAGCCTCAAGACAAGATGAAATTTAAAGTGACTGGATCAATGAACACTAGATTCCTAAATGTGTTCTGCATTTCTGAAATCTCCGTGCTGTACCATATCAGTCTGTCTGTTTCCTGAATTCACATCCCACAATGCAGTCATAGCATTTAAACCTATGATTTTGAATAGCACCATATTAAAGATGTAACACACACCATCATCAGTGGTCACATTGGTATAGAGAGCCATCTCATTAGCCAATATTGCATAAATTGTAAAAATTCATTGGTGTAAATGGACCACCTATAAAAATTAGTCTGATTTTGTTCCCTTCCATATATATATATATATAGAGAGAGAGAGAGAGAGACCTAAAATGGAGAGAGAACAAAAAAGTCTTTTTTAAGAAGCTCTAAATTTTTCACTTCTATTGTGCTGTGCTTTTTTGGATGCCAGAAGAAGCATCAACATCCTGATCATACCATCCCTCAGCCCCTCGTAATTGCCAATGTCAGAGTCACCCCAATGGAAAGAGGCTTCCAAAAGCTCCCATGGCACTAAAGGGAGCGTAGTTGAGTCTTCAAGAAGCTGAGGATGAAGGGTTAATACAATATTTTCCATCTTCCACCCAAGGCTGGTGGACATTTCATTTTGGCATAGAGACTGATCAAATAATGAGACCAAGACCCTCCTTCACCCCAGTTGTGGTGTACAGTACAGGTTCCATGTGCACAGAGGCTAACCTTTACGCAGCCTGCTTTTTCTTTCAAGTTACTTTTCCTGTTTACAGAGAGAGAGAAGAAGCATGACACTAAACCTTAGATAGAAATCTTTTTCTGGACTGGGATGTCAGGACCACATTCAACATTTTACATATCAACCTCAATTCAGCCCTTGGTTTTTAAGTCATTAGAACTTTCCCTCATCATGCTAAAGACCTGGGTATTTGGTATGGCCAACTCTGACATAAAGAGGAACAAATAAAAATTTTAAAAGCTGCACATTATAGCCATTATAGATGCCTTGTTGGTGATAGAAGGTTACTGTGATTTCCTATGTGGCTACTGATTACAGTATCTCTCCAAAAGATTTTCTGTCCATTGCTTTGGAGCAACTGCAAGCAGCAGCTGATTCCCATCATTTACAGAAGCCAGAGAGCAGCCCGATGAGCAGAGTTTAAATACAGGATCCATTGAGGGAGAGAGGAAAAAAAAATCTAACCAGCTGACATTGTTCATCAAGATACTTCAGCTGATCCTTAAAAGCACGATTTTAAATGAAAAAGTAATGCATGCAGGCAATTAGATACCGAGGAATGTGTGGCAGGTCACTAACCAAGAAGGAATTGCAGCGAACCAAGGAGACAAAGGAAAGACAGATTACAAAATATCAATAAAACTAACATGACTGTCATTATTGATGGGATTAACTCTCTCAGCCCAGCAGCAGCAGCAAAAGGGGAAGCTGATATTCTATTTACTGTCAACTTCCCATCTGTACTTGTCATATGAAATTGTCGTTTTGCCAATCTTTTTTTTTTTTTTTTGCTGGGCAAAAATATTTTGAAGAAGGGAGAAACAATACTTCAGAAGGAAAAATCAATTCTGATGGTGGGGAGGACAGGTCTCTGTCATAGGTTATAAGAAAAGGACATTTAAAAAAATCTAGATATTTATATCATATGACACAAAGCAGTTTTATATAGACATGACCGTTCTGAGTTACTTTGTTGCACAGTTAAGGTGACATCACGTGTTATCATTTTTGCTGAAGAGCAGAAAAGATACTTACATTTAGGCCTGTGAAATATGCTGTCATCGAAGTTAGAAGGAAATATATTCAATTTCTATGACCATTTTCATGAGTCTGCATGTCACGCACTCTAAGCAAAGGGTGAGCATATTGCAGTTGAGGGATTTCATTTCTCTGGTTTTTGGGTTCATTGAAAAGAAGCCCATAGTGCTGGGGACAACTTTTTGTCAAGTGGGTCATTGCATTTATTAAATTTCCTTTTTAAAATAAACAAGTATAAAACCTACTCTCATGCTTATTTGTAAATATCCTGTAATTTGGAGAAAATATTCTGTAAATCCATTTCTAAATGCAGAGCATGGAGAGGTATCACAAATCCCTTTAATTAGGTCTTACTTGCTTTTGAGTAACACATATGCAGGGTTTTCAATTGTGTTTTCTCTTATTGTTAGTACTTGTGAACACTTGTGGTTCATTGACTGAGCCTCATTACCCCCAGAGATTGTTTGTTCGTCTATTTGGCAGAATTTAATTACTGGAGCACAACCACTGATATAAGAACATACACATGAGAGCCTAATATTTTTCTCTTCTCCATCACCTACAGTAGTAGGTAGCTTTATTTCCCCTCTAGAAAATTTCTCTTAATCAACTTGTCACTGTGTAGAACACCACATTTCGTAAGCATAGGAGGGGACTTTTAGAGAGACAGATACTGTACTGGAACCGTCTCTGAAAATCTACCTTCCCAACTGAATAGCTGAAGACCTAAACAACTCATCACCTTCTTATTCAGCAGCAGAAAGCCAATGGCTGCATTACACTTGCTGATTACAAAGTCTGTTGTCCAGTTGCATTGCTAAAGTGAAAAAAACCTGCAAAATGTAAAGCAACAACAGAGGTGTCAAAGCAATTTCTTGGAGGCAAAAGCAATGTGCTAGACTGTCTTCTTGCCCTTCAATGGTAGTCTCTGCCCTTCATCCCCAAAGAAGAGTCCTTACAAAGTTCAGCTACAGAACGCTTTCTGTACAATTCTTGCATATCTATGGCTGCAAAGAAGACTCCTGACTGTACCTCTTCATGATGTACCCTTATCTATAATGTACCTTATATTCAAAGAACCAAAAAAGTGAAGACTTGCTGCTTCACTTTCATTTTGTCTAACCTGGGGAGAAAACCACTGGCACATATTACATCTAGTTGTCACACAGACTGAGTTACTACCTGTAAAATATATAACAGAGAAAATGAGAACAAAATATGTAAAGACTTGCATAATGTGTTTCAACCACTGGAATGTGTTTAAGACTCACATTAGACAAAGTGTAAATTTTAGAATATGCCTCAAGAAACTATTTTCAAGTAAGCCTTCCTTCATAAGCACACTATACAAAATATCAGTGTTAACCTTCCCCCCAAAAACATCCTCAGCTAAAAAAACCCACAGTAATCTTGAAAAAAATTAACCTCTAAAAAGTTAATGATATTTCACAAGACAAAACCATTCATTAGCTGAAATTCTGACTGTCTTCTAGGTAGGAAGATCCATTTTTACTGTTTATTAACCTATATTCAAGCTTACCATTGGAAAGTCAGCTACAGCATTGTCACATGCCAAGAGGGCAAAGCAAACCTTTTGGTATCACGAGACCCTATACTTTATTATATACTTTATCTAGCATTTGTTGTGGAAATATATCTTGAATGGAATCAAAATCAGCATCTTGTCCCTATTTTACAATCTCCATAAATGAGAATGGTCTCCCAGCATTGCTGTTTTAATGGCACTACTTAGCATCATTCAAGGGTGTAGAGTAGGACTCAAGAGGCAGAGAATCCTATTTGAATGCATAATAAAGAAGCATCTGAAGTTTTACCGGGTTTATTAAATTGTTTATGGCTATTTCAATAGTAGCTGTTAAATTAACTATCCTAAAAAAAGAGAGAAAAGAATAGGTAACAGTGGCTATTATCACACTTTTAATATGAGTCTAGTAATAAGCCTATGCTTTATTTTAAAAGCTCTGATTCTTGAAGTCACATTTATATGGACATCTTTGGCTTTCATTTTCATACAAAATGCCTGTTGAATAAAGCTTGAAGACATGAATTGTTCAGGTTCAGATATCAATAAGTAACTAAAAAGGATGCCACTATTAAAAAAAATTCTCAATTTCTAAGCGTCTGAAAATCTTGTGAAGGCTCATTCATGAATTTCAGAGTGGCTACACTGACATCACCACTTCAAAGCTTTCTTTTTCCCCATAAATCTAGACTACAAAAATTAATTTCCTGAATCTTCTGAGTCATTTCATTTAACAACTTAGGAAGACAAACAACACAGGCAGACCTTCCACTGCCCGCCACAGAGAGCAAAATTGTGCTGATAAACAAAACAATTATCAGGGCGTGCAGGAGGGATGGATTCAAAGAGCCACCTTTACTGGTGTTAAAAACACAATCAAGCTAATGACGGAGTAGCTGCCTGCATTACCTGCTCTTGCTGGCCAGGGGCAAACACAAGGATTCAACACAATCCTCTGCAACTGGCCTGGCCGATCGATCCCCTTCTCCTGATGACAAGCAAAGGGCACGGAGCACACACCTTGCATGGGCTGAGGGAGGGAAAAAGTGCCAAGGGGACGTGGTGGGGTTACCTCACACGGATAGTTTATTTTCTATCACAGAGGCAACAGAGCCATGGACCAGCAAAGGCTTGGTGCAATTGCACACACACATCTGTCCACTCTGCAAGAGTTTTTCAGGGCTCATCTGTTTTCTCAGTAATTCAACCTGCAGAGTTGTGTTTCTTCCCAAACAAAATGATGCAAACTGGAAACATTTTTAAAAAATCCTCATCCACGGCTAATTACTGATGCTGAAGATTAACATTCTGTGGCACTTCAGCTTTAGTTACTTTTCTTAATTAATGTCATATTTGCAAAGATCTATAAAAACACTGTTTAGGTAAATGATGTGTGTTCATTAACTATTTAAATTCTGTGCCTTTTTTAAAAAAAAATATTCTGTATAAGTATACGGAATGCCTCTTGCAATTCTTATGAAGAACCTTCACAGCCTCAAGGCATCTGTAGGTGCTTAACGAAAAGGCCAAAATTTCATTAATTATCAGGACGAAAGGTGTTGGTGTCAGGCATGTTAAGAGCCATTAACATCCACATGTGCATGTATTTATAAATACTTATTGTGCACGCAAGGATCAATTTTTTCAAAGAAACAAATTACTGTTGCACTACACAGCAGCAACAGCTGAGTTGCAGAGTGCAGTAACAACATCTACGCTGTTATTATTAGGACTGTGTGGCTAAGAGTGGCTTCCTTGCTCTGGGCAGGCAGACAAACCATTTCTGATACTCGTTTCCTGTACCGCAGAGCACAGTTCATAAACTGAAGACTTCTTTTCTGGGTGTGCAAAGCAGAGCAATGTATTTAGTGGTATAAGCTTTTCTGATGTGAAGCTAATGGATAAGGACACCGCTGGTGTAAGATGTAGTTTTGAAGACTACCCATCTAATGACACTCCTAGGGTAGGTTTGCCTGATGCAGTTTTAGCACATCTCTACGTCATGGACAACCCTCAGTATTTGCCCTGGACTGCTCAACTTATAACTTTCTATAAATCTAACATTTCAATAAATACTTTGCTTGAGAATTTTAACAACAGGTATTACTATGGTCCCATCCAGGATAAGATGTCATTGACTTCCTTCCTTCTTTTTTTTTTTTTTTTTTTTTTAATAGCAAAATCATCCTTTTTTGGGCCCTGTTTGTTCTAGCAATGCTTTTTATCTATTTATTTTATTTTATTTTTTACCACTGTCATAGCACACAGCGCTGCATAAATCCTTGCAAAAGGAGAAGCTGTGCTGGGCATGAAGATGAGACGGCAAACCCCAGTTGGGAAACACGCTGTCAAGCAGGCAGGGTTTGAAGGCTGCGATGGGATGGTACTTGCTGCATTTGGGTCATGGAGCCTGACAGTGACCCCAGGCCTGGGGCATGCACCCAGCTGCATGCAACTTGCATGCCAAACTGTACAAGGAGTTTCCTTTATTTCTGGGGAAATAGAGGAGAAGCTGTCGGGGACAGAAGTGGGGAAAGAGGAAGTAAGTTACACTAGACAGGACCCTGAGTTTTTGTCAGCTCTCTTGAATTTCTGCATCATTGCAATAGTGAATGAAAAGTCTCCTACTGGTTGGACAAAAAGCACCTATTTTGAAGACAAAATTTTAGGGCCAGATTCTCAACCTAGACAGATGCTGGCTCCTGGAGTAAACCTACTTATCCTCTTACACTACCACCAAAGAGAAAGAGAGCACCATGAGACTAAATAACATCATAATTCACCTTCTGTAGATTAGGAGTATCTTTAACGACAGTTTGTAAAACAAGCATCACCATGGGACAGCCTGGGAAGCTGTCATGTGCCCCTGTTGTCCTCCCCCTTCAACTCACTTTGCTCTCTGAAGCTATCCAGCCACAGGGCTGGTTTACACCAGGGAGCACAGCGAGCACTGGCAGCACGGTTCTGGTACCTCCGAGCTCAGCAGCTAATCACAGTTCAGCAAAGAAGCATCTCCACAGCCTCCGGAGAGAGCTTCACCATCTGTGCTGGCCCTTGTCACCCACCTGCTCTTCCCAACCGGCCAGCTACAAACCAGGCGATGTAGGTGGGAGGCAGCCAGTTCCCCCTGTCTTCCTTTAATGCCCTATTCTGACCATAAACCAAGCTTCGTCCCATGCTGTTGTGTGTAATATATGTCACAACACACGTCCTACAGAGACTGCAAAAAGCAACAGCCACAAAAACCATGCTGGTGAGCAAAATTAATTGTATGCATATTTGTAGGACTGGGTCCACGTAGTATAAGCTGTAGCTACAAATGAAAGAAAATTAGTGAAAATATGAATTAATATATAAGCATGCATAATTAAGAACAAAAACGCTGTCATAATTCTCATCCTCTAGAATACATGGAAAATGCTCAATAGAGAATGGGACAATTGAACACATCACTTGCAATCTTAAATACTTTCCTAAATAGAAACAAAGGGACAGCAGTCACACTGAGATCTATTCTAAAAGAAAGCAGGGCTTGTGCCTGACCCAAGCAAGCAGGTAGCCCCACACTGCCTGTTAATCAAAGAGAACCCAAGGAGAAAAAAAGGGTAACTATAGGAATAAGGGATAGATGCAATGAATAACTTGAAAGATCAAAAGCATATCAAATTCCGTTACTACTTTTGCAGAGATATCAAAGCATGATTATGCTGTTTTCACATATCATTATTTGACTCTCGAGGGAATTAAAATGAACATAATTAATAAATAAAAAGTATCCATTTAAAACAGAAACATGGGGTACTGTTCTGCAACTGCAGTTAACTTGTTGCAGTACTTTCTGTGCCCTCATATATCATTTGTATCTTGAATATATTAACTTTGAGCTAGGCACAAAGAGTCACATTATTACCGGTCACATTGTAAAAGCAGACTGTACAAACATGCTGGATTATTCTGGCAGATAGGTAGAAGATAGGCTACAAAAATTCAAGTGTGGGATACAAAACAGTACAAGGACTCTCCATAAGGAGAACATTATTTAATTACACTGTCTACTTGTTTTCCTTTTCAATTTCCTTCCTTCTTCTACCTCTTCTACCCAAGCCCTCCGTGCGACACAGGGATGCCGTGGTTTTAGCAGGATGTCATCGGCTCGGGCCCCTTTCTAACCAAGTACTCAGCATGTTAAGGGACAGCCTTGACCAAGCCAGGAGGCGACGTGCACCCAAAGAGATCGCTTCAGCAAACCCACAAGACCATCCCAGCATGTAAATAACAAACTGCGTAGCATTGCTCTGATAACCTGCTCATACCCTCGCATTGCACTAGAAAAGGCAAACAACACATCTGACCACAAAGCAGCACATTTGCAAATCAAAAATTGAAAAAAATCTCCTATTTCCGACAGTCATCTGAACCATGCATGGGCCAGATGCCTCTTTCAGTATTGCAGTTGCTGCTTTCTTGAAAATCATGAGGAGGTCAGTCTGACAACTGCAAATACACTACGGTTTCTTAAAATGACTCACAAGGGGTGGGGGCAGGGAGGAAACAAGTGAAGGAAAGGAAAAAAGTTACACCAAATCTATCTAAATTTCTCACAAATCTCTAAATACATTTTCTTCTGCTTATTGGTTCTACTTCCAACAATTCTATTCTACTTTCTGTGTTACAATAATACTCTCTTCTTGCCATTAATATTGTGTTCAGTGAAATGCTAATATTTTTCAGTTCACTGTCAGAGAGAACTAAATCTACAGCAAGCTAATCTGCCATAAAGTCATGTTTTATACACATGACTACAAATTGAGTTTTACACTCCATGGAAAGCAATCTTCCATCTTTAAGGGTATCATGAGACACAGAATTAGATCTATTCTTCTGGCATTACTAAATCATAAGATGAAATATAATTTGACGTGCAAATGATATTGTAAACCCAAGGCAATGAAGCACTGAGAATGTTTTTAGTACTAAACTTACTTGTTTGCTTAGTATTAAGAGTCTTTTTTGAGAAAATTAGTCTCTATTTATAATGGAAACAGCATTACATAAACTTTTTTTTCCATAACACAGGTCCTAGTCTAGAGATTGAGAGACTGTATGCATTTATTTCTAAATTGGGCAACCAAGTTTAAACATGTGTTTCTCATCTCTTAAGCTCCAGAGATGTGAGCACTGGGAGTCTGTCACAACTACAACTTCTATTTCAGATACTCAAAGTAACATTTTTGAATCTGGATGTCATTTAGGGCTGCTTTCACTTGTCAAGTTTCCAAATATCTTAAAAATAAACCAGTTAACCTATTTTTTCTGTTTACACTGGGAACAGGTTTTGGTCACTTGATCTCGCAGAAGCAAGCTTGGGAGTCAATTGTTGTGTTCCCTGCAAAGAGTCCCTCCCCAGCTCTCCTGCAGCCCCTTCAGGCCCTGGCAGGCCGCTGGGAGGTCTCCCCAGAGCCTTCTCTTCTCCAGGCTGAACACCCCCAGCTCCCTCAGCCTGGCTCCACAGCAGAGGGGCTCCAGTCTCTGAGCATCCTCGTGGCCTCCTCTGGACTCGCTCTGATAAATCCCTGTCCTTGTGCTGGCCCCAGAGCTGAACGCAGGCTCCAGGTGGGGTCTCACGAGATCTCACTGCTTCCTCCAACTGCTTCCTAAAAAAGCCCTTGTTTGAGAAGAGGCATTCAATTGCAGCTTGCTGCACTGCCTAAGTGCAGGAAGTGGACAGACCATTGCCACTCTGCAGTTTATTAAACAGAAGAGAGACAGAGAAGTAACCAACCTCATGTAGCTCAGAGCTGAGACTAGCCAGAGATAGAAAAATGGAAACAGGAACAATATCAAAATGTCTCTTAAGCCATTTAAGGGTGTATCGTATTTTCCACCTGGTTAAGTTCTTTTTGTTGGTGGCTGACTACCACATCAATCATCAGGTGATCATGAGGAGAGGTGGCTTTTTGTATTAACTCCTGAAGAAGGGAATTATTATAAGAGCATGTAGTGATAGAACAAGGTGTAATGGCTTTAAACTAAAAGAAGATAGATTAGATATTAGGAGGAAATTCCTCACTCAAGAGGGTGGTGAGGTCCTGGCCCAGGCTGCCCAGAGGAGCTGTGGCTGCCCCATCCCTGGCAGTGCCCAAGGCCAGGCTGGATGGGGCTTTGGGCAGCCTGGGCTGGTGGGAGGTGTCCCTGCCCATGTCAGGGGGTGGCACTGGGGGGGCTTTGAGGTCCCTTCTGACCCAAGACACTCTATGATTGTATTCTAAGAAACAATCCCTGCACTTTGATAATTTCCCCAACAGAAGATCAGGATGCTCCCACTTTTGGAGGTAATTGCAAGTGGCACTATCTAAAGATTGGTCCAAGCATGAAAACCAGGCAGGCACCCTTTGGGTCACAAACTCAAGCTGCTCTCCACCATCAGCTCCTTACTCCTCAGAGAAACCAGCCCAGCAGCCAGGCAGGGCAGGAGATCAACCCTAAGTACCTGCACATCACTTTGTGCCCATCCGCACGCTATTTTTCAGACACGGTAAGAAATTACAGCCGATGCCAAACACTGTGTGTAGTTCTGCTGCACACGTTGGCATTACTGGAATTGTATCGTACGGCATCCAAATCACCAGCATGTTCCTTTTCGTGGAGAGGTAGAAGAGAAAACATCGCTCACTGAGACACGGAGGCACCTTATGGCCAATGACCACTGGGTGCAAACAGCTCTTTGATGTTTATATAATGCATGGCTTCAAGAAAAAGCAAGTTCATTCTTTCATTAAGAGAAACACTTTGAACTTAAAATAATTCCTTTCATCAAAAGACTGTGGAACATTTTACAAAGACGGTGAAGTATTAATAGTATAGTTTTATACAGGGAGAAACTGAGGCCAAGGGAGATTAAGGGAGTTACTTGAATGTCTGTCAGACAGCTAGGAATAGCTCAGTTATCCTCAGTTATTCCAAAACCGTGCTTCAAACTACCCAAGTGCGCAGATATCAAAGAAAATTTTCAAGCCAAAATTCACTGCTATTTGACACGTAGAGAGCTCTTTGGAGACCTCTGAAGACAAATGTATCTAAACACAAATGCCAAGCCTACAAGATCCTGGATCCATCTAATCAAACTTAAAAGACGTTGAACATTTTCAGTTTTTTTTTTTTTTTTTTTTAACTAAAACTTCCTGGGGGTAAAACATCCTTCATGTCTGTGCAAGGTATGTTGCCTGTGGGTATTATCAGTGGGTATGTATTTAGGAAGAGAGAGACAGCACTGGAGTGCAACGTAGTCTACTAAAGGCCTGTGATGCTCATAGCTACGTATTGCATTCACATGCAAAGGAATTAAAGAAACAGAATTGAGTGATGTGCAAAGCAGATCTTGGAAAGAGAAGTAGGTCCAAAGTTCAGGTCGTTCTTGTTTTTAACTCTGGAAGATGACACGTGTTCTCCTTTCTTTTAGATTTGAAGGAAAATACATCTTCAGGACTTTTTACACTGGGTGAAGGGGGGCCGTGAACAAGAAGAGAAAACCCACCCTAAAGCAGTTCAGTTGTTAGTCTTTTAAATTCTTTCCACTCACACGAAATTGCTATTTTGGTGCCCCAGGTCACAGAACAAAATCCTGGGTTTTTGAGAGAATTTGGACACACGGGGGGAGAGAAAAGAAAGGCGGCGAAATGGGGTTGCAGGCAAAGATGAGGGCAATCAGATCTCACGCTTTATACTGGATGAGAGGAAGGCTCACCTGTGAGTACAGCTTCACGCTTCTGAAACTTCAGTCAGCAGAACTTACTCTTAAACAGCAGGTTCGGGTCACTATCATTACAAATATATAAAAGGTACTAGTCTTCTTCTATGGAAAGATGTTCTTCTTTCCCCTCCCATAATCCTGTTTATCCTTTTTTAATATCAATTCCATTCAAAACAGGATATTTTACATATTTTTTTAAAGTTAATACATCTCTCTCTTTTTTTTTTTTTTCCCCTTTGCACCATTACCTTCAAGATAACCATCACATTTCGATCAGCGAGCTGAAGCACAGCCTGCAGTACAGGATCAACTATTAGAGCAGCTTTGCTATGCTTACCAAGAGGATCATACACATCCTTATTCTAAATACGATGTCTTTCTCAGATCCATTACGATGAGCTGGCATATTTAAGGTGCCGTTGAGGAAAAAATGATAAACAGATCAGATCAGAGCTGTAGTTTCCTTTGATGATTTTGGCACATTTCAAAGGAAAGCTTTGGGAAAAGCACAAGAAAAAGAGGGAATCAGTAGTATAAATTATGAATACTAAATTGTTTGGGATTCAGGATATTTCTCAGCTGCTTCTATTTTCCCCTGTCTACATTCCTTAAAGAGCATGCATGAAGGCTGCAGCTGCAGCCTCCTTTATCTCCCTGGCCAAAACTCTCAGGAAGAAAATCCCATCTACTTCAGGCTATAAATAAATGAATTCCTTGATTCAAATAGAGACATCATAATGCTGGAAACCAAAAAAAAAAAAAAAAAGAAAAAAAAAAAAAGAAAACCCAGAAAAGATGTCACCTTCTTTTCACAAGTCTCTGTCCCACTCGTTTCAGTCCAGTTCATTGTTATTCATACCCATCCCTTTTCTATAAATATTTGTCTTGCATTTGTCAAGACTTATATTTAAAAAATGAAATTCTATTTGGGGTTTTACAGTACAGGAGGCTATTATATATACATTATCCTTATGTGCATGATTGGGGAGAATAGATGATTTGTGAAGTTATCTATTATGGGGAATAATCAAGATTAATGAGCCCTATGGCACTTGCTGAATGCCTCCAGAGATTTATTACTCAGGTTGTTCGTTTTTCTTGTTATGTTGGTGCTGTCAAGAGTCCTGTAACAAATGCAAACACAGACGTGTATTAATTGCAAATGTGGAACAAGGCTGCTGTGATGTTACTAAATGCTTGCAACTCTGCTGTTTCTACAGCAGCTTCACTGGCTGTGAGATTTCTTATCTGCCACGTTTCCGGTGAACTTCCTATCTTGGCATACAACACAAGTGATTTTAATGTATAGAAAGATAAATGGGGATGGAGGGATTAAAGAGGAAGGGGAACGCTGTGTCCATCTTACTCTTAAGAAGGCAAGCTCTGGGTGGAAGTGACAGATCACTGGGCTTTTCCAGCAGCCAAGTCTGGAAGGCCAAATTTTATCATAGGTACATTACAGAACAAGACTTTTAAACCTCCAGTAATTGTGGCATCAAACACGCTTCTCATGAAACACATGAGCTCTATTTTGCTTTCAAACCTGTCTACGGATGCCATTATAACACACATCTGTCAGGACGCTAATGCTGTTTCACCAGCTGGCATTCCTGTTTTTCCAGGGAGGAGTCAGCTGCCAGCAAACTCTGTGGTATCAACAAGAGGATCAGCGACCCCTGAGCCTATTAAGTTATTTAATAACAGCTCAATGTGTTGTTTTTCCTGTATGGGATCTCTTCATCAATTTCTTCAAGCTGAATACCTATCAGGCATTGCCACACTTAGTATACACCATTCATCCCAAATGGATAATATTAAATAATTTCAGAAATCCAAGAAAGGGTTTTGGAAAACAAACACACACCCACACACAGGAGGTGTATCAATGTTACCTTAAATATTCCCTGGGCTGAATATTGAGTTCAAGCAATGCAACGCTGACCTAAATTAATGACAAAGTAGTTTGTGGATTCCAGTGAAATATTCAGCGTGTGTATCTCAGTGCCATGGAGTCTGGGGCTTTACTCTTGCAGGAAATGATGGCTGGGCCAGCTTGCTTCATTTATACTGATGTGGACTGACACCTTATCTCCTCAAACCTTCTCCCAGGGGATTTGCACAAGGGCCAGTTCCTAACTGCAGACACTCACAGGTTTCTTTCATGCTCTCCGGTGTGAGTTCAGGCCAGACGTTGTAAAGCTTTCATGTTTACGTGTTCATATATAAAAACACATTTCTACCTCCCAGGCAGATGTTTTTCTGATTCACCATGCTGGCATAAACACGGAACGTGTGGGATGATGCTAATAGCTCAGCTCTATTAATGTACAGGAGGGTATAATAATGATAATAACATAGCAGCAAACAGTGATAGCATCCAAATATATTGAGCTCTTCCCTCGCAAAGTAGCACAGTATGTGAGGACCTGGAATGATCTGCCAAATCCTTCCTCAATGGAAAAGAAACAAATAAAAAGTTATTATTTAAGGCAAATTGGGTGCAACTTCAGGGTCAGAAGTTACCATGTTAGAGTTCACCAAATCTGGGAAGCCTACAGAAGAAAAAAATCCCAAGCTCTCTCATCATTCTTCTGTTTATTTTTACTTAAATATATTTTTACAGGCTGCTGTGGAAGACAGGCTACTAGGTTAGGTGGATATTTAGTCTGGCCCTCTTAAGCTGTTCATATGCCTTTACATATCTAGCCTGGAAGTTTAAACAGCTTTAAAAATCAATTTAATCCTCTTTTTTAGTCATATCTTAAGTTATAATGGATGATAGTTTGTCTAGTCAGCACTGCTCTTGGAATAGAAACCTGCTGTCTCTTACCTTGAAAATAATTTGCCATCAAAACTCAAATCCCTTCCTCCCTCTCTGTTCCCCATTCCTTACTTTCCCGACTCCATATTCAGAAGACAAGCTTTTTTTGGATGAGAAGTTATAGACTCTACAAAGGCAGAGCAAAGTCTGTTTCTGAGGCAGTACAGTAGTATTAGCAATAGTAACAACCACCCAGAAATGAGAAATGTAGCAAGTCCTTTGAAAGGACTGAACAGGATGTCTTTCTCATTAAATAGTTATTTACTATTGTACCTGTTTTTCCTCTGATGAGAAATCAAATACCGAATTTTGTTTCATTTAGGTCTGCAGTTTGTACCTAAATAATTTGCTATTCCCGAGGGAACGGGGCTGTGTTGGATTTAGAAATCCAAATTAGAGATTCAATCCTGACTAGTAATCTGGTTTTATTCCTCTCTTAACATTACGGAAAAGATGTAAAACCTGGAGATATACAACAAGGACACAGTAGCATAGTCCCAAATGTTTTTTAAAAAGTCAACTCAAAGAGATGGGTATTTACTGGCAGCCTTTTTTTTTTTTTTATGTCTTAAGCAAAACAAAACAAGGAAATGTGTTATTAAACAGCTGGATAATAGTGATGCAATTCTTTGCCTTTTGGTGTTTCTCTGCTTTCCAACACAACAAGTTTTCGTATACCCGCCACCCAGATTGACAGGTACTGTCTGAACAACGATGTCCCCATTTTCCTAAGTGTTAACCATTTGTAGCAGTAATTCTTATAACTTTAGGGAATAAGTTAATGTGACACGGCTATTGGAGAGAAAATTCAGACACATACAAAAATTGAGACAATCAGTTCTTATTTTTGCATGTGTGTTAGCGATTCAAGGACAAAATCTGTTGTATTTGTTAAGGAAAACTGAAGCAGAGCAAGTCTAACTCCATGTATTAGCAGATTTCCAGTGGACTGTGGATGCCCAAAAGACTACTTCAGTCACGAGGCAGGCATCACTGAAAGCACAAGATGTCAGCAAGGCAGAACAGATACCCCAAGTTAAAGGCTAGAAGGAGAGCAAGAATCCTGTAAATTCCCACACTCTTCATTAAATCATCTTCTTGCAAAGGTCTTTTAGAGAGTGAACAACTAGATAATTCCAGACCAAGCTTCTTTGATAAAATGCTATGGGAATATATACTGAATGAGCTTGTTTCTGTTTTCTCAATAGCCTCAAGTAGGCATATGAAGGTTCCTCTGAAGCCTTCTCTTTCCTGGGCTGAAAAAGGCCAGGTCCCTTATACGGTACAACAGTGGGAAGACAACAAGCAGTAAGCAGTAAGTTAAAAGAAGTGTATTTTGCTGGCTAGAAGGTAAAAACTTTTCCCTGTGAGGACAGTCAACCATTGGAGCAGGTTGTCCAGTCTCCATCTTTGGAGGTTTTCAAGACCTGACTGGATCAAGCCCTGAGCGACGTGATCCTATCTCACAGCTGACCGAGCTCTGAGCAGCTGTTGGACTAGAGACCTTCCAGGAGACCTTCCAACTGGAGTTAGCACATGATCCTATTGCTAGCAACAGCAGTAGGACTTAGCAACACTTTACAAAAATGAGAACTGACAATGGAGACCTGAACTGACATCATGACGGGAAGACACTGAAATATCAGAGCGTATGTAAAAAGTGAATTCTGGGGCAGTACAACCTTATCTCATGCACCACAGCAGCAGATCAGTCTTATGTGACAGGACAGAGAGTATCTAAGTCCTTAGGTTGCGATAAATTATGAACCATCTACACACAGAGGCAAAATGTCACCAGAACATCTGAGATGTCATGGAGAAAACCTGTCCCGCTTCACTACAAATGATGGTTCACAGCAATTAGGGATTGAGAATTTTGCTCTCTGGATATGGCAACATACTGGGTGTAGAAATGAATGATGGGCAGTTTATCATGGCTGATGATGTAGGCATCCTAAGAAAGTAGATGCTTGATTTATTTGTACCAGAAAATGGAAGAAAAAATCTCTATATAGGTTATACGTAATTGCAAACTCAGCTCATACTTTAAACACACAGAAGTTATTGCTGTTTACTATAACAGCTGATATTAAATATGCACAGTAAAGACCATAAAGACAAGGTAATATGCATTTGAAAAGTTCTTACAGAGTAGCACTCTCTAGGATATGCAATTAAACATGTAGGTATAAAGCAGAAGTCATCCAGAACACCCCACAGCAGTGGCTGAAATTACAGAACACTTTTAACAAACCCCTAAAGTCCTCTACAAGTAACTTGGAGTTCAGTGCAGAATCTGTGGGCACCATTGAAATCAACCATTTGCAGACGTCTTAGGTCTGCTTCTCTAAGGGAAGTTACCGCAGACAAATGGAAACTCCACGAGTGAATGCTAAATGTGTAGTTCCCATCCAAATATGGAGTCTAAATTATAAAAAAACTGGAAGAAAAGTTAATAACATGCAGGTGTTTGCCAGTTTAATTCCAAAGGCTCAACTACACCTTTTCAACACCTTAAAAACCTGGTAAAATGGTCAGACACCACAAGACAACTGATATAATGATGTGCTTCAAAATCCAAAAACTATCGGTGAATACCTCAAAATTACAAATCATCTCCAAGTCACATGAGTCAACAGCATTAGAAAGAAATACTTTTTGGATTTTCTCAATGAGATTTCCCCAAAACCTAATCACCATGACAGCCTCCATCTTTTTGACTACTTTAATACTTTCCCTACAATTCATACCCGATGACGGGGCTGAACAGCTGGCAAGATGGACAAAGGAAAATGTAAAACACATGGCACTGAAAGCGTAGAAAGTCTGTACTTGTCAGAAGGGAGTTTTGTGCGATTCCAGAAAAAGACAAATAGCTGACATGAAGATTATTCATGTTATGTTCATGGGTTATTCAAACAGGCTTCTTTTCATGCTAAGCTCTGAAGTTTGGAAATTTGTCATTTGTTATAATGTTTATAAGAAAAACTGATGGTCAGTTCTGCAGGCTGGCTAACTGCTGATATCTGCTTACTGTTTCACAGTGCTTAATGAAGTCATATACATATATATTATATACATGTATTACAGATTAATGCAAAAAGCAAAAGCAAACAAAAACAGTGAGCCAACAAATGCAGAGGGACTATGCACAGAGCCCGGTTGCTGCAAAATAGTCACATCCTAAATAAAGGTCTCCTTACCTTTTCTGCATGTATTAAAATGGATATTTCCAAGACAAACTGGAATTATTTAAATACTTTCCAGGCATGCCTAAGAACATTACCTAAAGCATTATTTCATAGAGAAACATGGTTCATAAGACATCTAGTACTCATTTATTTTTTTGTGCTCCACTTGCATGCTGTGTATGTCCAGGTATGTATTTGTGCCCTACTTTCAGGCAATATATAAATTGCACTTTTTAGAGCAAACACTACACTGATCAGGATACTGCTTTCTCTTTTAACTTTGCCTTTTTCCTCCAGGCATTTCGAACACAGTAGTAAGATCACAATTCCTCTGTGCGACATCACCTACGTTTCACGGACAGAAAAATTGAGGTAGTAAAGCTCAGACTTATTTCACTGAGACCTTATCAAGTGCCCCATTAGTAACCCAGCCACCCTCCCTTCCTTCCACAGTCAATGAAGAGAAACAAGGAGACCAGGTTGCCCTGCCAAGGACGCCTCCCTCTCCTTTGACATTACAGGATTTTAGGGTCAACAGACTCCTCTTTCAGGGTCTGTGAGGCATGGAGAGCACTAACCCTACTTTATGCCCTTGATGCACACAGGTGCCGCTGGGAAAAGTGGTGGCATCACCCAGAGAGTTCTCCAACTTGCTGAAAATCTGACTTTGTCCTTGCAGGACTTTCTCCACTGACACACGCTGCGACAAAATGACTATAAAATCTGTAAATACACCCTGTAAGAGACAAAGTGCTAGGTCACTGGCAGATAAAGGAATAAAAGCAGGACTCAAAGCCCAGTCCCCTGTTTCAAATGCCAGATCATGTATTTTTTAAATCCTCTTTAGCTTCTATATTCATCTTCATGCCAAATGGTATGGTCTGACTGACATTTTTGACCTTTTATGTATAGGAAGCTATACAGAGAGAAATGGTGGGACAGTCATTTCAGTACACACTAAATCTGTAGTTTTTAAAATCATGGCTAGGACTGAGATCTCATATTAAGTCAGTTAAACAAGATTGTCAAAAAAAGAAAAAAGAAAGAAAAATACCTATTGGAAATTATGCCTTTTGTTTCAGTTGGAAGAATATTTTTTTATTTTATTTATTTTTATTTTTATCTAATCTTGCCCATTAGTTAAAGGCAGTAAACATAATTCTCAATTTTCCCAGCAAAATTTATGATCTCTGTCACCATGTGGACAAAAGACGTTTCTTCTTTCTTTCAGGTGGCTTGAGAGGCAAAGAAGAAAATTCCTAGAAAATGTCTGCCTACTACCGAAGGAAGAGAAAAAAAAAAAAAAAAAAAAAAAAAAAGTGGACAATCCAAAGAGAAAAAGAACATTGTAAAAGTGTGGCAGAGCCTTAAAGGCTGGCTGAAGATTCAGAGCGAGAGCTTTGAGCCCGGTGCACACAGGTCAGTCAGCACTTTCAGAACCTGACACAGGCTTTTTCTGGGGAGATGAAATAACTGCACGACGACACCGTGCCAAGTTCTGGCTGTTTCGTTAGAGAAAGAGCTGAAAAATGTTTTGATCAAAGTTGTTTCCTCTATCTGCACTTGCTACAGCTACTGAAGTGCAGACTGCGAGCGGAAATTATTCTGGCTTCTCAAACCAGAAGCACTACAAAATTGGCTGGAAGCAGTAATACATTTTGAAGGTTTGGGGTGCTTTCCTGTCTTTTTTTTTTTTCTCCTTTCTCCGTTTTCCTTTTTTTTTTTTTTCTTCTTTTTGGCTTAAGTAAAATACAACCTACACCCACAGGCTGTGCTCAGCTTGAATTCAGCAGGGTAATAACATTTCTTACTTTTCTTAGAAGTACAACAAAACCCACAAAAATCAACTCAAAAGTCTTTGGAGGATCCTTGGGGCTTTTACCTCCATCCATCGGTAAACTGAGGCACAGATTTAAAACTAAAAAAGCCCGCTCTAAAGCCTTGTGAAATCTGCAGACTGAACTGCAGTTCGGACACACCACGCAGTTCTTTAACGTTCGTAATCCTTCAGGCTTCACATCACAGACTGCTTCCCAAAGGGTCATCCTTGGAAGGAGAAACTTGCATAACATTTATTCATTTTTAGGCCTGGGGTCCTTGTATGCAATGACCAAGGCAAAAGATTGCAGCTGATAGCTAGCCTATCACACCGAGCAATCTCTGAAACGATGACAGAAGTACTCAGAATTGGGAAAACTTTAACGTGCATCCACTTCAGCACACCTGAGATAGAGCATCTGTCCTGGGGCGAGGTGGAATAGGCCCAAAATGCTGGAGATGCTGGTCCCAGCTTTCAGTGCTGTATAAAGCAGGGTTATCACGCTCTTTCCCCTCATCCCATCCTTTAAACACACGCAGTTCAATTTATTCAGCGCTCTGAACTCTGCAGATAGGGACTTTATTCCTTTTGTCTATGGTGCCCAACACAATAGGACCTCAATCCTTTGTTGGAGCCCCTTAGAGCTACTGGAAAACAACAGCTTTAATCTGCTTTATCCAGTCCCAGTGAATGAAGCTTTAGAGGGTACTTTTTTTTGCCAGCTCTGCCAACTAGATACTTCATAAAGTGAAACAGAATCTCTGCTTCCTTCAGGGCACCTGCTTTCAATTACAGGAAACATACGGCACCTTCAGATTTTCAGCTTTCAACATCTGTGCTTTGCAGGTACAATTTGTTGCATTCAAATTACCGCTAAACCTGCAGACTGGTGCCTGGCTTTCAGGGGCCTGCTTGAGAAACACTAGAGATGGACAGAAAGTAATGGCATTTGCAATCACTTTCTAATGACTGATTAATGACCGTTCTGAAGAAAATCCTTTAAGTTGTTCAGAAACATCACCCTGCTTTTCTTGGAAGGTCTGTTCTGCCTCAGCGTGATTAGAAACATCACCTCTCCCATGTAGTAGATGTACATACTGACGTCGCTGTCTGCTAAATACACCAGCCTCACACCCTCTTCTACAAGATACGCCACCATGAATACCTTTAAAAAGGAAAGGACTCTTTCCTCTCACCTGGAGTACTGTGTCCAGTTCTGGGCTCCCCAGTACAAAACGACAGGGATCTCCTGGAGAGAGTCCAGCAGAGGGCCACAAAGATGATACAGTGCCTGGAGCATCTTCCTTATGAAGAAAGGCTGAGAGACCTGGGTCTGTTCAGCCTGGAGAAGACTGAGAGGGGATCTTATCAATCTTTACAAATATCTTAAGTGTGGGAGACAAAGGGATTTGGACAACCTCTTTTCAGTGCTCTGTGGGGACAGGACAAGGGGCAATGGCCACAAAATGGAGCCCAGGAAGTTTGGCACCAACACACGAAAGAACTTCACGGGGAGGGTGACGGAGCACTGGGACAGGCTGCCCAGGGAGGTTGTGGAGTCTCCTTCTCTGGAGATATTCAAGGCCCATCTGTACGCCTACTTGGGCAGCCTGCCGTAGGGACCCTGCTTCGGCAGGGGGGTTGGGCCCAATGATCCCTTGAGGTCCATTCCAACCCTTACAATTCTGTGATTCTGTATGAAAACTAACAGCCTTTTAAAACCAAGCAGTCACAGGGGCCACCACAAAGGGATGAGCCAGAGAGAGCTACAGGTTTGACTTCATTCTCTGCATTTGTAGCCCATCAGGTTCTGATGCATCAATCAGGCCTGTATAGGGGCTTTTCACCCACCTTTTCCAGATAGCACTGGTCCATACAAAATGAACCAGGTCATCTGAGCAACCCCCCAGCATTTCTCCAGGCTGGCGCGGTAACACTTCACCACTGGTGGCAGGAATCTCAGGTTAACCACAGCCTGTGGTGCTCTATAACTTTACATTCTCACTGCTAGCCTACTGGCTCCTGATTTCAACTGCCCCCATGTCTCAGCTGGTGTTTGTCAAGTCACAAACAAAAACATAGCTTGCTGACTTGCTGGACCTAGGAAACACAAACTGGGAGACCCAAAGGTCTGCTGGCAAGATAGAAAGTAGTAAGAAGAAGTAGCAGAGAAAAAGATGCACTATACTGGTAAAGGGAAAAACCAGGGGAAAACATTTTCTAATTCTAGACATGCACGAACATATTTTCACGGACAGATAGATAGGAGATCTGTGGCAGCACAGAACTTGTAGGAATACATCCCAGACAGATATCACCAGGCTCAAACCCAGCTGGTTTTCTATACAGCGATGGCTACTGTAGTATTTAAGTGTTTATGTTATTTATTTTTGCATTCTTTTACTAAATAATTGTAACTAAATTACATTATTTCCTGTTTATTTACAAGGATCATCCTTCTGCTTAATGTAAGGAAGTAGATTCTGCTCCAGAGGAATTTCACTGAACTGGCTTAAAATCATGAGAGGTCTGTTATGGAGGGATGTGCACCGAGTGCTCATCCCTCTCCCATCCTTGTGGCCCTAGCAGCTTATGGGAGAGCAGTCAGGGACATAGAAAAAATCAATTATTATACATGAACAAATCATATCTTAAAAGAGAAAGGGAGAATTTTTTTTTAGATTAGAACTAACTCAGAAAAGGAAGCAAGGAATCAACTGATGTTGCTTACCTAATGTGAGGAAAATCCCCCAAACTATTGCCACACCAACCTTTATGAGCCTTCCAGGCCATCATTTTGTGCAGGTTCTTATCACAGTAATGAGGAGAACATTACCAATCCACACTGTGGTGGTTCATTATGCTTTTTTTAACTGGGTTTCACTCTCAACTTCTGCCTCCTGAAATTTTGCTTCAGGAGACAGGAGCAGTAGGATGGGATCCAGACTCATCTTTGAATTCCAGGCAGGACACATCTCCTACGTTTGGTTCAGGACTTTTTCCGCTTTAATTATGTTTGCTCTTGAATGTAAAGTTAAGTCACTGCTCAACCATTAACTGTGTTCTGCTATGGCATCTACCACTCTGTATTTGACTTCACTAAATGCCTTGTGTTTTGCTGTGAGTTTTTGATGTGTGTGTGTTTGCAGATTTTCATGACAGACTAATAACACCAAAGGAGGCTCCAGGAATGTTTTAAGTAAATATTATGTGTATATTTTCTCAACAGTGTCTGCCTACCAGTACCTTCAGAGCTGCATAATCTTATCTAGAATATTTTTACATATTGTTTGCACTAACCAGTGTGGTCCACACTACTAAGCAAACTATTATTTGATTAAAATATTATGCAGCACATAATTCCGGGACACACAGTCATGCAGCTCTGAAGAGGCAGCAGTTTCCATTTCTGTCTTGCAAAATCCTCCTTGCCACCATTAAATATTTCTTCATCAATCATAATGAAGACTGAGTAGATACAAACTGTTACCTAGGCTGGGAATTTTTAAAGGATATTTTAAGAAACTATTTGTTTTTCTCCCTCTGCCTTTTCCCTTTTCCATTGTTATTGCCCACTTCAGCCAAAAATTTACGATAGAGGATGGATGCCTGGAATGCAGGTCCAGCTGCAAATGATTTAAATGTGTAAGATCTTCAGAGCAGGCATCTTCTCTGACTGTGTCATGAAATGACAGAACATCGATATGGGGAAGATGCTCAAGCTTGGTGGAGAGCAGATGTTAGGCATCTTAACTTTTTCTAGTAATTTATTATATTGTCATCTTTTCGGCTGCCACCAGCAGATGGTTTAACAGTTTGGAGTGAAAGCCGCATTGAAAAGAATTTAGTAGTGCCAGTGACATCGCATTACATGGACGAGAACTGATTAGGGCATTATCTTCTCATCTGAAATATGAGAATCAAATTCCATGCTCAGCCATAGACTTCCTGTGGACATGCCTCATTTGGGGTATAATAACAGTACAGTCTTAACGACGTCGGTTGCCTGTATAGACCATACATGAAACAAATTTAAGCTAAGCTAGTTACCGGTAACAGCTGTGAAAGCATGAGCTCTGAAACTCATCTGCTGTAGACAAATCTCTAATCTCTTTGGCTCAGATTTATTAAATCTATGTGTCCAGGATTTCCTATTTAGTCTGTGAAAAGAAATAATCAATTTAGGGGGCAATTCAGACTTCAGGTGGACTAAAATGGAGGTAGCAATGTCTCTCCATTGGCTACAGAGGCATCCTAGGGCAACGGTAGATAAATACTATCTATCTGTAAAGGAGGATAACAGCTTTTTCACAGCAATATCACGGAGACAAATAGAATGCATATGGCTTAGAAGAATGGCAGCAATTATTTACCTCAGTTAGATCAACTTTCTTGCTTTCTGTTCAACCTGTCTGCTAAAAGTAAGCCAATATAGGACTGTTGTGTAAAGGTGAAGCGTTCCTTTTCCATTTCAGCTGTTTAAGGTGTTGATAGGAACTGAAGACCAGATAGGACATCCTGTGTCACCAAGATTGGTCCCTGGCCAATATGGGTAAACCCAAATAATGATCTCATTCATCACGTTCAAGGCCTGTAGCCCAGTAAATACTGTATTGCCACAGGCTTTGTGCTGAGCCTGCACAGCCTTGGAACTGAGGCACGCCAGGCTTGTCTGCACTCGTGCAGCCCAGCCTCGAGCTTTGTTTTAGCTGTGTTAGCTGTAGCAGCGGTTTTCCTTAATGACCAGGTGGTTAGTGCCTAATTTATTTTACTTTTGCTTATCTTCACATAATCGTGTGGGTTCACTGCAATTTTTATACAGCCAGTAGTAACAAGTAGTCACTCGGTGTAGTATGAAATATTTATGATGCCAGAATAATGACACAGTAAAGAGGAGCACAGACATGGTGTAACAGCCTCAGAAGAGGTGACATGACACAGTGCAGAGGAGCAGAGGCACAGGCTAGTATTAGGTGAGGCACAGAGTGACACTCAGGACCTCAGGGCTATAAAAAATCACCAACAGTTAGCTGAAGAAATGCAAGCCTGCAGAAAGAAAAAGTATGGAAGGCATTGCACACATACTGTGTTCAGGGGTATTGTGGTGTTGCAATCCAAAGAAGAGTGCAAGTTGTAAAAACACACAAAAAAGAAAATAAAAGCAGCCTGAAGTAGAGCCTGGATTGAGGAAGAAGAAACCACTGACATCAGAATCATGATGCTCATGGGATGGAGGAAGCAGAAACCCTGACCACCTGCTACAACCGCTGCATACCTCCAAAAATTAAGTCCCCTACCCAAGGGGAAAGGGTGAGCAAAACACCCCCCAGAGGAGCAGATCCTTGGAAATGTGTGTATATCAATTTTAAATGTATCAGTATTGAAGCTTTATTCCCCTGTAACGGTATCCTTTCTTTTCTCTCAATAAGTAGATCTAGACTAGTTATAATTCCTTGATTACAGTGTTAAGATTCCAATTACATTAACAATATTTTTTTCGCTTTTACACAGATGGCACATTTCACCTAGCCTGTAAGAAGATTCTGAGAGTAATGAAGTTCAACATTATGCTTTTTGCTTTCACTCCTCCCACTAGACAGCCATTTCAAAAACTCACATTCCCCCCTTCCCCCTAAAAAAACCCTTACTAATTTTCAGCATGAATACATCCAATTTATATGCATTACTGTCTTGTGCTCCTCTGTGCTTTCGATGCTTTCCTATGTCCCTGCACAGTGGTCATGTTCCTGTTGGGCATGGCAGAACCTAATCAAGACAAACTCTTTTTAGCCTCATCATGTGGGACAGTCCCTCTCGTCTGTTCTCATAGCAGGAACCCGAGCAGAGAAAAACAGATTATTCAAAAAGTTTAACATTACCTTATCCCCCAGTTAAGATGAAAACTGTAGACACGACAATTTTATGCTAATTTCAAACATTTGGGTTTGCTAGGGTAGTTTTTGAGTAGTAACAAAGCAAGATGTAATAATACAACAATCATGATAATATGTTAATAGTTTTAATTGAAGTAATTTCTGTAGACAATAAGAATTATACCCTAATGTGTTAATTAATCTGATTAGGAAATGTTGTGAAAATGAGTATGTAAAATGATATCAGAGGATAGCAGGAAAGGCATGTTTTACAGTGATGGTGTTCCTCGGGGTAAGATTTGTAGACGTTAACTCGCAAGGCTTCAGTAAGGTAAACAGCTGTTTTGATCTTAGTTATAATGAACATTAACTCTAGTTCCCCATTTCTGCTTAATTAAACCTCTGACTCTTCAACCAATGAAGTGAAAACAGCAAAGGTAACGGACACTAATTGGGCCCTGTGCAAATTCAGCCTCATCTTACACTGAGTGGTCTGCCTCAACCACCAAAACTCCTGCAAAATTAAGGGACAAAAATCAACTGCCCTCTGCCAGCGTACCCAATGATTTCTTCACTAATCAAAGCCAAACCACATGGATGTAGCAGAAAGAACTGGATCGTACAAAAGCACTGCAGGATGTGCAAAGTGAAAATTTAAATTAAAAGCGTTTTTATTCTTGTCCATGTAGTCACTTCCTTATTTTTTTGTTATACCATTTAAAGCAAAAAGCATCCAAAACAAAGAAACCAACTCACAAAAGATTCTCAGCAACCCTCCTGAAGGACGGACAGACAGCATGTTCCTCTGCTTTTTGATTAATTTTATCTTCCCCGAGAGAGGATCAGAATGGTGGCAGCGTGAAGTTAAAAACCAAACAAAAGCACATTGAAGAGAAGGAAAGAAAATGGCCCATAATGGGCACGTGTTTTTTAAAGGCAAGAGTAAAAAAAAAAAAAACACAGGAGACAATAGAGAAAACCTTAAAAACTATATAGTGTTATGCTCTGACCGGCTTTGTAAGCGCACACGGTCTCCTGTACAAAATGTCCCCTCTTCCTTCCTACAACATGCGCCCGGCAGCCCTGAAGTGCCTTCATCTGAGAGGAACTGAGGGCTCGGTGTGACAGAGCACAGGCTTCTCCCAGCTCACTTACAGAGGGTAAAAAAAAACCAAAGAGGAACTTCTGCCCCCGAGGACAGCAGATAATTTCACGTTATTCTGTTAATGGATCTTTAAGACAATCCGATGGATAGGATAAGAAAATCATTGAAATACCTCGCAGTCCTTCGGTCTGGAAGAGACAGCTGCACCCTCTCTTGAAGCGTCTTACTTTATGAGCATGCTCGTGAAGGTTTCTGTCAGACCTGCAACCTTTATCTGAGCTTCCTTTGTGGCTTAGTAATACAAAAAGCGTCGCCTAATCGTTACGCCTAAACCATTCGTTTGTTGGTGAACTTCTTTCTGCAGAGAGCTCACCCTTTTGTAAATCTAATAGGGAAAAACTGGGGGAAAAAAAATCCTGTTGTTCACTACAAACAGACAATAACCCTTAATATAAATACACATGTGAACTCATGGCACTGTAACAGTCGCTTGGGATTTACATGCACAAGGAGGTTCAGCTCTGAAAGCACCATTTTGTAGCTCTCCAAAAGGAAGTGGTAAATGCCGTGCTCGATCTCCCTTCTTCATGGGAGGCTGCCTACCTAAGCCCTGAACTGAGAGCAGACCTTAAATATAAATCACTTAATTGCTCGTTTTATTTGATACCCAAGTACTTCATGCTAATAAAGTTAAGCATTAAAGGATTACAATGTGACAAATTATACGCCCATCTCATAAAAGAAATATTACCGAAACAGAGTCGGATCTGAAAGGCTCTCGATAACGTAGAGCGTAAGTCTAATTTTAGCTGATTCCTCAATCACTGGAGAGCTTGCAGTGTACACAGCCAGCCCAGCTCAATCAACTGACTTTTATCTCTATGACTGCAGGTCACATTATCTCATGAATGAACTGTTATGTAGGTCAGTCAAGAGTCATCTTCTAATTGAATGCACGTTTCAGCCTTGGCATTTATGCTCCAGATATCAAGACTGAAGACAACTGGCGAAGGCAGAAGAAAATATTGAAGAAAGGAGATGTGGTAATTAGCCTTTGTTTCAGACAACAAGCATGGAAACAGATGTTAGCAGAAGCTCGTAGACAGTTGTTTTCATTTCAACTGGATTTAGTACAGGTGGAAAGTGTGGGAGCAACAGCTCGCTGGGGAGAGGCTTTGCTGGGTCACAGATCAGATTTTAGCCACAAATCAAGTGCTGTCCTGCTAATGTACCTTGGTGTGGCCGGGAGGTATATTGGTCCCTGCTGAGGCATGTGCCAAATATGTGTCTGCTTACTTGCAGTAACTGATACCACCAGCTCCTTTCGTGCAGGCCAATGCCCAGCCATCAGGAAGGAATATTTTTGGTTGCTCCCAAGTCAAGGTGGATTTGAGACAATGGAAGTGAAAGTTCCCACTCAGCATCAGTCTCCTCAATAATACTTGTACTTACACATTTTAAAAGAGAAGTCTTCAGGGAGACTTCCCTATATGGTTTGTGAACTGTTTATTCAACTTTGCAATCAGGAGACCGATGTAAAATACATTAGAGTTTTATCTCCAGCAACATTTGGGTAAAATGAGGAGTATCAGACTGGAGATGCTCCAGGAAACTAAAGCAAGAGATTTACCACATTACAGAAACACTTTTGATCAGACGCTTCGTTTCATTTCCTGTTCAATCCAAGTTATTCTAATTTAGATGTAAAGGCAAAATTGCAACTGATTAAAATTGGGTCGGCAGCAGTTCCCGTATGAGGAAACGTGGGGCTCACAATCAGATAAAAGCCAAGCTGTCTAAAAGCGGTACTGCCAGCACGTCACATCCGTGACCCACACAGCTATTTACTAGTTGCTTTTCTGTTTTCAATCCTCAGAAACAATTCACAAAGGATTTTCTCCTCCCTTTGTGCTCCCCTGACTTTAAAAATCGTTTGCAGGATGCGAAGGGTTACAACTAGGGAAGTGAAAGCAAAATGCCCAAGGCCAAGTTTTTCTGTAGCGTGTGTACTGGTTGCATTTTCAGCTCTTGTGTCCTGACAGCTGCTGTCTTCAAGTGTGCTGCAACATGCCTCTTGCTGTTCTAGCAGTCTTTTTGTTCAGCTCCAAGCTTGCTTTTTAAGGCTGTAAAACCTTGGTGGATGGGGGGTAAGGAAGGGGAGGAGCAATGCAGCAGCTATTATATGGGAGATAGCTTTTTGCCATCTTCTGCCCCACCAACTTCAAAACAAAGAGTTTTTAAAAAGTACCAAAGTAGCTAAAAAAATAAAAAATAAAAAAAGCAACAGAAAACCCTATCTAACCCCCTTCCCATCTCCAATAAAGCCTTTGCTCCAGTGTTGTTCTCATCTCCCAGCAACAACCGCTTTGCACTCACATAGCGTGATTCTTAGGAGGATGTGAAAGCAGTTACAAACATCTGTTAATTAAGTCTCAATTTGCATGTGAGATGGGTAATATACTAATTTTACAAATGGGTATGTTGAACCACACAACGCTGGATAAAGCTGGCCAGCACAAGTACTTAAATACAAGCTAGAATGAGGGACACTCCACTTCCTTGGTCTGGCTACTGCTCTTCTAAACAAAATAAAGGCTGCACAAGTGTGCCTGAGGTGCTGACGCCTTTTACTTTGCAAAAGACAAAGTCAGAATAATTTTCCAGAACATAAACACAGATATTCATCCAAAAACACATAAACTGGTTATTGATGAATAAATTGCATCAGGTCCAACTTGCAAGAAAGGGAATTAATGTCTTTTTAATGGCTGAACCAAGGGAAGGTCATTATACAGTGTTTTAATTCTAGTACATTAGTTTTGCATTTATACATTAGCAGTTAATGTGATAATGTCAAACTCACCACTAGTTGTGACATCATAAAAATAAAGGCTGTTTTAGTATTCTTTTGGAAAAACAAAAACAAAACAAAAACAAAAAACAGAGCTGTTAATAAGCTCTCCTACTCCAGCCATTGGGAGAATGTTTGTCTTGCTGTATCAATTTTGCATGCAAGATCAAAACTATAACGGCAAGTCAACAGATGTGAAGAATGTAAATCTTCGGGAAAGTGCTCAATAAACAAAGGCAGAGAGATGTTTGCTGGTGTTGTTTTGTTGTTTTGTTTTGTTTTGTTTTCCAAATGGAACCTTTTCAATGCTCCCTGACCTGTAAATGCCACTTTAAATGAAATGCAGAAAATAAATTAATAGTAGAAGTAAAAACAAATCTAAAGTAAGCTTGAGGAAACAGCCTCTTCAGCAGAAATGTTATTTTTTGATTCTTCAAAAGACACAAGCAACGATCTGGCAATCAGCACTGTTAGAGTAAGCCGATGCTGCTCAGAGCTAATTTTGGGCCGTGCAGGAACAGAATTCAGTGTGCTGGATCTCATATGTGGACATTGTGTGTATCCTCCAAAGGCAAAGTATTCTCCTAGGATTAGCACTTACAGAAATGGAGTATTTCCCTGAAGATCACACCTAGAGCTTCCTTTATAAGGCTTATAAATCGAGACAGTTGTTTATCATGCTATTAAACTCGGTTGTGTGTGTTGTTATTTTTCCCCCCCCTTCTCTTCTTTTCTCTCTATGGATTAACATTTAGCAAAATGAAAATTTCCTGAAGGTAATTACCTGGCTGCAATTCAAGGCATTCATAAAAATTACAGTTCTCTTTGGCAAGGGATTGGCACTGAGGGGAAGGAGCCACCGTCACAGGAGGGCGGATTCGAGATGCTCAGCCTCCCAAGGACGCAGCCCTGGCGGGGTTTTACTGCAGCCCTTCCTCATTCTTTTTTTCTTCTTGCTTCTCTTTCAGTGCTCTCCTCTTGTTTCCTAGGAGTGTATTTGCATTTGACCCATTTTGTTTGCCCTCATGGGGCCGCAGGGGTCTGGCGTAGACCCTGTGTTTCGTGGTAGTTACATGCTGCCTCTTGGATTGATTTTTTCCCCCCCCCAGAGCTACGGCGTATCGTCTGCTGTGCAGATGATACCATGCTTGGTGCAGCTCGGCTGTTTACAAGTGCTGCAGTGCAGCTGGGGCTCAGCACCTCTGCAGGCACGTGGTGGCAGAGGTCGAGCGGTTTCGCTGAACCCTACCCTAGTGAAGAGGAGAAACCAAGCTGGAGGCTCTGCTTCCACCAGTCATCATGGTAGGACTTTGTTCCACCCTTGAAATGATGTCTTCCCTGCAATTTTCATCTCTTCCCGGGCATGGACCACTGCACCACTGCATCCATCCGGCTGTGCTTTGCCGTATTTAGACTAAGCCATTTAGAACATTTTTACTGCTGTGCTCAGGGCAGTCTGGGGTGATCCGAGCCAAGATTCCCAAATGTTCCTATAGCACAACCAGCCATGACAAAAGTCTCCCTGAAAACTGGGCTGACAAAAGCGTGGATCACACCTTATTTTCCTTCAGGTGGCTGCATCTGTGGGCTTAGAACGGCTCAGGTTTGAAGGGACCTTACAGATCATCCAGTTAAACTAAGTTAGATTTTCCTAGCACTGATTTTTGCTTTGCTATATTGCTTTTCTCCAAATCCTTTTTGTAACCCTTTAAGCTGTTCAAGGAAACCACATCAGTTTTTATTAAAGTTTACTTTCACATGATTTGCCTGCCCCATTTCCTTTCTCCATACCATTATAAAACCTACCTTCAATAGGCTAACTGCTTAGAGCTGTTTCATCTTTTCCAAAACCTCCCAAATCTCTTCTGAAACTTATTAACTTTCCCTTTTCTGCCAGCTCCCCCTCCCCCTACAGATGATAAAATAAAGTTGCACCTGTGGTTGGAAGGCCGAGTCCCTAGTCAGCGTATCTGCATAGGTGAATGGAATATTTCAAAGATTTCTTCCTTTTCACCTGATATATGATGTCACTATTCCTTCTTTAGGCATTGAACCCATGTCCCTGTCACACAGAGAGATTATGCTAAGATTTCTGTCAGAGGAAAACAACAACAACAACAACAACAACAAAAATAAAACCAACAGCTGCTGTCTTCACAGTGCCCACTTAACTATTAAATAAGCATTTAAATGGACAATATATAATAAGAGACCTTCTTCTGGGGCAATTTATGCAACTATGAATATGTAAGTTACGTTCTCCTGTTCTGGGTTGACCTCTGCTTACTGCAGTGTTGACAAGGACACTCACACTCTAACTGCAAGTCCTGATTTTGTTACAGGCAAAAAACCCACTACAAACAAAATCAAAACTGAAGGAACACAACCAGGCTGAATGCAAAGAATCCTCGGGTTTTACTCAGACAGAAAAATTTCAGAAAGTTTTCAGTCCATGTGGCAGCAAAAAACAGCAACAACAAAAAAAACTTGAAAAAACTTGAAATAAATATCCTAAAGGTTTATGAATCTCAAGACAAATAAATACATATTTGGTTGGGGTTTTATGTTCCGTTATTTCACAAAAATCCTATTCTTCCCAATAAATTTAAAGACTCTTACAGGCACAATATTATTTTTAATGACCTGAACTTAGCAGCACCTTCCAATTTTGCAACTTACTTTACTCTATCACCTTTGAATGTTTTAATTTGCTGGAAAATGTGAAAAATTTCCATGCTTAACTCACTGCAAACTTAATCTAACACAAAGATTAGTGATAATAGCTGTTTTACGCTAAAATTTAAGAGAAGGAAAGTGTTCTAGCGGGAATTACTAAAAATTGCATATTTTGCCCAGATTACTTTGCCTAGCTTTTAAACAATCAGCTTCAAGGAAATGAAGAATTGCCCCCGAGATGCCCCCAAAGGAAAGCCTGAGATGCTGCAGGCAGGGTCCCAAAGCACTTGCCTAATGATCAAGAAATGCAGGAGACAACAGGAGAGACTACATACAGCCATGACTGTCACTGCTGGCTTTCTACAGTATTGAGATAACCAAGATAGCTAATGCTACATAAAGAAATATAGAAAATAAGAGTCTAAAGGGAAGGAGGATAATACAAACACATACACACACATATATATCCTCATTTATCCCATCCAAATCCAGTTTGCCAATATTTAGCCCTGGCTCCTTTTACTCTGAGTTTTGCATCTTAGTAATTTTGAACTGGGGAAAAGGCAGCTGGAAAAGAGATAAGAAAGGCATGAGAATGAAAGGTCTTACGACAACCTAGTTTGGCTTTGTACAAGGATCACGTTACATCGGAGAAATCAAGTGTAATGGCATGCGGTAGGGGCAGGTAAAGGCAGGAGCAGCACGGAGCACAGCTGTGATTTAATGCTTTCCTCTGCACGCTGGCAGTGGGGTTTCGTTATCAGCCTCGATTTGCTGATGATCAGAAACCTAAGCCAAACAACAAAAATTTCCATCAATGAATATTTATAGGGCAAAAGGTTAACAAATCTGGAAAAGTGGGACTGAGCTGACTGCAGAACACAGCTGGGAAAAGAAACCTGGAAAAGCTGAGAAGGCTGAATTTTGATTCAGACCCTGTTCTGGAAACATGCAAAAATCTCTTGGACTTAAAATTCAGAGTGGAAACCAGAGGTAGCATGAGGACTGCAAGACAATACTTTTTTGGTGAAAAATGAGATTATTGAATATGATAGCAAGGACAGCAGTGGAACAACACAGCAGAACCAAATTTTTAAGATGGTCTGAGCCAGAGAGGAGGTCAAGCACGGGTCACTTGCTGCCTCACTGCTTTGGTGAAGTCACCTGAGATGCTGAGCCTGCTGGAGCACTCACTGAGAGCTTGCTGGACTTGCCCTTCTCTGGTTGGACACCACCACTTTAGATTTCAGAAGCTACAAGACTTTTTAAAGCATGAAAATTGAAAAAAAATGTTGTAGGCTTTTAACATGATATTCAGCCTAAGACATTTTGTGAAGAGCAGAGATATTAACTGAATTGGTACATAATGATATTGCTAATTCTTCCCCATGACTGACAAATCACATACAGAACACAAAGATCAACTCTAATAAAAGGAAAAGATTAACAAAAGGAAAAACTGATTAAAATGTTTTATCTGAGATTGGAAATCTATTGGAAATTAGTAGAGTGGTTTAAAAAAAAAATCCTACTTCAAGATTTTATACAGAGCCCTGAAGTCTATAAAATCTTCCAGTTTTCAGCTGAAGACATTTGAATATTAACTAAAAAGGCAAAACTACAATTCTTTGTTAAGGTGTGAACTGAATACACAGCTGCCAGGACATACCACGATCGCTTTTTCCTCTTCTACCTGTTACTTTTAAGGCTTATGATCATATAGTAAAATAAGTAAATGGAAACACATATTTGTAAAAAGAGTTTTAAATGATGCGACTCAAAGAGGAAGATTTACACTCATAATGAACTTTGAATCTAAAAATGCAAAAACACAAAAGCAACTGAAAATTCAAATTGATTATTTTTAATACTGCATTGATAAGCCTGATAGCTCTTTGTTGTCCTGCAGTTCCTGGTATACAATGACTGGTACTCTGTGCTGCCTGAATACTGGGAGGTGAACACAAGTTTCAATTCTAGTTGTTAAACTTCTGAATTTTCAAATACTTGGGCATATTGCCTAAATGCTACTCTATTAAAGCAAGATTTAGGTTCACATGGGAATGAACATGAGAAAACTGTAAATGGAAATTGCTGGAAATCAAGAAAAAGTTGCATTTTAAACAACAACAACAACAAAAAAGAGGATTTCTGGGAGGGATGGGGAAGGACAAGGTGTTTAAAAGTTTTCAGGTTCCCAAGATACTGATGCAAAAATTTGCTGTTTTGCAGATTTTCTGCCAAAAATAAGACCTCCCCCCTATATCAACCTAACCCAATCTTCTCTTGCCATTTTTCCCAAGCTCTGCAGACCTTACAGCTTAAAATCAGAACATGCACACAGCTGCAAACACGTGACATGCTGCAGTTCATGTCTATGCGGTAATGGTATTTCCTATGCAAAGGCATGCAGCAGCGCGAGACTCTCCTGATTCCCCACCATGACAGCACTCACCTTGCTGCTCCTGAAATCTTGTGTTTATGGGGAAGAGCAGTTCTCAATGTATAGTACTAGTAGACCTAATCTATAAACTTACAAGATGTGTTTTGAGCAAGGTTTTACCCAGGAAAATATTAATGGGTTGAAACCTAAAACTTTCTGGAGGCATGCAGCGGGTCTTCCTTCATCTGTCAGCAAGCTGGAAGGTCTTGTGAGAGGGGACGGTGCAGGTGTTTTTTAGTTCTTGGTATTTTCCTGTTCTTTCAATGGGATTTTGAAACAGAGAGTGCCTTTGGCTAGCTGCAAGAAAGTCTCTGGCTTGCTCTTTAGGAAAGAGGAGGTTTGCCATTCACTGAGGTCAAGGTACAAGCAAGGCTGCACCTGTACCTTCCTTACCTTAATATGTAAGCATATAAAAGTGTGGGAAACCACACCCTGGAAAGAAATGCTGGAAAGGATTGAAGAGGAGAGAACTACCACCTCTCATTGCATGGCACTGCCAATTTGAAAGAGACTTAAAAAGCATGAAAAAAAAGAAAAGCAAAATGCAGAAACAGAGGGAAATGGGAAGAATGGTGAGTGTTTTAATTTAAAACTCAAAGGTGAGGGCTTTAATATTTAAAGCATCACTCACCTTACCAACTCGTGTCCCCTCCAGCTAATGGAGAGCCAGGCAAGTTGAACTGCCCACAGAGGGACAGCCGGCAAATCCCCTGGACTGACCCCCGCCTCCAGGCCTGGACCCTGCTGCCTCTTTACCAATTTTTTTTTTCTGCAGCCTGCACCCTGATTGAGAATCGAGGCGAAACAGCAACGGAAAAGCCGTGGGGGGATGCTCAGAAGGTGGCATTCGGTCTGACACATCAAGGCTCTTGATGGGGAAAGCACCCATGATAAAATCCGGTGACTTTCACGTGCTTCAGCACATCCTAGCTCACATCAGCAGTTAATTTTGCCTCGTCTTAGCAAAAAAAAAAAAACACCAAAACATCTAAAATATACAGACACGAAGGTTTTTCTGACTTGCATACCTCCACAAATACTAATCTCATACTAACTCCAACCCATCTACTCCGAGCAGGGAGTTTTGTGCAAACCCAGCCTAATGTGCAGCAACACATTGAGAACTGGAGCAGAGCTTTTCCCCAAGTCTGGTCTTTTCAAAGAGGCTTTCCTCCCAAAACTAAACCAAGATGCACACCCTCGGATGGACACAACCTCTTGACTCAGCCTGAATGCTACTGCAGGAAGTTTGGCTGCCTGCAGAAAGGACCTACCATTACACGTGGTAGCTGATAAATAACCACGTGTTGCACATGGTCCAACAGCACTGCCAGGGACCCTGAGCAGGAGATGCAGCAGGAAAAGCAGGAAAAAAAAAAGTAGCAAGTTTTATATTGAGGGTAGAATTTAGGATGTCTGTTTCACTGAAGTTGCGTTGTATTTATGCATTAGGTTTAACACATGATGTCAGGAAAGGTGTATTTCAAGAACTGCATGTAAAAATGAACGATGTGATTTAGTTTAATTGGAAAAGACAGGCAGGCGAATGCAAAGGGACACGACTGACAAGCAAATAAAACATTCCTTGGTGCGGCAACAGAGAATATAAAGCAAAAAGCACCACCCCAAGCTGGCCTGCTGCATGCCTATCTCAGCAGACCCGAACAACAGCATCAGTCCTCGCCAGCAGCCCTTGGGACATCCCATTCCCCCGTCCCTACCTGAAGCAAGTGGAGCAGGCACCTACAAGGCACAGCACCCACCTCCTCGTTGTGCTCAATACCTCTGGCTGTCAGCCTTCTGCAACCTCCCACTCCTTGACCACAGGAAAACAGGAGTACGACACTCTGTGTATTTTTTTTTTTTCCGATAACAAAGTTTAGCACTTCTGAGAAACAGCCAGAATAATGTTGTTTCAGAAAGTGCAAGTAACAAGCAGTATCTTCCAGCCGGCCCGTAATAAGTTACACCCAGAATCCTATTTAGCAGTTTACATAATTCACAGTTTCTCTGGTTACATAGTTTGTAAAATATGACATCCAGCTGGGAAAGTTGGTCAACTTTATTGTCGTATGGCAGTGGCTTGCTTTATATCATTTAGATATCAATTAAAAATATTTAAAAAACAACTATAAGGCAGATATCTTCATATTTTCATGTCACACTTGCATACGCTCATATAAAATACTCGCTGTTACCCAAAAAGGAAAATCACTGTGCCTGATTGTAAACTGACTATTCACTGTTAGGAACCAAGTAGAATTTTAAAACCTTTAAAAAAAAAAAAAAAAAAAAAAAGAACAATGAACAATGACCAGATATGCTTAAGTTAAAGCTATTTTGGTGGTGCAGTTTTTCAGAGAAGTGAAATTTAACCAGAATATGCTGTCAAATAACAGCTCTATATCCCGAGAAGTCAACCTGATAGCAGTTTAAAAATATGACATATAGATATAGAGCCTTTACTGGTATATATGCACTTAGCAAATATTAGAAAAATCAATCAGAATCAAAATGCAAACTCTCTGAAATGACTGGATGCCTCGTGCTATTCATTTCCAATCCTAATTGTTTGATTTCATTCATCAGGATTTATATATGCACCAGCACACTACTGAGGCAGCTAAAATTAAATACATCCCATTTTTTTTCCCCCCAGAAAAGTAATGGACTTTAACAGCCATTCTATTGCAATGAGAGGTATTAACAAACAATTCTGCTCCTAACTCCAGGTTATAATGTAAGTGGATCAATTGATCACTCGCAAAAGGCAACAAAAAGAAAGTTTTGCTTGCTGCTGAGGGCAAACCACATCTATAAAATCCTGACCAGGCTGCCCATTATTTTCACTGGACATCCATTCAGTGTCTAAATGCTACCCAAACACATGCCAACTGTTAGCTCAGATTTGTGGCCCGTGAGAAGTTAAAAAGTACCATTTTACGAGGCGCTAGGAAAAGACAAGTAATGAACCTCCTCCTGTGCTGCACCAAAACCATGCTACGAAGGATTTTACCACCCACACAATAAGACATGCACAGAGAAAGAAACCAGAGGAAAATGTATGTATCACCAGAGTTACCTGGTTGTTATACACTGTTTTTCATGCCTAGCCCTCACAGCAGGTTACAAGTGTAAGCAGAATGATCTATAACTGGAATAAGGTTAACCAAGGCAACAGGGAAAGTCAGTGGCTTATTCCACTGGAAGAAAAAGCCCCTAACATGCATTGCATTTATGAACAGAAGTATTGCCTTTGGAAAGGGTAAATTTGATACTCATGGGGTTGGGGGGAAGATTTAATTAGTGGGGTCTACCACCCTTCATTTCATGTGTGCAAAACCCTAAGGTTTATGTTTAAGTTTACATACATGTGTCGCACACACAAAGAAGCCAGCAGTTTAGAGGGTAAAAATAAAAAATAGATTGGGGAAAAAAAGTGTGCTCCATAACTCGAACACTAAAATCACTACAGAGTGACAGCTCTGAAATATTTACGAGTCAACATTAATATCATTAGACTTCAAAGGATATCACCTTCTCAGCACCAGCTTCTCGCCCTGATCATCTGCAGAGCAAGCACTCGCACCAGGTTGTTTGCAGAAGCTTCTTCCCAACCACATCAGCTTAAAACGAAAGCCTTGAATTCGTTAAAAGCCATAAAATGCCCTTGCAGAGATCTGCTCTGCACCTTCCTGAGTCCACTCCTGGATTTCTCAGGAACTTTGTAAATAATTTAGCATTCCCATGGGGAGAATAGGAACGCTCTTTAAGAACAAGAAGATATTAAACACTAACAAGGAGATAAGAGGCTTCTGAACATGGAAGTTATAATATTTGCAGAGATGTCTCCCAGTTTTCACATACTCTGTTCTCCATATGTGACCACAAAGGGTAGAACTGCAGTAAACATTTAAACTGCATTGCATTATTGTGTATAATAAGAGCTTGACATTTTTATTTTCTCCAAGGAGAAGCACTGCCTATATGCTCTCTAGTGGATGAACAGGGTTTTTACAAGGTCCCTCCTTCTCCCTCCTTTAAATGTGATCAAATATGAATTGAAAGACTTTTATTCTGCCAGAATCCCAGTCCAAGGTTTTGTGTTTCTGTGGCAACAATGACACACTCACAGCTGAAGCAGGGCAGAGAGCAGCTTCTCCTCAATCCCTCTACTGCTTCAGGTGCTATCTGTGCTAGGGAAGTGGGAACAATGCACAGCTCCCGACCTGGACCTTGGCAAGGACTAAGAGTAAATGGATTAGCGGGAAATTCTTTTAATCCACATTTTGAAGCGTACCTTCCTGTCACTGGTCTCCATACATGAAGTCTTTCTGAGGCAATCCCACAATCTCATGAGCAACAGTACTCTTTCAGAAATCAGTATCTTCTCCTTGCACATTGAAATCCCAGGCTCCCATGGGATGAAGGCACCCAGCAGCATTCCACCTCCAGCTCCCTGCCTTGCACCACGCTTCTTTTCCCGGCTGCCCAGCAGTCCCAGCTGGAAGGGAAGAGGCTGTTTGCAGATTGATTCCTAGAAAGACTTTGTTTTCTGCACTGAAAGCACGTTGGAGAGGTATGCAAGGATAGGGCAACTCACAAATTTGACATAGCTACAAGCCACTGAGGATCCAGAACAAACTCTGCACCCATTTGCAGACAGACCTTTACTTTCACAGCAAGAAAAGGAGCCAGGACTTGGGACCCTCAGATTTACAGGCCAATGCTAAGCACTGCAGTAAAATCTTTACCTTTGCTTTCAACATTTTGGGAAAATCAAGAGCTGTAGGCTGTCAGGGTGATGATCTTTCATCAAGGCTAACTTAAAATGATCTGCCCTGAGAGACTGCCTGATTTTTCCCATTTTGGCAGAGGAATCGTGAGCTAGCCATGACACAGTGCTGTCCCCTCCCAGACAGCAGGTGCACAGGCTGAAAGAGCCCATTCTCCTTTAGATTAGGTATGCGCACCGCTTCTTAAAAATTTATCAATCACTTAGCTTTCCAAGGGCTAAATTCCCAGTAGAGCAGCAGGAATTACAGCCACGCGAGCTGAAGAGGACAAGAGTTTGTCAGAGTTGGCAAAAGGCAGAGAATCATATTATAAATTACTCTAGGAAAAGGCTGCTAATGCCCTCTCCGTGCAGTCTCGGTAGATACTACTCTCCCCATAGTCCACTTTTGTGGAAATTAAAGAAGTTCATTCATTTGAACACAGGATATAGGCTTCTGCTCATCTGAAAGCATTTTTTCCCACCTAGAGGGCATAATCACCAATTACATCTAGATAATATAAATTTAATTATTTTTATTGGCTAATACGGTCTCTATCAGCAAGGAAAGAAAACACGCTTTCAGAACTATTATCAGAAATTAGCATGCTCGCAACAAACAGCTCATCCCTCTGAGACAAACCACTCCATGGGACGGTGCCTTTGAGCCAGTTCACGGAGGGCTCCTGCAAGGAGGCTTTGACCATCAATACAAAACCAAAACTGAAACAACAAAGAAAAACCTGATGTCCCTTTGTTCCTTCTCAACCCACCTTCTCTTTTCTCCTTCTCTTTCCTTCTCAACTCTGATTTCTGAATTTTTTAAAGTCTTTCAAATACATATACTTCTATACGCTGTGCATTTTGTATGCAGAAAACCATGCATCTCCTCCTTTTAAGCTTTTGAAATCCAGCATCTTCATGGATCACCTTATGCAGGAACTTCAATTTTGCTTTCCTTTGAAATCTTTCATTAAAACAGCACATTTTAAAACTGCCTCTCTTTTCTGGTTTCTACTCACAGCACTGGAAAAGTGAGCATCACATCACCTTGTCCCATCTCAGACCCCTGAAGTCCTGATGCCCCAGACTGTGCAAGTCTCACCACAAGCTCCCTCTGATATCAAGGACCAGAACTGGGCACATCAGGGACATTGGTTTGGTCTCACAAAAAGCTGGACAGCCCTTGTGGGTGTCTTCTTCTCCCCCCTGAGGGGAAGAGAAGCACCCAAGGGTGCAACCTCAGATTCCTGAGTTGGCTGCTACTGTAGGGAGATGGTTTTTGGCTGGAAAGGCACACTGACAGGGCGCTTAGTTCTGCTAATTATCACCACGACATCAACCCCGTTAGCACAGAGGTGACAGTATTGGTATTTAGCATCACTCACTGCCCTGCTGGCACCTTGTACGTGGGCAGGTCAGCCCACAGTCTCTGCCATCCTGCCTTTTTTGTTAGCAATACCTGTGGCAGCCAGGAGGAAAGTCTGCATGTACACCCGTGCTGGAGATGCACCTCCAAAACCAGCACAGACAGCCCCACATCCATTAAGTGTCAGTACCACCCGCTTTGTTTTCCATCCCCTTGCAAACACAACCATCCATCAGGCTTGTCTTTCTTTTCCCTGCAGGAAAACCTCTACCCTTTAAGGCAGAGGCAGAAACATATATGCTGCAGTGTGACTTTCCTCGAGCTCCAACTTTTTTCCCTCTCTACCTTTCCCCAGCTCTGCCCAGAAGAGCAGAGCATCCAAAGCTGCAGCTTTCCCCCAAAAAAAGGCTGCTGGGAGAGATGGGACACTTACATAAGGGCTGCAGCAGCCCAGGAAAGTTGACATCTGAGAGAGACAAGGCAAGAATAGCAGTGGGAAAGCTCATCATGAAGCACGGATGTCTCTTGCAGAGGACCTGCTCCATCACCCTGTGCAGGGAAATACCCAGCAGGTGCTGAAGGGTAACTCACATTTCTGGTTTCTCTACAAGCAAGTGGCTGCTGGCCCTATGCAAGGTGATGGGGTTCCCTTTCGACTCTGCCTTGCCCAGAAAGCAGCTGCTGATCATCCATCAGCTCTGGGAAGCTGAGAGGGGAAGATGGGTGATGGGGGAGGCTGACAGCCCCTCTGAGACATGTCCTCAGCTCCTCTGCACGCTGGTGAAATGGAGGAGATGAAGGGAAGCAGGCTGCACCTTGCTGTAGGAGCTGTGTTGCTCCTTAAGCATCCCTGAAGGCATCATTATATCTGTTGTCATTAGGGCTCTCCCTGCTCTATAGGAAGGGAAAAGGTGGCTAACGACTACCATAGGAGGACATCCAAATAAGTGCTGTACCTCACCACTGTACTCCAAGCTGTAGCTCGATCATTTGAAAACATGCAGACTGTCAGTCCCCTATCACTTATCATTTTAATTGACTGCCATTTCACAAAACTCTCCCAACTAGGGAGTTTGCATCCTCCTTCCATTCTGCAAACCCATCACAAATCCTCTTGGGCTCTCTCCAATTTTCCTATTCTCAATTTTATTTTTTTTGGACTTTGCATTTATTTTTCCAGAACCTCTCTGAAGATGAGCTGGAATTTGCTAGGCATAAGCATGGCATGCATATATAGCACTGCCCACTTTCACAAGGGTCTGCTTGAAAAGAGCAATACAAAAGAACAGCCATGGGGATTTTATACTTTTTTTTTTTTTGTCTTTAATTTGAGACCTCTTCTTTTTTAATCACAACATAGCTACCACAAACCCTGACAAGAGATTTCCTCATCTGCATTACTGTCTTTGACCCTGCCCTTTCTTGCACCCTCAGACACAGCCAGAACACCCATTCTCCTCTCCTTGACACATTCTTTGTGCTTAATCACTTCCAAGAAGTTCCTTTGCTATCACTCCCTCCCTTTCCACTCACTTGTTTTAGTATTTCTTTTCCAGTCACTCACTCCCTTTCTACTCACTTGCTTTAGTATTTCTTTTCCAGGACTCTGGGATTTCTCAAACAATTCCTTTTGGAGGGCAGCACCTCCTTGACTGATCTAAAATCCTTCCTGCAAACACACCTGCTGAACGGCTCCCATCAATTGTGCATCTCCTCGTGTGCCTCTGTGTGCCTGTTCTCTGATTCACCTACCCGGGAGCGTAGCCATCCCGGGCTTCAGCTGGGAACAAAGGAGAGAGGGAGGAACACCTCCAGAGGATCATTCTGAGCACCTAAGATTTAATGTAATAGAACTATTAATAATACATAAGAAAAGAATTATCCAGAGCTTTTTAGTCAGAAAAAAAATCTCCAGCCCAGGTCCCATCTGAATTGAAGAGAGATTTTTTTTTTTTTTCTGGTCGCTGGGACATGAATTAGCACCAAGTACATAACCTACATTTCCAGTGGAACGTGCAGTGTTGCATACAGCCCTTGCTTGATGTTTTAGTTCCTTATCCCAACTGGAATCATCTTAAGCTTGCACTGAGATGCACTTGTCATTTACTACCCATCACATCAACTGACAACACTTTTTTTTTTTATCCTGTTCCATTGTTCCCAGTCATTACCTCTGCCACCAATTCTGTATTTATAGCCCTGAGCTGGCTGGATGGCTTCTTTTCAGGACAGGCACCCAAACTGCACTTGCTGGTGTCTCTCTCTCTCCTCTTTTTTAGCACGCTATGCACAGGGCTGAATTCTCCAAGTGGTGAGAGACAACGTATTTAATGTGCAAGCTGGACCGTGTCCTCAGCTGTGGAGGCAGTACTTACATCATTAAATCAGGCATACAGTGAAATGCTTTGCTGAATCGATGCCTACCTGCCCAAAGCCTTAAAGCGCTGAGTCCTGTCTTTAAAAGCTGATCCTAGCCCCACTCTTATTCACTTCGGTGCAACCTGAAAGTTTCCGCTGAACGCTAACTTATCTTTGCTCTCTCAAATGGTGTCTAATTCAAGCGTCTAATCTGCGCCTTTTTATCTTATTCATTGCTCCCTGAATGTGGAATTCACTATCTATTTTCAAAAGGGAAATAAGTACCACCACTGTTTCCTAGACAACAGAAGAGCAAAATTAACTCTTCCCCCACCCCTCCCAAAACAGAGGCGGCGATATTGAATTTTGCTGTCAGAATCATATTAAGGAAGAGCTGCAGCTTAAAAAATGTATGGCAAAAAAATGTGCCATGCTGCTATGTCATGAGAACACACCTTGCCTTTCACTCCATGTCCTTTCCAAAACAAAATACAATTAGCCTCAGCTACGGAACCTACAGACTCGTCTTTACTTATGATAATTAGAGCAGAGAAGAGAAATTCAAAAAATCTCACTCATTTAGCGTGGGTAAAAATCCCTGTTTTTCAGCCGGGCACACAAACAGAATTTTGCAGCATCTCGGCTTTGCGTGACATTTCAGTAGGCACTGGGATGACATTACAAATAACAGAGTTTGCAGAAAAACAAAGTGCAAATTAATCTGAATCTACTGTGCTAGTTTTTGGCATACTACAGGACTCCTGGCATACTTACAATACGCTCAAGGATATTCATCCAGCGGGATTACCGGACTGGCTGAACCTTTTCACCTTTTGCTCTTAATCTGGAGTCCAGGGATGCCTCATGCTGGGAAACCAGTACCTCCTTTTATACTGTTTCCTTGTAAAATTGGTGGACTGCTCAATTTTGAGGCGACACAAAAGGGGAGAAAGCATTCTTAGACGCCAATAAAACCAAACTATTTCAGCTTGTTTTATATTTCTGTTCTTTATGATTAGTTTTATGGAACCCTGAGGATCTGGGGGTCTTTTTGTGGCTGTGTTTAGTAGCCTTTTGCCTAGGTTGTGCCCGTGCAATTTGAGTGCACTGTCTTATAGCCCCAAACCAGAGTAATTCACGAGATACTCCACAATATGAATAAATTGATTTCAGGGCATCATATCTATTAACAACATATGTGAAGAAGAGGTTTTTCTAAACTCCAAGCACCGTGCTAGTCCTCTGCAGGTCTGTATCATGGAACTGTACAGTCTGCAAGCCTACCGTATAATCATAGCATGGTTTGTATAGCTCCTAGAAGATTTTAGTGTAAAATATCTACAGGATAACAACACAGAGCATCTTGCAAACAACATGTGAACACTCTAAATAGTCACCAACTTCTCAAGTATACAATTACAGAGCATGGTACTATCTATTGGCTTTCCCAGGAGTTGGCACCACATCACGTCCAGTATGAAGAAGTGAGATGACAAATAACTTGATCTGGATTTTTCCTCCCTCCCCCTCCACCAGCATACACTGCAGCAATCCATCATGCCTCAAAGCCTTTTTCCCTTCACCAAAAAGGGAAATGGCTCTTGTTGAGTTGCATTGGTAAAGGAGGAGGGGAAAAAAAAAAAAAAAAAAAAAAAAACAGGGAAAAAAACAAGCATACATTGTAAGGATGGGGAGAAACAAAGGATTCTTGATAGTTTTCTACTCACAGAGTTCTAAAGACATGCTGGGACACAGCATAGTCACCCACACTAAACTGTATCACGCTGCTTGTACCTATACACTCACACGCATGCCTTCCAGCTCTCCAAGCTGCCCCAAATGTCAGACACATCCAGGGAGAGCTGCAGATAAGAATTGTAGACTTAAGAGTACAAGTCACAAAATGCATTATTTGGCTGTCAAACCAGGACTTGCTAAATTAATGAAGCATTTTAATTCCCAGATCAACAGAAGCAAAGTTAATTTTGTGAAAGTGTGCTAGATTCCAAACCTATTACTATTAAGACTAACTTAAACCTCATCTACATTCTTCAGGGAACAGGAGGGGAGAATAAACAGAGGTGAAATTAAGCACAAATGTGAAGTGGTATTTTTTTTTTGACTGCAGTAATTTTGATGGAAGAAACTTAGAGGCCTGTTAGCACTAATTCCTAATAGACTGGTCCATTTTCCAGCAGCCTACCAGGTACCATTTTCTTTATGCACACTTTTTTTTTTTCTTTCTGCCCTTCAACAACCAGCAAATACTTCTGTTTTTGCAGGGGTTAAGCCTATATTTCCCAAATGATTATTTGCACTGTAGGAGCTGCTTAGATCTTTCATGGATCAGGGTCCCCAGAATTAGGTTTTGTATAAACACAGTACAAGGAAATGGTCTTTTCTCTAAAGACCTTGCGCAGTCTAAGGTCTAAAATGAGTCTGAAATGAGAAGCAAATTTATTCAGTAAAAGGAGTTCAGGACAGAGCCAAGCTCTTGACTGTAAGCAGTTGGTCTGTGGACCATCTTCTGTGTCTGTGTTTGTGCACTGCAAAGCAGCCTTTGAACTGTAGAGCATGTTAATAACTAGTAGGATAACTCTGCTAATCACCAGAGAAGTACAGAACTGGGTCTACAGGCTGCCCCAAAAGGAAGAGTAGTTGCTTTAAGTTAGCAAAGACGCGTACAGATAAGCTGGATACCCTATGACAGTTGATATTTTGGGGTGGGAGTGGGTGGGAACAACATGGGATGAGACTTACAAAAAAAATAAGAATTAAGGTGATCTCTACAGGACAGAAAGCATTTAGTATGGAAAATCAGATTTATCTCTCACTGTCCTTCCAAGTCTTGAGTTCCTGGGTTTCAAAAAAGGGAGATGGGAGAGCCTGCTCGTTTCATTGTGACATAGGAAATCAACAAACAAGTTGCCAGGCGGGGAATTTGGTTGATATAAAACCACCAGAGTTCAAGTTCCTCACTCAAATCGGGTCAGTGTAGACAGAGGCCCACTTGGTAGCTTGCTAGTTCATCCCTATCGGTCTCCATTTTACCTGTTTCCATTGCTGAGTGAAGAACTATTCCTTGACAGAAATCTGGTGTACTTCTATTAAACCAACTGAGATAACAAAGACTTGACATTTTGCAAAGAAAAGGATTTTCACCTGAAGTTCCCCAAACCACATAAAGCTAAATCTCCATCCTCGCTTTCAGCTTTTGATTAAGAGTTTCTGAGACAGGCTTACATTTGGGATGCCTCTTTAGCTTTCTCTGATCCTATTGCTTTCAGCTCGTTGGCTTGGATGGAGTTGCTGAGAGCAACTCTAGGGCACAGCCTGGACAAAGGGGTCATACGGGACCAGCCAAATAACAAGGCATTCTTCATCTAACTTGACTCACATCGAGATGGACTACACAAAGACAAACCTGATGGAAAAATCTGGTCTTGTTTTTCTGCAGTGGAAGAATCTCCTACCAGGCCCTTCAAAGGGAAGGGTTTAATCCTTAGTAAATAAATACCTGACAAGATTGAGATTGGGGCTTTTATAGAGTTTGATCCAATGATTTCCCAAGGGAAAAGAGAACAGGAAATTAAAGTCTTCCAGGTGGCAGCCACAGAAGAATTCTCTTATACTCCATTAGACAAAGCTATGGTTATAGGCACAGGAATGCAGTGCCCCAGGTTTTCTCTACAGACACCAGAGAAAACGCTCCCCAGACAGCTGATACAGGGCACCAACATTTGGTTTCAATGGGACATCTCAGAACTGGAGTTTCTTATTCTCCACAGCTCATAGAGGAAGCCCAGGCAAATAATTCTCCTTGCAAATACCTCCAAAGACTCCAGGCTGGGTTGAAAAGATTGGTATACATTAAGATGGGAGCAGAGATTCAACTTTCCTTTGTCACAATATCAAATTTTCTTACTTTACCAAGACATTGACACACTTCATAAAAACGTTACGAGCTCCTCAGAGAAAAAGCACCAAGTTAAAACTAAACTATCATTACTTCTATAGAAAATGAACACGAGGCTTTACAATATATTTCTGTGCTTGCAAAAATGGGTAGGGAGACTAAAATAATTGGCCTGATTTTCAGTGTCTAACTTTAGACACCCAAAATTGAGAATGTAGGTCATGTGACAAGCTCTACTATTTAAATCTCATATCCTGGATTACTGAAACACAAAGCCACCCTTTATTGTTCCTCTAGTTGGGACGTTGAAATGAAAACTGTTCAGGGTAAGAAGCAGATCTCTCTATTAACATGTTCTCAAAGCTGCATCATTGGATTCATCAGCAGGAGGAACTGAAGCAACTTTAAGCTCGGTGCATTTTGTTTTAGAGAATTAATCATTAAGAAAGGCCTCTGCACTCCTGGAAATGCAGAGCCTTTGCCAAGTTTATCAATACACAGAGGCAAAATTGCTGTCAACCTGACCTGGACAATCGCAAAGGGTTCATTATTCATGCTCATTCAATTTCTGGCCGTTTTGCTGAGACAAGGATGTTACTCAGTGCCAATTGAGATGGTGGTTTTGACATGGACACTTTCCCACTACAAACTGGACCTCATCCACTAGCTTATTTCATGCACTGAACAGCTGCTGCAAGGGAAAAAAAAATACTGATCCAAGCCAGCGTCCCAGAGGTAAAACAGCCTGTAAAGCAGAATGGTATTTAGATGTAATGTTTATAAAATTATGTTTCAATTTAAATGTTGGTTTGGGAATAGAGAAATACAAAGTCTCCTTTCAGTCCTTTGTTTTCTAGCTTTGAAAATAGCAAAACTAATGCTACTTTGGCCAAAAATAACCCACAACAACTAAACTTTACAAAGTAACTGCCTTCTCATGCAGTTTGGTATACAATGTTTTAAGCAAAGAGAGACTTTCCTGAATGTGTAACTACTGCACAAGGGAAAGGGGAAAAGGCTGTTAACATCCTTACTGGGGTGACTTTGAGCAGTACTCTTGAAACTGCTTTTACATTGAACTGTAACATTTTAGAAGGGTGTGCCATTGTTACTTGAACATATTCCCAACTATTTTATATTGATTACATAATAAAGGTATGTGACAGAATCTTGCCAACTTTTGCATTCTTTTATTTCCACCATTATTCAAGTCGAGCATCTTTACCACTAAAGCTGTAAAATAAACCTTATTTATTTTGGTTTACCTGTTTGCTCCCTAGGGAGAACCCTACAAATCCAATTAGAAATTACAAAATAAATAAATAAATAAATAATTTTTTTTTGCTTGCACTTTCTATGCATATTTAGACAACTTCTCAGGAATATAGCAGCCAGAAAATGGAAGAATGCACATTTCCTTCGAATTATTTATGTGATCCTACTCCTTGAACATAAACACTTTCTTCTTTACCGGTTTTTATTTATACAGTAGACCACCTGTTAAATTACACCAGCATCCCAATGCTTTCTTTCCAGGTGTCCAGGAACATCAGAGACACAAGCATACAACAATCCACAGCTTGCCTATTTACCTGGATTTCAGAAAGCTGAGTACACACGATGGCAGTGGAAAACGCCCTCAACGAGTACTGTCATGCTTGCAAATGCCTACCCTGTTGTGCACAACCTTCTTACTGCTCTGGTTTTCATATTCTTCACTGGTCACTCAGACAGAACTGCCATAGTAACATCTGCTCTAAAATTACAGCTGAAGTTTTGCCCTTTCTGTGGGCTTTTAGGGCTAACGTATGCCTGAGCAGCTGAGCTGCAGGAGTGTATTTTGGAAAGCATGTTAGGAGACTACAACTTGCTGAAAGTAACTGGGACTTAGAAGCCCTCAAGTGCTGTTTGAAAATAGGGTTGGGTCTCCTACTTGCTTCCTGACCTCTGAGAAGCACAGCCTTTATCTATCTATGGTCACACATGGCTGTTAATTTCTGTAGCACTTTGCAAGGGAAAGCCATGCAAGAATGTTTTAATTACCCATGTAAGATGTTGCATGCTTATATTGGCAATGCCTTTAAATCTGCTACACAAAAATGGGAGGTGCAGAGAAGTTCAGAAAAGCTGTAGGTATTCATGCCACAGTATCAACCTAACAGCATCATGATTTTGGAATATACAAATCACCACCTCCTCAAAAAAAACACCACTCTGTGTTTCCTTTCTGGTGGCACTTGAATATCATCCGAAAGGCTGCTGCCCCTTCCAAACTCGAAGACCCACGTATGACGCAGTTTTAAATGGAAAGAGAAAAAAACAACAACAAAAAAAACACAACACAAAACCAAACCCAACCCTAAAAGACATTCCCTCCTGCAGCCTCTGCCAGCTTGTTTATCTGCCTGTGCTTGGCAGAAAGTATCTGAAAAAATATGTGGCAAATAGCTATTGTGATCATGAACCAAAGCAAAATGAGTCCATTTGAGAGAGTGCAGGCTCAGAGGAGAGGGAATCAGCCATCTCCTGGCCTCCACCAATACCAGTGAGTCTAGAAGCACAATTCAGGTGTGCTTCCAGTTTAGTTTTTCCTTTCCAACCTTTCTTTTTTTGGCTGTTTCTTAGCCTGTATGCTTGTTAGTACAGGAACTCATAGGTCTTTACAGCACCCTTAGAAAGGGTGCAGGGAAAAGGAGCCCACAGGCATGGTTTGGCTGTCAACATTGAAGTCAGTTCAGTGCCTCCAAGTGTTCCAGTTCCTGTTCTCCAAGGATAAGCTTCAGAAAATTAAAAGGAAAAGAAAACTTCTGCTCTTGGCCATGACTGTACAGCAGCTGCTGTAGCCAAAATCAAGCACGTAAGGATGTTTCTGCAAGTTGTCCGTTCTCAGATTCTCAAAGTGACAGATATTATTAAGCCAGGAGCTAAAGAGAAGCTAGAACAAGCCAGGAGCAATAGATGCACAGGAACAATCTAAATTCAGATGCTATTGGCAAGATTTTCTTTAAGTATCATATAGTTATTTCCTTTTGAGCTGACTATTCATCTTCCACAAATATAAATATTCTCTTGCAATGCTACACTTGTTTAACATCCACTGCTGTGTATTCTCCACCTATAACAATGACACGGTGCAGTAAAGTAAACAGCCCTGCTGCATGAGAGAGGTTCAATTTTAATGCACGCAAATGAATTAAATTAGACGTAAGCAGGTTATGAAACAGTGAGAGAGCTGCCAAGAATCAAAGAAGAGATCGAATTTAACCATTATTAAAATGACAAAACTTGGGATCACCGACTGTAAACAATTTTCATCACCTAATTAAACAGCCCATTAGTGTTTTCAAAAGAGATGGTTGGTGGTGGCCACTCGGAAAAACATTGTTGACTTTGCAATGGTTTGTGCTCCAAGTTAATGGAGTTGATTTCCAGCACGCACTTCCCCTGTGCAATTCATCACAACCACACCAAACCCTTCGAGCAATCCCAACACGAGCATGTATCACCCACCACGTGGGTCCGAAGCCTGCTGCTGTGCAGCACTAACACCTTGGGCATGCACTGAGCTGAAAGCAAGGCACTGCTTTTGACCTGAGCAGCCATGCTGGATTAGGAGGATTACCTGCGTGTGCTGAGCTGTAGGCAGTAAAGAAATATGTGCTGGGGTAGGGGCTAGGGCTGAGCAAGGGAAGAAACAAGGAGCCACCACTATACACTGAATTTTATTTTTGTTCTTACATTGAGGTAAGCCATATACCTGTAAATTACACAGCAGAACCTAAACCATGTGTTTTAAAGACACACTGCTGATGAAAAATAAAAAACTCTAGAGAAAAGTTCATTTCCATAATGATTTCGATGTACTCTGAGTCCCCACAGTCGGAGCGTTTTGCAGTTGGGAAGAACAATCCCATCCAAAGTTTCTCAGAGGTCTCCAACCACGTGGGCTTCACCCAGGCTCCCCGAATCTGTGTACAACCCCTGACACCTGCTGCAGCACCTTGCCAAATGCTTCAGAGAGAACCACGGCAGAAAATTCCAACATTGCAATTCCCTTCTGCACCAGCACCTGCGCCAAAAAGGCTGAGCTGAGCAAGCCCTGCCTGCAGCTTGAGCAAGACATCGCAACGGCTTCGCAGCTATCCATAGAAAACGAGAAATTAAAGAGGGTGAGGATTTGTTGAGCTGTTCTAAATTATTGGGAGTCATTGTTTAGAACAGGCTCCTTTCTGTCTTTATCTCTCTTAAATAGAACTGTATCTGAAAATATATTTGTTTATGCAGATTGGACATCCTTCTCCTGTTTGAATTAGCACTATAAGTACATTCTGTATCAGTGCAGACATACTCGATGTATTTAATGTCAACACTGCTAGCAACGATGGAGATTGGAAATATTGCTCTGCTTGTTGGCCATGGAATAAATTTGCCAGACAGAATCAGTGTAGCTCTAGAGTTTAAATTAATGCAAGCAACACTGTTATCAGTAGTCTTTAGCCTGCCACTCTTAGCTTCTAACAGAAACATTTAGGAATAGGAAGCATTACATCTGGCTACAGCTGCATATTACATGGTCCATTGAGACTTAGATGCTGATGGCTGAACTGAATAACAAACAGCTGGGTATAAATGCAAAGATCAGGGAATCATAAGAAAACGCTTGTATAGTATCTTTGAAGCCTCAAACACAATGATACTGTATTAGTGCTATTA